>NC_142120.1:6757500-7408750 GCF_056152115.1 Neolamprologus brichardi | reverse complement strand
GGTGGTGGTCAGAGGGCCCGGTGGCACCAGTGTCCAGCAGCCTTGCCTCTGTTAGTGCGCCCCAGGGCAGCTGTGGCTACAGTGTAGCTTGCCATCACCAGTGTGTGAATGGGTGGATGACTGAATGTAGTGTAAAGCGCTTTGGGGTCCACAGGGACTAAGTAAAGCGCTATACAACTACAGGCCATTTACCATGTCAGAAACAGGGTCAAGGTTTATGCCAGTCAAGCACTAAGAGTGAGAAAAATTACTCACAAGCTTGAGATTTTGTCGCGAAAAGTGACTCTATCTCTAGGGTTCAGAATTTATTTATTTATTTGTTACCGCTTGGACCTTGTTAACAAAGATGTAGATGGCAACCACCACAGTCCACCATAAGAGGACAATGCTTTTCTGAGAGTGAGGGAAAGGACTGAAGTCTTTAACAGTCATATCTTGGGTGAGCAGCCTTAGATGATTTCCAAAGAGGTGATCTCTGCCATCTGTCAGTGTCCGATTATGGTTTCTGAATTGATGTTTCAAGGCATTCTGCACTTATGCCCCTAGACACCCAAGATTAGGGTGACCAACCGTCCTCTTTTTCCCAGACATGTCCACTTTTCATGTTCTGCCCGGGCATCCGGGGGGATTTTCGAGACTGATGAAAATGTCCGGATTTTCCTATAGGCCTACAGAGGACCCATATGTGTGGCGTCATCCCCGAGCTGCGGTTTTGTGAGTTGTTGTTCTGCGCTCACAGACGGGACAGACAACGCACAGCGACGCGCCTGGTGATGTTTAAAAGATGCCAAAGTGCAACTGCAGCTTTTCAGACGAACTGCAAAAGAAATTTCCCTCGTACAGACGAGGCCTTATTTCTGTATCTTATTTAATTCCAGAGGTTTTTAAGTTGTTGGGTTTTTTTGCCCTTGTTGACTTGTAAAAGCCTATATGACATTTTTTATTTCACCATTCACTAACCGCACAGAGAAGGCATCGTTTAAATATGTTAAAATTTTCTTTAAGCAAACAGTATTATTAAAGTTCTTCATGACAGGGCCAAGTGTCCTCTTTTTTGGAAATCAAAATATGGTCACCCTACCCAAGATGCCTCAGCTATATCTGGCAGTTTTGTCAGATATAGCAGGCATGGTGTCTTGCGTGTGGCATAGATTTCAAAGGGAAGACCCGGTTGAGTTGTGGAAGAAACCTTAAATGCAGACATGGTAGTTGTGTATTTTGCAGCGTACAGTTTAAAGTAACTGTGAGTTCAGACCTGGTGCAGGGCAGGATGTGGTATCTATGCTCTCTGTTAGACAAAATGTAGAGGTGATGAATTTAAGTGACACATGTTGATGCTTGCCAAATTTCACCTTCACACTTTGGCTAGGTGTTGAAAAGCAGGCATGATAGCATGGTGGCTCATGTAACATCAGCAGCCACAGCGGCAACAGCAGCGGCACAGATAATCTGATCAAACAGCATGTCCACAAAGAAAACATACACACTCGAGCGCACAGCGCAAACAGTTTCAGAGTTATTTTGATGCGAGTCCTTTTTCCCAGTGCTCCACAGGATTTTAGGGTTCTCCCAACTGTCAAATCCCATTTTAGCCCCTGTTTGTGTGGTAGCAGCTTCTTTTTTTTGTGATGTTGCCTCATGCTGGGTGTTACATTAAAAAAATGTAGATTTAAAGGGGACCTGTTATGCAAATTCTCAATCCCACATTTTTTATTTTGGGACTCTTCTAGTATTGCTTTGCAAGATTTGCAATTTCAAAACAACCATTATTTATCATAAACTGGACCTCAAATCATCCTCATCTGAAAAAAGCTTCCATTCCCCTCCCTTTGAGCCTGCTTCTTCTGATTGGCTACATTTTAATAACCAGAAGAGTTGAACAGGGCAGGGTTGCTGTTCTCACAACCAGAGCAGTGCGTTTAAGGTGACATACTAGGAATATCTACTCTTTTGACATCATATAGACCCAAAAGTAGAAAAATACCTTGAAAGTTTAGAGCATTAAGTTCACAGCAATTAATTGTACACTTACCTAATCATTTTAAACAAGTTCCAGCTCCTTGGCTGATGCAGATTCGTAATTTATTACTGAACATCACTTTCATCGAATCATCCACAGTCCATAATTGCTTCTCTTTGACCCCCTGTAACCTCATTTTCTTCATTTTAGGTGTTAGTGGTGGTTTTCCTTTGGCTTTTCTGGATGGAAATCACACTTAATTCAGCCAATTTTCTGCAGTCCTGTCACAAACACTGATGTCTGTTTTGGCCCATTTGGTTCCCATTTGTTTTGTTTTGCATTTACTATTTGCAGCATTGTTTGAAGTTTTCTGACTTTCACATCCACCCAAGCATTTTATGTTCATAATCTTAGTATTTTGTTTGTACTTGCTCCAAAATTTAGACATCTAGTGCCACACTTAGTGCTGAACCCTTCGTTGACCCTCATTATTTCGACTAATGGCTCTCCTTTCAATCAGTTAGGTGCAATAGCTTGTTAAGGACTGGAAAACCTTTCTTACACTCTCATTTAACTGCAGATTATTTTTTATATTTAGATCTGTACAGGTCTTTATTTTCCTCTATTCTGTTTGTTTTCCCTGAACTGCAAAATGTCTGCTGTCCATTTTGCCTTCTTCCAATCACTAAGTCTAGATGGAAAGCTGTGTGTACAGACAGAAATGGCAGTAGATGTAGTATGGCATGTATGATGCATGAGTCAGAAATTGGCTTCCAAAAGCTCCATAGCATTCCATTTAAGTGCTGTTGTTTTATGTGACATGTAGCAATCTGACCTGTTGATTGGCGTGAAAGCTGAGAGAACTGATTTCCTGGAGGGCTGAACTGTCCTATCTACTAATAATTGTAAAATCACAGAGCAATCAGCGGCGAAAGCCTTTCCATCGAGAAACTCGTCTCTCCTGGTGCAAGCGATGAGGGACAGAAGAGATGAAGAGGAGAGGGAAGGGGTAGGCAAGTGGAAGTAAAGGAAGGACAGAATGCCGCTGGGCAAGAAAGCTGTTTTTCTTTCTGCCCAGACATTTTTACTCAAAAACATCCCTCAGGTGTAGAACTTATTATGGAGTGCAGAATTGCCTAATGTGCTTATTTCTATTGCTAATGCAGCAGACATGAAGGAAGACAGGGTATAGCTCTCCAAGGGAAAGTGTACAGTACAATAAGACCTGTAAGCACAATTTAAGTAATTAGATGGTGAGTCTGGAATTAAAGCCCCACGTGTGCACACAAAAGCACTCCCCCACACATACAAGCCTTGCAAATACACACTGCAGCTGAAAAGATAAAATAAGAACACACGCACACACGCACAATCTGTGGTCATTTTTCCTGAACAATTCAAGTGACTATGATGAAAAAAGGCAAAAGCACATTTTAGTTATTCATTCTCTCCCCGCCTTCTCTCGCCCTTTTCTCTGCACACTGTCTCACCCTTTGAACTCTTTGCCTCAAAGTCTTATTAACAGTGAATAATAATTTCAGTAGAATTCTAACACTCGTGCTGCACTCGGCAGGTGGCTACTCATCCACTCGCAGTTTGAGACCAAAGATGGTGGGGTGTAAATTTGGAAGAGGAGGCGGGAGACCAAGCGTGAGCAAGCGAGAGAGAGAGACAGTCAAACAAAGGAAGGAAGAGACGAGACAACAGTGGAAACAAAGTAGGAGAAGGAAATAGAGAAAAAAGAGCAAAATGTGGGAGAAATGAGGCTCAGTGAGTAATAACGGGGGAGTGGTGGCAGTCTGATGAAAGCAGGAATAGAGAAGAAGAGCCAGAAAGGCAAAGTCAGGGATACAGAGAGAGGAAAACAGGTGGTATGGAGTAAAAAGGATAAAGAAGGAGGTGGCTGTGTGATTTATGCCTGGGGAAGTCCGAGTCTGCCGGTGTGGCTGCCTGCTGACACCTTAACCTGAGAGGCAGAGGGGAGGGCGGGCTGGGGTTTTATCTTCCAGTACTGTGTGGTACCTGTGGGCTTTAGAGACAGGGGCTATTCAAGGTTCAAACTTATAGGCGGGCTCAGCTCCCAATCATAATGTAATGCGTGCAATGCCTAGTAAATAATATTAAGGGAATATGCTTTTCACATTTGCAAACCTCAATTCAATTGGATAAACATTACACTGATACCTTCAAAAGCAACTGCCTTAGATCTTAAACACCTACCTATTGCAGTGTCTAAGAATAAGCCGGAGTGAGTAATCAGAGATTTCAATCTAAGCCACTCGTTTTAGGCAAGGCAAGGCAAGTTTATTTGTATAGCACAATTCAACAACAAGGTGATTCAAAGTGCTTTACAGAGACATTAGAAACAAAAACAAATAAAAAACATGATTTAAAATTGATTAAAACAAGCAAACAAACTAACTAACTAATTAACAAACAAACAAACAAACAAACAAAACAGTATATAAAATCAAAACAGATAAAATCAGAACAGTAGATAAAATCAGTAGTTAAAATGTAAGTTTTGAAATTTAAGCTTAAGTGCGGATTTGGTGCTTTATTCAAATGCAGCTGAGAACAGGTGAGTCTTCAACCTGGATTTAAATAAACTGAGTGTTTCAGCTGATCGGAGGCTTTCTGGGAGTTTGTTCCAGATATAAGGAGCATAAAAGCTGAATGCGGCTTCTCCGTGTCTGGTTTTAGGGTGAAGTCTTTAGTTATCAAACCCAAGGCAAAGGCTCAGGCGTTAAACAAGTTAAAGAACTATTTGTGGCAAAGCAGAGAAGATGAGAAACATGCACAACATTATTTCTTAATCACATAGAGGCAGTCTAACAAATCATCAAGCACTTAAAGTAGCATTATTCAGTGCAGACACTGGAAAATCACCCTGCCACTGCATAGACCTGTAAACGAAGCAAACTGGTAACAGAGTTGTTTAATATTAAAGTTTTTGAAGTCATACAGTACAAGCCCTGTCTTTATTATGCAGGCTTAGCACAGAGCATCATGTACCTCAATTTCACGAGTGTGGAACAGATTTGTAGTCCGTCACATCAGTGCAGTGGCAGCCATCCTGTTTAAAGCCATGTTTAAAGTGCTAAAAATCCTTCAAATTGTTGTCATTCATATCAATTTGCTCTGTTTAGAATGTCCGCTGGAATTTTTTTAAGTGTGCTACTGGAAAACGTGCAAAGCATCCATGAAACACAATTACTTTGTGGAAAATTAACTTTTGTTTTTCCAATTAACTTACTAACTTCCCTTTGTTGCTCTCTCCCTCCCTTCCTGTTCTTGGACAATCTCTCTGCCCGCTCTTCATCCTCTTTACTGAACTAGAAACTAGAAAGTAACAAAAATGATCATCTTATATTAATTATTATTAAGAGCAGGTTGGGGATCCAACAGTTACAGCATTACTGCTGTACTGCTTACATATGTGAAATCATTATCAACGAATGTGCACAAAACAGAAACTAGAGCTTTATAAGTTTTGGTGAATTTGACAGCTTGTCCACACTTACGTGTCTTTTGTGTTTGCTCTCTCTCTTTGCTGTCTTCATCCTGCTCCCTCCCTTTCTCTCCCTCTCTATCCTCCCCTCTCAGTCTTTTGTTCAATGTTACAGTGAATAAAAGGCATGCACTGATCCATATCAGTTTATAGCAATATTATTAGTCCTTTATTTATCCAGGTAAAAAATCTCACTGAGATATAAAATCTCATTTCCAAGAGAGACCTGGGATCATGGCAGCAAAAGTCAAAAATAATATTCAAACTGAAAACAGACTGCTGCTGGACATAGACAGGTAACATCATTTTGACGTGTAGTTGTTTTAAGGGGTGCTGTAAACATGTGTAAATGTGCTAAAGAAGTAAAAACTGGTCCCCTATTTTTGAGTGAAAATCAACACATTGGACCACACGTGCCAATAAAAAACGTCAAAAGTAAATACCAGTGAATCTGACAGGAGCTTTTGGCAATCAAAATTTAAGCATTTTCTGATTTCAGATGGATTTTTCACTTGTCATACAGGAAATTGCAGACTTTAAACGAAGCATTTGACACATCGTTTATCAAGAAGGACTTTTTAAATTTATTTATTTATTTATTTATTTTGCAGTGAAGGGATCCTATTATCCCCACAGCAGTGTTGTTATTCAGTAATACAGTCAAATCAAACACAACTCACACAGTGTCAGGTGTGCTGATTTGTGTCTAAGAAGTCTAAATGATGGAGGCTTGGGAACCAACATGGTCTCGCAGTTTCTTTATCTTTTTACATTTTGCTCGTTTTTCTAATAGATGTTTTCAAATTATTTTTCATTTACTCTTAGATTTTAATAGCCACACAAACACATCAATCTACATGTTACGGTGACATATCGTGAATACAGAAAGCAGGGAAACAGTTATTCTGGCTCTTGTTAAAGTTATTAAGCAGACATTCTAATGTGGCATGAGAGAGAGGAGGGAAAACAATGATAACACACACATACACACAGTGGTGGAACTCTATGGTGACTGAGAACTTGAAAGCTTTGATGTTAATAGGGAGCATTCTTAATAAACTTAACCTGAATTCTAAGGCTGCTCCAGGGCACCAGATTTTGAAATGGCAGGTAAAATTAGATTAGATTAGATTAGATAAAATTTTATTAATTCCCCGGGTGGGTTCCTCTGGGAAAATAAAGTCTAAAAACTAAAAAAAAAACCAAAACAATTTCTTAGTTATTATGAAAATATCATCTGGAATTTTGTTCTACTGAGATTAGAGTATCAACTAATATTTTTTTTCTCATACCACCTGTAATATTTGCTCATTCAAGCATGAAAGTTGAACGAAAATAACGTTTTCTTCATTTTTGTGACTAGTTCATTTTTACAATGTAGTTTTTTGGGTTTTTTTTTTTATTAGTGTGTGCTGAAATATGGGACTTTGCAGGAGTGCCGGGCTTGTTTTTCCTGTGTTAACTAGCCTTTAATGAGCTATATATATATTTTTTAAATCTATCTGTCTCAAATTACAGGTCCTGATTCGTTTTGACGGTAAGGAAGAGCAGTGAAAATTTTAACCCAAAAACCTTTTGAGATATCCGTGTTCAAACATGGGCTCAGATTTCAACGTGTGAAAAAAATTGCCTAAAAGTGGGTTTACGGATCATTTTTCAAGAAAATATATCTTGAAAAGTATTTGATATAGGAAGCTAAAGTATCACAGCAGTTATTGTATGTGTTAAAACTTTGAACCATAAAATCAGAATCAGAATAGTTTATTAATCGCAGAGGAAATTATGCAAATTCTTATGCAAATTGAAGACGGGCCCAGATCTGATGGTATGACCTATATATTCTTAAACATCTACTCAGATCTGGGGCTTACCAGCTGACGAATGAAGAAAGGACCAAAGGTCTTCCACTTTAGATCCTCAGCTTCTGAATAAAAGAAAACGCAAGTTATTAGTATATCCAAAACATAAGACAAAACCAATCACATACACCCTTTCTGTAGTTAACCCCACTGCAGAAACACACAGGTGATCTGCAGCTATGAAAAGGACTTCATTCATCCACTGGTGTAACAAAACTGAAAAAGTCACTCAAATAAAATGTATAAAACCAAAGTTAAACAAAATAAATCAGCTATTAATGGTGGAAAGTGGTTGACCACAAACACCAACTGCTCTAAAATAAGCTACAGTGTAATATATCAAAAACAGCCTTTTCCATAGAGCACATACATATGCCTCATACACTGTTTTCAAAGGAAGCTCAAAGACTCGACAGATTGCACAAAGTATAATAAAACATTCTGGGTCACCACAGAAACTCCAAGTTGGTTGTGCCTGAGACAGAACCCAACCAGTTATTGAAATGGACACAGTTGTTTAAAGACATAACCCAGAAAGTAACATTAGCAGCAATGACGAGTAAAGCCAGCAACATCTAAAACAACATCAGAAAGTGAAAGCAAAAAGACAAAGCAGCAGCACTTCTGTACCGTAGCCCAGAGTAGCAGTAGCAGCTCAGCCGCCGTATGGCTATTAGCCACCCACCCACTCCCAAAATCCCTGTGATCTACAGTAAAAAAAAACCCATTAACCTCAAAGATGGTGGCGAAAGAAATAAAATCAAGAATGCAACATGCTAAAGTTGCATCATCATTCAAATGTTGTCATCTGATTCTTTTAAAAAACAGTCAATATGAGGCTTCTGCAGCTACAACCTATAATCAAAACACCTGGTTACTACTGAGTGAAATTTAACTTTCAGCACAAAAGAATAAATCACATATCAGCACTCTGCGTATGGAAGGCTTCAAAGAAAGTAATGATCCACAGGCAATTTCTACAAAGGAATGAGGAGCATCAATAAGCAATGATGTAACCAATTCAGACCAAAGCAGTAACAGGATAAGCGAGACTCCTGTGACAGCTGTGGAAGTCAGGTGACCAGAGACCTGGATGGGTACAGCAACCAGAGTGCATAAGAGAGATACTCAGAAGCAACTATTTATAATGTGATCACATAATGCAACTGCCCATTGAACAAGCAATTAACAAAGCAACACTGAACAAATGATTTATTCTGCTGATGCAGCGGTCCCCAACCTTTTTTGCACCACGGAGGGTTTAATGTGAGAAAATATTTTCACGGACCAGCCTTTAAGGTGTCGCAGATAAATACAACAAAATAAAATGATACGACCAAGACAAAAACTGTGATATTTTGTAAATATAATAATAAATGCGAATTCACTGTGTAACTGTGTAACTTTATTAGCAGCGTCCTCCTGAAATGCACCAACAACGCTGAGAGTAACATCTTCCTCTCTGCCCCTTAATGCTCTCTGGTCGCTATGGTAACGTGTAAATATTTCTTTCAAAATAAGACACACAACTACAACACGGGAAAAGACCCGGGAAAACCAAGTTGATGATAAAAAGCCATAAATTTCACACCCGAGCCTCAACTCTCGTGGCCCAGTACCAAACGACTGGGGGTTGGGGACCGCTGTGCTAAAGTACTAAATAGGTGTGGCTTTACCTTTGTTTTAATGTAAACTTCAGCAGGAAATTTTAGTATTCATGGGTCACATCATGTGGATATTCTTTTGGCAACAGCCATCATAGTCTTTCCCACCAATCTAGTCATTACACAAAACTAAGCTAAGAGGGAACAAGACTTTCAGACAAGAGAGATTAAGTGTAAGCTTTTTAGCAGGACTGAGATAACACATCAGTAGAATATAAAACATTGCATTTGAGTGTGTATTTCTTGATTGCTTAGCAATTGTTCGGTTTCTGGCAGCTGCTAGGTGAAACAAGTGAAATTAATCACTAAGAGAGTACGACATCATAAATCTCCTTGTGATTGCTATGGTCGCCAGCAGATTGCTGCCATTGGCTGTAGCCATTGTAGCATAGAAGTTCCTAATTTGTCTGCAAACACTAACATGCTAACAAGTTCTAACACATGCTAACATGTCTCCATCCAAACCACAGTTGACCACAGCAATCTGCTAGCATGAAAAGCAAATGCAAGGTTTTCTCCAACTGGTTGGGGAATAGATATTTCTCCCTAGCAACTGAGAAGCTGCCAGTTGGTGTGGTTGGGGCTTTATTAACTTGACCCTTCAGTGCCACACATTCAAAATGGCAGACAAGATAAAGTCAGGTGGTTAGGAGTCATGTGACTGCAAAATCGCAACAATAAACTGTACCTCTATTGCTCATTAACATTATTAAGAGACAATGATAGAGCGCTACATAAACACGAAGAACACAATCTCCATTTACATACACTGACTGTTAAATTACAGACATTACTGACATGTTAGAAGCCTTGTTTCCTCTTGGTCTTTTATAAATCCAAACTTGCGTCATATAAATCATGCAGTTCAGACAACTTTTCCTCACTTTGTTTTCTGTGCCTGGTGCCGGCTGGCATTTGTCATGGTGTGCAGCAGTGCACATGTGAGCTCTCAAGCTGCTGCTGTGCTTGAGCTTTGCTTGGTGCATCTTTGCGTGGTGCAAGCCTTTGGAAATAATGGGTTTCCGAGCACAGCGGTGCCATTGTTGCATCTTGTTTAACAGACCCTTTAAGCTAGCTATTTCGTGATTTATTCGGGGGTTAGAAATAATATGAGATGACATGTTGTGCATATCACATACCCAAATAACTGCTTTTATACTGGCGAACATCCCAGATTAGTGGTGCTGCAATATTGCCTTAATGGATGGATAGAGGTATGTTTATGTTGTTAAAATAAAAACTACAAAACAAAACAAACAAAAAGAAAAACAAGCCCTGATGATTCATTGTTAACAGATGAAAGAAGATATCCATTATTGTTCCAAAAACTGTGCTTGCTGTTTATTTGCTATTGAATGAATGCTATGCATCAAACTAAATTGTCTTCCTTTGCTGGATGGAAATGCAAACACATGGTCACACTGAGATGGCAGTGATACTCCATGCAGAGAGGTGACACATAAACACAAGCAAACAGCGATACAGTATGCACACAAAGACGTACAGGGGTGAATAGACATGCTGTGCAGTATCTAATTTCACAGTTCCCTGCAAGTTTTTATTGACTAACTCAGTCTAATGGCCTCACACTGATCACAGCTGATTTGATTTTATGCTATAGAAACATGCTCGACAAGCACAATGTGTGTTTACTAAGGGACGGCTGTGAGCTGCTGTTTTACACACTTCTCTTACCTGCTGAGCATTTATGTTGTGTGTATGTTTTGGTCAGCATACTAGTCATTTTTTCTGTTCGTGTGATTGTGCTCTTCTGTCATCCTACATTACCCATAATTACTCACAAGAAGTAGGCAGCCCATATCCTCTGGGAAAGACGTGCACGCAGGCAAAATAACAAAGAGTTTATGAACATGCAGACAGTGTATCCTCTTAATGAGCCTCTTCAGCTGCTTCCCGTGCACCATACGAAAACACAAGTTGCTATAGCTGAAGGCCTTCCTGCTGCAAGCGTTACCGATCGGGATGCATATCTCACATTGGTCGTCAACAAAATTCCATATGAAACGGCACGCTGACGTTTAAGGATGTTAGTATGCTCAGCAGATGCTTTGCGAGTGAAGAATTTTAGATCACGTTTTGCATTAATTAGATCCCAACCCCATTTCTAAGCTGTCTACACAGTAGCATACACAATTAATGAGCTGTAGTTCAGAGACAGAAAGACAAAAGGAAACACAAGTGATCTGTGTTGGACTCAAGTGATGGATTGTTGCCTTTCATGCACACAATGGGTCTCGGTTATGGGGCTCTGAGGTTCCATGCTGACTTGGGCAGAATTATTGGGCACAGAGTTTTTATTTATTATTTGGTATGTTGGGCATGCTCCACTATAGGCAGAATATATTGTGATATATAAACTTTAGCTAGCACATACACATCCCCTTGTTGCTTTATTTTTTTCTTGTTTCAAGGATAAATCCTTCGCATTTTCTGTCCGCAAAGTGAAAAAGAAAATAACCCACATGTGGTTGTCTCTCACTCAAATAATCGCATACTCATGTTCTTGAAAGTGGACAGAATGACCTCTGCCTGCCTGCCGGCATTTTCTGTGCGTTTTTAAGCTCCTGACATGCTGTGACTTTGTTAATTCCTGGCTACCGGATAAAGTCACCAGCCTACTTTAGCCAGAAGGATGTTGGTTGATCCTTTAAACTTTTTTCTCACATGTGAGGATTTTATTTTTCTACTCTGTTAAAGCATTTTCAGAGCCAAAATGTACCTCTTTCTGTGATCGAAACATTTAATTTCCTTCTTACTTGACAGCTCCAACCACAGTTGGTCTCTTAAAACTATACTTTTTAGCACGTAGGTTGAAATTGCAAGATGACACATCATAGCTCAGTTTCAGGTGATTCTGGGTTTTTTAAAAAAAAAATTATGCTTAATGAATAATGTTATAATATGTATAGTCACTGGCATCTTGTTAGATACTAACCTGTTCAACTGCTTGCTAATGCAAATATTTAATCAATCAATCATATGGCAGCAACTTAATGTCTCTGTACTTCTAGACATAGTGAAGATGACATGCTAAAGTTCAAACTGAGCGTCAGGATGGGTAAGAAAAATGATTTAAATGACTTTAAAGGGGTCTGTGCATTTCAGAAACTTGTGATTTATTGGAATTTTGGGGTTTACAGAGAATGGTCCAAAAAGGAGAAAATATCCAATGAGTGTCAGCTCTCTGGATAAAAATGCCTTTTTAATGCCAGAGGTCCCAAAAGGTTGATGCTAGAGGAGATACCTGTTCAACTGTTCATTAATATTTAAGCTATAGACATGGCCAAGACAATCTTCAAACTGAGCATGTTTCAAGCTGACAGGAAGGCAAAAGTAATATTGATAACTGGGTGTTGCTTCCAAGGTATTAAGAAGAGTATTCGCGAATGCCTAACACATCAAACTTTGAAGCAGATGGGCTATATCAGCAGAAGACCACACCAGGTGCCACTCTTAGGAAGCTAAGAAGAGGAAACAGAGGTAACCTCAAATAGATAAAAGAAAACTAGAAAAAAATGGTGTTCGGCCTGATGAGTCTCGGTCAGAATTTGACATAAACAACATAAACAGCAGCCTCTCTTGTATTAACAGTTTGGGCTTGTGGTTGTGGTGTAATGGTGTAATGTGGTTTGTGGTGTGGGAGATATTTTCTTTCCTTGGTACCATCTGAACATCATTTAAACGCCACAGCTTAACCGAGTAATTGCCAGACCTCAAGTGACATGATGTTTTATTGTATGTCACAAATTTCAAATCATCTGAAACTGCTTTCTTGAAGATGACAATGAGTTCACTGCACTCATGTGTCCTTCACAGTCACCAGATGTCAGTCCAATAGAGCACCTTTGGCATATGGTGGAATGAGGGAATCTCATCATGGATGTGCAACAACTGCAAAAAGCTATGCTGTCAATATGGACTAAAATCACCATTTGGTTGAATCAGTGCCACAAAGAATAAAACAGTTCTTCAGGCAAAAGAGTGTTCTACAAGTTACCAGCAGGATGTACATAATAAAATATACGGTGAGTGTGATTTGCAGGCTTTTTGAGTCCTTTATGGGATTTTTTTAAAGCCTTCCAACACTGCTTTGGAAAAATATTACTAAAGCAACAGTCTTAAGGCTTAAAAGCATTCACATCAGTCCGACTTTCTTTGTAAATTATGTGTAAACCAAATTTAAAATTAGCAGTGCATTTACTGCAGCCCACCTCCAGGTGAGGTTTTCTGGCTTCGCTGTTGTTGTCGAGCACTTTCATGTGACAACTACTGCTATTTTCCATCATCCTCAAATCTGTTATTTCTCTTGGAGTCTGTTGGAAACAACCCCCCCACCCACCCTTACTATCTGCTGTAAATGTTCGAAAAAGATTGCTGTGCAACTAGCAAAATGCCACAAAGTCATATCTCTGGCACCTGTTCATTTAGCCTGCAGTATTTAGGCACACAATTTCACAGTGGCATCCAAAAGGATTTTTATCGCATGTGTGCGGTAAGTTAAAAACCATTAAAGTTAAGATCCATTAGTCCATGCAGCAGCTGATAAGTGGGACAGCTTGGCATCATGCAAATGTGGCATGGAGTTTGTGCCAGTTTAGAAAACTTTAAATCAGGACAGGTCACTGACCGTAAACAAATATTCAGTTCCTGACTGCTGCATCACAGAAGAGCTTATTCTGAAATCATTTAATATTCAGTAAAAGTGGGTAAACAGGCTTTTCACAAACTTTTTTTTTTCTTTTAAAATTTCAGATAAACGATAGTCCACGTCTGATGGCTGCAGCTCTTTTCGACCGATCAAATTTCCACAGAAGTTGCCCACCATTTTGTCATCCTTTGATGTGAGGTTCAAAGGGTTGCAAAGCTGACAGCAGTTGTCTTCAGACACATCACCCGCAATAAAGTATGAGCTGAAAGTGAGGCAGACCTCTTGACACTCTCTTTCTCTATTACACAACACCAAATAGGCATTTCTGAGCAAGAGGCGCTGCAGCCAGCCGGCAGAGGAGTTTTCAGGGCCAGTTGGAGAGGAAGTGTGGATTGTTTCAGGCTGGAAAATACAATGCTGTTTGGCAGCTCAAGGTCCCAAAACACACACGGACCAACAAATATACACATAATGTTGAAGGGAGATGGCGGAAGATGGATGGTCAGGTCAGGGTGATATGACTGCAGAGGGGTGAAGGAAGATAAGCGAGAGACAGACGAGCCTCCCCTCTACCAGCAAATTGATGAGAAAGGGTCTTGGGGAGGGGAAAGGCTAAAACAGGTGGAGCAAGAAAAAGAAAGGACACCGCAGAGATAAATCAGTCATTAATGGCTAGCTTGGAAGCCTGAACAGTAGGAAAGGTGGGACGCTTGGAAAGAATCTCGTCGAGAGAAACAGAGGTTGCTTCATTAGCTAATTTTTTTGCTAGCTTGAGTGTAGCTTTGATTAGTGCTCCAAATTAGAACTTGTAAGAATGCTTGCGATACTAATTAAAGCTCTTCTGCTTTTAATTCCCTCACTGAAACTGAGTTCTAATCACTCCAATTGCTTTTGCTTTTCTGCACTCTGCACCATCACATCATGTTCATTTGCAGCTTCGGAACTTGTCCTTATTGTATTATGTGCAACACGGTATAACTAATTAGAAAAAAAAAACACAACCTAAACAAATCTCATTCATTTGTTGGTTTTGTCAGCTTGATACACACTAAAGATCTTTTCATCATCATTTTTTATTTCTAGTCAGCTATGACTCTGGGCTTACCCCTGCATAACAGACAAAGGCCGAAATATGCATTTTGAAGACAGTCATCTGAAAAACAAAGTGCATCCCATTAATTAGGAGTTTGTAGAACCACCATTAACATCAATCACTCAAAGAACTTGTTTTTTGTATGACTTCATCAGTCGGACATTACTGTTGTGGATGAATTGTGACCCACTCTTCTTTACAGCATTGTTTCAATTCACTGAGGATTGCGACCAATTGTTTATGCACAGCTCTCTTAATGTCCTCCCACAGCATTTTTGTCAGGTTAAGGTCTGGACTTTTGCAATTTTGGCAATTGCAACAGATGTTGTAGATGTGCTGCTGTGTTTGTCTTGTTGCAGGTGCCACTTTTGACCAAGCTTTAGCTGGTAGACAGGCAACCTCACATAGAGAGGAGTTTATGTTCGACTCAGCTACTGTGGCTGTAAAATCAGCCCAAATCATTACCCCTCCAACACTGTACTTGGCAGTCCATATAAAGTGTTTGGGCTGATATACTATATTTGGTTTTTACTAGAGATGGCACGATACCACTTTTTTATGTCCGATACCGATACCGATATCATAAATTTGGATATCTGCCGATACCGATATGAATCCGATATAGCGTGTTTTTTAATCAATAAAACGTTTTTTTAATATCTTGCTGCATTTTGTATAAGTTTATACTCAAGTTTAAATAAACAACAACACTAAAGCTATTCTGTTATACCTGTATGTAAAAAATAATATGTAAAAAGAAATATTAAGCAACCTAACTAATAGGGTTGCAAACTCCCAGCAAAAAAAAAATAGGTAACCACCCCCCACCCTCCACCTCATGATGCTTAATCGATATAATCAAATTTAATTTGATGCAGGGGGAAAATGCACAGAAAGAAATTATTTTTCAAGAATACTTAAATAGATTCAACATCTTTCTTCAACAGAATTGCAGACTGCACAGATGGTATCTTCCCAAAGGAAAAAGTAGTATAGCTTACTAGGGTATATTAGACTTAACAGTTACTATATACAGTAATGGACTTCTATATATTTTACATCAGATTAAAACTTTGGGTGTAAGAGTCAGACAATTATTTTTAAAAGCTAGACATTTTAAATGAGAATAAGAAAGAAAAGTATGTCTTTGTGCCCCCTTTTCCCTGTTCATGCCCTATCGGCCCCCCTGGCTAAACTTTGCTAGATCCGCCCCTGCACAGTTACGTCAGCTGCGTAGAAAAAGATCCTGGTGTAGAAAGTAATATTAAATAAATTCTAACAACAGCTTATCAAGCTTAATAGTGCTGCTGTTGTTCAGCCGCTGGTTTCCTCTTTCTGGTGAGAAGTGGGCCAAAAACTAAGAAGAGAGACGGACTCACGACAGAAAAGCCGATCAGCTGATCATTGATCAGTGTCATGATTGAAGTAGCAGCAGGAGAGAGAGAGAGAGAGGCAGTCGCTCCATATATCGGTTGTTAAGCTTAACGTGGGAATGCTTTACAAACATTCAGAGATGAACTTACACACTTGCTTTACTTCTCTCTGGGAAAACTTCCTCGGAGATGAAATGCTGGTTTGCTAGCTAGGCTACAAATACACACAGCCGCTCTATCACGTGATGCACACTGCTGCAACGTGCTACGGTTATGAGCCGAGTTACGCCGTGTAGCAAGCTTTGTGAGGTGCTTTTTTGATATTTAATGGATCGGATTACATTTTTTATTTCTCGCCGATATCCGATCCAGTAATTTTGGGTCAGTATCGGACCAATACCGATACCGGTCCATCTCTAGTTTTTACCAAATGTGGCAGTATTCATACTGTCTGACATCTTCTCTCCAAAGGACAAAGATTTTGTGGTTTATTCAGATGTAACTTTACAAACCTAGGTCATGGTGCCATGTTCAAGCTTTCCCCTGGCAACTCTCCCAAATAAGCCATGCTTTAGATATTTTGTGACTGCACTGCCATAAAATGTAACAGTTATTATGCTAGCTGGGACTACTGGGGAGTCTGAAATGTAGCTCCTGGGTTTTTGCGCACTGAGCACTGCACAGGGAATTTGCTGGGATATCCTCACCTAGAAAGATTGTATCATTGTGTTAACGGACACCTCAATGCTCTAGATCATCAAACTATCAAAATTTCAGTTTTTATATATTATGCTCACACTTGCTGACAATCAGTTAAACAAAGCATTTGATTAGCAATACTACTTACCCTCCTAATTATTATGGAAGCAGTAAGAACTCAGTTTCTCACATAACAGCTCTGAGTCCAGTAAAAACTTTCTTTTTCAAATTACTGTTTACGCCTAGTAACGAATACAAGTTCTTTGTGGTAGTTGTGCAGTGTTGAATGGCTTTTACAGCCCCCCCCCTCCCCCAGCCCGCTCCTGCAGACTGCTGAAAACATTTGCAGAGACAGCAGCTTTTTCCCCAACATGTTGCTTATTGCACCACAGCAGTCACTACAACAACTGAAGGGTTTTGTACTGTATATATTTTGCCAGCACTCATCATTTCAGGGGCATGTTTTTATCTGATTGTCAAGACATCAGAATTCCATTTCTAATAGTTTCCTGTTGGTAAAGACGGACACAGGTGCTGACATTAGTTAGGCTCTTGTCACTGTGCAGGGAAGCTAACACAGCATTTTTTTTTCAAGCGAGTTGCTTATGGAAGTTAAATTTCAAAGTCAGCAGAAGAGTAAATCTGTAGAAAATACTCTGTTGGTTGTAAACACCCAATACAGATCAAAAATGGGGTCTATGTTGAAAGCAAAGAAAATAGATTTCAAGGGTTTAACTTTAAATTACAGAGTTTTCAAACTCTTTAAATTTTCAATGGTGTTTTAAATATATGCAAACAAAACTATTAACTATTCCTATGCCTTAATTATATATGCCACAGATTTAACAAAGTACTGGAAACATTCCTCAGAGATTTAGTCCGTCCTGACATGATAGCATCACAAACCAAATTGCTACAGATATGTCAGTTGAAGATTCATGATGCGGATCTTCTGTTATCCCACATCCCAATGGGGGTTCTATTGGATTGAGATCTGGTGAGTGTGGAGGCCGTTTGAGTGCACTGAACTAATTTTAATGACAAAGAAACCAGTCTGATGATTTGAGCTTTGTGGCATGGTGTTTTATCCTCCTAGAAGCTGCAATCGGATGATGAGTACACGATATCATAAAGGGATGGACGTGGTCAGCAACAGTAAACAAGATAGGATGTAGCCTTTAAAAATGCTCAGTTGGTACTTATTTGCCAACAAAATATCCCTATACTATTGTTTGTGGCAAATTCTGTCTTGGGAAAAATCAGGACTCATTGGATGATGGATTTTACAATTGTATTGTCACATTTTGGTGAACTGGACAGAAGTGGCACCCAGATTGGTCGTCTGCTCCTGTAGCACATCTGCTTCAAGGTTCAAGGTTGTGGATTTAGAGATGCTTTTCTGTGTAACTTGATTGTAAAAAGTGGTTTTTGAATCAATGCTGTGTTACAGGATCGTTTCTCTGCATCTGACCATTCTCTGTTAAGTCGAGGGGTAGCTGTGTAGGTGCAGGTGCTGAAATAGACCAGCCTCTCTTTCCACGAACATGCTTAATGATGCTCTCATCGACTGTTAAAACCACTGAGTTGCTACCATGTGATTGGCTGATCAGACAGTTGCATTAATGAGATGGACAGATCAACAATCAGTTGCTCAGGTGCTAAGAAAAGAAACAAAAACAAGATTGAAGAAACAAAAATTTCACATAAATAAATCTTCTGAATGCAAAGCGAAACATTACCAACTGTGAAGAATCAGATGATCATGAGAGTGCCCTCCTTTCTCACATCTTTGGCATGTGTAAATGAACTAAGAGGTTTCCAAAAGTTGATTCTGTTCATCTGGACGTAGCGTTTTCTGGGAGAAACGTTTCATCACTCATCCAAGTGACTTCTTCAGTCTCCAGACTGAAGAGATTTATTTTCCTGGATGATTGAGAATGCATCCAGACGTTTTAACTAAGAGGTTTGTTAACAACTAGATAACATGTAATGTATTTCTTTTTTCTTTAAATGATGCATTTTCCAAGTTTAACTATTTGATATGTTTTCTATCTCCTACTGTTAATAAAATGTGTTTGCAAAGCTTTGCATTCTGTGCTTTACATTTTCCACACTGCCAGAACCTTTTTGGATTTGCAGTAACATGTGTATTACCCATGTCAACACAATGTTTGTGAATGTAAAATACTTTAGGAAAGGTTTTAATATTTCGCTTGCAGCCAGTAGCTGAAATTTTGAAATGTGCAAAGCTACTGTTTTTTGACACCTGAAAGCTAAAACAGTAGGTAGCAAACTAATTCACAGATATCTCTTTTTGAGTTTTCACCATTTAACTGTGAAGTTATTACATTATTGATTACCAAAGTATGTAACTACTGGCAGTCTTCTAGCACCCAGGTGTTATTAAATTTTCAGGCTAAATTATGCCAGAAGTTCTGATTTGTTTTGAACATGGATTTTTTTCAGCTTTTAACCTTTTGGTAATATTTGTTCCTGTTTGACCGCTGCCACCTTGCTGCCTGCTGAGATGCGTGCCTCGACTCCGAAACTATCCATGATGAGATTGTACTGCTTCACCCTGCTTCTCTTAAAAACTCTGCCTGCTTTTTATTGCTTTCATCTGACTTAACTTTTTTTCTTTGTTACAGCAAAGTTAATTTCGAGCTACTTTGGTTTGTGAAACCTCTTTACACCACAGAGAAAAGAAAATAACAATGTTTTCTTTTAACTCGGGGGTGGGCTTCTCTCTAAGTTTCCTCTTCATATGGCCTCAGATGGCACACTAAATGGAGCCCCAAAGAGTGGACGCCAACACAGGACAGGAAATAATAATAGCAAAACAAACCACAATGCTTAAGGCATGGCTCGCGAATCAAACTAATTAGCAGCCAAGCGCCTGGGATCTTTAGTTAGTCATCTGAGAAGCCCATTAAAGACCTCCTTCTCTGCCTCTCTTCTCTCGAGTTCTCGCTCACACAGTAAATTCAGAGCACACTGCTTTCAGCATTATAGTCTCCAGCCTTAACGCCTTTAACCTAATTTCTAGTTTCCCTGTTCTTCCAGGGAAACTAGAAATTAGTCACTGTATTTGAGTCTCTGGGTTCAGTTTATGTCACTGTGATATTGGATCACCACTGTACTGTGTAACCATGGCTATTAAAAGCAATGTGTTCTTTTGTACCATCACTGATATGGAAATCTAGCACTATAATCACAGAACAGTGCAGCAGAGTAAGGGCCTTCACTGACTTAATCTCCACTGCAATGTTTCTTGGACTCTGAGGCACATTGCCCTTCCTTAAACTGTCATTATGGCACGTCTTTGTATGTGTGTGTATACATACATGCACACGCATTGGTGCAGAATTGATTTTCAATTTGTATTTACTTACTTTTAAAGCCTCACATGGCCTCACTTCTACCCACATTATAGATTTTGTCAGACCTTTTGAACTGAGCGACTTTCCTAACGGTTCCCGTAGCCCACCTCATTACACCTCATTATAAAAAGGTATCTTCTGTTAGAGCCTTAAAGCTTTACCAGAAGAATTTTAGGTTTTCTCAACGTTTTTATTTTGTTCTGTAAAGTACTGTGTACCTGCTTTGAAAACTGGTTTACAAAGAAAGATTTATTTTTATTATTATTATCACTATTGTATGTCTTATTATTCTTCTAATATGTTTTATTCCCTTGCACTTTCAATAATTTCCTGTTTGGTTGATATTTTTCTGTCTTGGTTTTGCTTCCTATCTTCTTCTTATTTCCGGCTTTGTGATTCAGTTTTGTGACTAGTTCTCTCTATTATTTCTGTTTACTCATTGTCTTAGAATTTATATAGTCTGCATGAAATAACATGGTAAGAATGCATAAGTCCAGAATGCATAATATTTTTTTTATTTGTTTTTTTCTGCCAGCCACAATAATATACCTAACTTCTTTTTCAAACTTTTTTAGAGGGTGAATTATAATGCTTTAATGTTATGCATGTGATCAGTTTAACAGGTTGCTTGTGTTGTTTTTATTTTATTATATCTTTTATTTCATTTTTTATTATGTCCTTGGTAAAAAATAAATAAATAACAAAGGAAAGAAAAAATTGTCACACACTTTATATGAATGGTGAGAACGCCTGGGGCACACAGCTATCTAAACAAGAAGAAAAACAGTCTTTTTTCCTATTCATCCGTTAAGGTGTGGCCACTTTAATAAATGTGGCAACAGCTGCCCTCCATTTTTATAAATCCCTGAGCTGGAGTCATGACAAAGTTTGTGCTTTTGGACCCTTTTTAAAAAAATTATTATCTAACACAATGTATGCTCTTCTGTTATTTGCTACTTGCTTATTCTGTTACATAGCACTAATTACCAGTTATGGAGAAAGTTTACTAACCAAGGTTGGTAGAATTAGTTAACTCCACCCACTTTAAAATATGACCACTTCTGGCTCCAAAAACCCCAACTATACGAATGTTGGTGTTTCATAATGTGGAGTCCAGAATAAAAAGGTGACGTCATAATAATTGCATCCATCTTTTTCTACATAGTCTGTGGTCTAAGATGAAATCAAAAGGGTGTTTTTAGCCTCCTTTTGATCCATCTTGTTTCATCTTTTGTTGATTTAATGTTTGTTGGAGCTCATTTGGATTTCAGCCTATCCCTGCAGTGCCTTCTGTTATCCATCACTTTATTCAACTTACCCTTTGTTTGCTTTTCTTGTCTCTTTCAATTGTTGTGTCTGCATATGGGTCATGGTTTTAAATTATATATTAACAGATATTTATAGGGCTATCCACTGGATAAAGAAATGATTTGGTTAGATTGACAGATGGATGGATGTTAATATCAATGACAGACAAAGAGCAAAGTTAGAAAAAGGCACTTCTCATAGAAGCACCTGTGTCTTTTTAAGAAGTGGCATCTAAGGCACAACATATAGTTTATATATTTAGTAGGTACATCGTGTCCTCGGGTTTACTACTATCTGTGCTATCTTGGAACATGAGTGGAAGCCTGAGCAGCTCTTGTTGTCGGTCGGTCGGTGAGGACCCTAATTGGGACATAATGAAGGAATGTTTGTATTCCAAGAAAATGCCAAGCTACAAATTTCACTGTTACTCGGAGACGCATACAAAGCCTTTGCTTGTCCTAGAGCAACACTAGCCAAAATCAATACAACAAAGGTCATTGCTATTCCAATCATAGCCAAGCCTATTCTCTCTTTTTACTGTACGTGCTCTGTGCCGACAAAATATACACAACATAAACCTCTCCCTCTGTGGAATCATATCACTGAAAAGAGGGCGCAGATGGGTTGCCGCTAATGTCATGCACATGTTTACTTATCTTATTTTGATCCATTAAAAGATACAGTAAAAAGTGAGAGGAGTATAATGGTTTGGTGTTTATTAGGTGGCTTCCTGCCAGCCTGAAAGATCCCTTCTGAGAGTGAGTGCTACTAAATTGAGACCCAGAATTCAAAGGAGCTCCATCTAGATAAAGATTCACACAGTCACAGACGAGCTGCAGTCATTGTGCTGCTGTCACTCAAGTCCAAACTTAAGCCAACCTTTCTCTGCAGTCAGTGTCGGCCATCTTTCCAGTGATGGAGGAGGTGAGAACATCTGCTCTGTTAATGCGAGGGGCCCGGGCTTTCTCCCTTTCACTCTGAACTTGTGATTGCTGAGGACACAGCATGAATGTCAGGCTTCAGTTCCAAATCTAACACGCTGCAGTGAGCCAGTGAGATCGCTAGGTGTCCACCATCTGTGTGTGTGACCTGCCAAGTGCCATGTCATCATCATCACCATCACTCAAACTTGCATCAGCCTCTGTGTGAATCTGTTTGTGTATGTGTGTGTTCCTGATAACAGGGGCATAAGTTTCCTGTGCCTTGTTTATGTTGTTGCAGGATTTGAGGTCGATTTAGGAACAGTGGCAAAGCTAAATAGACTCTTTTGTTAGCTCAAGGGTGCGAGCAGGATTCACTTATACCTAAATCCACAGTCCCACCAGGGGAAAAAGTGGTTGGAGGCATCATGACCAAAGTTATTGTGACTGCGGTCAATTAGCTTCCAATCTCTCACCACTGACATAGATCTTTTGGAGACAGAAGCCAGGTCTGCAACCTCTCGCTGTCAATTGCCATTTTCAAATTGACTTTTTTGCATCGTGACAGCCAGAGATGGGCAGTAATGCGTTACTGTAATCCGATTACTTTTTTCAAGTAATGAGTAAAGTAAGGGATTACTATTGCAAAAATAATAATAATAATGGATTGGATTTATATAGCGCTTTTCAAGGCACCCAAAGCGCTTTACAATGCCACTATTCATTCACTCTCACATTCACACACTGGTGGAGGCAAGCTACGGTTGTAGCCACAGCTGCCCTGGGGCAGACTGACAGAAGCGAGGCTGCCATATCGCGCCATCAGCCCCTCTGGCCAACACCAGTAGGCAGTAGGGTAAAGTGTCTTGCCCAAGGACACAACGACCAGTGTGTCCTTCCGGTTACAGATACACAAAAAGGAAAAAAGGACAAATCCCGCGGAGGATTTAACTACAAGTCTTTTTCAGTCATTAAAAATCAAGTTCACGGGCGATCCACTTTAAAAGTTCCGTGTGTCACGATCAGCCTGGGCGATCGATGGTAATTAGATTATCATTACTTTCCCGTAAGTACACTGCGTTACTGCGTTACTAAAACCGTGAATTTTTTTGCGAGAATGTCTCATGACACTGACGTAAGCGAGTGCGACATTCGTGACAACAGCTGTGTGCAGATCAAGAATGGATAATATATCGAGTGCGGGAGAGAGTATGAGGTGCAGCGTTTAAAGCGTGGAAGTACTGACCTTACTTTGAGTTTGATTCCATAAAAAGTGACAAAAACATTAGTGTCCCTTGTGCGTGGGAAGAAAACTTCTTTTTACAGCGAAACCCCACCCCCCTAAACTTCCGAGCAAGCACCGAGTGCGCTACGACGTAATGGGAAATTCACAGAGAAACTCGCAGACTCTTCCACTGACCGCTGCGGCACACCTGCACCAGGGTAAACCTCCGCCTACCCTACTCCTGCTTTACAGGTGAAAATAGAGCAACAGGACCGCTAGTCTTTGACTTTATTTATTTTCTGCTGTGTTTTACTTGCATCTATTTGAAAGAGTGAGTGTAAACACAAAATAAAATATATTATGTGCTGGAATGTGCAGAAAATAGGTTTAAATGTTAAACAAATTTCTTCCAGTCAGAGAAAGTTGCATATAATTAAATTTTTGCTTGATGCATAAAGTTAAAAGATTAAAACTAATAAAACAAGTTTTAAAAAGAGACTTTTCCATTTGATTACATTTTGTATGATGGATTATGCAGAAAAAGTAGAATTGGGCTGAAAGATCTATCGCTTTATTACCTATTCAGGTTGTAAATTGTGTTTTTAAAAAGTAATTAATTAATTAATTACTTTTGAAAATAAGTAATCAGTAAAGTAACGGGATTACTTTTTAGGGGAAGTAATCAGTAATTAGTTACTGATTACTTTTTTCAAGTAACTTGACCAACACTGGTGACAGCATTGCAAATCTGTTGCTGTGAACATTCATAGAAATTTATATTAAGGCAGAAACTGATAGATTTAAAACATAATTTTCAGAAATTCTTTCATAAATGGTGACATAGTTGCCACAGGATGGTAACTCTAACCTCAAATTGACACAGGTGCTTTGCTTGAATATAGGATTGCAACAACAATCTAACCAGTTTGCAACCAGTTGAGTCAAGTGTTGTGGAGACAGACATTGGTGCAGTCTGACTCATACTGAAGGCGACATGTTAGCAATCTGTCTGTGTTTTAAAATTAGATGCCAATCATTAGCAAGCTTTTGTAAGTTTGTCTGACGGTGATTGCAGTCAGCCCAAAATGGACTGCAACTGATTGGAGACAAGTTGCCTCCCACCAGGCAACCTGAGCAATCACCTTGTGATTGAAGGTGATCATTGCAGCTACTTGCAATCTGTCACAATAAAAAATATTCAATTCAATCATTGGGCAACCACTGATTTTTACCAATCGCAACAAGGTTGCCATTCTATTTTTAATCTATTGCCACTGAGCAATAATGAGCACTGCAATTTCTGTCCTTTGACCCTATTGTCTTTTTTTTTTTTTTTGCTATTCTGGGAACCAATCAGATAGGATTTCTGAATGGGTTTAGTTGTAGGCAGCAGATATGTCTACATAAGACTTCCTGTTCTTTCCATCAGTTTCGTGTGAATTATGTTACGTTAATAAGAAGCTAAGTCATAATTTTTTGGCATCATTTTGGTAAATCCAGTCCCTCTCCACATGCACTCCTCACCTGTGTGGATATGATTTGTAAATGGAACTCAGACTACATGTATATATAATACAAAATGCAATCAGAACTGCTTAAAAAATCGTATCTTTCGCATGCACATACTCTATATTCATGTGGATTTACATGATTATTGTAAGGCTGGTAAAAGACTTTGTTGTTGGAAGATTGTCATCTTATCCGGATGCTTTGTGCTGTATTGTATACATCGAGATGCTGAAGACCATTTTAAATTCATTCACTGTACTGCACACGCTTGCTAGGCAGGGCTGATATATGTGAACGTGTTTGTGTGCACAAATTAGTCCTTACATGCATACTTGCACGATGCATGCTTTGTGAGCGAAGGCATATCACCTGCTTGTCTGTGAGTGTGTGAGGAGGCCTGTGTTTGTGTGTGCATGACACCTGACCACCATTCATCGCTCCATCTGTTGTGGAAGCTTTCACAGGCTCGGTCTTCTCTCAGATGGCGGATCTGATGCAGGGCTCATATCCTGCAGTCTCACAGCTCCAGCATGCTCATGAGTGGAGCCAGCGAGAAGTTGTGGAAACTTTTCCTCTTCTGTAGCAACTTTTTTTTTCTCAAAAGAACAGTTGAGGTACGAAGGGCAAAGGGCATATCTGTTCCATAATGATTTTTCTATTTTTGGAATAAAATCAAATATCACTTTGCAACACATCCTTTAAAGTTGCACATGCACAATCGAAATCTTTCAAATCGTGCATGGCATTGCTTATTTCTCTTCCTGGCTGGAGGCACACTGACTTGTTTCTGCTGGTTTAAAACAGCAAATGTCAACGCTTTAATGAACTGTGTGTAGGTGGGATCAATACTGTGTTATATCAATAGCCAATTAGTGCTGCAAACAGTTCTTTATATGAAAATATCACCAACATGAAATTATGAAGTGAGACTCAATTCAAAATGGATCATCCTTGGTTTTATAGAGACCCAAGTAAAAATATCAGCATCAGTTTTCAGAGAGTGGAAAGTCATCACCATAACCAAGGTGATATTTTGATTTTCAATAGAAGTAATTGTTATATTACAAGCAATTTTTTAAATTATCTTGACATTTCTAGCTACACAGATGTCAGACAGAGTGTGTTTCTATGTGTGCAATGATGGTTTCGACCGATTTTGCAAGGCACTGATAAATAATGACGTCCCCCAAGGATGGCTAAGAGGTGAGGTTGATAGAAGAGAGTCGCTGAGTTGCCAGTAGAAAGCAGGCAGACATTTGTCGTGCTGTGGCAAGAAGCTGGCAGGTTGGAAGAGGCTGGCTGGCACACAGAGATTCTAGAGCACAGGGAAAGAGCTGAGTTACAGCTAGCAAGAGCTGACACAAGAGTGAAAGCATCAGATGTTGGTAGTATGTTGCCTTCATAAGGTAGGTGTAATACGCTGGGTATCCCTGCAGTGTAAATGTTGTCCAGGTTTGACCAGTAGTTCAAAAGGTGCCCCTCAATGTCAAAAATAAACACAAGCAAGCAAAGAAATGCCACGGTAACTTGTTGAAGACAGTGAAAATTGACCTTTTATGATATTTTTTTTTTGTTTTGAAGGCTTATATTTTAACCTAAACATGGTCACCTAGTCTTAGTTACTAATCCTAATAAAGTTGTTTTGTTGTCTAAACAGTTCCAGGTAGTTTTAGTGTCTTACTTTTTAGTCACACAGGCCTAGAGACTGGTTGGCAATCCCCTGGCAACTTCCAATTGCTACAGAAAAATGTGTATTTCCCCCCCACCAGTTGGCAAGTAGTGCTGTCGCTAGCATCTTTGTAGTTTGCATGGAAGATACCGATTTGTCTGCCGTGCCCTATACCTTTTTGTAACCAATTTCAAGCTAGTGCCTGTCAGCAATCTCTCACAAACCCGTCACCAAATACACATTTCTCTTGCAATGACCGGATTCAGTGGGGTCACTGACTGGGCACGAGGCCTGCGTGACTAGGGCCCAAACATTTGTCTTTAGACTTGAGGTCATTTGAGTTTGTTGCTGGCCACAAAGTCTACCTTCTTGGCTTTTGTAGGCTGCTCTTTTGCAAGAGAACTTAAGAGGGTTTCCTTTGTGTGCTGAGATGACTGCCCTCGCAGTAAAATTTAACATGCTTCCAAGATGTTATTGTTAGTGTGACTGTTAATTGTGGTCTTTTTTTGCATGTTTCAAACCGAGTTTTGTGGATGCTCTTCAGCAGTACAAGACCTTGTGTTTCCTTTCACAATTGCTATTGACATTTTTACATGCTATTACTGAATTTCTAGTTACAGTGGACCACAGCCTGCCAGCCGGCATAGGCAGTATTCAAAATTCATCCTCGAACAACTCGATCACCTCAATCTATGGAGTCCCCAGTGATGAGGGACCTGGCCTTCTGGCTGTGTTATTCTATTATAGTGCAGCTCATGAAAAAAACAGCTTCCTCTCTGCTCATCCCCAAAATAAGATTTCAATTGATTAAATGCCACTGGTGGAAGAGAGCATCATCAGATTTGACCAAAGTCTCTCAGCATGTTGCCACTGCTCCAAACGGGTGGAGTTCCTAAGAAAGTCTCAGAGTGGGAAGATAAATGTATAGTGGAGGGGAGGGAGTGAGGAGAAGGATGGATGTATAGTGGAATGGAGAAAGATGGAAAGGAGGAGGCAGGGGAGAATGGAGGGGAAAGAGGAATGCATCAGCGTGATGGATTGTGGGAAGGATGGGGTAGAGGTGGTTTAGGAGGAGGGGGTTTAGAAAGGAAAAGACTGAGAGATTTCTGCTCCATCTGCGGCATAATCATCCGATGTGTCTCCGTCTGGGTTGGCAAAGACATAATTAAGAAAACCCGAGGTCGTCTGGGTTCACGGAGCTGTCGAGGCTCAGCCACGCTCCCTTCCCTCCTGCCACTCAATTTGTGTAATTTACCTCTGTTCTGAGTCTGTTTTGAAAAGAGGCCGTTTGACCCCTCATGTGGTGGATTCAAAAAGTTGCGTCTAAATGAAATAGATGGCTGAGGGACTCTCCGTGTGCGCTGCCAGTCGATAGCCTGGCAGGGAGACGCTGATGGTGATTCCAGGAGAAGGCTGCACTTCGGAGGAGTCGTTTAGGTATGCAGGCAGAGCAAGGGAGGCGCACAGAGGGAGCGAGAAACAAGAGGTGGTGATGGGAGGAAAATGAAAAGCTGAAATGCGCCCTTCCCCGAGGTGATTTGCGCAAGTGACCTCAGATTGCTCAGCGGCGTGCCTCTTCCTTAAACTCAAGCCAAAAAAAAGGGCATGCGTTGTGTTTATGTTTTATATGCTGTCATGACGAGGCTGCGCTGGAGAGATGGCAGAAGAGAGGGGGGTTTGGGGGGGTTGAATGTATGGTGTGGCTGAGGAGTGATTACCGGGCGCAGAGCTGAGGGATGAGAGCCAAACGGGTATTTTATTTTGTCAATTGGAGTGTGCAAATGGAAATGTCAGAGCGGCCGGAAAACTAATGAATCTGATAGGAGAGATGCCTCCTCTCTCGCCGAATGCCTGATCAATTGCCATTGTCTTCTGTGGGTGCTGATCTTTTTTTTTTTTTGGTTGTTGTTGTTTTTTTGTGTTGTTATTTTTTGATTGTTTTCTCTTCCTGGCATGGCTCTCTGTGGTTAAGAGTTTGATGGTGAACTCTGAGTCAAGGAAATAAAGGAATCGATCCAAGGCAGGAATCAATGTTTTCATCTGTTACTTACAAGTCTGGGTGTGTGTGAAAAGTGATTTTTGAATTAAAGTTCCCTAACTCAGTTAGCAAAGTAAACGTAAACAAAAGAGGGCGTGTCTCCTCCTCAATAGTCATCTTTAAAGCACCTACTCAGTCTTACTTATTCCCACATTTGCATTTAATGACAGATTCACGCTGATATTGAAATTCCCTAATGGCAACAACAGAAAACAACTTGTCTCACTTCAATTAAGCAAGTAACTTCCGTAACCTTGGAGCATTTCCGTGCTTTATTGAGACAAAGTGACAGATGTGCGTTAGTTTAAATTTAGACTGACAATGATCCAGCGTGTCAGGGCTTTGTGCTTGTTCAGTCACATTTTCTGGTTACGTGATGAGAGGCTGCGAGCGCCGCACTGGATGAAAAGCAGAAAAAATAACTGCATTTGCACTATTCTGTTTTGACAAGCAGGCTAATTTCTGCCCAGGGTCATCAATATTTCTGACACTTCAGTGGTGGCATAAATATAGAATGAATGTCCCTTTGTTGTGCTCAGGGAGGTGTGTGTCTCCGAGCGTCAACAAAAAAATCACTTGGATCTGTTTGTTAGCTTGTTCAGTCAGTTGACGAGACTGTCGCCGGTCCCTCCGGAGTCTGTCTCTTTTCAATATCATGCATCATAAACAATATCCAATGTGGACTACTGAACTATGAAAATACACTGCACAAGCAAGAGGAGGAGGATGACAAGAAATGCAACCAGCTGTATGAGTGATGAGCATAAGCACTGGTTTGGGGTGAAACAATTTATGTTGGGGTGTGATTTTTCTTCTCATAAGAGGGAAAAAACATAGATGTTTCAATCTGAAGAAAACAAATAAGTAGCCGGGGCAGACCAAACAGTAATTCAGACCAGAACTCCATCTCTATTCAAAAACACCAGACTGCTGATTTTGTAGCTTAAGCTATTTGTTTATAATAGCTAACAATATATCCAATTTTTATTATATAGTTAAAAATTAACTTCAAAAGAAGACATGAAATGCTTTATCCATCACAAATATTAACAAATTAGTGAATTACAACAAACAAAAATATAAAACATTACAGTCATGTAAAAACGAGAGTTTTTACCATGTGCTGATAATCAGATTCACTTGGTTAGCTACTCATCAATAAGTGTAAGCATCTCTGTAGAAAAGCAGAATTATTGGTGGTTCACTGGTCCACAGCATAACAATAATGACAAAGTGTTACCAGGAGGGACATCCCAACCAAATTCCCAATTCTCCCCAAGATCAGAGCATGCAATGCTCAGATAAATTTTGAAAAATTCCAAGACCATCTCAGACTCTGGCCTCAACATGTTAAATGTTAAATTTCCTGACAGAACAGAAAAAGACCAGCCTTACCAACTGTTAAGCGTGGTGGAGGAGCGCTGATGATTTGAGCGTTTTGTAGCCACATGACGTCTGATCTCTGAACTCCTCTCTATACCAAAGTATTCTCAAGTCAAATGTGAGGCCATCTGTCTGAGAGTTGAAAAATGACAGAACGAAGGTATTGCAATGCATTCTGTTGCATAACCCTGCAAACCTCAATGAACTGAAGCAATGTTGTAAAGAAGAGTGAGCCAAAATTCCTCCACAATATAAGAAAATAGAGTGTAGATCTATATATGATACAATAAGGCGGTAAAGATATTGTGTATGTGTCCACAGAAAAAAATAATCAATTGCATGTTCACTAAGTGTCACACAAAGTTGTCAGGATCCATGAATTATCTGTAGACATTCACCACAGTGATGATCATTTGAATGACCTTTGCATCAGAGTAATCTAAGCAGTGTGTTGATTCAAAGGGGATTCAAACAGCAATTGAATGCTAATCAATCAAATCAAATCAAACAGCAATGATACGGCAAGTAATACGGGCACATTCCAACAGCCAACACCTTTAATATTCAGAAATATGCAAAAAAAAAACAAAACGTTAAATTGCAGTAATGTGGCCAGGATTACACAACTTTTCAATCACAACTAGTGGATTCCCTCCACCTTTCATCTCAAATTAAAGTCACTGTCTGCCTGAAAAGTCCTCAAGCCAGGTACGGTCAGAATCATCCAGGAAGTGTGCGTGTGTGTCAACATGTCACTCTAACGCTCCTCAAAGCACATCGAACTCGGCTCATGATGCTCCCTCTGAGTCTTAATCAACTCACCAAGCTCCTCTATATTATTGTCCAAACACCTCTCGTTCTCTATGATAATCGCTGGAAGAGCACCGGCACTGCAGCCCCTCCAGGATTACAGGCCTCACTCTCAATAATCAGAACAATCACCTGGCAAAGATTCTCCGCTGCTAAGCGTGTAATGTGAAGAAAAAAACTGGCCTCTCAAAATTGTTTCTACAAGACTCACAAAACAAAGAAACATCAATTTCACCATCACAGAAATCACAATGAGAAAGAAAAATCTGCTTTATTTGAGCATAATAAAAAAAAGGATGGAAAACAAGAAGGACTCTCAGCGCATAAAAACGTCCACCAAGGCAGCTCGCTCTCTGAGCAGTATGTATGTACTCTTAAGGGAACAGTATTCTATAGTTTTCTTTATTATTTTTTTTTACATAATGTTTGTAGTGCAGAAGAAATAAGTGGAGAGTGCAGGTTTTTGTTATTTACCTGTAATATAATTTTTAGTGTAATTATTCTTGTATTTTTTAATTTATGAAGATTTTGTTTATTTGTATTAAAAATCCAGTCAAAAAATTTTCGATCACAATCTCATTTTGGTTAAACAATAATATTAATTCAGGAACATTGTACATGTATTCAAATTATTGTGCATTTAAACAGTATTCATTCAAATCATTTCAGTCTATAGTGTTTAGATACAAAATGGCAAATAGACGAACGCTAACAAAAATATAACCTTGTTGTTATAGGTAATAATAGACAACAGAACTGCAATATCTATAAAAATGTGTTTTCGTGTGTTATTTTATGTTTTCATTTTTTGCCAAAATCACGTGTGCTTAAAAATTGTATTGTAAAAATGTAGAAAGAGCCTGTAACCATACGTGAAGTAACATTTGTGTTATTATGTGTCAAATTAACACATTAGTACTATTTAATCCTTTTTCGAGGTGTTCGTTTGGTTCATTCTTCCGAACGTCCTTTCCTTGGAACTTAAATGTTATTGGAAGAAAAGCAGGTAGATGTTGCACGGCTTGCCAAGAGAGACTGCGTGACTCTTTAGTGTGCACAGCTGCGCGCTGTGTGACCCTCCCTCCCACAAGTCTATGAGAAAAGCAAGAAAGTCCGTCTTGTGGCACGGATTCTCAGAGGTCTGCTGGTTCATTCAGTGCTTGTTATTGTATTACCGCTGTTTAAGTTGACTGTTCATGACAGGCCAAAATGACCCTCGGGCCACCAGGGAACATACCCATCAGTGTTTCACAATAAAATGGTATCCATTGATTTGGCAGCCTACCTGAATCCCACGCTAATGTGGCTTTGGTCGAGTTATATATATAGAGTATCTGTCTCCTCACTGCTGTGGGCTTAAAACCTCTGTGTTCTAAGAGCGGTCCTATTTCTTTGATTGAATCCCCCTCATTACCTTGGCTTCCCTTTGATTCTGATGAGGCTCAATAACCCTTCTCACATTTTCTCACCTTGCTAATCCTGTGCCAGGTTTGCAAATGATGGCACTTGCTCAATCTTTACACCCTTGTTTGATGCCAGCGGGGAGGACTCAGCAATAAGGCCCTACCGACGTAAAAGAAAAGCCAGCAGAGACAGAAATAGTTGTTTCTTAGAATCGAGATCCAGAAAAAAAGGCCTTTCCCACTAATGGCTTGCTGGACGAAGAGAGAGAGAAGCCAGGCCCTCGTTATCACCCATGTTCTTTTGGATGCACTTCAGAGGACTGAGGAAAGCTTTCTCTTTTGACAGAACCGAGACAGAGTTTACAAATGGCAGAAATCTCTACAGCTCGTCGCATAGAGAGCACATAAATAAAGGGCTTTTAGTCACATTCATTCATTTTTTAGAGCTTTTCTTGACACATTCTTTTTTCTTTTGCGATCGCAACAAATTCAGCAGCGAGCCCCCTCGCCAAACTATGCAAGTGCTCTTCATTCCCTAGTGAGAGGCAAATGTTTTAACATGCCCTCCAGAGAGAACAATTTGTTATTGGGACAATAATAAATGTGATGGTTTTCCACAGTCTGCTGCTAATTCCGCCATTAACATAATGCAATTTAATAGGTCACTCGGTTTCTTTTATTTCATAGATGAACAGCTTTCAGTCAGTAGAGACATCATTCGGGTTGCGTACATTATGGAGGAGAGCAGATTGCCAGACTGTTAACTACCTCCGCTCCCTTCATTTCAATTGCAAATAATCTGGATGGGAAATTTATGTGCAACACAATTATCATCAATATGAAACGGTCACTCGGTTTTGCCATGACACAATCTAAAGTAGTGGATTTGTCTCATCTGTAGATGAGAGGGAACACATTGGAGAGAAGAGAACGGCATAAATATCAACAGCAAGCAAGGACAGAGCGAGTAAAGGAGAATTTATCAAAAAGATAATGAAGATCAAAGACGCGGCCTTGGTTATTGTTGTTCTAGTTTCCAGGGAAGCGTGTAATGAACTGAAGGAATATGGTTATTTTGTGTAACCTTACTGCGAGCCACATGCAGCCGCACAGTGTACGGAATCACACTGAGCTGCCATCCACACACCCCGGTGGGCCGGGAGAGTGATTGATGGCGGACTGCAGCCACTTTTGTGTTCATTTTGGGAGTTAGTTTAAAAAGAAAAAAATGGTGTAAACACTCCTGACAGACAGCAGGGATGCTTAATTAGTATTAAAACTCGAGCAAGGAACAAAACAGATGAGTATCTTGTGTAGAAATATGCTTGTTGTGCAGTCAGGTATAATTTGAGGCGCACGTGGTTGAGAAGCACCGCACAGTGCTTCAGCTGCAGGTGTTCTTCGGCTCAATGGTTCTCATGAGCCTCGACCCCCATCTAATAAAATCCACCCAACACTGCCGTCATTACATCAAAGAATAAGGCCACCAGTTATGATGGAAGACACACACACAAGCAGAATCGCTTTATTTAGGCCATAGGCCCATACAACGTAACATTTATTTGGAGCTTAGCAAAGCCCTGTGGTGCAATAGTTTAATGAATTTTCGATTACAGACAGCAAGATTAAAGACATATAAGGGATATAAGTAATACTAGTATTACATGGTGAGAGTAAGATGTTTCCCCCTTATGGGAGGTTTGTAATATAGTAATTAATCTAACTTTTTTTAAAACCCAATTTGGAGTATTTTATTTGCAGTTTTTGGAGATTAAGAAAATACACCCATTCTTACTAGCTCGATTAGATTACAACACCTGGTATGTTCACATATATGATCAAGTTTACTCCAGATTACTTATCCAAGCTTCTTATAAAATACACTGCTGCTCGTCATGTCCACTCACAGACTCAGAGTCTCTTAGTTGTTCCCCGTACACGACTGAAGACAAAAGGGGACAGAGCCTTTCAGTCTTTTGCACCAAGGCTGTGGAACAGTTTACCACTACAATTACGTTTGCTTGACTCTGTGGATTCTTTTAAAAAACAGTTAAAAACTCTTCTGTTCAAACAAGCCTTTTGTTGATCTACATATTTTATATTTTTTTACATTATTTACATTTGATCTTTTACATTGTATATAATGTCTATTGATTTTATTGTTTATTTTAATATTTGTGTACAGCGCTTTGTGATTGTCTGTCTGTGAAAAGCGCTTAATAAATAAAGTAGTTTACTTACTTTACTTACTAAGTTAGCTGGATCAGAAGCTCTAGAACCACTTTCTGTATGAATTTGATAATATATGGGAAAGAGGCTGGAAGCTTAATGTTTTCTGTTTGTGGTCCACTTGTAGTCTGAGTGCTGTCGACCAATCAGGCAGGTGTTTCCATGCGGGTAAACTGACTGCAAAAAGCAAAAGAGGTTTGGCATGTGCAGAAAAGCTAATAACCCTTGGCTATTGTCTGATAATGATTTTGTTTTTGCTAGCTTAACTGAAATGTATTTGCACGTTTTACTGATCAGCAAATACAAATATGAATTTTTAGTTTTGTTTTTATTTAACCTTTATTTAACCCAAAAAATAAGACTCTTGAGATTAAAAATCTATTTTACAAGAGTGTTCTGGCCAAGAAAGACAGCAGTATAATAATGAGTTGCATAAATTAGTAGCTCATACACACACACACAGACACACACACACCAAAATCAATACACCAGTTAAATACAGGCAATAATAATAAAATAAAACACAGAAACAACCACAATTTCTCAAGTTCACTGTCAATATAGAATGAATACCTCAATAAGAGTAATTAATGGCAGAAATACAGGTGATAATATTCAAGAAAAACATTTGTAAATGCATCCAGGTCTTTTAAAACTACCTTAAATTCATTAAATGAAAGCAGTTATTCGGTTTGAATTAATGGCCTTATAAGAATATAGCAGTGTTTTGGGTCTACGGCATGACAAAGCAGACTGCCCAATCCAAGCATACAATGTACAGTGCTTCATTATACACAAACTGTATGTCTGTGTTTTTCTTGTGTCTCCTCCTACACTATCAGGAGTTGAACAACCAACCTTGTCACACGGGAACATCGTTTGCTCCTGAAGGTTCTTATCTATATCTGATGTTATGATGTCATCTTGATGCCTAGCAGCTACCAATTTATCTTTATTGACTTCACAACAATAACATCTAATTTATACCCACAATACTTCAGTTTTGCATGACATATTATGACACTATCAGGTTGCCTGGTAACCACCTAGCAACAGGCTAAAATTACCAGGTTTTTTGCCCTTGTGCACCTAACACACTTCATGCAGGGATCCTATCATTTTAATTTCACAAAATAGCACAAAATCTGATTTATACAAGATATATTATAACAGCATCATGTTGCCTAGTTGCATGGAGGCATGTTGCCTAAGTCAACATGTCATCAAGCGTTGCATCATTTTAATTAGTCAGCAATCAGTAAAAAAACGTCTAATAATACTATAGCGTGGGCATCTGCCAGTGACCAATTATCTACCTTAACTTCATTTCAAAATAAGAGCTGTTGTAGAACCCATGTATCATTAAACCTTGGGCTGTGCCAAGAAGAACTAAATTTGAGTCATTACAGCCCAGCACAGTAGATTCTAAATGTTTTTTAATCTCAACTTGCCTCTTATTTTTGCAGTTGTTGCTGTCATCCAGTGTTGACACTTCACACAAATCAGCACAAGTACAACATCACAAAGCCAGCAATCTAGAAACAAAACTGTACTTTTATCCTGTTATTGTGTCTAAGCATCACCGATGCTTGCTTCCCCAACCCCCCCCCCCCCCCCCCCCCCCCCGTTAAGCATTTTGTCACTATTGTATTGCTTTCCACAGCTTTTCAGTAGGTTTTATGGTGCTGTGGATCCAAGGAGCTGATACTGTTTGCCATTAAAATGAATGTTTTCGATGTTTTGGACCATTATCCTTACTGTATTCATGAAAGAAAGCTCACCACATGTATTGTAAGTCAAATATGTTTTCATTTCAAGAAATAGTCTGATCTTCTCTTGACCTCCTTGGTCCTCCTATCTGACCTCTGACCACACTCACAATTCATAATGATGCATAAAAAGAATAGTATTTACTGACGAGATGAGCAGGTTGGGTAGTATCAGTAATTATTAGTAGTCCAGTCCTTTTAATATTATAATAATAATAATATTATAATAATAATAGTGCACGATTCAAGGATTACTTCTTTCCTTCACATTCTTGTACAATATAATACAGTGGGCAACAAAATCTTTATTTCCCTTATTATACTATACATTCCTTCTGATCCGTATAAACAGCTGAGGTTGTGTTGGTCCAGTCCAATTACACACCGCTCGTTAAGGGAAAAACCCTGCAGACACTACCAAAAGGAGGTGTGAAACTTTATGATGCATTTAGCACTTATTACTCATTTTAACAGGCTGAATTGTGACAGGGTTTGGTTACTAGATGTGAGCGCAGCTGCTGCTGCTCCGCCTGGCTGTGATGGCTGAGGCTGTGGCTGAATATATGGTTATTGTTCCAAATTTGCACTTTGCGCTGCACTTCCATTTCTGCTGAGTCCTGTATATTTCTGTTTGAACCTGCACAGTCCTTCACTGGCAGACCTGTCGCCAGCAGACCACGGGAGCTCAGAAAAACACCAACGCTGACACAGAAAAGGATGCTTTATCCAAAGCACAGCTGTGACTTTATTCACAAATTTTATTTTATTTATTAAGCCACAAAAGTAATAGAAACTGGTCTACTCAACCTCAACTGTAACCAGTCATTATCCAACTCGTCTTCAAACCTACCAGTGGGGAACAAAATCTGCAGCAGACCTGTCTGCAGATGGAAGCCTTACATTAACAGGCTTGCAGAACAAACATTTATTTTTTACGAGGTCTTTAACTGTAGCTGGCTTTCCCACCATTTCACAACTTCACCCTGATGTTCAGTAATGATTAATGTGGTCTAACTGGAATATCGATGCGTCTGCAGCACTAATCTAATGGGAGCGGTGGTGCATCTGTGCCACGAGGCTGACCGTGCTTGTTTAAAACCAGAAGAAAAGTGCCCCTGCAGCTCCTGACATGTTTGCTTGTTAGGTACTTTGGGCCTCCAATTTTTTTCCTTCCTCCCCTAATTCGCAATACATAATTAATGTGAGCAAATGCATGCGAGTAACTTATTAGCCCCTGTATCGATCTGACAGGCACAGGTTCTGTGTCCACTTCATGGAGGTGAACAGTGAGACAAAGAGAGGCAGCGATCAATCAGGAGCCCAGGAAACTAATCAACTGTTTGAAAATGGGTCATCCAATTAGTTAGAAAGCTCTCTGTGGAGTCGTGTCATTCCTACATTCAGCTCAGGCTGATTCTAAAACAGTAGCCCCAGGAAGAGTTATGGTTGTGTATTTATCAATATGACACTTCACTTATGTTAAGAAACCTCCAATTTGCGTGGCCTTGTGAGTTCTTTCCTGTGAGTCAGGAAACATCTAAAATTGAAGTAATTAATAATTACTGTGTTGTTGGGCATGCGTTTCTTAGTTTTCATGCAAGTGTAAATGTGTGCAAACAACCAGAGGATTGAAAAAAGCACAACATTTGTTCGGTGGGACACGCTGTGAGTGATGGACAGTTATGGAAACGTCGACAGGAAGAGGCCAGGCAGAGCCGAAATGCACTCACACAAATAGCTTTTGACTGCTCACCCGTCGACGAGTCGTACCAAATCTGCTTTGACACTGTGCGTCTACTTTTCAGGAAATACACAGCGGTGCATGATCAGAAGGACGATGCATTGGACAAATCTAGGCTCGCTGAAGATACGCGTGTAAAACCCATCGAAAAGCCTGTGAAGAGTTAAACAATTCACGCTGCTTAAAAGAAAATAATAATAATAATTTTAAAAAATCCATTAACAAAGACCTCCCTCCGCTCATGATATAGAAGCACTTTACCTGCCTCCAAAGGCAAATCCCTTTTTATTCAGACTTACAAGCAATCAGTGCGTTGTTATTGCAGTCCATAGGTCATCTGGTTGTTTCTCCAATGGCTGCCTATAAAGGCCTCTTAAAAGCAAGCAGTGGCATTAAATATAGCGTTAGCAGCAGGATTGTAAATGCATGTTGACATTTCACTTTTCATTGGAACGTGGTTGCCCGTAGCTACACCGACTGACCTATGTGGAAGTTTGTAACTTTAATAAGCTGATAATTCAAACGTATAAAAATGCCTGTAGCGCCGTGAACATTGTTTGCTTTCTGCAGCCTTTTGCTGTGTTATAGTTTTTTCTTTAATTTTATCTCGGACAGCGAGGGAATTCAATATTTAATTGTAGCTTTCAATATAGAAAAAAAACCCCATTTATTCAGGCTGTTGTATGGATAAAACTGTTATGAATACAAACTATTTGGAGAATTATGGACTAAAATGTGTTTAAATAGCACCTTCCTACATTCTCATTTTGGTGATGCTTCTATATGTACACGGTTGTAGTAGTAAGTGAGGATCAACAGGCTAACATGATAAAATGTAATCTGATAACATATAGGGAAAATCACCTTCTAGCCACTGACTTAAAGTAGAATAGATAAATACACTATTGAACTTGTACCTCCCATTGGTGGTTTGCTGCATCAAATCTCAGACAGGCCGACACTGATCCTTACAAAATTAAAATGAATATGTAACCAGTAGGAACACCCATCCATAAGCCTTCACAGAGAATGCTTTAATATCTGCCATGGTGCAGATGGCTTTCTTTGAATAGAACAAGGTGGGTTTTAATATTTGAAATATTTGAAGATTCAGCGAGAAACATAATTTTTTCGTCCTCGCTGCGGATTAAATGGTGACAGCTCACTAGTTCTTTTCATGTGGGATTTAAGTTAAATCCACAGTTTTTTTTTCTAATATGGCTTCCTTTGAATGTACAAATTCAGACAAAAGGAAAGAAGAAGGGGGGGGGAGCTATCTCCCAAACTGTCAGCGGCTAGCGGAGGGGGATAAAACAAAGCGATCGTGGAAATGCATGAAATTGGGAGCGACAGCAGGAGAGATGAGTTTCCTGGTTACATTCAGCGTATTCACTCAACTACGACATATGTAATCACATCAGAAGGTGTAAAAACTATAATGAAATTTTTTTTAAAGGCAATAAGGCTAATGTCTCTGGGCTACTTTAATCTCAAAGAACATGTTTGGTCAGTGAACTCATTTAGTATTGCCTCTGACTGTCAGGACTGAACTGCAGCACTTCAGGTATGAGTGACTGGGTGATTCAGAGCTCAACTGTTTGTGCCTATAAGTGTTTTTGTTTTCTTCTGGAGTCCCTCTGTGTCAGCGAGTGACCTTGAATTGCTTTTCTTTATCTATGTAAGAACATAAGCATGTGACATTGAGCTCTGCCAAGCTTCATTTGTGCATCTGTGCTTGCAAAGAGGCAGACCTAGTCTGACCTGAGCGATACCTGAGGAGCACGGCATGTCATATTTTAACTCCCTTTGTCTTTGACAGATGGCTCAGCTCTAAAAGCTTCTGTCCGTGGTGCTGAAGGCTGGCCTGATGTATGAGTGTTAGGCCCAGTTTGATAAATCCACCATGTCACTCTGCCTCTGACAGCCATTCATCATGCTTGGCTTTCTCATGTGAAATGTTCTATGTGCTGGATAATTCAGTAAGACAAATAAAATGTGAAGTTTCGACTCGGCTCCGTGCCACTCCACATGACTTTTTGGTATACTGTACTTTATCTCGGTGTCGTAGGGACGTTGTGTTCCCGTCTGAGCACAAGCAGCAGCTGTAGCTGCAACACAGTGACTATATTCAGACCAGCTGAAGGACGAACATGTTCTTAATGAGGCGACTAATGAGTTCTGCTCTTTGTTGCTGGTTTTTTTTTTTCTTCTTTTTCTTCCCAGGGTCAGGACGACCACTCAGCCATTCAGCTGAAGTCCCTTGACTCATCCCCTGTGGTCTGATTCAAAAGACTTTTTTTCTTCTGTACCATTTGCTCATTATCAATACTCTGTTTTACATTCTTGCAGTTGAAATGTCATATAAAAGTCAAGGCACATTTCACTGTACACCATTACAAGATGATGACATGAGTATATTTATTAAAGGGGATTTACTATGCTTTTTGTTATTGTTTGTCATCTTTCTACTGTTGTAAAATCATGGGTGTGCCTTTTAAACAAGACCAAAGTTTAGAACAAAGAGGTTAATGTATGTCCAGGTAATTAGATCCCGATTTGGGATTTTTAAAACTCAGAGAGTAAAGATTCCGATATTCTGATGCATATAAACAAAAGCAAATTAACTAAGACTTAAAACAACAGTAAGGTTAAAAAGCAAAAATGTAAATGTGAGAATGTCATTATGCATGACAAATAACAATAAAATATAAGCAAAATGGCTTCCGATATCAATACTGATATTTGGGGAAAAATCTCATATATCAGCCAATATTTAGTATCTTTCAGACAAACATAAAAAGATTTCCCTAACATTTGTTATGTGTAGTTATGTGTGAGTCAGCACTAAGATATTATGATAGTGAGTTTTAAATATAAACTTGTTTTATTGTCAAACATGTAGTAAATTAGTCCGACTCTGCTTGGATCAGCTGCTTGTTGTTTGTGGTGTTCAAAGCACATTCAAAAACAGTTGCCAAAGGCAAAGTTGTGGCATGACCTGTGGTGGACCACACTGTGCAACATCAACATCAACATGGTTGAAGGGTGTTTCTCCCAGACTTTATCTATTTCTGTTTAATGTTTGTTTATGGTCAAATTACAAATGTCGATACCAATAAATCGGAAATAGCTAATATGGGCCGATAACATCGTCCTGGCAATAAATCACAGCCAAAAGTTCAGCCATCAGACTGCTTTTATACTCGGACAATATTTTCTGCCTTTGCCTCTGTATGATCTCACTGACAGAGGATATTCTGAATATGGTTTATTAGGGGCAGCCAATAAGAGGAAAGTTGGCTTAAAGGGGGAGGAAGGGCTCTATAAGGGCTTGTTTCAGGTATCAGAGGTTGCACCAAGGCCCAATGTATAAATTAGGGGTTATTTATACACAAATAATCATTATTTGGGACCGTAACTCGTGCAAAGTTATTCAAGTAGAGCCCCAAAAAAGAGATGAAAATGAAAATAACAGGTCCCTTTTGCTGTAGTTATAAATATGAGAATAAAATGAGAGAAAGTAGGCAATTGTTTGTAAAAGAAACAATGACATTTATTTTTTTTTCTTAGCGCTTTTCTTAATTAGTCTGTTGTGCCCATTGATCACATATAATACAGGTAATATAAAAATGGCTTTTTAACTTGACACCCAAAGCAACAACAAAATGTTTTCTTAAAATATGTATGCTAAAAATACTGAGAAAGTATTTCCACTAAAAGTACTGGAGAATAGCTTGTGACTGCAATGATGACATGACTGTGTTTTGCTGTGGCTGATGAATTTCTTCAGTTTCCTCTCCGTTTACCTCACGTAGCTCTTGTTGTAGGCACTTACCAGGGCATTAACAAACCACCTCTTGAGGAGATAAAACATCACTCGTTTTAGTTTTAAACAACTCGATATATTTGTTTGAGTCCAGTGTTTTTGCCAGTCACCATTGCAATGAGAACTACAAAGCATAAACAGCCATTTGGCAAATATCCTCTCTAGATACCCATTTTGTCGCTGAATTTCATTAAGCTTAATGTGATGTTGTAATCAAAAGTAGTCTGCTCCTTGCCTTCATTTAAAACCCATTTAAATTGTTCACATACAGAGGATTTGTCATTACATCAACATAATAGAATATATAACAATATTTCCATGAAAAATCAAGAATCCGTTTTTAAATAGAAAAGGGGGGGTATATTTCATCAAAAGGCTTACACCATAGTCACTGTTATTTGTCTACTCTAATAAATCTCCCTTCCCATAATAGACAGGTGTTATTACTGTATCTCTAACTCGTCTATGGATGTTTGACAAAGCACAGACGGTATTGCTTGGGACCACACGGACAGTTCCACAACTCTGAACACATTTAACAGTCAATTACAAGAGAGCTGACCTTCAACACGTCCACTTTCTTTTCTCTGCCTGCCTTTCTGTATGAATGGTACTGTAATCGAATTTTTTTTGCAGTAAATACCCCTTCCGGTTGATGTTAGCTTGGTTTGATGGTTACAAAGCCACCACTTCAACTAAGGTTGAAACTGGGATCGCATGTAGTCAATTTAAACCGTTCCATCCCCTTCCAGTAATAGTTCTCCCAGTGTATCTGAGCTGGGAACGGGCAATGGGTATGCCTTTGAAAACAGTATATCATCGTCCACCCCTGCCCAGTGGCCTTGTCCATTTGCTGTAGGTGTGTGGTGCTCTACAAAGCTGTGATTCTTAAAAGGCATTGTCAGATACATTTATGACTGTGGCTTTCACTTCCACTCCACTTGGCAGTCCCTTACCCGTAACCCACAGCTTTGTAAAGAAAGATGAGTGCATACCGGGAGCTTCCACTGGTATCAGTGAAGCTTTAGAGTCCCATTTCCTTATATCCCCATAAAGGTGGTGGTTCCTCAGAGACACATAAATAAACAGGCAGGCCACTGAAATCACAGCCAGGAGCACACCAAAGACAGTGATTACTGCTGCATCCCATTTTTCTGTGTCCTTGGCTGCCAACTCTAATCCCTTAGTGGTGACAGTGACACATTTGGTGTCATGGTTGTAGTGGATGTTGCGGATATCCACACAGACTTTGTAGTGAGTGGAGGGGCTGAGATGGGTAAGGTTGTACACCTGGACATCTGAGGGAACCCTGGTGGTAAAAGCCATGGTGGGATGGTTGGCATCTGAAACAGTGTACCATTTAATGTTGGGAGCCAAAGTGCCAGGGCCAGCCTTCCATGAGACCAGAATGGAGTGTGTCTCCACTGATTTGACTTTAACATTCAGAGAACCATTGACAGGTTGGGGGAAATATCCGTTTACCTCTACAGAGACGGATTTAAGATCAGCCCCGACCAAATTATGGGCAACACAGGTGTAAACACCGGCTTCATTTTCTGTTATATCGTAGATGTCAAACGTTCCCTCTGGGTGCATGTAGAACTTGTCAGATACGGTGTTAGGCAGGACCCTTGTGCCAGATGGGGTGATCCAGTAGATGTCCGGCTCTGGTTCGGCAAAAGCCCGACAATGAAGTGACACTGAGCACCCGCTCTGTGCTTTAATGTGCCCTGGCATGCTTTCGGGTGATATCAGTGGCAGGCAAATCTCCATCATCTCCCTGAAGTGCACCTGCCGGACATGCTGGCCCTCATACTCCGGAGGCTCTACGCAGTATAGTGAGTCAGGCTCCATGAAACGGATGTTGGTCTTGTTCATGTTCATCCAGCGGACTACGCAGTCGCAGCGGATTGGGTTACTGTGCATGCTTACCTCCCTCAGATTTGGAAGAGATTCGACAGTAATCCTGTGGAGGGCACTGAGAGCATTGCCGTTTAACATAAGGGTTTCCAGCCGTGGGAGTTTGTAGAAAGCATTAGGATGGATATAAGAGAGTTTAGGATTGTTGGTTGCTTCGATTTTGGTCAGCTCGGGGAGGTTATTGAGGGCAAAGCTGTCAATGGAAACTAGCTCTGGCATGCTGTTAATCCCTAGTTCTTTCAAATGAAGCATATCCACAAAGTCCCCTCTTTGTATTCTAGTAATGGGGTTTTTATTTAGATCCAAAAACTTAAGATTCTTGACATTTCTCAGGGCAGAGTGAGGAACCTCGGGAAAAATATTATCATAGAAAGAGATGCTCTCCAAGTTATCAAGACCAGCCAGTGAATCATCGGGAAGCTGGGACAGGTTCATTCTGGTAAGAACAAGACTGCGGAGGTTACTTAGAGGTTTGAAGTTCATGTTATCAATAGAAAGAACTGGATTTTCACCAATCATTAGGATCTCCAGATTTGGCAAAGGTTCAAACCACTCTCTTTTAATGACACTCAGCTTGTTAGAATTGAGATGGAGTCGCACAAGGTTGCTTAGACCCTGGAAAGCCAGCGGAGCGATAGAAGAGATGAGATTGTGATTCATGTAGAGCTCCTGAAGGTTTGCCACTTCTGACAGGCATTGCTCAGGAAGCTCTCGTATCCAGTTCTCTTCTAAGTGAAGGGCGAGCAGCTGAGTAAGATTCCCAAGGTGGACGTTGCTGATCGAGGATAAGTTGTTTTGCGATAAATCAATCTCTGTGATATTGGGCATGTAATCCAAAGGTCTGTCAATCCTCTCGACGTTGTTTGTTTGCAGTAACAGTACTTGCGTGCCCACTGGTAATTTTTCTGGCAGGCTAAAGAGTCCCAAATCATTGCAGTCAACTGTCTGCGCCTCCATGTAGACAGAAGTAGGGGAAAACCAGGGTCTAATCTCACACACACAAAGCTTTGGGCAATCAGGCCTCAGCTCAGTGGCTACAACAAAAGAGGCCATGGCCAAGCCAACAAAGAGATGATCCACAAATGACAAGTCCTTCATATTGGACCGATTTCCTCCAGTCAGAAATTGGTCCTTGTAGATTGATTGGTCTCAGCTATTATCTTCACAAATAATTACTCATTTGTTGCAGCCGCTGTGGCAACTGACTCATCAGCCCTGCCGCAACTGCCACAGGGCTCCCTAGTGTTTTATTGTCTTCCTATGTAGATGCCCTTGATGCACTCAATGCTGGTGTCAGGGTTTGAGGCCAAGGGTGCAATCAGGCGAGCCAAAAATAGGTGGGAGGCGGAAAAAAGAAAAAAAGCCTGGACCAATATTACACCTCAAAAGACTTATATTAAGAACCTTTATAGGTATCCATAAAACGTCTTCTCTCTTTAAAGATAACCGTCCTCACTGATTGTCTTTACTAGCTTCCAGAATCCACAGCCCAGTCCATTCCTACCTGCGTAAAACAAACAAGACAGAGAGAAACATGTGAGTATTACCAGATAATGGGCATGGTCAGAGAATGTCATAAGAAAAGGATTTGGACATATTGACATTTGTTATAGGCACACTGATGCATGTTGACATTTATACACGTTCCCTTCAAGACGTAGAACAATGGATTTATATCTGCTTGACCTTCTAGACTTCACTCTGAGGATGTACCACATGTACCACTACTATATAGCACTAAATCTTGATGCTAGCAGTATGAGTCTATTATTGGTTAAAGAGAAGGCTTCATTAAGATTCTTAAATGGCAGACATCCTAGGGCTTAAGCGTTACCCTTTAGGGCAAGCTACTCAAAGACACTAGAATGTGTCAGTCACTATAGCAACAAGTAAATGGGCAGCCAGTAATACACAATGGAGTGAGACGGTTAGGCTGTAAATGCAAACTAAACAGCTGACCTAGATGCAGTTTGCACCTGTTTGTTAGGAGACGCAACAACCGACCGCCATGAAAATTAAAATGCATTAACGTGTTGACGTAATTAATCTTTTTAGCAATCAGCACATCTGTATGCTAATAGGATTTAGCATTTCTGGAAAAACAGGTCATGCAGTTTACCAATGGACCCAGATTACTAAAAGGTGCCTGAAGTGAAGAAAATAAGTGATTATTATGGTATTTTCTTGAACATGGATATTTGAATAATGGATAAAATAGTCACAGATCGAAGATCATCAGCTAAATCTATGTTCTTTTTCATTTAAAAATTTAGGTCGGTGATGAGTGTCACGATTGTTTAGTAGTTTTATGTAATATCTGTGGTCTTACTGAACTGAAAAAATGCATTTCATTGACATTTCATTGTCATTCGGCCGCATCTATAAGTACATAAATGAACAGGGTTGTAATAAAGGAAATGGGTGCACTGAAAAGAAAAACAATAACATCATTACCAAACACGGCATGGCACAATAAGTGTTTTCATTTTGATGATGCTGTCTGAGTAATAAATTGAAGCAAATATTATAAATTAAAATTAAAATTCAATTATCTACCCAGTGCAGTTAGCTTTGTCTGAATTGTCAGCCTTTGTTCACCCTTTCATTACACTTCATACAAGACATTTTAAGGTCATGTACTCTCATGGGCTCAACAGGAACTTTAAAATGCAGTACAGTACTATTAGCAGAAAGTGATGCACACTTCTCTGACATTTCCATTTTATTCTGGGGGTTTTTTAGGCTAGTAAATTATCCATTAATTTCTCTGAGACATTTAAATTAAAGGCAATGGATAAAATCCATTGCACTGATTTTAGTCTGATTTGAGTGAAAGCTCAAGGCTATTGTGCATATTTTACTTCATTTGTAGGTCAACATATTTGCTCTCAGGGGTTTTTTTTTAACTGTTAAAAACGCATATGTTTGTGCCGCTGACTATTTCTAAAGAGTGATACGGTATTTACAGATGTTCCTAAAATGGAATTCTGGGAAATGTAGGCAGAATTTGGTCATTTCAAAGTAAAAGGCAAACAATTTCACCTGTAACAATATTTGGCCTTTGTAAGTTTGTTCAATATTCTTATGTAACAAAGACTATTGTATGATTATTTCCATTTATAAGCATTGTAGATATATAACTACCCATATGGAAAAGATATATATAAATCTTATAAAGTTTGTATCTGTCTTGCGTGAAACTTGTATGAAAAGCATACAAGAGTGAAAACAGATATAAGAGCCCTTGAAAAATTATATAAATGAAACTTGTATGTTTTTGATACTTTGTAAAACAATATATGAAAGTAATGAGAAAGTGGCCACTTTCATGAGTGAATCATATAAGCCTTATATGATTCACTATATGAAGCAAACTAAAGCTGATGCAAGTTTTTTCTATTTCTTTTCCATATGGGTATAGCTTAGATGCTTCCTCCTTCATGTGACTCACACATCTTTTTTATCTACTGTCTCTCGCACCGTCGTATGATTAGTGTCGCCATCACATCCTGACGTGGCAGAAGCTCCACAGTTGAAGTGTATGTAATTTGTCATATGTGGCTGCCTCTTACTGAACAGATGGGTTTGATGGTGCTTGTGATATTTTGGGGCCTATGAGATCAGGCGCCACATCATGAGAAAAGTCAGAAGAGACCGCGGATGAAATAGAAAGAATCAAGAGGAGAACTGTGACGGTGGCTGGAAAGTGAAAACAAGGGAAGAGAAATGATTTCATTTCATCACCTTCGCTGTTTCCACCTCGGTGGCCACGGGGGAGATGTGGTGGTGGTGGGTGAAATAAATAAATAAATAAATAAATGAATAAGAACTTCTGAAGGAAGCAGAAATGCTGGAGTTTGCCCGCTGGTGGAGCCAAGCCCAGGGTTCATTCCTCAACCTGTGTGCCATCACTGGCTAGAGCGTGGTTTGGTTTGGGAAGGCAGACAGTAAGGTTGTGAAAGAGGGAGAAGGTGGGGATGGTGGTGTGTGTGGGGGGAAAGGGGGGGTATTATTTTTCAAAAGCACCTGGCACTTTAATAAGCTTCTACACCCAGAGAATTCTGATAAACAGGACTTAGCCTCTCTCCCTCAGCACCGGCTTTCCATCGTGGGCTATGCAGTTGATCCATATCCTGGAAGCACAGGACAGACTTTGTAATACAGCCTACCGCATTTAGTTCTCACCTCTGCTCGCCCCGGCTTTTTCTCCTTAGTAATCACAATTACCAGCAGCATAATGTGGTCAGGTTAACCGTTATGGCTTAGCTTTATTGTGAATTCGCTGCAGGTGGTTCCAAGACGGGCTGCTGTTATTTGTTTTACCAGCTAGTTACGTCAGAGGGAACACTCTCGGACTAATTAATGTTTCAATCAATATTTCCCGCTAAGGGAACTGGTGTGCTGTAAGACACAGCACTGCCCTATTTTCACAGCACACTGCTTCTCCATTCGATTCTGGCGAGGATGGATGTGAGGACGACATCGTGGACACTAAAGAGGTTTTGGAAATAGGGACAGATTGAGAGAGGGATTTCATTTGGTTTGGCGGACGCTAATGCTTGCTTTTCCATCAAAAATCAAGGACTGGATTAGGAAGGCTTTACAGGACAATGTGCATGACGATGAGGCCAGCAAGAAGAACATATTTCCCTGCTGATTAATGAGGATGAAATTCTATTAATGATAATCCAACATGTGGTTCATAAAAATGCAGATCTTAGATATGGTCGTGGCCAACAGTGTGTGTCTTGCAGAAAACGGACAAACGGAAGATGTTACAACAGTAAAGCTTTCAGCGACAGAGCCTCAATTGAAATGCTGTTTGAGGAATATCCAAATAGCTCCCAGTGAATACAAGCAGTATTTTTGCTTGAAATGCCCATCCCTAATAGAGTTTCAATACGCTTAAGGTTGGAATATTGTCCCATACTTGCATTATTTTAAGTGCACTATCCTAATCATCTACAGGCAGTTGATCACATAAATTGGTATCATGCGACTGAATAATGCGGAGCCCAATGAACAGGCAGTCTATATTCTGAAGGCCTTGCACCATGACTACTACTTGTACAAACCTATTAGTAAAAATCCAGTCAAGTTACCGAACCACATCCCCACACACAGACACACACAGCTACTATACAGAGCTAATTCCCACAGTCCACTGCTCAGTTGCTGGTAATTGAGGCAGAGCCTGAGTGGAGGGAGAACGGAAAGAAGAGATCTGGAGGACAAAGTGACTTGCCAGAGGAGAAACGTCTTCGTTTCTGTTGTGGCATTGAGCTATTAACCTCTACTGACCCTTGTAATGCTGTCGTTGCAAGAAATATTAATCTTAGCTTGATCCAGTCAAATTCTAGTCAAAGACGAAAAAAGTAGAAAGAAACAAGAAAAAACATTACGTAACTGCTGGACATAGAGAAATGTGCTTAATATGGCTGGGGTAAATTGAATTCAAAGATGGATGCTGGTAATCTGTGTGTGGAAAAGCTTTACTAAATCCTGAGTACTGAGGTACAAAATCAACACCTTAGAACAGAACACGGAAAGCTTGTAATGGGATCTCCAGCAACCTAATGTCTACCTGCGCTAACGCATTAAGCCAAAGCTTTGACATTTGTTCAGGGGACCTTTTATAGGTCAGGCTAAGGTGTTCACTCATGGAGCACAAGTTCCAAGGTGTCAGAGGAGAAAGAGAGTGGTGGGCGAGCAGCTCCATTACAGTGGGAGGCTGGCAGTGTAGCCCATGGGCTTTCCACTTTCAGCATTGTTAATCCTGGCTGGGAGTATCGTAGCAAAACAAGCTGCTTGTATCTGCCTCGTTTCAAGACTGCCTTAGCTGGGTGAAATACGGGTTTGTTTACCACCACTGGGTTTCATTACCAACACTGCTCTCCATCTCCTAGGTGAAAGCCTGAAGAGACACTGACACATTATAATCTTATAACAGTTAAATGAAAGATCTGATACCTGTTAACAGGCTGAGCTCGTGTGGTTAAACATTATCGCCCAATTTGGGGTTTTACTTCAATCCGTCTGAGGTACGCAAGTCCAAAATTCAGTCTCTGTTTAGCTCTTTTGCGTTCAAGCACAAAAATCAAGAGAAACTAAATCCTCCGATATATTCACCAGGCAGAACTTTGAATGTCTGCTGTTTGATGCTGGGCTGATAACGTGCTGCGGGAAACAGCTGCCTGCTGCAGCTGAAATATACGCTATGACCTGAAAGATGCTCTGCTGCGCTAAAGACAGCTGCAGAGTCAGGTGGTTTGTTATTTGTGGGTTTGTCACTACACGAGATCGTCTTGAAATTTAACACAGCCATTCCGTTGATGCTTCTTAGTAGCCAAAGGTTTCGATATATCTGCAAATTAATGAATGCAGTACTTTTAGAAACTGTGTACCACATAAATTTAAAATGCCATCATTTTAATACCAATAATATTACTACTACTATAATACTACTATACTATAATAACTATATTTAATTAATTACTATAGTTAATAATAATATGAACAGATATAAGACTGGTAAGCCAAACTGTGAGGTTACACAAAAACAAATTTGATTAACGTTGTGTAATTTAGTAAGAATTAAGTAAAAGAAAAAATTTGACTTATATAGGATTTTTAAGACTGATCCATATACTGATAGCTGGTGATTTTAAAAATCCAATGTATCGGGTGATATTTTTTCATTTATTATGTGTACTAAATCCTTACAAATACCAGCAATATCAGCAAATAATGTATCCGTGTATCCATCACAGGGAAATATTATCAGTCAATACATCAGACCCGCTGATATATTGGTCTAATAAAAACTTAACATAATAACATAATAAGTACAGAATATGATAAAAACAAGCAAGACACACAAACAGTGATTTAAAAAAAGACTTCACACAAACATACATACAGCTCTAAAAAAAAATGTGTTTTTAGAATCTTTTCATAGGACGTCAATGAATCAGCCTTATCTCCTCAGGCAGGTTGCTCCCAAACATGCTTCATGCTTCAGGTATGCCATGATTTATTTTGATATACACACATATATTTTATCACTGGTTTCCACATCACCTCAGTGTAAATGTTTTTTGCAATGTGCACTTTTTCACCTCCGCGTCTCATTTGCACATGTTTGACAAGAACACAAATTCTGTGTAGGCGCCTAAGATGCTTTTATTTAGCAGAGTTATTGCATCATCACTTAGAGTAAGGAGCTTCTGTAGTTATTGACATATTCCAATAAAGATGCTGTTCAGAAATGACAGCGTGATTGCGTCACCTTTATGAACCGCTATGGCTTTAGACCTTGTTATCCGCACATTTCACTCTTAATTAGATTGACCTTTGACACAATTGAAAGCCTTCGAATCTCTCCTCATTAAAATGCTGCACATTTACGCTGACATGTTGCTGCCCTGTTTTTTTTGGGGTTTTTTTGGTTTTTTTTATAAAATATGAATCTGATTCTGTAATTTAGAGATTATTTTATATGTTTTATAGTGTTTAGAGATTTCCCGTAATCTGCAAATGGCACCGGGCGAATTAGGACAAGGCTTCGGTTAAGAGGTTCACGCGCTGTCAAGGTGAAAAGCTTTTTCATTCACATCTTGGCAACACCTCGCTTACTTTCCCACCAGACCATCTACATTATCCTAACACTGTGGCTGCACAGGATAGTAATGGCACAAATACAGTTTGATTAGAGACCAGTGAGATATGACCACTTGAAATTAATGAGTATGCACAGGAGGGCCAGAAAGCAGTGGTCCAAGTGGCTCTGCGGCGCTAATTCAGGAAACCCTGACTCAAGTCGTCGGGCGGCCAAGCGGCCGGGCAGAACTGTTTGTTTTATTCTGTTTATTGAAATGAGTTATTATAAATCCTCCCGCTCGCTTCACGGGGCTTGGATGGGATTTAGCGAAGCGGGGAAACAGAGGTGATTGCTTTGTCACAGGTTGGGTGCTCATCAGTGCCCTGTGTGGAGACAAGTTGACCTAAGAAAGAAAATGCAATCATTTATTACACAAAACACAAGTTCTGCATGCAACGGCAGGAATGGCCGAAAACAAGGAGAAAAATTTGCGAGATCAAGACGTAAGTTTTTTTCTTTTTGTGGGAAGCATATTGGCCCTCGGGGAGATGATTATGAGGCCTGCATGGTTTAAGTGGTAACAAGGCAGTATTGCATTTGCTGAGAGGTAGACATTAAACTCACTGTGGTAAAACTGGGTGGAAGACATAAAGGTCAGATGTAAGTGGAAAGTAGGGCGCAGTCGAATTGCCTCCTCTTTCAGGAGAATAGCCTGTGTATTGTAGAAACGGTTCACTGGGAATTTTGATCCACTGGTAATAAGCCTTGCAAGGCTTTCTTCACCCATCACCCTCTCCTCAGCTCGGGCTCTTTTCTTTCGCTATTCACTCTGTCATTCCCTTTTTCTCATGATAATACAAGCCAAATATCTCTTTTTATAAACCTGCTCTTCTCACATTTTTCTCTGCTCGTCCTTATTGAGAAATTTTTCTCCTTATGTTGTCTGTTTGCATCATCATCTGCCCAGCCATCGGGCTGTGGAGAATGACAGCATGTCATCGTGTCTCACTATATATTTCTATGCCTATCCTGCATAGTGTCTGCTTTTGGCCTAATTGCCTTCCCAAGACTCTTCACCCCTGCCATTATATGTCTTGTGCATACATGTCTTACCATATGGCTCCTATTTTCTAATTACCAACTGCAATGTGAGGGGTAACACTTGATTGAACTTTTGTAAAAATGTTGTACATTTTGTAAATTTGGTTTGTAAAATATCTATGAAAAATTTAGTGGATGCTTTCATGGAAAGCTGCGACTGATCTTTTTCAAACAGTTCTGAGATGATCACAAATGCTATGCAGTGTTCCTACAAACCGTATTTAGATGATTGTTATAAAAAATTAAAGTGCTTGTTTTAAGTAATCAAGTGTTACTTGTGTTTCAAATAACAGAGACACAGTTCGTGTCTTGCTGTGTCCACTGTTGTTCTTACTAGCCATCAGCTAAATCCAATCAAACGACTGGATTAGGTTTAGGAAATGATCATGATTTGAGTTAAAATATGACAAGATGGATGTGAGAGCACTCTCAAAGTGCATTTTGGAGCCACCAATAAAAGACCTTGTACACATTTCTGGTATGCCAGCAACTGAATGGCAGCATTTGACTCCAGGGGAATGAGATACTACTACCGAATTCCTAAATATCTTTTATCACAGAACTTAATGGCATAAATAATAAGTTCGAAAATTACCGATGATGATTAAATAGCTTGACTTTGTGTAAGATGACTATTTAAGTTTCATTAACTGTAATTTTATTATTTACTGAGGGCAGTATTTCTCAAGTGTCACCCACACGAGTGATAAATATATTAGCGAGGGGTTAAGACTAAGGTTGTTGTTTTATGTGCTTAATACATGCAGCCACTTTGCATTACTGGAAAGCTATAGTTTATCTGCTGCTGCTCTACTGTATAAACACAACTTTTCAAGATGTGTTTCTTTTCAGAGATGCAGCACTTGGACCTGTGGTGAACATGCAGCACTGTCATGTTGCAATCACAACGAGTCTGATATACATTCTGGTTAAGCCTCATATTGGGTGGAGGCCTTCAGAAGGCTTAACTGTCCCTCCTTCTGCCCTTCACCTCATTGATTTACTATTATACTTTCTCCAAGGCAAGAGAGAGTCCATTAAAGAGAACCTTGTATGTATGTATGCATAATGAAGCTTCCTGTACTTATATGTATGTGTACGTGTGTGCATCCATGGGGGAGCAGATGGAAACCTTTCCCCTTACATCTGCACTCGAATAGCCATGAATCAGTGGCAAGTCGACTCTTAATGTAGAATCAATGTTCCAAATTAACCACAGGACCCCCTATCGCTGGTTTTTCAGCTCTTTTCTGGACAAGACATGCCCTTGGGCTGAGTGAGGGAGAACACACACACACACACACACACACAAGGTGGACTATTGAACACTATATAACGCACCCACCTGCCTCGCGCATGCACACAGCGGACAGGAACACATGCAAATACATGAGAAGAAGAGATCTGTGCATTTGCCGGCACGTAACGTAGCAGACTGTGGCCTCCGTGAAAAAAAAGAGAACCCAAACACGCAGGGGCTCATTCGCATAATGCATGCAGAACGTGCCACACGGTGAAAAAGCACAGCTAGGTCCCCTTGTCTAATTCGCATAGTGCTGCATCTATTAAAATTAAGCCAAGGTATCCAGCTTAAGGCTGCCGCTGATAAGGTCAAAGGCGTAGCGAACATTCCAACACTCATTTCTCCCCAAACATAATCGCACTCACTCTTGACAAAAATCTGCATAATGTTCCATGTATAGCTGCTAGCTAGAATGAAAGAGGAAGGTGTGGGGTGGGGTGGGGTGGAGGGGGAAGGCAGGGGAAATGGAGCCAGCGGCATATCCCTCAAAGTCAGAGCCAAATTGAATCTGCAGGTGCAAATGTGGCATGCGAGCTCCCTCTAAGATGCGCACCTATCTATATTTATATGAATAATATATGGCTGGTCAAGGGGCCACAAGCCTGCAGAGAATAGGTTCCCACAGAAGATGGAATCAATCATTATATGCCACTGAAATGCATTTATCGCTGGCTCGGGCCTCTTTATTATGATTTCATGGGGTTTGATATGGGCTTTCTCTTTTCTGTTTTCATTCTCAGCTACTCTTTCTTCGCCTAAAAAGACCAAAGACGGGGTTCTTTCAAAAGTCTCCGTGTCTGCGGGCAGATATTCTCTGTATACATGCTCATCTTGGCACATACGTTCACGCGGCCAACTGAGCATGTGTGCTTGTGTTTCCGTGCATCGGTCACGGCAGCTCGACAACAGTTCAGCTGGGTTTGTTCTCGGTATGCAGCATCACTACCATTCCCGTCAGCACACTAAGGGCCTATACGTATCAGTCAGAATGCAGAGCAGATGGACCGCACAGCAGTGGCCCTTCAGATGTCCTCCTTCGTCTCTGCTCGCGTTTTAAACTGCAATACGGGCATATGTCGCTAACGTGTACCGCTCTGATGTGAGTCTGCCGAAGAGCAGCTTAATTAGCGGTTAGCAGCTTTGATTTTTATTGTGAGCATCAGTCCTAGATTCTCACAGGCCTGGCATTTTGCTGTTAACACACGGTCTGGTTTTGAGTGCACCTTTTTTTTTTTTGGGTAAAGCCGTGCTCTGGCACTCCTACATCCTTAAATCCGCTCCCACCAGAAATGTGCCCAAGCTAAGTACCAAAAAGTCCAAATCCAAGAAGTAAATGTCAGTGGATACAAAGGAAGTGTCACATCCTGTTTTGACCTTTGATACGGACTGAAAATGGTAAAATGTCATGGATGTTTCCGTCGTGGCATGTTTTGATCCACAGCTCTTTTTTCTTTGTTTATTTCAAGTCCACCCACTGGCTCCGAAACAAACATGCACACCATTCTCTTCCCCACTGTTCCTTTTTGCCCTCTGCCTCTGCTTATTCCATTTTAACGGGTGCCTGTGTTTGTTTGGGAATGGAGATGCTACCAGAGAGCCTATGCTTGGCTGCACGGGCTGATCCCCCGCAGCCGTCTTGTGAATATGTTTACATGGATTTCTCTGAGGAGCCCCCTGATGGATACTTCTGCATCTTGTTATCGCCATCAAAGAAAAAACAAAAAAAAAGGATGAACTTGATTGTGATGGCACTTACACTTGGAGCTTTCTGAACTCCATTTCAAACCAATAGTAGCATTTTTCACCCACACATAATTCTCACCTCGCTGCAACCTGCTGCCCTCTGACTATAGAGAAAAATTAATATGGAACACCCACACCGTGCTGCCGATCATGCTCTCAAAGCCTCCACAAGGCCACTGCAGGCACAATGCCTTTCCCACCCCACCTCTGCTTCTCACGCAGATCAATAGGCAATTCACAAAGCCACACAATTTAAGCGTATGACTTGTTGGTGGACATGTAATATTGATTTGTTTTGAACAAGTGTGCCTAAATTAATGAAGAAAACCAATACGGGTTTGTTTTAATGCTTTTGTTACTACTTGGGGGGAGAAACTGCAAAGTGGCTGCCATGTTAGGAGTCTATACTTGATTTTGAGCTTCACAAAGTTTGCGGCTCTATCTTGCATCACATTAAATCTCAGCTGCCACTGCTCGCTCACTTGATAAATATGTTGCGGGGATTGCTTGTCAAACGCTGGTGGTCGAATGCTATAATACAGGCTTTACGGGTAGCCAGCCACATAATTCAAGTGTGAAGGGCTGAGGTTTTCTCAGTGTGGCATGGTGTCGGATGTGAGGGCACGATGGCTCTCGTGTGGCATTTCATTGTGTGGTTCACATGGAGCAGCTGGTTTGGGTGAGTCATTCACACTGTGGAGGCCAAAATCTATTGTATCCATCACTTGGAACAAGCAAGCGGACACACAAACACACACGTGTGTGCGCGCACACAGAACACGTTTGAACAGAAGATTACAGCAATCAGAATTGGATAGCCTGCTTTGGTAAAAATCCACATTTGTCATACATTTTGGACAGAGAGGAGAGGCTGTGAGGGGCAGAATTTTGAGGTGGTGGTGGTGGTGGTGGGGGGGGGGGGGGGGGGGGGGGGGTTAGAGAAAGACGCCCCAATGCAGTTAAGGGATTACTGAATGCCACCCTCTCTTTCTCCAGCCGGATCCCTGGATGTGTGGGTGTACAGGCATAAGCAGGTGAGGGGATGATGATGGTGATGGTGAATGCGCAAGAAGGTGCTTTCCGGTAGATGCGTTAATCACAAAGTAAAAGCCCTGATTCCGGTGTATGGCACAGCCGCGGAGGAAGCAATCAGCCTTTGAGGAGCGTGGGGTTTGAAAAATAAAGCCAGTGGACGTGTACTCTCGTGGCATGTGTGGATATCGACTTCTATGTTTGCAACAGGAAGGTTTAACAGAGAGGGGGAGAGTGAGGGGGGGGGGGCATTCTGTGGGTTTCTTAGAGACGTGTCTGGTGTGTGCTCACTAAGCAGCACCCGAGGACATGAAGCTGCCAGCCAATCACTCCATCCACCAACACACAAACATAGAAGCGTACCCGCACGCACACACACACAACCACGGGGGCTTGTCTTTTTCTTGTCTTTAACTGATTTTCCTTCTTAATCCAAACACAGCCAAAATACGGTCCGGTTAAAAGGCGCATCCTGCATAGTTGCGCAAAAGCGCGTCCCTACATCCAAACAGGGAGGTTCGAGGCCAGTCACAAGATTCGTTATCCAGTAGTATTTGTCCCTAATTTCTGCAATCGGCACATGAGTGACTGTTTTGACATTTAGGAAGCAACCTGATGTGTATTTTTCCTCTGTGTGTGCGACAAAAAAACACAGGAATCGCTCAATTTCGTTCGTTTTTTTTTTTCGTGAACTTGTGAGCCGTTGCGCAGACGCAATTGCGCGACACGGACGAAAACGACAAATATAAATTAGAGCAGCAAACAGAGTAAACTTACCGGGTTTCATCACCCTCGGATACAAAGCAGTTTTGTGTCTGTATTCCCATCAAGTGCGCCCCTCCGATGACGGGAGAGAGCCCCAGCGCGCAACATAAAGCCAGTCAACAATGTGTGGTCTTCTTGTTCTCACGCAGCTGATGAGGAATCAGTTGTGGTCTCTATTCCTCGGGAAAACGCACGGGTTTCTGCATGAGGCGAAACGGCAAAGTCCAAAAGCAGTGTGGCGAAGGAACGGAGAAAGATTCGTGGGATCCTCGTGCCCTTCCCTTCCTTCCCTTCCCTTCGTCTTAACAGCGGCTGTTACGAACGCATCTCTCCCTCTCGATCAAGTGTCAGGCGGACCACATAGATGCGCCGCCGTCTCCTCGGCAGTCATTAATATTAGAACAAACCCCCGACTCTCCAGAGAGGAGCCAATAGCGTCAGAGAAGCAGGCGAGGTGCGCGCAGCATCCCTGCTCTGGTTGGCCGAGAGCAGCCGTCAGTCATCTCCCAGAAGCCTGTTCTCGTCTCTGTCTTTTTCTGTTAGAGGTGAAGCACGCTGCAAAAAATATCCAAATTAACGAGGCACGCAGGCCAGCGATGAGAGCTGAAGTGCTGTCTAAAACAGCAAAGGCACATCATTTCAAAATAAGGCCACCTAACGGCATCCGTTTAAGATAGTTTGTAGTCCTTGTAAAGATCCCTCAAAACAAAGGAAAATCTCATGATTGTGCTGTGACTGAGCAAGTACATGAGGTCTCCTACACTCATAACTATCCTCCAATGACAACTCAAATTTAATAGCAATAATTTTTGAAGTTATAGCTACTTTATTTTTGTGTCTGGTAGTAAACACCACTTAAGGTCCGGGCAAGGTGCTGCTCTGGGAGCTCACAGGTGCCACAGAGAACTCAAGAGATCTGTGTCTATATGTTGTAGCTGTGTGTGGGGGGGGGGGGATATGTGCAAGAGCTGGTGTTGTGTTGTTGTGAGGTTCATTTTTGTGCTGTTGTTGGTCCTTTTGCTCAGCTCCTGATGCTCAGAGAAGACAGACGTCATGCAATTTCAGAAGCTGCTGTTTGTGCTTCTCATCAATTCTTTATTTAATCTTTGACCCCTTTTTTCCACCATTTTTGTTCTTCTTTCTTTTACAAGCCAACTGACTGGGATTGTTTCTCTGTAGCCACCACAGGGCGATCGTGGCTCAAGAGTTGGGAGTTCGCCTTGTAATCGGAATGCCTGTTAAACCTTCTGTGGTTGTGTCTGTCCGAGCCGGGGCTCGTTGTGTCCTTGGGCAAGACACTTCACCTACCGCCTACTGGTGTTGGCCAGAAGGGCCGATGGCGCAATATGGCAGCCTCGCTTCTGTCAGTGCGCCCCAGGGCAGCTGTGGCTACAACTGTAGCTTGCCTCCACCAGTGTGTGAATGGGTGGACGACTGGGTGTGTAAAGCGCTTTGGGGTCCCTAGGGGGGACTAGTAAAAGCGCTATACAAATACAGGCCATTTACCACACTGGTTGATTCCCTCTATCCGCAATAGAGCACAAATGCAGAACCATGTTTCCATTTTAAATCTGAGAGAATATTTGAATGAATTGGTAATGTTTAGAAACCTAAATGTGCAATCATATCAAAAAGAATTCACTGATGTATAACAAAGGTAACTGCAGTAAGAAACTTCTCTCTGAATTGTAGTGCGCTCGATTTATAGAGTACCAAGAGCAGAAATTTCATCAGTCTTTGTACCTCAACCACTACATTTATATACTTTGCAACATTCCTCCTCAGACTTGCTGAACTCAAAAGGGTAGCTTTCATAAAGATTCATTAATTTGTAACTGCTAACAGGCATTTTTGGTTCCTTTTATGTCAAAGATTTGTACATGTGTGTTATTTCCTGTGGTAACATAAAAAGTAACAGACAGTGATTTGCACTAATCAGCCAAAAAACACCATCTTTGACGCGCAAACTAATTCTGTCGCTCTATGAGCACTTGTAGTTTATATTTTCAATTACATAGAAGGAAATTTAACTATGGCAAAATACACACACACACATATATACAAATACGCATATATAAGACTAAAAAAAAGATGCACACGCTGTCTCTCCTTTGCTGAAGACTTAGAATCCATGAATATGGATTAATTTAAAGTTTTTGCTCAGCCACAACTGGCTTCCAATCATTTGGTGATCTGTTCTCGAAATTAGCTCATCACCATCATTGTGGATATCTTAAAATTACATTCAAGTCAGTTAGGAGTTTTCTTAGCTCTTACTGGTAGTCTTGTTAATGGCTCACCTCAAAATTGACGAGCTTTGACCTGCTTTGCATGTGTCATCACTATAGCTTGCTGAATTGCCTTGGCATTCCGTAAGTCACTGCCACATGCTAGTCTGTTTCTGTGTGTGTATTCATAAAGTCATATATTACAGCAACTCCCCATATACCAATGTCAGACCAGGGGAAAATGGTTGGAGACTGTGTTACAACCAAAATTGACCGTGCGACCGTGTGCAGTGGACTTGTGATCTCACTGCATTTGAAAAAGCCTCCTCAAAGACAGGCACCAGATGTGCAACGACTCACAGTTGCTGCTGTCTTCCAAGCAACTTGATAAACTGCAATAAGACAGAGTCAGTCTGTTATCAGTCTGTGACTGAATGGGGCAAAGTTAGCAATTATATGCAATCTGTCTGTAATAGTATGCCAATAAAACTGCAATAAGTCTGTAAAAAAAAATCACAAATCCTTTGCCGTCTGTTGAAAATCTGTTGCTGTCTACAGACACAGAAAGTCACATTAAACAGAACTTAACTACTTAACTACAGAATTAACTACCTTCATCCAGAGTCCAGCCAGAAATCCATAGATTTGAAACAGAATTTCCTCCAAAAATAACGAAGAAAATAGTTGCTGTGGCACAGCGAGTTAACTGCAAAATGAAATAGGCACTTGTCAATGTTACTTTTGTATAGGAATATAACACATATACAATCACTGGCAACCAAAGGATTGAAGACCCATATTGCAAAGAGATGTGTTGCAGATGAGATGCAGCTTGAATCAACACGTTGATTGCAACATGTTGGAAACCTGGTCGCATTTATAAATTAGGTGGCTATTATTTGCCAACCTTTGCCAGTCTGTTTGAGTTGTTTTGGAGACATGTAGCATTCCACCAGGTGACATGTGCAGTTAGAATAGAATAGAATAATCCTTTAATTGTCCCACAAGGGGAAATTTGGGTGTAACAGCAGCAAGAAAGACAGATTGAACAGAAACATACACAATTTTTACATTTTTAAAAAAAATTGTGTTGCCATATGATCCAAAGTGGTTACACAGAGGTTGAAGATGTTGAACACTTAAACACAGGGTGACCAGTTAGTCACTAAAACTGCTTGCAATCTGTGTCCCACAGCAAAAAAATTAAATTAAATTAAAATAATCACTGGGCAAATACTCATTTTTTTGTAGTTGCAAGGAAGTTGCCGTCCTGTTGTTACTGTAGTGTGTGAGTGAGCCATTAATTTATTTTGGCTGCAGTACAGTGCCATTCATTTCAAACCATTTCAGCCCTGGCCAGCAGCTGCCACTTTATTTGTGCAAGTACGTTTGAGATGGACATTTTTTGCAGTGCAGCCGAATGAAGAAGAAAGTGCAGGCAGGGAAGAAAATGGATATCTGTACCTATTAGCTCCAGAGCTCCCCGACTCACATCCCAGGAGGATTTTCTAACACAATGTTCTACAAACTGATGTTCCTGGAGGTCGGACAGGGTTATCCACAGACTCTGAGAAAGAGACACACTTCATCTGTCAGCCGAAAGGGTTCTGATCCAAGAAACCGTACTACTGGAGGATGTTTTCACAACAGCTGTGCCTGATTTCACTGGGTCTACATCCTAATATATACAACTGTGCTGCACATTATGGTGTTCTTATATCCGTTGGTGTGTCAATTACATTTCTGTAAGGCCTCAGGGACTTTTGCTTGGAGGAGGTTTTGCTCAGTCAATATCCCCGATATTCTCTTTTAAATTTTAAGTAAAAATATTCAAATTTAATGCAAATTGCACAAAATAATTTATTACGAAAGTTTACTTACAAATGCATGACCTTTATGAATAAATATTATGCCACGGGACTATTTAGATGGATTTTAATTTAACAGAATGCAGAAGATCCCATTGTGCCAAAGGTGCGGCTTACTCAAACTCGAGTAATTATGCATTTTTATCCCTCATTTCTCCGTTTACTGTTAATTCAGCATTTTTAATGATAGTAGTTGAGAAATCTGCACCTTTTGAATTTGGAAACCACCCACCACCTGCGATAATGGTACAAATCCCTTTTTCAAGAAACATTAGCATGGAGGAAAACAACAGCAGACTCATTTTAATTTACAACAAGTAACAATGGTGAACCTTGAGAGAAGCTAGTTTCTTATGTTCTTATTTGTTCTTATTTTTCTCATGCTCATTGATGGGATCAAACATTGTTTTGTTAACATATTCATCTCTACAATTATGAAGCATAAAAGTGTTGTCACTGGATGGTAAACTGTTTGGACTTTCTACATTTCTTCTTCACAATGTTCTCTCATCTTCATCAAAGTCAAAATGATCGGCAAACACTACCTAAGTAAATAAATAACACTCATGCAGTCGTACTTGTTAATTATTTACTCACAGTGCAGGCTGGAAAAAGTCATCTCTGACTTCTCCAAAAGGTGTCTGGAGTCAGGCGTGGGAAGTGTGGTTTGTAGACGGCCCCTCCCTACAAATAAATGCATACAAAGTCTGGTAACTGACGACTAACGGCTCTTGCCTTGATCACAGGTTTGACAGGACCTTAGAGGAAGTGTTGCAGAGATTCACAAAGCTGGCAATGGTTACAAAGTATTTCTTAAGATCTGGATGTTCATCAGTCCACAATAAAGCAATACTGTTTACAAACTGAAAGGAGTTCGAACTGTTGCTGCTCTCACCAGGAGTGGATGTCCTGCAAAGATAACAACACCAAGAGCCAAACATGCAATCCTGAAAATATGTTAAAAAAAATAAATAACCCAAGGTAACAGCAAAACAGTTGCAGATTTTTAACAAGTTGTGAAATCTTTTTTCATACATCCACTTTAAAGAAAAAAAATGGAATAAGATTAAGGAAAAGGAGAACAAAGAAAGAAATAAAAGTATTGCAGCACCACTCCAGTTTGCAAAGAACAGTTGGATGTTCTTTGAAGAGACCAAAAAATAGTCAGAGGAGAAAAAAAACTCTCAGAAAAATGCTCAACACTAATTTTGAGGGGGAAAAAGATACTGCCTCAAAACCCTAGTCTGAAGCACAGTGGAGGGAGCATCATGCTTCATCAACACATAGCATAACATAGCAAGACAATAATTTAAAGCACACAAGTGAATCAGTAAAAGAAGGATTGGGGGGGAAATGCATGTTTTGGACTCCTGACAGATATTGTGACTCTAAGAGGGCTGTTAAACCGACAGAAATATTCATAAAATTTGTTTTGTTGTGTTGTTGTTCCCAAATCTGCCCTCATCCTCACTGAAAGAAGGTTTACACGTTACTGACTCAAGAGTTCACTTTTTTCCAGCCTGCACTTATAGGAATTATTCAGTATTTAGTCAAGATGTAAAACCACAACTGCACAAGTGTTATTAGCTAGTCAGACTGTGCTTGTCTGTAATTATGTTTTAGAGACAGAACAGATCACTTTTCATGGCTAATCATAAGTGTCCACACTTAATAATGACCCTCTCTCTGAAGATCTGATGACCTTTTTTTGTTTTTGACTTTATTAATTTATGTTATAGATGGGGAAAAAAATCACACACACACACAAACACGCACACACAGACTAAATTGGAAAATCATACCTTTTGTTCTTCGAGCCTTCTTCTGGCTTTCAGCACATTTAATTGGAAGCGAGCTAAAACTACATTAAAATGCAAGGTCTCGGCTTTAATTTAAGCAGGCTTATGCCAATATTTAAAGAACTGTGCGTGAGATGGAGCCCTCTTAACACAAAGTACCCAGATTACAAGTGTTCAAAAGTAATTGAACAATACCAAATGTTACCTGGGCAGCTGCGTGGCATTTCCACTTTAAAAACGAGAAAACAAAAATGTGCGCATCCTGCTGTTCAGCGGGATGAGTGATGAATCAAAAAATCTAGCAGATAAGAGAACACTCATCTATACACCATACAACTCCTATACGGATTTAATTGGGGGGCGTAGTGTTGTGAAGCCTCAAAACCTCTGACGAATAGTAAACAACCATTCATATATAATGCAAAGTTTACGCCCAAGGGCAAACCAAATTTTCAAGGCTCAGGTGTATTCATATCTGTGTGAAACAGCCTCTTTGTCGTCTGACATGTCATCGGTTCGTCTTTCGATTGATTTTTTTTTCTAGATGAAGGCCCATTTAATTTTACTTTGCATGACACCTACAGTTCCTTCCTCCCAATAAGCTCCACTAGTAAATACTTCACTTCCATAACCTTATCAGACACTTTCACACAGTCCAACAAAAAGCCCTGCTCCCTTCAGTTCAGCTGCAGTCCTCTTTTGAAGTAGGCCTAGTTTCTCTCGGAAGGGATGTTTGATTTTCTAGTGCTTTCTTAGCTTGCTTGCCATCATGTTAGCATTAGCCAACATCTCCTGACAGATGGCGCACTCATGCTGAGGCCTGTGGACATCCTCAGTCCAGCTGAAGCCATAAGACATGGAGCTTTCCCAATAGTTTCTACCAACATTTTCCCCTGTTTTCCTCGGGTGGTGAGTCATATTGCTGATTAGTTGTTTACTCCACACAAAAAAGCGATCCACCCCTTTACAAATTTTGTTATCCTCCTTGCTATCAATCAGGGCCTTTGATGTGTCACTCTGTAATAATTTCCACCATCTGGTAACTATGAAAACAGGACTCGGGTTTTCTTTGACAGAAGGTTTTATGTTTTTTGGGGTTTTTTTTAATGTAGCGTATGTTGCGACTGTGTTGGTAAATGAGGGCCTTCAATATACTAATATAGTACATTAAAAATTCAGTCATTACCTTTTGTTTGATTTTGTATCACAATCATAATATATGATTGACAGAAAATCCCAAGGGATGCTTTGACTTGCCTCACAGCACAGAGTGATATAGCTTATATGATCAGTATCTATGTTACTGTGCAAATGAGCGACCCCTGATTTCTTTATTTTTGCTCCCAAGGAGCTAGGCCTTCTTGTCATTTTTGATCTTCAACAGTGGTTTTCAAGGTTTCTGAAGGTCTTTCAAAGTGTTTCTTGGGCACTGGCTGCTTTTTTAAAACAGTCTGACAGGCAGAAAATTGTATTTTTGCTATAACAAGGTAATATCCAAAGAGCTATTAGCTGAAAAACTTGGCATATTTCGGCATGGTGTGCACCGTGTCCTTCAAAAATTTGATGAAAACTGGACAAGTGGAGCACAAAAGAGGAAGTGGGAGACCCACAAAGCTATCTACACCCAATGAATAGCATCTGAAAGTCTGAAATGTCCCTGGGAAATAGGAAATCCAGTTAAGACCTGATACAAGACCCGAAAGATGCATCTGGCCCTTCAGTTGATTCATCCACTGTTCGCTGAAGTCTCATCAGAAATAGTTTCAGTGGAGGATGGCTGTCAAGAAGCCATTCTTCAGTAAAGGAAACAGGGAGAAAAGGCTGAGATATATCAAAGTACACAAGAACTGGAATGAAAATCAGTGGCAAGTTGTAGCATTGTAGTGATGAATCCAGATTTGACATTTGGCATTGAGGTCAGGAGAGAGATACAACAGTGAGTGTCTACAGCAATCTGTAATAAATGGTGGAGGCTCTGTCATGGTTTAGGGCTGCAATTCACCCACTGGGTTGGGGATCTTTTCAAAAATGATGAACACTGAAAATTACCATCAGATTTTGATCCACCATGCAATCATCTCATTACCAAAGGCTTCATTTTACAGCATGGTAGTGATGCCAGACATATTGTCAGTCTAGTAAAAGCATACCTGGATAGAAAAACACATAATGTAACACTATTGGATTGGCCTCCCCAGAGCCCGGACCTCAATGTTATTGAAGCAATGTGGGATCATGACAGAAAACAAAAGGCAGCCAACGTCCAAAGAAGAGCTTTGAATGTCCTTCAAGAAACCTGGAGAAGTATTCCTGATGACTACTTAAAGGAATTACAAGAAAGACAGTTCAGACTGTGTTGAGTGAGAATAAAGGTGGTCATCCCACAAGCTTGTTCTTTGCCTTATATATTGTGTTTCCATTTCAGGTTATTTAAGCTGACAAGTATATTTTTACAACTGAGTTTTGCTCAAAAAATTGCACAGCTAATAAAATTTTATACGCCGGACAGAACAAAACTGAACAGAAGTGATTGTTATTTGTTTTGATGCATCTAGCACACTCAGTGCAACACACCTGAGCTCCTCATCTATAAAGTTGGGCCAATATTGTAAAAGCCTCTGTGTCACTTTTAACAACCACCTCAGTTTAAATAAGCATGTGAGTTCAGCTGTTCAGTCTTGTTTTATGTAGCTACGGAGATTCAGTAAACTCAGCTCAATTATATTAAAAATAGAAAAAAAAATCTGGAGATTGTTATACATGGTTTTTTCCCCATGGTTAGACTGGTCTAATTACAAAGGAGTATATCGCTCCTTCTTTAGCCTTCCTTCCTTTGTTATCTATTCATATTATATTTGATTTTAAGCCGGGGCTCCAAAGTGTATTTTAGATTATCTGTTAATGTATGCTTATGGTCATAACTTGAGGTCCTAAGCCAAGGCTCTTTTGGCCATCCCAAAATCTCAGCTGAGAATCAATGGCGATCTGACTTTTTCTTTCAGGCCACATAGTCTTTGGAATCGAGTAGACAAGATAGACTAGCTCGTTATCATCTTTTAAATGTCTCTTAAAGACATGTTTTTATAAGCAGGCTTTTTCTTCTTCTCCACTTTGAATTATTTCAGTGTTTCCCTTCATTACTGTTTTATCATCTTCCACTAGAAATTATTTTTAATTTATCTACTTCTTTTTATTATTTGATTTTAATTTTGTCTGTTTTTCATTTGTAATTGCCCCCTGCTTCCAGTACACCTCGTCCTTTATATGTTTTCACTTTTGTTTTCTTGAATGTTTTATTTGTTGTTTACTTCCTACGTTGTTCTCTAAAGCACTTTGAAACTTTAATTTGAAAAGTGAATAAATAAATGTATTACTAAGTTATTCTTTTTATATATTTGGTGTGAAGATCAATGTGTTCTCAGATCATTTGCACATGTAAAAAAAAAACACACAAAAAAATTTGGCTAAGCATAGACCTGGAGGTTCCAATTAGTTGAAGCTGGTGGTCGTTATCTTCTTCAATTACACGTCTGACTCTTTATTCCTTATATTAATCTAATGAAGAATTAAACAGATCTATCAGTGGGAGCTGGTATCAAATGTTGACTTTATTCTAAAAGAAATTGAAAAGGGGTCCTTGTTCCCACCCTCAGTTCGCCACTGACTCCTTGTTCAGGAGTCAGTGGCGGTCCTAGCCTATTTGGAGCCCTGGGCGAACACTCCCTCTGGCCCTTGTCTGCATATTAAACATATTAAGGATTGTACATTAACATAAAACTGTTGTCGGAACCATACTGAATTCCACCAGACAAAACACACACACACACACATACACACACATACATGAAGCGAGAGAAAGTATGCATAGTATGCAAACAGCTACCAAACAGCCATCATAATTCGTCATACAACGAGAACAGGGCAAAAAAATATATTCTTCTGCCTGCTCCTTTTCACACGTGGTTGCAGTGCTTTACTGACAGAAAGTGTAGTTGGTTTGTTTGAAAGAACTAACTGTGGAAACTGTTGACCAAGTGTGCAATAAATAAATGAAATGAAATGAAATCAACAATTGACAATGACTAATTAATATTGTAGTGAAGTAGAGAAATGGCATGAATGAAGGGATCCAGCCCTTTATGTCTGCACAGTCACAAATGCAATCCAGGATGTAGACATGTAGGGATGTTTTATTGTCAACAACCAAGTGAAGCTTTTATAAGCAAAACCTGCACAAAGTTCTGTGAACTGAGGAGATAAAAATCAAGTCCTTTCAAAATAATGGAAAGAAGAAAAAGAAAAGGAACAGCTCTTCACCCAAAGCTCCTCCTCTTCTGCCAAACACAGTAGTGCTTTTGTTGTGGCTTGAGTATGTAAGACTGTTACTGGAACTGGCACACTGGCATTTATTAATAATTTCACTGCTGACAGAAGCAAGAGAATGAATGAGAAACTGCACAGACAGTAGTAATTTTCTCTGCTCAGATGCCGTCAAAGCAAAGAGGTGGAATATATCTTCCAGCTCTAATTTTTGAGTATGATAGTTTATTCATTTATTTCTGTTGTGTTCATTTTTTTTCTTTTTTTTTTCTTTCGTTACATTTCACAGTTTTAGGATTTTCTCATAAATGTTTTGTTTAGGTGCAAACTAATCGCTGACAGAAAAAGGCAACAGAAGGTCTCACTTTGGTCTGGATTGACCACTGTGCTATGAACTAAATGTGCTGTTTGCACTTGCTGCTTTTCTCTTTCACTCACAGGCTGCTTCCTGAAAAATAAATAAATAAAAGGGATAAATTATGGAACCTTTAAAATATCAAAAACCTTGGTTAATGTAATTGCGGAAGTGACATTTATTGTCTGTGACAATATGTAGCTGCAGTAATAAAACTTCCATTAATTGAAAATTTGAAGAAAAAAAAAAGTTTTTAAACAAAGTGAAGATACCCTCTAAATTAAGCTATACTTTCTTGGATGTCCATAATTAAAAAAAAAGGGCACTGAAGGTACTACACCTTGAGCTGATTCTGCATTTTAGGCTTCTATTAATCCTTTATGTTGGACCTTTCCTCTAGAAGCTGACCGAGGTGACTTCACACCTCATGAAACCAGTCAAGAGTGCACTCAGCACATCATAAAGCCCCATCCAAAAGAGTTTGGCAGTGTCAAGGAGGAAGCAGGAATTTTCATAGGCAAGACACAGAATATCACGCCCATGTGTAAAATGTGAATCAAATTTAATATTATAAAATATTATTTTGAGAAGGGGAGCTGCCTCCTGGAAAAAATAAAGCCCGAGGTGTTTACAATGTGAGTAATGCTCCGGCTCATTCTTGTTTATTGCAGAGTTTGGGGAACATTCCAAAGGCGTTTTGCGGTGACATTTTGTGATGTGTTCCACGGAGGGAGAAAAGGCTGCAGAGGGCAGTAGAATTTATTGACTGAATTTCGCAGTTATAAATGGGTCGTTTACAAGTGACATAAAGAAAATGATCTGTTCTCTGCTGAGGTGGTAGAGATCTGTAAACTTGTTCTGTGTACTGCCAACAGTAATGGCAGCCGTCACTTGTACTGGACGAAGTTTTATCGAATAGACTTTACTTTTGATTCAAGTAAATATTGCGCATGGAACCGAAGATGAAGATGAAGTAGTGAAAGCACCTGAAAAAGTTCTTGCACGGAAAACCCAAGCAGTTATTTGTGATCTGTCTCCAAGCACAATGTTAAATCTCCTTAGTTTGAACAACATATATTTGCATAACTGTATAGCGTAGAGTTGAGCTCACTCTCATTGTTTTATACGTTTTGCAAAAACCTTGGATTCCATTCACAACTTAAGACACTCTATGGGGAGACATCCAGAAAAATAATGGTCTCTGGAGAAAAGCCACTCAAAGACGTCGTTGTCTTTGCTGCAAAAACTCATATCCTTGACAAAACCACCCCAAAGCACTAATGTCTTTCCTTAGACTGCTACGGGTTGAAAAATACAGTTAATTTGCAATTTTCCCTGGAATGAAGTTTTAAAATGTTACTTTTCTACAGACTTGGAGAGCACATTAAACAACTTCAGAGCCTGAAGTGACATTGTATTTCAGTGACTTTCATGTTGTATCTAATGAAAGTCAATTCAGACTGAGCAATTATAGTTATAAAATAATGTTTTATGTCCCCCTGCATGAGGCCAATCATGCCTAATCATGGTGGATGGATCTATGTGCCTGAGTGATTCAAGGAACTATGTTGTCAGGGGAAATTTGCCTTAAGTCAAATTAGTCATGGGCGAAACTAAGAGCAATTCAGAAAATGGTCCAATTTGTGGTTTTTAAAACCAGCTACAGGGACATGGAAAGCCATTTCACTCTGAACTAGTGCATGATTTTTTTTTTTTGTTTCCTGTTCTCATGCTGTCCTCCCATAGGTGCCCAGCATGAGTAGAGGTCTCTTTTTTTCCTCTTGTACTTTCCCCATTGTTGTGTACTTTTTCAGTATTTTTCTGTAACGCTGCCGATCTCCGACGTGTATTCCCATGTGATGTCTATGTTGTGTGTGTAAGTCGGGGGGGTTCTATTTCTCTGTGGGGCAACCTGCATATGGCCAATAAAGCATTCATTCATTCATTCATTCATGATGTTATGAGATACCTACTAAATATAGCTGGGATCACTTTATTGCACAAAGAGTCTAGGATCAGTCTCCTAAAGAGGCACTGGACTCTGTTTCCCTTCGGAGTTGCCCCAGTCAGTGGCAGGTGGCAAAATTAAATGCACTGGTACTCATAAATCACTTTTCTTTCAAGTTTCTTTCACCCAATCCTATCTATGTGTCGAAGGATACCTTAATAGCAGGAGGAGCTGGGGGTCAGTCCATTTAATTTCTGACTGGTAGACAACCTGCTCTAATACTTGAGCTACAGCCTCAAGCTACAACAGGTTTTTGAATAGTCCCTTTGGTTGAATGCCTATATGTTGAGATGGTCCCCAGTGGATGAGTGGTTTGTTTCTCTGAGCCTTGAGATCAGGAAACAGGTTTTGACTCTTGACTCTTGTACTGAAAAGAAAAGTCTATATGTTTGTTGAATTTCAGATTCAGGAGGACCAGTCCATACTAGCTGTCAAATAATTGGTCAGCTCTTTATCCTCTTAAGGATATTTGAGGGTGCGTGGGCATTTGCCTAACCAATCTGCATGTTTTGCAGACTTGGAGAAGGCATTTAGCTGCACTCAAGGACACTTGAGGTGTCCTGTAGAGGCGTGTTACAGGAGTATAGGGTATCTGGTTTGCTGATATGGGTTATTTGTTCCCCACACAACAATAAACATAAACTACAAACTTGTTCAAGGTGTAAATTGAACTCTGAAAGGACTGAGTTACTGATTCGCTTTATAAACTTTTGCGGACAAAATTTCTCGGTGTAGCCAAGTGGCAAAGGGTGTTTGTCATCTGTGTCTGTGTTTGATGGCTTGAGGATTAGCGTTCTGCTTTTTTTGGGTGATGTGTGACTTATCTTCATGAAGCAATGACCTCCAGATTGCACCGGAGGGGTTTGCAACTGAGCATGAAGTGGCAGAAATGAAAATTTGCACCATCAAGTCTGAAGTTGTGGTTTTTAGCTGAAACAGGGTCTAGCGTAAACCCAATTTGGGGACAACTCAACAACCCACAGAAGCACCTTTAAACCTCCCTATATTTAAAACACTGTGCTACAATTAAATTTAGATTAAAAGGGGACTTTATAAAAAAGGTTACCCAAGGGACATCAACAAAATGTTTGTTGTATAAGTAGAGGCTTTAGTTTCCTTGACCCTTCGTCATTCAAAGCAAGCCATGCCTCCGTGTCTCCAGTATTATTTTTTTAAAGAACTACCTAATCAGCTGTGAATCTGATGTCAAATATAACAACACAGAATTGTAACTTTAAATGTATCTGCATTCTCCAGTGGTAAAGTGCCTGTTAGGGACACCCTAATCATATTCTCTTCAAGCCACCTTTAGCTCTGATTCCAGGTATAGTTAGACACCAACTACAACAATGGTGACATCAAACAATAGCCCCCATGAGTGTTTCTTTAAATAAGAGTAAAGACCCCAGTGCAGGTTTGTGCTCAATGCATCTGCCTGTGACAGTGCAGGCATGCTGTGCTTTGGTAAAAAGCCAGAAAAAAATAATTTCATACAATAATACTTAAAAACCAAGAGTGATATGCCTTTTTAAAAGTACTTGGCAGGAAGGTTGTTTGGGGTCACTCTCATGCTGCAGACTTAATTTAGGATCAATCAGATATAACTGTGTATGTAATGGATTATAGTAAACAAGCTTTTGGACAGTGCCGATCAGTTTGCTTTATGGTCACTGTAAATGCAAGTAGGCCTATCTATTGATAAAACCGACCTGGAATCAGTATGCAGCATTTTGAATGACTCACACCTCAGTATGTGATGACCTACTTCACATTAAAAGACTATCTGATCGTTGTGCAGCAGGCCAATTTATATTATAATGATGACAGAAGAAGAAAGAGTGACAAGGAGCAAAAGAATGAGTGAGACAGTGAGAGATGTGCCATTTTAGCTGTACAGACCTTGTTCTTCTAAAGCAGTCAAAATGCTTCAGTTGCACCCACACATCTCTCTGAACCTCCTACAGAAGCGCACAGAAACAAACACACTTCACAGCCCTAAAGCACCATTACCCAACATGGTCCGAAAAAAAAGCCTAGAGTGTACTTCAAGAGACAATCAATATGCAGGAGATTTTGAAATTGAAGTGAAATGGCTTCAAAAACTCTTTTTGTGAGGGTCTGTTTGTCTGCTAATTGACTGTTTGCTAAACCCCGCCTGCCGTTGCTCTGTCAGTTGCGATTTTCATTCTTGTTCAGTGGTTCAAGCTTCATTCAGGATGTTCTGCAGGCTTCTGCAAATATGGGTCCATAGATAGTCCGATTAGCATCAGGGTTTGAGTGGGTTTAAATAAAAGTAAATATACGTCTCTTATTTCATGTTTCAGTAGATTAAATCAAGTTCTGATCATGCTGATTAATGCTCAGAAAACTTTAGTTACTATGTTACAATGGCTCTTTTTTAGTATGAGTGGTGGTAAAAGCTTTTTTGCCAGCGTGACGCCACTGAGAGAATTAAAGGTGCGTCTACATGGGAGACTTTTAGTTGCAGTTGAAAACTGATAATAGGTTTTGTTGTTGTACTGTTACCATGTAATATGACTTTGTTTGGAAAGTTATCTCTATACTTGACTGGGATAGCTTCTTTAAATAAGATAATGCAAAAGAATGCTTGGACACTGCTAGCATAATGGACAGTTTTTTGACGGGGCTCCCACACAAACGCAAAGCAGAAGATGAACCATTGCCAAATATGCTTCCAAACCAACTTCCTTCCAAGCCAAAGAATCAAAAAAATGGTGAAGCATATCTTGCCTTTGGCTACACTTGCACAATGGCGGTGCCAAGGTAGGTATCCTCGACAGAATTTGTTTCCCCTGCGTCAGGAGTAGACACTGGGCTGTCCAAATCAAAAACAGTATCCCATATTCTTGATTTTTAGTCCACAAACACTACTTATAATGAAATGTTGGCGATGTTAGCTCTTTATACAATAAAGTTGCGGTGGGATACAAATAATATCAGGCTGATCCTGCCACAGTGTCCCCCCGATTTCTTGTAAAACATAGGGGGACCTAGCAAAAAAATTTGGGGAGCCACTGCCTTACTGCTAAAGCCAAAATTGTTCTGTTTTGTATCACACTCTTCAGTTTCACTACCACTTAGTAAGTAGTTCATGAATGTTTGCAGACAAGTCAGCATCTTCTGCATAAACAGTGGCTGTTTGCAGTAATCTACTATCGACCAAAGCAATCAAAAGGAGATTTTTAGTTCAGTACCAAATAAGTCTTTTGATCAAGTTTACCTAGCAGCAACAAGCAATCTCAAGCAACCACAGAACATACACTTAAATGCTGGTGGATTCGGTGTGTTGCTAGCTAATGTTTAGGTCTCTGTGACTGGGGTTTAGTCAAACTGAATAGTCTGTCCATTTGCTCAGTTTTCAGTTTTTGTTTTGTTTGTTTCAGACTGGCAGCTTGTAAAAGTGCAAACCCACCACACTGGGTTTTTTTTTTTTGACAGGTGGAGTTGGCAGATATCTTTACGTTATATAAAGTAGATAGAGAGCCATAACTTGTTTTCCCCTACATAGTGGGCAGAACTTAATTGCACTCTGTCTATATTCACTTATTAAGTGATGATGTAATGATCCAATTTTGTAGTCCAAGCTTCTACAGTACTTAATTACCTGATGCTTGTGCCATTATAACAATTATATATGCCTAGTCTTCTTTTTCACTTCTACGGGTTTTAACTAGAACCGTTTACACTATAGCCAAGGGCTTGCAAGTAATTTTATATAAGTATTGTATTATTTTTATTTATTTATTTTTTTGTTCATTAGTTTGTTTCTTTTTTATGTCTTCTTCATTCCCTGTGATGTAATTTGACTCTGCGTATTTGGGAACCCTCAACATGTACTTTTACTGAGAACATTCTGACCCTGATTCTACATTATGTTAACCTAAATATAGCTTTCTAGCTAGTCACAAGTTAACAATTATTATATGTAAATAGCCCAACTTAACTAACCTTCCAAAAAAAAAATTTCTGTGTGAATTTATATCCACGGCTATGTCAGATCTTTTCTTAAGAAATACTTGAGCCAGAACCTTTAGATGTCAGCTGGCTAGCTAACATACTGCAGTATCATAATTAGGCTAGACTTCAGTTCAAACAGATCAATCCTTTATTCTGTAGATACCTGGATGTTTAACACTTGTGAGAACAGCCACGCAGATTTCTTCTTTTTTTTTTTTTTAGCTAAATAAATCTGACTCATTTTAAACTCTCAGGAAGGCGTCAGCATTTTTTTGCTTTTAGGAATTTTAGTAGAAGTGGTTAATGATGTCATACCTAACAAGTAGACCGGCTACTTAGAATTGATAAGCTTTGATAAGGACAGTAGCTGTTTTGGGGGAGTGTAACATAACAATCAATTCAAGTTTTGCAGTCGAATGACTGCTAACCGCATAATGTTAACTTGGTTGCCATTTTGGACAAGTAACACCGTGTAATCATTTGATAAAGGCCCAGTTACACAGGCCCACAACCACAATAATGGCATTATGACATTGTCAAACGTCCTGTCAACAGGTTGTATCACATCTAACGTGGTAGACAGTTCTTGAGCAGGCTGGCTAGCTGTACAGCAGCAGATATAATGATAGTGTCCATGTTAACGGTTCAACTCAGCCACAAGCTGATTCCTCTCAGCCTCTCTGACCCTCAGTGGTTGTCTAGTTGCCCTCGTCACAAAGATCACAAACCAGAAGTAACAGCTTAATGCCCCACCATAATGAGCATGTTTTGCAGTAACAGAAAAGCTAACATTTGTATTCCTCATCATCCCTACCCTGCTGCACTTACTCCTAAGCCCTGTCTACAACGCAGCAAAGTTTACGGCATAAAAGCTAAGTTTTTGTCTTTTCACCGTGAGAGAGCTGAGGCAGAGGAAAACTGCCCGAGGATGTTTCATATCCCCACAGCCCTGACTGCACAATCTCTGCTCCTTGCAACCTTCTTCATCTTGTTTTCTTAATCAGCCATCTTTTCGCTTTATCTTCCTGTATCTCTCCCCTTTCCCTCCCACTTTGCCTCTCAAAGAATTACCTCTCTCGTCTCCTTCTGCAGTCCCCTTCTCTCCCCACCTCTAATTCTTTTAACTTCCCTCCACTTCCTACTTTCCCTATTCATGTGTCCTTTTCAGTTCTTTTTCCCCCCTCTTTCCTGCCCATCTTTGCAAGAACATTTCTGGGCACCTCCTCTCCCTGTCAGCCTGGCAGCATCCAGGGGAAGAGGCAGCACTGTCACTATGGACAGGCTCCAAGGAAGAGCAAGTGAAAGTTACAGAGATGAGAAGAGGAGGAGAAGAGGAGGGGTAGGGAAAAACATGACACGGAGGAGGTGTATAGATGACAAGTCCCTTCACTGGGGAGTTTTGTGAAGTGAGGGAGCTGCAGAGAGGGGGGAAAGAGGGGGAGAGAGAGAAAGAGAGACGGGAAGGAGGGGAAAGGGACACCAGCAGGCATGCAGGATGTTTTTTGAGGAGAAACAGCTCAGGGATGGAACTCATTCACGTCTCCTCACAGGTTTGCTGTTCTGTAAGCGCGTCCCGAATAAGCTTGCTGACTGCACAGCGCAGTGGGCAGATGTTGCTCACATCCAGCTCGATAGCAGAATGCATAATTTGCTTGTTGTTTACATAAACTAAATCTCACCCGTCAGTTGAAGGGCATGCAGCTTCATGCTACACGGGTTTATCAAGTCAAAGAGAGACAAGGGCGGCTTCTGCTGAGACGTGTGCATTTGCTTCACAACTCGTGGTTTGTTCTTCAGTGAGTTTGTGTGCTATAGTCTGTAAGGCTAATGTTTTGGTACTTCAAACGCAGCAGGCGTACGCTGTTTCTTGACTTTACCTGAATTATTGATTCATAATGGTCTGTTCTTAGTTAAACATCAATATTTAAAAAGTAAGGTATGCCTTCCCGAGTATTTTACTGGAAACTTTTAAACTTTATCTATTAACTTAAACTTTAGCACTATTTTAATTACTACGCATGGATTTAACAGAGAGAGACAAAAAAAGTAATAGAGAAAAATTGATCGTGAGAAGATTAATTAATAATCTAATCATCCAGTATTGCTGGTCTGATCAGGTTATACAATGTTAGATGGAAAATGGCCTAACTGAGGTTATTTGTTATCTGATTTCACATATCCTTTTGTGATGGCATCAGCCACACAGGGGTAAATTTTTCACTTTATTAGTTTGCTTTGCAGTTTTCTTCATTAATATAATTCATTAATCATTTGGTTAAACCTAACACTGATATTATGAGGCGCGCACATAGTAACATTGTGTGGTTTTTCTAAAATGTTTTGTTATATTAATTATGTTTCTCTTTCTTTGAGTTACCTGGGTTTGGGCGGTGGCTGTTTCCTGTCTGGGCAAAAGGCGTGGCTGAGGACTCAGCAGGACCAACCATGGGCTTACCAGGAGCAGGGGTGTTTTAGGTTTAGTTAGGCTATTCTGTGCTTAGTTAATATTAGTGTGTTTTTGTTTTCCCCCCTATTGTGTTCAAATGGTTTGGCCAAATCATTATAAAAGCTACCCTCTTTGTAATTAGGTCAGTTTGTGAGTTAAGTTGTGTCTCATTTTGTTTTGTTTAAGTTTCTGGAAATTACTTTTCGTGGAGTTATATTTAGTTGACCTCTTTTATGGGCCTGCTAAGTATGTTTTTGAATGTTGTTAGTTTTGAACTTTTTGAGGGTTAAAATAAAGAAAACCCTTTTTGAAGATATTTTTTGCCTGTGTCCTCTTTGCTTTGGCTGCTTGGTCCATCACACCTTTATGACATGATGCTGATCCACTCAGCCAAACTGTAATCATGCGTTTGCAAATGCGACAGAGTGAAAGTAAAATTAGAGATTGTTGTTGTTGTTGTATTTTTCAGTCACTTGGGTGGTCACTTGTGGTACAAAACAAATGTAGTGATAAAGGCCAAAAAAGATCAGGAAGAATGGAAGTTAAAAAAATGGTGAAGTCATGTTGGGTAAATTCATCTCTTGTATGCAGTCGTTATACTGTCCTAATCACTAACCCTGAGTACAACAGGCGATGGCGTACTTTAAAAAATGAATAAATAAATGACAATAAAGGCTTTTAATTCAGTTCAATTCAATTCAGTCTGTAGGGCAATGAATAACAACACACTTTGATTGGGAACCTAAATAGAATCCTTGCTAAAAATGTGCTCTAAGGTCATCAAATACCGCATTCATATTGTAGGATTAATACAGAATCTAATCTGCTGAAGTTCAAACAGAGCATCAGAATGGGGAAGAAAGGTGATTAAAGTGACTTTGAACATGACCTGACACCAAAAACCAGATTATTTCAAACACTGCTGATCTACTGGGATTTTCCCACACAACCACTCTGGGGTTTACAGAAAATGACCAGAAAAAGAGAAACTTTCCAGTGAGGGGCAGTTGTCTGGGCAAAGATGCCTTTTTAAATGCCTTGAATATCTGGACTGTTTTGAGCTGAGAGGGAGGTAACGGTAACTCAAAGAACCAATTGTTGTAACCAAGTATGCAGAAGATCTCTAAAACACAGAGCAGACGACGACAAAGAAGAAGCAGAAGATCAATCCTGTCAATTTAAAACAGTTTGCACAGAGCTCAGAATTGGACAACAGAAAATTGGAAAAGCATTGCTTGGTTTTATGCGTCTCAATTTCTGATGGGCCATTTGAATGGTGCAAATGTATCATGTCTAAACAATATGAAAGCATCGATCCACCCTGCCTTTGGTTCAGACTGGTGAGGAGTTGTTTTGGGGTTTTTTTTTTTGACAGACTTTGGGATTTGTAGTACCAAGTGGGTAATTAAGTAACTGAGTTTAAAGACTGCAGCCTGATTATTGTTACTATGTCCATAAAATCTGGGCTTGATGTCTGAACCTTTCACGTTAAGCTCTCTTGTTACAAATGACCTCTGAATTTCTTTGTCAACTAATTAATAAATACAGAAAAAACACAAGTTAACCTAGAAATATTTAAATGGGTAGAAGTGAATTTATGGCATATTTGACTAATGTAGCATCTAATGTGGACATCAGCACATAAATATGTAAATTCTGTATGGTTACTGTTTGTTGTCCTTTTGTAATAAGTGATATTAACCAACTATGTTTGAGCAATTTTTGATTGCGTGCAAAAAAGTAAAATGTAGGTGTCGAAACCAATCTCTAAACCACTGGCAATTGTGTTATGGCAGTTTAGCTTTTTATTAACCTTTTTAAAAATATATTTGGATTCATACACAACAAAGCCCTAAGAACAAGCCACTGCTCCCAGGGGCTAAGTCAGCAGACTAGCCTATGGGTTCTCAAATTGTTGCTTAAATACCAAAATACTAATAAACTAGCCAGCATTGCTGCCAATTCTTTTATTTAGTTACAAGAGGAATTTTTTCAGCCCTTTTTTTGTTTACAACCCTTTCATTAAAAGGCTATATAAGATCTGAGAGCCTCGGGAGAGATCAAAACACACCTGAGCCACTGCACACAGCTGTTGATGTAGACAAAGCACCGTCTTTATAAAGATGCATCAGCATCAGCGTCTGTTCTAATCGTAGCATTTTTGCTGCTAATATGGTTTATTTCTGGCATTTAGGTCTACCACAATATCATATACTTTTGTTTTTGCTGCTTCAGAACTGTTATAAAACCCAGCATCCAGGTCAAAAAATCTCAGTGTATCTGAGGTAAGGTGTGTGTGTTTGTGTAAGCAATATCTTCTGCAGACCTTATGCTAATCTACATTGTAGGATAAAATAAAGTTTATGTGACATCTGCTGCTTTGCGAATGCGCTCAAGCTGTAGCAAGGCAGAACAAAGTGTAAAGAAATGACTGTGGATTTAAAGGCAGGTATAACTGACAGCTCCTGCTGTGTCTTCCTACTGTGGTTGTTGCAAAAGCAGGTTTATTAAGGACAGGAGCTTTTTCTTCTCCATTTTCCACTCTCTGGCTCACCTCAGCTTAAATTCTCGTTTATGCAACGTGAATAGTCAGGGACACGTTGGCCAAAGCATTTCTGTGATTTCCTTTTGCTCTAAACAGATGATCCTCTTCCTGTTTTGTGGCGTTCTGTGTACAAAAACCAGGCGACGACTGCCCTCTCAGTGTGAGTCTTCAATGGCCCCCTGAAATGCTTCTTGTTTCTCTGTTGCCTCATTATAATCCTTTGTGTGTCCTCTGTGAATGGCTGATGATGATTATGCAAATGTGCCATCAGAGAGCAGCATGGGTAATTATCACAGCGAGAATGAGGCTTTTTGAAATTCTCTAACTGCTGAAGAGAAAACCACGAGTCTTCGGTGTGTTTGAGAGCGTATATTTATCAGTTTGGGAAAGCAATGGGTTTTGTAATGGTCGATTGTGTTGCTTACGAAGCCTTTAGAGTGTTTTAGAAGCTTTGTGCTTTGAGTGTTTTGTTTTGTTTTTAAATATCTTTCACAGAGCTTTTCCTTCTGCACAGGAAGCTAAAATGTGAATTTGCTGATTCCAGCTGTTGCGTTCCTTGAATACGTTCAAGCTCGTTGCACGGTCTGCCCATCATTTATCTAGTAACAGACTGAGTCAGATTTTCATTAACTGTACGCAACCTTAATTGCTTCCTGGTGTGCTAAACATGGAAGCAGACCAGCAGCGTTCACTCAGGCACTAATGAGGGCAGCTAGGAGGTGCAGGAGCCCCTGGTGAACAGGTGTGGTCTTGGCAGCAGACCTCAATGTGTCTCTCTGAGGTGTGAAATGTCTCATTATGCATTGAGGGGTATACAGTGATAAATTGGGAGAGGTACAGGGATGGGAGTACATTTAGAGTTAAAAGCCTCTGGTTAAGAGGAGAATGGAAAAGGCACAAACTCTCACAGAGGGCAGCTTTGTTAACTTCTGTACACACACCGAGTGGCCCCCCCCCATGACTTGGGTGAAGGGAGGTAGACTGCCTGGGGTCAATTAACCTCAAGAGCAGCCTGAGCTGGCCTCTAAGGAACACTGGCTTTTATAGATACTGACGTGACACAAACTGCGAAGGTGCTTGCATAAAATGGGTCACAGGGCAATGAGGCGTAGGAGGCATTTCAACTGAAACTGCTCCTTACTTTGGCGCGATATGTCACTTTCTCTCAGGGATTATTCTTTCCCAGGGGTCAGGTGTTGTGACAACTTCTGAACGAAGTTAAGAGGTGGTACAATTTCGGCTTTTGGGGCAACAAAGGCATGTCACTGCCAAGCGATCCAAACAATAGGCTGAAACTAGAATCTCTGGGTTTGGCGTTGTCTCCACAGTCATTGAGGACAGAGAAACAACATAAATCATCACCCTAAAAATGTTGCCTTACCCTTTCAAAAAATAAAAAGCACAGTTGTCAGTGAAGTCAGCAAATTTCCTACAGCTCTTATAGGTGCTTGGCCTCCTGCCAGATGAACCGACTAAGCAGAACGGCCGAGGCTATGATGTGTGTATCTGCGAGGATATGACATACTCCATTCCCTTCTCTCGCATTCCTAATGCGATTAAGCGAGACCAGTTAATGTAATAATCTTGCAACAATGTATGGTATAACGCTCTAATCAATGCCAATAAAACTGCAAACCTTTCTCTTATTGACCATGCTTAAAAACACACAAGTCATCAAGTCTGTGTTTGCACCTCCTCACCTCCCTCGATTTTTCATCCCCGTGCAAAAATTAAAAAAAAAAAAAAAAACTAAAACAATTTTAGAAAGACAGATAGGCCACATTCTTATTCACATGAAACAGTTTCACTTTCTTTCTTATAAAGACATGCGGTTTCTTGTTTGTCTGTTTCTTTGGCCCATGTCTGTCTCTTCTTCCTTTCCCATCACTCTGTATGAAGCTGTCACAAAGGCAGCATGAATGCATCAGAAGGAGCTGGCAGCACTGCATATAGAGACCTGTGTGAAAGGCAGCAGGTCTAAGGGCCATTAAAACGCATAATTACAGGGCTGTCTCAGCTGCTGTTCTTATGGGAGAAAATAATGAGGGAGGAGGGGGAGGATGAGGAGTTAAATGGAGGAAGCTGAAGAGGCAGAACATTTGGCGATCCTTTCACGCAACTTAAACGGGCGTGAAGTAGCAGAGAATGTCAGCGCTTTATAATAACTAGTAAATTAACTTTTGTCTCAGACTCTGTCGGCTCAAAACCCCTCTCACATACTGTGCAAAAGTCTTGGTCCACCCCTTATATCTTTAAAGATTGCTAGGAAAATGCCGAATAGATGCAGAGATTTACTGAAGTGTGTGCAAACATACATTAAAAGAAAAACAGTGTATAAGGCAAAAACAATGTTTGTACAATTTGAATGAGCTTCCAAGCAAAATATTTGGCATAACCACCTTTATTCTTCAACACAAGCTGAACTCTCTTAGGCAGTTTCCATGTAATTTCTTGTAGTAGTCTTCAGGAATACTTCTCCAGGCTTCTTGAAGGACTTTCAAAGCTCTTCTTTGAATGTTGGCTGTCAAGATGATCCAACACCAATTCGACAATGTTCAATTCAATTCAGTTCAATAAAACTTTATTGGTCCTGAAGGTTGAACCCCGAAGGAAATTGGGTCATGGGTTGCTCCAGGAAGGCCAACCCATGACTGATAGTGTTCCTGTGTTGTACGGGTATGTTTTTTATTGCATTGGCAGTGTGTTTGGGGTCATTTTCATGCTGAAAAATAAACCAGTCAGAGCCAATCAGATGCTTTCTGGTTGTTTTTGTATCTGCGAAATCCACAAAACTGAAAAATAGAAAAAAGATGCCTCAAAACAAACTGATTTGAGCCAAAAAATTTCAAGGTTGGATCATCACTCCACAAGACCTGTTTCCACTGACTGGTCCTGTGTAATTTGGTATATATCAGCCTTTGCTTCCCGTTTCCCTCAGGAATCACTCTTTCTGCAGTGACTGCCACTTTTTATTTTGTCCTCCACTTGTCCAGCTTCCTCAGGTTTTTTTTAAGGACATACTGCACACCGCGCTGAGATATTGCATGCCATTTTTTCTAATAGCTGTTTGGGGATCACCTTGTTGGAGCAAACAATATTGCTTTGCATCTGTCAAACAGTATTATCTTTGGCATTTTCCAAAGATTCAATTAAATAAAAGGGAACAAATTATCTTATTGTGACAGGCTGCTACCAACAAAACACCTGAAGATGCAGGCATTGTGTTAGATTAGGTCCTTTTATAAGATTCAATAATCCATACGACAGTTTTAAGTAGCTCAACACACAAACAAAAGCCATTCCTCTGAATATATTCAGATATAAGGACTGGACTGAAAAATGAGTGAAAAAGCAGCCAATGTCCAAAGAACAATCTTTTCCTTTAGAAAGCCTGGAAAAAATGAGGGGTAGGTCTTTTTGCACAAGCAGCATGCCTTGCTGAATATTCATTTGATTAATTTGATGTGTTCTTGTGACTTGCACTAAAAAAAATAACCTATTTAATAATGAGTTGACTTAAGTATGTAGAATGGGTGGTTATGCTAGAGAACTGTCATTTGGAATTGAGTTTAATATGGACTCTCTCTTTACTTCTGTTTCTCTGTGCTGCTTGGTAACTTAGTTTATATTTTAGAAATCCTTTCCAACATGTAGGAACTCCCCTGGAGCAGGTAAAATACACAAACATGTCTTGTACCATGCCAGGCACAAACTGCCATTTTTGGACTGTCCAAGTTAAACAATGACCAGTGTGGAAAGAACTGTGAGAACACGTTCGGCCGTGACTTCACAACAATGGCTGTTGTGTGTGTTGTACGGTAAAAAAGGTTCAAATTTGGCTATTGTAATGATCTTGCAACCAAAGACAGGCAGGGATAAAAGACTGTTGTAAACTGAACATAACCATCCAGCAGTGAGACAACACAACAACATGGATGGAGGTAAATGTGGAAAACAAAATCTGACAAAGAAGAAAGTCCAACTGAGTTGCGGCTGCAGAAGCCTTGTTTGTATGATGTGTCCTCCAGCAGCACTGAGGATGCAGCATGAAAAGAAACCGCAGAGGGATTGTATCATACAAATCAGCAGGTATTATCACTGTACAGGCTACATACAAGTTTATCAATTCCATGTGACACACTGTGGCTTGTACTAAACGTTTTAAAAGGAAATCTCATCTATTTCCCTAATCAGGACTGAATTATACAAGCAACCTGTGGCCATTGTTATCTTAATACTTTGTGCCTTCTGGTCTTTACCTTTGTGTCGCTGGTATTGTCTGATGTTCAAGGTATGTAGTTGAAAGAGATGTTTTAACATCCACAAGTTTGTGTTGTTTTTATTGCGTATCGTGGTTGACTGCCTTACATTTTGGCATTGATCTGCTCTTCTGGCTCAGCATATTGTTTGTGCAACTCCACTGTTGTCCTGCCCAGTTTCAGTGATTGTGTGCATTAGTGCCCAACACCAGAGGCAGTGTGTAGCAAAATGTACAATTTTAGTATGCAGTATGGTGGGTCCGGTTAATGCCTGTTTTCTCTTTTGTAGATTCACCTGCAAGTGTGTTTGCCGCTGCTGCTTTGCGCTTTATTGTTTTGTTTGGCCTTCCGGCTTGTTTGCTCATCTTCTCATTATTTTGCCTTATAGTTTAACCAACTGGCTGGTTTATTTGTAATTCTTTTGTTCTGTTTATCTCTTTTATTCAGTGAGACGGAGTGCCGTACTGTTGGGAGCTTGAACATCGTTGGTATGGTCTCCACACATTTTTTTGTGTTATGTGTTTAAACTCACTGAGAAATGAGTTTAGATTGCTGCAGTCTGTTTGTTGGGAGGATAACAGTGTTGCACCTGAGGTGAAATAAGGTGAGGTGAGATGAGTGGGCACTCCATATTTAAATGTACTTCAGGGGCTACCGGTTTTACTGTCATACTATCAATAATTCACCTCTTGGTATTTGTAGTTTTTGTTTTGCTTCTCTTCCCAGCAGTTGCAAACCCCTTACCAACTGATTTACGCCGTTATTTCATTCAAATATTTTGCTTACTTTGAAAACATCCCATATGGAAAAGATATATATAAATCTTATAAAGTTTGTATCTGTCTTGTGGGAAACTTGTATGAAAAGCATACAAGAGTGAAAACACATATAAGATCCCTTGAAAAATTATATAATGAAACTTGTATGTTTTGGATACTTACTAAAAGAATATATGAAAGTAATGAGAAAGTGGCCACTTTCATGAGTAAATCATATATGTTTTTACTATTTCTTTTCCATATGGGATGTCTCTCTTATTAGTTGCAGTACAACATAGATTCTCAGGGTAGGCTTAAGGTAGTATTTTCCTGGTGCTTTTTTTGCAAGATGGTTTTGCTGGTCTCCTAACCTTCCGCCTCTTGATTGACTTAGCCACACATACGCATACACACCCCTACGCAATCTGCTTTGCTTCAGTTATTGGAGATTAAATATTGGAATTTCAGGATCGGGACCACGCCTCAAAACAAGCTCTTTCCGGTTCTCATCTATATAGGTTCCCCCAGATCTACAAGCTGTTCATGCTCGTTTACGTTCCCCTCCCTCCCTCCCCTTTTCAATTCTTAAACTTTATTTACTTATTTAGTACGTGGGGATCTGGCAGGCCCAGGAGCCGCCACCAGTCCTCTTTGAGGCCTTTCCCAAACTGCAGCTCAATTCATTGCCAAGCCATTCACCTTTACCAATAAAACGCTGTCAAACCTAAAATGAGGACATGGGCCCAGCTAGTGAATATCTGTTTAGAATGGATGCTAATGCACTTTTATGACTAGTTAGAGGAGGGCACCTGCAGCCTTTAGTCCACCTGGGTCAGTGACGTCAATGTATGGTGAGTGCAAGGGTCCTTTGAAGACAGCAAACTTCAAAGAAGCATATCAGGAATGACTGCTCGGCCTTGGTGTTTCCACCTGTCCGTGTCCGTGTCTGCAACAGAGTGCAATCGAGGATTATCTGTGGGAGCAATTACAGTTGATAATGGCAATTCAATAGGTGCATATTTCAAGGGGTACCGACACTGGTCTGTCAGTTCATTGATCAGTTCATTGTTCATTGTTGAAAATCCTCTGATTTGTTCTCTCGGAATACAGTGATTTTGACATTTGTGGCTTAATGTGAAACGTCTGAACAAATATTAGATGGATCGCCATGGTGTTTTGTGCAGATATCGATGCTCCCCTCGAGATGAATCGCTATAACTTTCCCAGACTTTTCAGTTGGGCCTGTTTTATTCATCCAATCAAACTCAGCCACCAGATTCAGTGTATGCAATTATCTGTTTGATATCTGATATCACTTAAACATCAGCAGCAGCATAAGGTCTGGCTTATGTGAATAAGGTCTGGCTCACTGAATGTTTTCTTAGTAGTTATGCTAAACTCTGATTGTTCTTTGCATACGTCAGAGGAAAGCATTGATACTACAGTAAAACAGAGTCCCTCCTACCTGCCTGTACATAATTTTCCTCATCTTTTGAAATCGGCGTGCAATGAAATTTGTTTGCCAAAAAAAAAAATTCTCTGAAACTTTACAGCTTTTTGGTTTAAAGCTGTTTCATCGACTTTTACTCTCAGTTGTGTAAGAGGCTTTAACTTAGCCACTTCTCCCCTCCGTGTACTGTAGGTCACAGAAAGTCAAAGACTCACGGACATAGAGCCTGAATTAACTCTAGGAACTGCCAGACTGCTAGGTTTCTCCAGGACACAAATAATGAGCCTCCTGCAAGCAGCAGTTTGATGCTGACACTCTGTGGTTTTGACCAACGGGAGGTCCCATCTTGTCAAATAGAAGTTCAGGAGAAGCACATAATGGCACCCGAGTGAAATAAGAGGACCTGGCATTCATGTCTGTGCTCCTCAGGAGAGCAGAGCAGGAACAGTGGATTTGCCACCAGCGGCCCTTGTGGTAGCGACTCCTTTGAAGAGGTTGTTCATTTGATGCGCAATACCACTTCAGGTCTGGAAGAACACTCTGTCGCACCGTATGACAATGAACTCGCACAAGAGGGAGGTGGAGGAACAAGTACGACACATTTCGGTGAAAAGAAAAGGAGAGGGCATACGACAAATGGGGCACCTGCTGAACTCTCTCACGTAAGGTGGCGTCATGCTATTCGAGGATGATGTCACTTCCCAGTGAGAGCGGCTGCTTGCAGGCATTCGGTGAGATCTGTTCCATTTACCGCACCGCTGGAGGAATCAATGAGACATATAGTTAATGAGGAATAACTAGAAGTAATGGTGGCCTGCTCCAGCGAGTGTAACATCCCATTTACGCTGATTATGCTACATTAAGCTAATCATATTATCAATTAGCAGCTTTGTACTTTTATCGTATTTACAGTGTGTTTTGCAGAATTTGATTACGTTGCTTTTTAGAGCTACAGCAACATGGCATTAAATAAAATCTCCAAATGTTGTACATAATTTATTTATCTTGTTATAACTTCATTTTCTCCTCCTAGCAATATGGGACACAAACAGTGTTGATTGGCACTGGAACAAAAAAGTATTCTCGCGTCATTCATTAGAGAAGAACACATTATTCCTCTTTTTTTGTCCTTATCAATTTATGTTCCACTTAGCCGATGCATTCAGCTCGTAAAAAACAGCAGTCCTGATTTCATCCACATAATGATGTGTAATTACTGTTTTGTTATTTTTGAGGCAATGCATTATAGAGAAAAATCTCTAAAGGTATTTATTTAAATCATCTATACAATAAAATGCATAAATATGTGATAATACAACGAATTCATGCAGAGAAGAAACATCAGCAGTCCGGCTGGCTTCGGTGCTCATTAACGGTGCCAAAACACTTTTTCACTACTTTTTGTTTTTTTTTTAACTTAATAAGCTTTTATTTTTTGCTAGCTGACAATGGGGAAACAGGGAGATGGTGGCAGAAACAGTGGCTGCCTAAATATGGGCCTTTCATCTGGCTTAACTCAACAAATGGACCTCATTGTCTTGAGGAATCCTATTTTGGCGTTCTGCGGGCACGCTGTGTCCTTCTCTGGGGCCCGGGTGCAGCGAGGAAGGCCCTTATCAACAGCGCTCAGGGTGTGGAATTGAGGAATTCAGTTCTGCCTCAAATAAAACCACGAAAAAGAACGAGGAGGGGGGAACAGGAGTGAAAAGAAAAAAGAGAGCGAGACAGAGGAGGACGGGACGAGTGGGGCTGGGTGGGATGATTCTTCAGATGCTTCAACTCTCCCACTTAGACGCTAACCACAACCTTACGTACACACATGCGTTCAAGTATCTATGTGCACCTGTTCATGTACGCATTTACTGTATTTACTGTTCATACAGCATGTGCATACACATGAATACAGTGCTCATGGACACACTGTGTGAAAATTGCCTGTAAACCCATCGATGGTGCTCCCAGTGAGGAAGCTTTTATACGCTCTAATTTCCAATGTTATCTTCCAGTGCTCGGAGCCAATGCCCAAATAGAGCCGTTTCTATCTGCTAGATAAACTCTGTGTTCTTTTATATGTGCGCACGAGCCTTTTCCCCTGTGTGCATTTATATCTGGATGTGTAATGCATGCCTGCTTTTACAGTGCCTATATTCACAAGATTCGGTTATTCACAGCTGGTCCTTCAAAGAGAAAAATGTGCAGCAGAACTAGTTTTTGTTTTTGTTTTTTAACCAACCACCAGTTAAAGTTAAATACAGTGGATGCTGAAATTGGGGCTTCTGATAAGAAACGTGAAAAGCAGAGGAGGTAGAAAGGAACGACAGAAAATTGATTTAGAAAATAACTAATTATGAAACACATTGGTCTTTATCGAAACAATAAAAGCTGGAGCACAGAGGCACTTTAAAGGATAAAAGATACTTTTTTTCGATTCAGGTAGATTTGGTTAAGGAGGCTCTATGCCTCGAGGACATTTAGAGGTGCCGTTCAAATTAGAAAGTCTTGTTGTGTTTTCATTCGTAAAATAACGATTTGGTTGGAGTAAGAAATGCAATCTTTGTCCTGTAAGAATAACAATATTTTTTTAACCATTAAATCTAATTAGTTTGATATGAAAAACTTCAGCACAAGCAAGCCATTATTAGACTAGAGCACTTTCATTGTGAATATATTCAAAATCCCTTAAAATTTTTCTGGCTAGTATAACCCTATTTACACAGTATGTATCATGTATCATGAATAAACAGCAGGAAAATGTGCTGTCACAACAGCCTGACCCATCGACCGAAACACAAATTTGTGCTGGTTATTTTAAGCGTTCGCTCCAAAAATAGGACAAGCTGATGGATGCAATGTTTGACTTTGTTTTGGGTTCTTTGAGAAGACCCGCTTGATATGCCTGTCACTGCAGCCACAACATAGGCTGGTATTATAATAACACTGTGAGAGTGTTGGTTGGTGTGAAATACCATCGTGTAAACTACTGCATGTTTCACAGCTGTGTAGGGTGCATTCACAAAACCAAGAGGTTCCAATCATTTGTAAAAGAAGTGAACCCCGTAGTTATATGTATACAGTGTTGGGGAGTAACGGAATACATGTACCGCCGTTACGTATTTAAAATACAAAATATGAGTAACTGTATTCCGTTACAGTTACCGTTTAAAAAGGTGGTATTTAGAATACAGTTACTTTGTTGAAATAAATGGATTACACGGCGGTACTTCCCTGTTTCATACTGTCGCGGGTCAGGACTGTTTGGGTTTTGTTTGACAGCTACGTTCTGTTGTTCCAGGTGGCAGCGTTACGGTTGCTATGGTTACAGGGTGACGCTCTCTCTCTGTGTGTTTCCTGGGTGAGAGAGGTCTTTTTGTTGTTGTTGTGCTAAGCTAATAGGCAGAATGCTACCGGTATAGCTCTAAAGAATGTAGCATCATAGGCAGTGTAGTCCGTGCTGCAGGGAGAATGGACTGCCATACCTGTTATGTGTCTGTGAGCGAGAGAGGGAGAAAAAGGAAAAGTACGAGCTGTCATCGAGCAAAAACGGGAGCTGGAAGCATGTAAATATAATAATAACCACTGCAGCCAAGAAGAGAGCCTGACGAGCCCAGTTGTAAGTAAGCTATTAAGACTCGACTGTACACCGTGTTCGTGTTTTCCTCCAAAAAAAATAAGTTCCGTTGGAGCAGCCTTTCAACGCCTCTCTCTGTCTCTCGCTAGCAAAGTTGACCCAGACAACAAAGTAAAGCTAGTTTTCGGCTACCAGCCCGACACAGAACCCACCATATTAGCCAGAGGTCCCTTTACTACGGTTCGGAGCCGCGGACCTTCAGTAACAGTAATAAATCACAGCAATAGGTAGTTGTAAACAGCATGATAATATATTAAGTAATCCAAAGTATTCAGAATATGTTACTCTCATTGAGTAACGTAACGGAATACGTTACAGAATACATTTTGGGACATGTATTCTGTATTCTGTAATGGAATACATTTTAAAAGTAACCTTCCCAACACAGTATGTATATTTATGCATGTAAATTACAATCACAGTGTAGTGACAGGAAACAGCAAAAGCTAATTTTAGTCAAGATTTTGCAACCTACTGTCATTTGATTACAAAAAAAGACTGAAATAACCAGAACCAACAGGTAGTGTCTTAGCAATTTTCTGTGTAATGACTTGCAATTTCATTTAAGAGGAGAATTGGATCCATCGCCAGAAAAAATTGCTTTCACTGTACCAAAATACCTTCACTTCCAATTTCTAGAAATGCTGGCTCAAGTTGTTGTCACACAATAACGGCATGTCAAAAGGAAGTGTTGGTGTAGAGGTGAGGTTTTGAACTGCTATATGAATAGCAACAGCTGTGCCTCTGTAGCAGCAAGCCATATCGTAGCTTTTAGCTGTGAGCAGATCACTGATATTTTAAGCGCACTGCCATGATTAGGGGGTGTTGGGAAAACAATGTTTGCAACACAATTAGACTCTATTTGTGGTGGTGGCGGGGAGGGTGTGTGTGTGTGTTTCACATGTTGTTCCAAAGCAACATGTTGGCTGCTTTCCCCCCTTCTCTCCTAATCTCTCTCCTCATTACTTAGCTTTTCCTGCTTCACTGATTGAAGTCTGTACATAGTCCTAACAATTTAGTCTGATAGCTAATACACTTCAAACTGTTCAGCTAAGCTGTCTTCATTTTCTCGGTACTAGTCCAGACAATATGTGGGTCTCCTTAGGATGAACCTTTTCGAGTTTTTATAAGATGTTTATAATGACAACTACTTGCAAACTACAGGCTGATTTCAGTAGCAGCTGTTTGTAAAAATGTTGAGGGGGAGTAATTGGGTCTGACGGGTCCACAATGTAAAGCATCATACAGGTCAGGGAAAAAAGCACCAGTTGAGAATCAACACAAACACTTTAATATTTCTTAAACCTTTGTGATTAAAAAACATAATATCTATACACACTACAGAGTGTCTACACTTGTATTTTAACACATCCAGTGAGGCAACAAAGTCCACCAAACCACAGAATATCCAGGATTACACTCTCCTCATGGCCACCCAAAGCTAATTCAAAGGCTCTGCTAAATTTACACACTTTATAATTGTGGACAAAATTGGCTGACTTTTTATCACCTCTTCGTTGTGTTTTATTCTGCTAATTTGATAGCCTTCATCAAGCTGTTCTACTAGGCTAAACCTGCCAAAAATCTGTAGCTTCAAGATATTTTCCAATGGCTACTCTCCTGTCTTTTGCACCTTTCTGTTAAGTACTTTAAGTCCCATAGAACCATGGTGATCCACAACATTTTGATACCAGGACTTTGAAAGAGACTTTGAAAACAATGCAAAAGAGTGCATTTCTCACCCCCACATCCAGTTATCCAACTCCGCTGTAGCATGCTAGGCAAGGTCAGTGTATATGCTCTCCCACAATCCACGGACTGCTGTTGAATGTTTAATTCTGGGTGGACAGCTCCAGGTTGGTGTTAATAAACAATTCAATTTAACTTTACTGCTTCATCAGTACTTGAAGTCACCAATCACAATGATGGATTTTTTTTCCTCACAGTATTTTTACCAGGGCAGCGCTGTAGCACCCTCAACTGACAAGCCACCACTGGCTGATTTTATTTAGCATTCTCCCAACACCATAAACTGTACACTGAGATGGACTTCTCCACAATCTCTGTCTTTGTGGAGTACTTTTGTGGAGCCGTCATCACTTGTCGTTGTTGTGTTGTTGTTTTTTATTTGAAGACCATATGCTAACTTGGTTAACTAGCATGGGTAATTGAGCCCAGTAGCTCCTCATTTTTGAGAAGTCTGGTTCAGGTGAAGTGAATTTCCCGTTCATTTTCTCCATTGACATTTCAGAAAATCCTTATATAAAGAATTCTAAGATGTGAACCAAGACAGCTAGCTATAGTGTGAAACGTATATGGATCAAAAATTCAGGAAAACAGCTGGATAAAAAAGGAAAGTTGTAAGATTGTGCACAATAGTATTTTTACCGGTGAAAGAACTACTCATCCCATGATACACTGCAAATAGTGTTGTATAATAATAGTTTGGAGTAATTTTGGAGTTTGTATAGTGAATATCCAGTAGAGCTTTGTTACTGATATGGTACAACACTTCGCTCCTGACTACAGTCACCTCCGGTGTTTTTTTAAGTCATCAAGTGACTTGACATTTCCTGGCTTAGATATTTCCATGATAACAGCAGCTTCCACCAGTCAGAGAAATTTTTGTTCCAGTGTTGGATTATGGATAGAGTATTTATGTTTTTGCAACATCGAGAATAAATAATATAAATGAAAAGAAAAGAAAAGAAGATAGCGGTGTGATAGACTGGCAACCTGTGCAGGGTGTACCCTGCTTCTCGCCCTATGACAGCTGGGATAGGTTCCAGCCCCCCAACAATCCTCATAAGGATAAACAGAAGAGAATGGATGGATGGAAGAAAAACAAACAATGCTGATAACATACATACTTGTGGTTTCTGGAGCACATAGCATAATTTCACAATGGGAAGTTTCACCAATGCTCCAGATTTTCTCCATTTGTGGATTGCTTTTGAGATCTTTAAGCTTACATCACTTTGTCAGACAGGTTCCATTTATGTGACTTGTTTGTTTGTTTTTTTGTTTTGTTTTTTGATTCAGCAGGTCTGGCAGTGGCAGTGGTAATAAGTAATGAGGCCTGGGTGTTGCCAGTGAAACTGAGCTCAACAAACAATGTGGTTAATCACAGTTAATTCATGATTTAACAAGAGGGGAAATTACTTTTTCACATAGGGCCAGGTAGATTCAGATAGCTTTTTTTCCCCATGAATTAAATTATAATGTAGGGATTGGGATCAACTGCTTTGTCACACCACTATGTGTCCCTGGGTGACCTACCCAAGTAAAAATTATGTGAGAAAAATTGTTTCTAAGTGTTACTATAAAGTCGAGTTGGCTGCCCAAACAAGTTCATAGGCTAAGCATCACATTACCTTGTATTTGAAGTTTTATTCAGTTGTATGTTTTTAAATGAAATGCAAATCAAAAATGAAATGGTAATTCAGTTAACTGCTGTTCCTGTTTATGCATCAGACAAAGACTGCTCCTTCTGTGTACTTGAGAAAGTAGCGTTTACTTTCATTTCATCATGCTGTCGACTTCACCAAAGCTTTCATTGCTGTAGAGAAGCCATGAATACAGTGCTTATTTTTGTCTTTGCTTTCTTTTTCGGGTTGATGTCGTGCATTCCATTAACCAATTAACCAGTGAGCGAGCAAGAAAGGAAGAGGGAAAGAAAGAGAGGCCACCAATGGCAAGAACAGGAGAGACGCGCACCCTCAAACGCAAACATGCTCGCTGCGATCAATCTGATGTGAAGTAGTGCAATTTACAACAGGGCAAGCACTGAGTCACCTTGCTAGTGAGTGTCATTCGTCAGGACACGGTAACTGGGCCCAGTGGTGTTCTTAAACCACCACAGGGCATCAAGCCAGTGTGTAAGGTGTCAAGGCTAAGTTACACATTGAGGTGTGACATTACCACCAGTTGTTGGGACAATAAACAAACGCTGTTGGGCGCTCTATTGGAGCTTTTGCCCACTGAGCTCAGGTTATCTGAAATGTCTTTCCGGGGCTGCCTTTGTTAAGTGATGCCTGGTGGGGCTTAAACTTCCACACTACACAGCAGTGACTATAGGGAATATTTGGCAAAAACAATACAAATAACACAGTTTTTTTTTATTGTTTGGAAAGGAGAAAGTCTAGAGTCTAATAATTTTTTAATCACGTGTACAAAGAACTACATCAAGACTTACATACATCATATACAATTTTAGAAGCTCTGTTAGGTTTTCACACATTTTCTGTGTATTTTTCTTTTAAACATTGTCAAATATTCTAGATAATATGATTGCCTTACACTTGAGTAATCACTGTAAGCCGAAAGGTCAGACTTCAGATTACTGTGAACACTCCATTTCCAACAATTTTTTTCTATTCTTGGCTCCGGGTGATGTCAGTGAGATGGGATATCCCTAATATTGTCATCCCAGGCACAACACTCCAGCCACGAGAACTGCAACCCCATCTACATGCTGTTCAAACCTTCTGTTTAGTCAATCAGAGGACAGCTGGCCTTCAAGTGGGCTTGTTTCAGAGAGTGGACTGGCTGAAGGGCTTCACCGAGGCCAAGTATGAGATAAATGCAAATCACTGTGAACTTAGTCTGTTAGCTGGAAACAAGCAAACAGGTCACCTTAACTGACTGTAACACCTGCAAGATTGTGATAAAGGCAGTCTTTTTCCACACCCCCACACATTTTTTGTTAATGATGAAATCAAATCTGTTTAAAACGTGCATGGCCACATTGCAGCACGGGATGCTCGTTCTCAATCTTTTATGTTTGCATGTTAAACAACAACCGCTAGCGGTGCAGCAGCTCAGGGCAAACGTGCATCCCTGTCCCTCCCACTGGGTAGCAACACACGCATATAAACTCATAACGATTTTTAGCCACAGGGTGCCAAGCTTCACATGCACCACTAGTAGTTGTACCACAACAAATCGTGTTGTTCATTTAGTAAATGTGAAAGGCATCATATTGATACAAGATGGGCTACAAGGAGCTTGAATTAGAACATTAAAGCGTGTGTGTGTTTATTCATTTTATGGTCTTGTGCTGCTGATACTGTCTATTTAACAGAGTTGCACTTCTACTGGTGTGTGTGTGAGTGAGTGTGTGTGTGTGCAGGAGAACTTTCTCAACTGACCTTGACCAGTTTTTCACCTCCGTTAATGCTGCTGCCTTTTATATACGTGAGCATGAATGAGTATAGTGGTATGGTAAATGTGTGATGGAGTGGCTACCACTGGCCCATAAAAATTTCCTCCCCTGGGGACCGACCACACAGACTGGCATCTATACAGCTACAGTATGTTTCCATCCCTGTTGTTGTTTTTTTAATTATTTAAGGAAAAATGCTAAATATTTACTTACTTCATAATGCATTAAAAAGTTAACATGTGAGAGCTGGTCAGCTGTACCTCGCACATATAACAGCGCACAAGATTCTGTTGCAGTGGTGAAGATTGGTAATATTGCATTACAAGTGCCACGCATTTTCAACTTTTAACAGAATAACTCACAAATAATTAAAAAGAATTAGCAAATATTTAGGAAATACACAAAAAATGCACTAAATCCCACATAAATCACAATATAATCCAGTTCTAGTCACGAAAATATAGCCATTGTACAGACAGTGTTATTGCACATTAGCATAAATTCGCATACACACACACCTGACTTTGGATTCAGTTTGGCTTTAAGATCATTTTTGTTTTCTCTTTGTTCTTTGTAAAAAAAAAAAAAAATGAGGAAACTATGTATTTTAAATAAGTATTCCATAATGCGTGCATGTGCAAAAAAAAGTGTGTGTGTTTTTGAATAAAGACCTTTACAAATGCACATGCAGCTGAACTTGAACAAAGCCATTGCCCGGAGAGGCACACATGTAACAGAGATCCTCACTGCTTCCTTCTCTGCCTTGTTCTGCAGGCAAGTCGGCACATTTTCTTCTTCTTCTTCTTCTTTTTTTTCTCTGGCCATTTCGCCGGCAAAATGTCTGTCATTAAAACTGGCCGACAACGACGGCCGTAATCCGGCCCCATTAAGATTTCGATTCCCCTTGTCCTCCGAGGACAAGATGTAATAGCTCAAAAACATCTATTTAGGCAGATGGGAGTGGATTTATTAAAGGGGCGTATTTCACGAATATAACCTCATCTTATCATCAGCAAAGCACTTTTGATTAAACGCCTTAATAAGCAAGTGTCTTTGAGAAGGGTGTGTGCCCTGCAGCTGACCTAGACCTATTGATAAACTACAAGAGTTGGGTTCCGAAATGTGTTCATTCCATCCACTGTTAACAAATCTTGATTAAAGACTGGGTAGGAGGAGGGATGTATAAAACCTGCAGTTTCACATCAAAATGCACACCGAGGGTGTTTAGGAGACCTTCGAGGATAGAAAAAGTCATGAAAGCATAAATTCCTGCTATGATCAATGTGAACTTTGTGGCCACATCTTATAATACTCACAGGACAAAGATACATGCGTGCAGTGCAGCTTCAGGAGGGGTATGAATAAGCGCAGGCCAACACTAAATGCATTTTGATGCATGTGTGTAGGCGCACAATATTTCCCCTACATTAAGTGCTGGCTTGGAGGCTAACCTTTACTTCCGAGTGGAAGCCCTTTTTTTTGGTAGGAGGAGAAATTATTTCAGGGTCAGATGTTGTGCAACTGAAAACCCTGGTAATTTGCTGTTGTTTACTGCAGTTGAACAGTCTTGGAGGTCTGAAGCCTCAGTGCCTAAGAAAAATAGACCCTTGCACACAACACGAATGTTTGGTTGATTTAAAAAAAAACAATGAACAATTTTCTCATTATTAACAAAAAAATCCAGTCAATTTTTAACTATAGCTTCAAAAAATATATATATATACGCGGGTTACTGAGATAGCAACGTCTCCCATTAAACCCACGAGCAGCCCCTGTTGTTCGGTCACGCGAGGTTCACTTCTTGATAGCAGAGCTTTAATTCATTTGTCTTGTACAGGGCACCTCCTTGACCTTGTGGATGGAGATTAATGAAGAGCTTTAGTGGCGATGAAGGCTATCAGGCACCAAGCTCCCCTCGTCTAATAGAGCAAGAGTTTTACATAGCCAATTATGTCGTTTGCATTCCGCTCGTAAGCACAGTTGTGTCAGGGGGAGCCCAGTCAGCTGTGCTGTTATTCCCGTTGTTGTTCGTGTTTCGCTTTCATTTTTGTTGGATGACGAAAAAAAATTGCTAGGAATTAAACTATATCACCAAAAGTAAGGCTGAAAGGACACTGACACAAAGCCTGGTGTATTTCTGCAGCTTCCAAGAATCCGGCCGTATACAATTTTGACAATAAATAACACTATAAACCATCCACAGCCTTTCGCAGTCTTTTTGATCACAGGGTACAGAGTGTACAAGTGCAATTCTGTGCCATTACAGCTCTTTACTGCAATTATTGTCAGCCAGGATGCTTTCAGTAGAGCACTCTGCTCGCCTGTTGTGGCCCAAAGTGTAATTTTTGATTCTCTAAGAATGGGACTTGAAAGTTTGATCTAGGGGCAGTTTAGGCCCACTATCTTGTCATCTGAAGGAGGTTAAAAGAAGATACAGGTGACGGATACAGGAAAGGTGAGAGGCTGACAGAGAAATCGACTTTAATCAATAGGTGCGTAATTGGAAGCTGTCAGTTAAATGTTTTAGTATCGCTACATGTAACAGCGGCTCCGCGTTTCCTACACAAGATAAGGCAATTTGGCTCAGGCTACAGGAGACTGGAATTGTGTTTGGCGGGGGGGAGACTGTTTGATGTGCAGGAGCGGATCTTTCTTTAACCATTCAGAGCGGATACATCTTTGATAGCATGAGATGACAGCAGACTGTTCCTTCATCAGAAAATGTTAGGCTCGCTTTTATTGACGAGAGATCTTTTCAACCTCGGGATCCCAGACGGCCTGGCAAGAGACGAAGATGATGTTTGTGCATCAGGCCAATTAAAAGCCCTTTGTAGTCTGTTTTGCTCAGTACGCCCACTTATTATTGAATCGTTAAGTTTTTCTTTCTTTCTTTATTTATTTTTTAAGTCTACACCAGTGAATGCTAAAGCTGAGCATCATTGTCCTCACTTGCATCTCTGGGATTATGCGCTTAGTTCCCTTAATGGATCCTTAAGTGTTTTGGGTTGCACTTTTCAGTGTCACGAGAGAACTTAAGCTTCAGTGGCAAATACCCATAACCATTAACTATTCTGTGGCTTTTTGAATTTTGCTGTTCTGCAATTAGCCTAATGGAAAATGTACTCAGATTAGGAAGCAGGAGGGACGTGTTCCATTAAGCTCCCCATAATATATTTACATCATGCGGTTGTGGTGCGCACCTCAAATGGATGGGAACCGTATTCAAGTTGAGATTATATATTTAGTCCCGAGCAACAGTACGCAAAGTAATGTCCTCCAGCAGCTGAAGTGCTTTAATATGCATTGTTGTAAAGACACGGGGTCATTTTCAAGTCATATGGTATGAGGAAGTAACTCTCAGTAAGAAAGCTAAAGAGTGCATTTCCGAAAAATATGTTTATGTTTCTCTAAAATAGTCAATGTCACTTTCAGTTCAGTTTAATTCAATTTTATTTATATAGCACTAAATCACAAAATCAGTCACCTCAAGACGCTTTATATTTCTATATATATCTTTATTTTATGTATTTTAAATGCTTTTGTTCTCAATGTGAGCACCAAGGTTATTATTGTTAACGAAAACTAACGAAATAACGAAAACTAGAAGTAAAAAACCATTTTCGTTAACGGAAATAAAAATAAAAACAAAAAAAGGAAAACTAACTAAAACTATAAGGAGTGTTCACAAAACTAACTAAAATTAACTGAATTTATAGCAAAAATGTGTTTAGTTTTCATTGATGTGTGCGTGTCATACAATAGTCAAGGGTGAAAATGAAGTTTAGTTTACAGATTTTTTTCTTGCTGTGTCTCATTATGCCAGCAGGTGGCAGTACGTTAGTCGAGTCATCTGTGTTGCTGCTCCATCCACGCGCAGAATCATGTCAGGAAAAGTCGGGAGCCAGAGTCCAATTTGGGATTACTTTGAATATGACTGTGTTTTGGATAAAGCAAGTGTCTTGTAGTGGAAACAGACAAATTATTAGGGAAATTTCTAAAGAGAAAAAAATCCCACAAACCTTAAAGTGCACTTGAAAAGCTCACACAAGAAGGCTAACCTAGCTTACCTTGAGAAGGTAAGGGAGCACACTCAACCCTCATCCCCAGAAAACAGAAGCTAACCCCAGGCAAGGCAGCGTGATGCATCCCGAGACAACAGGACACGGATATCTACATAACTGTGTGAGTCAATTGCCTTCAAAAAGTTTATCGATTCACTTGAACCAAAATTACGAACACCCGGTGCTGCGAGAGTTAATAGTCTCATTGGGGTCAAGATATACATTTTATAGTTGCCTGGTATCAATGGTTGTTCATCTGCCTTTATTTATTTATTTATTTATTTATTTAAAGAACCCATAGGTGGGAATGTGAGTTGTCTGTCTCTGCGTGTTAGCCCTGCGACAGACAGGCGACCTGTTCGGGGTGCAGTATGGTAGCTGGAATAGCAACATACCCAAGGATAAGCAGAATGACTGATATGATGAAACTGGGATTTTGTTACACTTAATTATTGCAAACACAACTAAAACTATAACTGAAACTAATCAAAACTAAACTGAAACTAAGGATTTTCAAAAAAATAAAAACTAAACTAAACTAGCAAACAACTGGTAAAAACTAATTAAAACTGATATAAAATTGAAAATCTGAAGTCAAAACTAAATAAAAATAAAAACTAATGAAAATTGCAAAACTATTAAAACCCTGGTGAGCACTCAGGGTGCTTTCTTACTACAAGTCTCATTCAGTCATTCACATGCACATTCATACAAGTTCTTTTTTCTATAACTTAAACCTAACATTTACACAATCCCACTCTCAATTTAGGGTTCAGTATCTTGCCCAACGATACTTCAACATGCAGGCTGAAAGAAGCTTCTAATTACAAGATGACTGGCTGTACCTCCTCATCCACATAAATATTATCATCTTCTACTAAATTGCCAGAACCACCACTATTAGAATATGCTTTAAGTAAAGGGAAGTAGATGTATAAGTATGGCTGACCAGTGTGACCAAAAATTGGTCAAAATTGTTTGAAGGAATTTGATATCACCAATTCCAGTACCACGTACAGTGGATTCTTTGAGTTGTGCTACAACTTGAACCTTCAGTTTCAACAAGCATCAAGGAAAATCAATGAATTCTGCTGCAGTTTGTAAAATAAATTACTCTCTGTCAAACCTCAGTCACTGAGCTTCAAAGCTGTTTGTATATGTGTATTTTTAGCTAAAGAAGGGTAGCTGTTTCTCACACTTTCAGTCAGTGAGTTACTTAAGGTAATCTACCTCCTGGTTCTAGTTTGTATTTGACAAACAGAAGTGAAAGTGGTGTCATGATTCTTTTATTTCATTCATTTATAGATCACACCTGTACTATAAGAGGTTTATACAGACCCAGCACTCTCCCAATATTTTACCATTTTCTCAGTAGTTCAAGGGGTTCACCGCTGTCTTTGCCTCAATGCTCTATTAAGAAAGGAAGCCATGGTAAACAACACGCAATGTGCACTTCTGGTGCTGTCACACAAATCAGGCAATGTAGCAGCTTCAGGCAGGGATAGGCTGGTTTGGTTGTGCTTTAGAACTAGAACTTTTCATGAAACAATTTCGGAGATTTACTGCCTTACTCTTGTTTCATGCGACCATTTTTTTTTTTCTAGCTTGCTTGACCATCTCTCTCTGTCTATATATGTCAACTTTAAAAATGTCCAGAGCGAAATGAATTGAAAACATCTGCACAGCCTGGCACCACAGTTGGAAAATAGTACCAGGTGCCGACCCAGCCTCTTTCTTCTCCCTTATAAATAAGCTGATGATTGCATAACCAAGATATTTATAATATTTATTTATGCTCAAACGCTGTAAAACAGCAATATACATAATTAATTCCTCATAATGATTAACAAGCTAAGATGGCTAATGTAAATGAGAGAGATTGCACAGATAATACATACACACTTACAGAAGAGATTGTGCTTGGGTGGTTATGTATCATGCTGATGAAGAATTTGGTTGTTTTTTTTAGTGGAAAATGAGCAATTCAGTGTCACAACTTCAGAGGGTGACAGATGTCAATGAGCCTATCGGAAAGCTGGTCATTCCCTGCCAGTACAAACCACAAGCCAGCACCGGCCGCCTGTCTCCTTCCCCGCGGATCAGCCGACGCTCCTGAGCAGCCTCTTAAGTGGGATCTGAGATGACGATGGCGGGCTCGGGCCCGTCCCCGAGCATCTGTTCCGTCCTCTCTCTTGCTGGATGATTTCGGGTTGTCACACCACATCCATCGAGATGCATCTGTGTTCCTGCCTTTGTACCTGTCTACATATGTAGCCGTCCCTGTATTTTGCACTCCCTGATGGTTTCTCTCTCTCTCTTACTCTCCTGTTGTCTGTATCTGTGAATCATTTACCTCCACATCTGAGGATTCTTGTTATGCCATCATTTTGGGTCGCTTGTTTGAAGTGGCCACTCAGACTTAAAAGTTGTTGATTGCGACACGCTGTTATCCCCGGAGTGTATGCTCCCAGTGCTGCTCTTTTTCTTTCTTTTCTTTTTTTAAAAATATAACCTATATTATTATTAACTTTAAGAACTATTTTGCTCTTTTTCAGCCTGTCCAGTATGTCGGTCATTGTGCATGTTTTTTTTTCTCTTTTTGTCAGTACAGTACACCAAATGTAGTTAATTCCCCAAATCCTTCACCCGATGACGCAAGCATGGAATGAGCAGCAGCAAGAAAGAGCTAGTTCCATTCTGCAGCTTTCTAATTGTTATTTTCCACAGATACGAGACAGACTGGAAAAACTCTGAAAAACTGAAATTATTGTCGCTAAGGGTGTGACTGCACCAGTGAAAAACAGTGAAGTAGTCATTAAATTAAAACAGACAAAATCGCCCTAATTGTAGGTTTGCAGCAGGATAATAAATGGCTGGTTTTGTAAAGAGTGCCAAGCCAGCCTCATTTTCAGAAAGCTGTGTGATTTTGAAAGATCCCGATCACCTTAAAAATGCCAAATTTTGCATTAATTAGTGGCCCCCTGTTCACTGTTCAGCTTTTTACACTTATACTTGCCAAAATACTATTCATATGACAAGAATTGCTAATTTAAAATAAGTAAATTACAAGACTTGATATTTTACATGTTTCTGCCTGATTTGCCTTATGCCTAGTCTAAATTTTCAGTGCATATCAAACATGTGTGTTACTGCACAAATTGTGCAGTAAAAGCCAGTGGCAGATGAACTAATTGATCAACCTGGTACTCATTCTTTTATGTGTAATTGCCTTATTCAACCCACTGCACCTTTACAGGAGCTATAAAGAAAAAAATAGTTTGACTCCGAGTTTTGTGTTCGATCAAACTTTGCAATCAAGGAGGGGGAGAGCATCACGGCAAAGGTTCGCCCTTCTCAGCAGTGAAAATTTGTTGGCCACTCAGCATTCGAGAAGAAAAAAAGAGTCAGGGCCATAAGGGGCACAGGCTGAGCCACGCAGCCTCCAAACAATGAGGAAAGGATGAATCCATTTGGGATTTCTAATTCTACCAGGCTGTGATTAATCCCATCAGTAAACAAAGCAGAGGTCATCGTGTTTTGGAGAACTCCAATTAGAGAGTAATCAGCGCTAATCAGACAAGCTGCTCACCGGCATCTTGGTGATTTCGGCAGCAAAGGGCTCTCTTGTGAATAGTCTGCCCTCCACACTGAGTATGACCGACCCACACTCTCTGATCCTGTGTTAAGGGAGTGGGTGGCAGATCAAAAAAAAAAAAATGGCACTGCTAATTAGCGCTGCCATTTCTTAGCAACTGCATGAGATGTGAGCTTGGGTGGGCTGGCAAAATCTGAGTGTTTTTCAGATATGGTAAGAGTGCTACAAGCCAGCGTGTGCCTGTGGTCGCTGCCTCTAAGGACAGGTGTCCCTCTGCCTCGGTAGTTTCTTGGTTGACTAGCTAAACTCTGAGAGTAAAAAAGATTAGAGACAGTCATGTGCCTAAAGATCACCAGAGGGCATGGTGCTACAGATGTAAAGGGACAGTGACTCACTGTTTTCTCCCAGTGAATCATAAAACTTGCCTTGTATTTGATGCCAGCTTTCAAGGTTAAAGGCCCAGCAAAATGAGATTGTTTGCCAATTGAGGAGACACTTTGCATTTATAGCAAGAGAGTAAAGACAGTATTTCTTGGCAGGGCAACCTCATGGTAAAAGCAAGATTTCAGGACATCACTGCTCCCAGCCATGACACAGTCCAGCACGCATCATTTGGAAAACCATAAACTGTTGCTATCTTGTGAAGCTAACAAGATATGACATCTTAATTTCTGAGCTTTAGAGGAGCTGTTGGTTTGACCTTGTTACTATTTGACAGAGCTAGGTTAACTGTTGCCTCTATTTCCTGCCTTTTTTTTTTTTTTTTTTGCAAAACTGAGCTAGTTTGTTGCCTGTAGAAGAAGAGAATTCGTTATTTTCCATGCATAAACGTCCAGCCCTGGAAAAATAAAGCATATGTGAAACTGTCCCAAATTGTAGTTCCTTGAAGTTGACTGACCACTTCATGTTGGCTTCAAAAGTAACTCAATCCCCTCTTGTTAAGTGCCTTTTCAAGGTCCAGAAGCCACTTCGGATCAAACAAGAAAGCAAACAAACTCCGGGGCACCACTAAGAGTCAAAAAACAGCTCCAGTAAAATTATTAGTGTGGTTGTTCTCCCAGGTCTTTATTATCCAGACATCTGCGAAAAATAGGATTTATGACCTGTACCAATAGAATTTAGCACAGGGGTCCCCAATCCCAGTCCACGAGAGCCGGTGTCCCTGCAGGTTTTAGATGTGTCCTTGATCCATCACAGCTGATTTAAATGGATAAATTACCTTCTCAACATGTCTTGAAGTTCTCCAGAGGCCTGGTAAAGAACTAATCATGTGATTCAGGTGTGTTGACCCAGGGTGATATCTAAAACCTGCAGGGACACCGGCCCTTGCGGACCGGGATTGGGGACCCCTGATTTAGCAGGACATCAGCTAGTTACCACCTAAAGATGATACCATGTTCTGACTAAAGCAGCGGTCCCCAACCGTATTTGCACCACGGACTGGTTTATGTCCAACAATATTTTCACAGACCGGCCTTTTAGGTTTTGAGGATTAATACAACAAAATAAAACCAGTACCGGTACCAAAAAAAGAAGATTTATTATTAACACATGGGAAAAGACCCAGGGAAACCAAGTTAACGTTAAAAAACATAAAAAAAATAATGATAAACACCGATAAAACCCTGAAAACCATGAATTTCACACGCGAGCCTCAACTATCGCGGCCCGGTACCGAATGACTCATGGACCGGGGCTGGGGACTGCTGGACTAAAGCATTTCTAAAAAACCTTAACTGCACAGCACTGCTATAACTTTGGACATGAACAAAGATGGAAACTTGAATAGCAGTGATGGTTGGTAGGTTAGTGAAGTTGGGTTGACTTTGTACCTGGTGGCAGGTTTGGCTAATAGAAACACGATGTAAGACAAAAGATAAATTGCACTCAGTAATTCTTCGTGGTAAGGGTGGGCAGAGACAGTCCTGTGGAGGAAGAAAACACCGAAAAACAACCAAACTTAAGCTATCTATCTGAAGTGATCCTTCTCCAGCACAAGGTTAGTTATAATGTTATTGACAGTGTTGGGGAGTAACGGAATACATGTACCGCCGTTACGTATTTAAAATACAAAATATGAGTAACTGTATTCCGTTACAGTTACCGTTTAAAAAGGTGGTATTTAGAATACAGTTACTTTGTTGAAATAAATGGATTACACGGCGGTACTTCCCTGTTTCATATTGTGGCGGGTCAGGACTGTTTGGGTTTTGTTTGACAGCTGTGACGTTCTGTTGTTCAAGGTGGCAGCGTTACGGTTGCCATGGTTACAGGGTGACGCTCTCTCTGCGTGTTTCCTGGGTGAGAGAGGCCTTTTTGTTGTTGTTGTGCTAAGCTAATAGGCAGAATGCTACAGGTATAGCTCTAAAGAATGTAGCATCATAGGCAGTGTAGAATGGACTGCCATACCCGTTATGTGTCTGTGAGCGAGGGAGGGAGAAAAAGGAAAAGTACGAGTTGTCATCGAGCAAAAACGGGAGCTGGAAGCATGTAAATATAATAATAACCACTGCAGCCAAGAAGAGTGCCTGACGAGCCCAGTTGTAAGTAAGCTATTAAGACTCGACTGTACACCGTGTTCGTGTTTTCCTCCAAAAACAATAAGTTCCGTTGGAGCAGCCTTTCAACGCCTCTCTCTGTCTCTCGCTAGCAAAGTTGACCCAGACAACAAAGTAAAGCTAGTTTTCGGCTACGAGCCCGACACAGATCCCACCGTATTAGCCAGAGGTCCCTTTACTACGGTTCGGAGCCGCGGACCTTCAGTAACAGTAATAAATCACAGCAATAGTACATTCACGTAGTTGTAAACAGCATGATAATATATTAAGTAATCCAAAGTATTCAGAATACGTAACTCTCATTGAGTAACGTAACAGAATACGTTACAGAATACATTTTGGGGCATGTATTCTGTAATGGAATACATTTTAAAAGTAACCTTCCCAACACTGGTTATTGAATGGTTTAGACTACTAACAAAGAAAACGTCTTGATCCTAAGCTGGATGTCAACACTAAAATCTTTGTCTGCCCAAGACTGGTTCTTTTCTGAAAGCTTTCCAATATTTAGAGTCACAGTATACACTAGGGTGTAGTGTAAACTGTAACTGTAAAAAAAAATAAAAAAAAATAGACATGCTTCACATGATTATTGCTATTAAAAAGCCAGAAAGGTAGAGAATGATCACTGATAACTTTGAGTGATGTGTTTCTATTAAGTAAAACAAGACACAACACGTCTTATTCATGCAATCACACACACAATAATACTATCATTTTTTCTGTGCGTAAGCGTCTTGTCTAAAATTCACATTGTAGCAGTCGCAATTTTGTGGTGTCTTTTTAAGACAACCTAAGTTGATGTTTAGTGATTTTATAAGTATGTGCCACTGCCCTCTGTCGAGTGTGGGAGAAAGTGCTTGGAGATGGACATATGTGTAACCCGGGTTAAAAAGATGCATAAATAGTAAAAGATAAGTGAAGTCTAAGAATATAAATATCAAAGAGTTTATTTATTTAAATTTTCTTGTATATTAAAAAGGTAAAAGTTCATGTCAAATGATTAAAAACATGTTTGCATTGTTTAAAATAAGTTATCTTTCTTTTATTGTGAATTGCTTGTGAGAACTGTAATTTCCTACGGGGGTATGGTCTGTGAAGGTAACACAGGGTGGAGAAGGAAAAGGAAAAAAAAAGAGAGCGCGAGGAGAGAGGGCGGTGGTGCGTGAGTTACACGGAGCATCCGGAGAAGTTAGCTTGTTTTTATGTACTAGTAGTAAGTGTGTTTTGACTTTTCGTAAAGATAAGTCACAGTGTCAGTAGGTTAGTGACATGACACGTAAAGTTTCGGCGTGAAGCTGCTGGACTGTGTGTTTTGTTTACTGCGGCTGTGCACGCATTAAGTTAAAGCGAGGCTAACCCAGCCGTTTGCTAATAAGGACTACTGTAGACTGCCGTTTCGCTAAAGTTGTGGAACATAACAAGCTGCAGAGGATCGTTACCGAACTGGATAACGACGGACAGATAGTCATTCTGAGTGCCCGCGTCACTCAGAGTACCTCTGGCAACGTGGGAAGCTAAAACAGGTAGCTTGTGGAGCACGTGGAGATCACAGACCTTCCCCATCTTTGTGCCACTGCATTCAGAGCGGAGTGTTTCTGAAGGGGCTGAAGACAACTTGTTGCCTGGATTAATCTGGTGGGAATTGCACGTTTCACAAGGTACTGAGTTTATTTATTTATTTTTTACTCGTTGAGTGAAGAACTTCCGGTTGGGAGATCGTTTTGGATTTATACTGGAGCAATACAGGCCTGCAACTTGGGGTTTATCTCTGCCGGCTTTAGGTTTAGTTTGGGACTATAATTGTTTTATCACTGGTGGTTTACACTGTATATGTGGAGATTCTGTGTACAGTGGGTAAATTGCTGTGTGGTTTTTTTTTTGGTTTGCCTGAATACTGAAATCTGCCATTTTATTATTTTGTTTTCATTGTTTGGTAAATTAAAGGAGGGTTGCAATGCTCTACTTTACATGGTGTATGACATGATTTACTGCACTGTAGACACTAGTGTTCATTTTTGCGTGCAGTGCCACTGTTAAGGAATAAGCTTAATTGATCCCAGAAACAAGAGAGAAGGTAATTTAAAAATATCATACGAGAGTACACTAGAAAAAGAACCCAAAGCCCATTTATTTAATGGTATTGAGTAAATGAGGGCTACATATGGATTGAGATGAACCTCATATCTTTACCTCCTTAACTCAAAGTAACGTAAGACAGCAGCTGTTCCTGGGCCTTGGTGAAGGGTGTGTTTATTAAAAGGACAAGCACTGTGGCATTCCCAGTTCCAGTGTGGTCATGACTTTTTGACTATCCTGCTGAGTGTTTCTGCCGCCTCCTCTCAACCACTGAATAAAACCCACGTTACAACATGCACTCACATTCAGATGGCTGCATCGAGGGCAGCTCGATGGTCGGTATCTTGTCCGAACATGCTTTCACATGCAGACTGAAGGAATCAATTTGTTATACATTGGTGTGCCTCGGTCAGCACACCAATGTCGAAGACACACACGTAATTCTTTTTTGAAGAAGCTCATTTTATAAAAATATCTGTAAAAAAAAAAAAATTAAAAAAACTTGAACAAAGAAAACCCTCAAAATGTTGCTGCTTTGCATTTTGAATTATTCTCCTCTTATACCTGTGCTGATATAGAGTTTTTCTCTGTATGGCAACATCCATTGTTCAGGAGAATAATGCAGCGGGTAAAGTGGTGATGTCACTGTTTGGTCTCAACGTGACCGATGCGGGAAGTTTAATGGGCTCACTTTGAAGTTTGAGGCATGACCTTTTGCCAACCAAGCTTGTTAGTATTAGCCAATTACTTTGCACCCTGTTGTTATATTCTAAATAGGATCACTTTAACAGCACGATCGCTTTAAAAACATCAAAGTATTCCTTTAAGAGACGAGACTGGTTATTGGTATCTCATGTGCATCAACAGCACATATCTCTTTCCCCCTCATTCTCTCCTCTCTCCTGCCTCTCTCTCCTCTCTCTAGCAGCATGGCTGGTCTGCAGGGAGCCCTAATCAAATAACTTGCAGGCCATAGCAGCTGCCATTTTAGCCATTTCTCTGGAATACACACAGATGCTGGGTGGGTTCCCTTCTGGCCTATCAGACCAAAAACGGTGATATAAGGCCTATACTCATCATTATTTCCTGTCTCAGCTTTGGAGACATTTATAGGCCAAGGAGTGCACTGCAATAATGAGTTTGTGTTTATTGCTAACGTGTTGCCAGTAGAAGTGGCAGATACTAAGTGATTTGCGAGTTTAATTCCTCCACCTGGCCCTCTGATGGCCTATTGTCCCCCCTACGTCCTAATATACATAAATGACATGGTAATGACTCGCACACTGATAATGGCTTCTGTGGGCGGTGATTTGTTATGTCCATTCATACCTCAAGGTTATCTGTGAATCATACTTTTAACTGTGAGCTGCAATAGCTCAACAAAAATCAATACATATTTTTTTGTTGTTTTAGGTTCACCTTCTTCCAGACAAAATAGCATGGTTTTCTTTTTGTCTGGAGACATTGGGGAGGTTTCTGATCAATTTTCTTGATGTCATCGGCATGTTAAAATTCCTTTCAAACGCTCTCCGTCTTTGTCCAACTTGCTGCAGTGCTAACTGCTTCCCATACTTAAGACACCTTTATGTCTCTCCCCTACATTTCTTCCACATTGCACAGCAAATTTAATTCATTTTCAGTGGTGTTCTTGAAAAGTTCTGAGGGAAAAATGAAAGGGTAAAGCCGCAAATAATTTGCTGACACAATATTCCAAACCTCTCTCTGTTTTGTCACGTTTGCAAAATCCTTTTCTTTTACACAGACGGATTGTTTTGGGGCAGGTCGACTGGGCTTCTTTAAAAGAAAAGAGCACTACGGTGCCCTTTTTTCTTAAAGGATTGATTAAAAAAACGTAGCCTCCCCTTGGCTAGCACAGCCTCCAATTAGCATCTAGTTAAGCTATTTGGAGTAATGTTACTGTGGAATCTGAAGGCAGTCCGTTGGGGAAGTCTTTCTCGCTGAGGGAAAAAAGGAATCCTTATATCCTCCTTAATTAAAACATGATTTACGCTTAGTCCCAGCTATGAAGCTGCCTTTGATGGTTCTTTTGTCAATTAAAAGTAAGTCCTACGGAAGATTACATAGAACTCATTACAAGCAGGTTATTTTCATGTGCAAGTTCTGGCTTTCAAGTAAGGAGCTGCTGAGTGGGTTACTGCGAGGACACAAAAGGGGAACTCGTGAAAAAATGAATGCGATTTCATGCATCTGTGTTATATAACATTTCTATCGAGGGCCGTCACTTAAGAGTCTCTCACACTTCAAAAAAAAAATTCTCCTCTTTTCCCTCTCCCTGTTCATTCTGCTCTCCTCATCACATCGGTGTTGTTGGGAGCTTCCATTTGACGGACACATCTGTTATCTGTTGAATCCTGGGTCCTGCACATCTGCCAAAGACCTCACACTACATTTACACCCCACCGTCAAAACACAGATACAGCATTTGCTCGTTTCAAATAAAAAAATCTTAGCCTGAAAGAGAAGGGCAACATGAATATTTAACAAGGAAACTGCTTTTAGATAGTTTGAGGGGAAAAAAAGTGATGGCTGGTCTAAATGTCTACCTGATGAGACTAAGACAAAGAACAAGAACTCAGCTACCCTCCAGTCACCTCAAAGCTGTATTCAGGTCATTCATTGGTTGTGACAGTATAAATAGTATGTCAGGGAACTGGAGGTAGTCTTCCCTTTGAAATTCAGTCACAAATGCTCCTAGAAATAGTGTTATGTCACCAAGTTTTATCTAGTTTGAGAGATCTGTGAACACTTTCCTTGCAATGAATCATAACATATACTCCTCATACTGCTGATAGAGAAACCAATTCTCTCTTCCCTTTTCTGACTTTTATGTGTGGGCTATCTTTAATTGCAGTTCCTATTAGGTTAGACAAGAGAAACTCTGTAAACTATTCAATATTCAGCAAAAGATTCAATATTGCTAATTTTCCTTTTGGCCCAGAGAAAATAGTGCGCCATGATTTAGGTTGACAGCCCAACAGCAGTGTATATATTTGAATGACACAGTAAGATATAAGGCACTCCCCCGTCTTTTCTGACATCAGTCACCTTGCACCCTCGCAATCTATCAAAATACAGCGTCATTGCTTCCTGTGATTTCCCGGTCACAACCGTGCCTCCCTGCCCCCATATGGCTGTAGGTGCAGATTGAAATGGAAATGGGCAGGATCAAATAGGATCAATTATTAAATCTGCTGTGTCGCAAAGGATGGAGTCAACGTGGGTGGGCAGAGGCACAGGGGAGAGGAGAAAGAAGCTTTCCTAAACTGAGGTAATGTTTTTCATGGCTTGTAACAAAAAGAAGAAGAAGAAGAAGAATGTGCTCTTGAGTGAGTTGGGGAGGGGGGCAGACACTGGTACGATTGACAGTTTATTTAAAAGGCCATTAACTTTACATACACAACTTGACATACACATATGCTGCAATTTAAGGCCCCAAGGCTCTAACTTTTTTTAGGACTCACAACGTGAAAAGATACTGTACCCGGTCAACACATCTCACATACTGGGTTGTTGTACTAATAGAAACAGGAGAAATGTGGCAAACTCGACAGCTTGACCTTTTGAATTTCATGCTGGTCTTATGGATTCACCTAATTGCAAAGTGCATTAATAATGTGTGTATTCTCAGCTGCAAAGGTTGGAGCTAATATAGTAGATGAGCAAAGCCAGTGGTCTGCAGGACTGTGCGATGCCTCGAACAACTGGCTTTTCTCTCGCTGCGTAGTTATTTTTCTACTATAATATTAACCACTGCCAAGTTATAACATATCTTAACCTTTAGAATAAGCCATGTTCAACATGAATGGGAGAGCACAGGAGAGACAGATAATTGCATTTAATTCCTCTCCTGGAGTTTTAACTTCACAAACATTTAAGGATTTTATTTTTGATGCAGCCAAGTGATTATTTTAACATGTTTGCAGATCGAAAACCTCTGTCAAGCTTCTGCATGTCACTCCATTTGACACTCTGCAGCATTAGGTCATGGTTTACTGGAACAATGACACGCTTCTGTTTACACTTTTTTCTATTGTTTTATGATATGAAGCTTTTAATTGCTGATGTGCTAATTGTTGTTCAAGAACAATGCAAAAGAAACAAGGAGAAGAGGCTACATAATCTTCAAAACAGGAAGCAGGAAGCAAAAGTAACCTGAAAGAAACGCATAAAACTGCATTATACTATGTAATATAACAGCTAACCACAGACAATATGTAAAAGATGGATGTAGCCACTCTCACCATCTTTGTGTTTTGCCTGGCACACCCTGACTTATCTTCTTTTCTCTCTTAAATACCGACCACAATTTACTAAGTGGTCTTCATGCTGCATTCAATATGACTTTAAACAAGCAAATGAACCTATAAACTCAGAAATGTATTTAGTGAGTTCACTGAGCAAGAGGGGCTGTTTTTCCATAGACTTACAACTGCATCATACATAATACATGGCTAACCCCCTGCTGGTGATTAATAAGAAAGCAGCCCGGAACTCTGTGCATCTTTTATGTACAGCAATGCATTGTATTGTGTTACTTAATTACTCTTTGGAAATAGTAGTTAATTACACAATTTGCACTTTACTATTGCACTCCTTTCATGCAATGCAAATAAAAGGAATATTCCTATCTTTAAGCCTTATACACTGCTGCACCGTTTTCCTCCTCCTTGCTCATAAGCTCGAATCAGCTGATTGTAGCACAAGTGCAGGAACAAAGAAGCAGATGTCGGTCCTGCTGATGGATTAAGGGCCTTCCGCAGTCCTGTCCAGCTCTCCTAGAGTAACTGCCTCTCTCCTGGAATCTCCTCCACGCTATTAAGATTGTGCTGGGAGACACAGTAAACTTTCTGGCAATGGCACATGTTGAGCTGGACTACCTGTGCAACCTCTGTAGGGTCCAGGTGTCACCTTATGTTGTTTTGGAGGTTGTCTCATTGTTGCCCCTCTAGTGCACCTGTTGTTAATTTCATTAACACCAAAGCACCTGAAACTGATTAACAACTCCCTCTGATACTAACTGACCAGATCAATATCCCAGAAGGTTCACTGACTTGATGTTACACTCTGATTAAGAAGTGCTGCTTCCTTTTTCTTTTCTTTTTAGCATTGTAATTTCACTCTGAAAGTTTAACTTGACTCTGACACAGAGGAACATATTAGACAATCACAGGCAATACTGTAAAATATCTCTGTTTTTAGCATTTCACTTTTGAGAAAGAGAAACCAATGCAATGCGAGATTTGGAAGAGCAGTTGTTTTAGGGGACTCACCTGAATCTTGCATATATATAAAGGTAAAACAACATATGGATTTCATATCAGTCCGATAACAAAATTCACTTTTTTGGGGGGCAGAATAGCAATGTGAGAGTTGAGACTGTCTATCATCTGGAAGGCAAATGCTGAAGCCTCCATGACAGCAAGCTTCTGCACTGCTGAAGGCTCCTTCAGCTCCACAAGGGCTTACCTCTATCTCGCCTGACCAGAATCGAAGACCTCTCCCAGGACCTGTGTAAAGCTACCTGATTCCCTTCCTGCCCATGTTTGAAGTAAGATGGAATATTATTAGGCATTTCCTGCTCTTTGGTTCTATGGCAGCTGGATTGGATAGAGGACAGGGCACTGAGTCAGCACAACGGGGCGGCTGCACAGAGGAGCTGATTTAAACCACCGCCGAACCAGGGCTCAACTTTCATTAGCCGTTGTCATTATTCCCCGGCCGTTGTCTGACAGATGGCATTGTGGGATATCGGATTTTATGGCAGGTCATCTTTCATATCCAATTTCTTTTCCCATTTGATGAGAAGTTCTCGCTCCAGTCAAATTCATTTTGCAGTTTGAATATTGATCGGACTCTTTTCTCTCGCTCTCTCTCCCTCGTCCTCCTGCCCCGTCTCTATCGCTCTCTCCTTTTCTTTACCGACATCTACTGCGAGTCTCTTAAGACTTAATGGTCTCTTGCTCTTGGCGCTCGGTCTGGAATGCTGGCTCTTGTCTCCCTGATGTAGAGTGAACCGCTGTGGAAATTTAAAAAAAAAAAAACATGAATAAATATGAGGTGAATTTGGAAGTCAATTAATAACTCTGCATTTATCAATTCTCAATTTTCAAGTTTGCAGTAATACAATTATGACCTATAATTACAGCAAGGCCTAATTACCGGAGTACATTTAAATTAGATGGATTCCGTAATGCAACACAAACAAGTCTAATGGCATACAGGAGCACAGTGGGCCTATAATATTGCTCTGGCTAATACATCATATCAGCAAATCCTTTGAGGGCTGTTGAAATTAGCTTTAGCCTACCCCCGAAATAAACTGATGGCTTTTGAAATGTACTGTCCATCTTGGCAGCTTTTATTCCCCTGTCCTTTTTTTCCCCCCCTTCTTTTCTTTTTTTCTATTCGGCAGACACGTATATAAATGGGGGATCAGTGGAGATATTTCGCCTGTGTAGACGGTGACCTGACAGAACCCTTCTCCACCTGTTTGCTCTGACAGAACTGCTGCTGGAAAATCGCCGGCCATAATGATGGCCATTAAAAATTCAGTATTTGGTGTAATGAGATGATCATGCTCTGCCAGTGGTGTCTTGGATCTGAGGCACGGCTGCAAAGAGCCGAGGCACAGCAGCACAATATTATATTCTAGCTGATAAAAGCCTTGAAGGGGGCTGTAGGTATAAGTAGACCTTGTAGCTGAATACGTCTTTATCATGTAAATATGACTTGCTCTGACGAGGCTGGGAAATATGGGGCCTTTGGTCAGAAGGACTTTTCGTGTCATATTAGTATAAGTAATGGCTCATTTCTGAATAACACAATTTGCAAAAACAACCTGTAAAATGACTTTTTCAGTTAGGCGCAAAATGAAACAATCCAACCTGAATCTCGTAGAGCGTGAAGGAACCGATTTGTCTTTCCGAGATATTGCAATTTGAGAAGTGATCAAGCATGAGATAACGCAAACCACAATCTGGACCTGTGCATTTCGAAAACCTCTTTTTTTTTGCTCCATGGGGCTACAAGGCAGGCTGTCAATGTGGCTGCACACAAGTGAGCAGAAAGAAAAACAAAACAAAACAAAAAGAAATATCAGAGTTTATCTGTTTTTCAGCTCCGTCAACTCAGTTCCCAAAGAGGTGTGTCAAATAAAGAAATGCCGCCTTCAGAGGTTCCCAAACCTCACTCATGCATAATCATATTAAATCTGCACTGAGCATAATTAGCCAGCTCCCTTTGGTTATAATACATGAGTTTGTTTGGACACAGTTTTCCCTAACATTCCCATGGGAAGCCTTTGGATCTCTAAGGATCACAAGCGTCATTCGGTTATGGAGTATAGGCACAACTGTCAGGAGTCAGCGATAAAGAGCCTCTAACTAACCTAACAGTGCATGAAACACAGAAGCCTCCTTGGTCCATTGGTGCTCCCAAGGGCTGGAGTGAGTGCTGAACATCACAAGTAGCTGGATCCATGTGTGTACGTGTGCTGTTGGAAACAAATGTCCACTGCACAGCATCTGTTCAGTTGCTATGGTGATCTCCATACTTTTTGCCCATCTAGAGCTGTGAAGCGAGAAATCACCAAGTATGGAACAATGTGGACTCAAGCTACGATTGGATGGAAAACAATCTGCGGGACTGCATCACGCACACGACGAGAACAGATCTGGGTGTCAAATCCTGGCGTAACAGGAGCAAGGCCTCAGAGGTCAGATCCTCTGACAGAAGAGGATTAAAAAAAGAGAGAGATCTGTATTTTTCTCTGCTTTCCTAGAGCTATTTACCATTGGATTTGTGCTTTTGTGGGTATATTGTTAGTCAGCGCCCATTCTCACCAATCTTCTTTGTTTTAGCAACTTTAATGGAATTACAGAAAGTTATGTTAGGCTCTATTCAAAGGAACAGACACTAATTATTAGCTGATATTTGGCTCCATACATGCCTACTTGCAGTGACTTAAGCTACATGCTAACAATACAAATGTGACAATGCTAATATTTAGACTGTATAATATTTAGTACTGTATAACAGATTATATTAAACCATGGTAATAGTTAGGTAGGTAGTCATTTAAATCCAAAAGTTAGGGAATCAAATTAGTCAAAGCCACAAATGTCAATCTTATGGTGACATTAAGGTTTAAATAACCCTTAAAATGGACAAATAATTTATCTTGTTTTGTTAGACTGATATATAATAATACATATCACCCTATTTAGATATTGAATTTTTTTTAATACATAATTAGAGGATAAAGTGCAATTTGGAAGATGTGGGAAGTCCCATAATAATTTCTATTATAAGTAGATTTGTTTACTTTATGGACAGGTGGTGATCTGTTGATCTATGCTGCTGCTGGTTCTAAAATTCCCTACTCCTTTGTGGATTTAGCTAACGACATTCTGCAAATCTACCAAGTATTACTAAACATACTCAGCTTCAAATCAAATTCATAACGCCTACCAAGTCCTGTTACTTAGCAGCCATATTGAAATACATCGTTTCACTTATTTGGGCATGTGTTTTGAATTGTTTTCTAAATTGATTTTCATGCCATTGGCGAAGGAGATATAAAAACTGTGTGTAAAAATATCCAGTTAAATCAGATTAAAGAAAACTCAGAAGATTTACTGACTTTGCCCACAGGCATAAGTTTAAAAGCTTTATTTCTACTGGAACTTCTATCACTTTCTTTGCTGTAGCACAATTTTACCATAAACTTTCAGAATTCTTTAAGTGCCATGACTCTCTTTTATAATGTCTCTGTTGCTACCCAGGACCTAACCTATCGGTGGCCATGGATACCACTGTCCTGAAACACTGCATTTAAAAAAATCTAAAAAATTAAAAAAAAATTAAAAAAGCAATGCTCACTGCTTTTCAGCAGATAGCTAGATAGGACCACCACCACATTTTTATTGACCTCTGCATCCATGAAAAGGATGACCATAGTGACTTGCTGACTTGGTGTCTATGTGGCATTAGGACTGAAGGGTTATTCCATGGCACTGACAAATGAAAAATGAGCTCGTTTGACACTAATTTATTCAACTGTTAAACATTTCAGCTAATGTTAGCTAAAGTGGTTAGCAAGATACAGTCATAGTCCATATTGGTGAATCGCAGAGAAATATATACTGGCTGCAAAGTACCATACCACTAACAGCGTAGAAATTAACACACCACAACTGGAGCTCAGAGATCTTGAGTGAAGCGCTAGTAAATCTATGTTATTTGCTAGAATGCTTCTTTTAAAATGCTCCAAAAAGCAACACTGCAAAATTAGCATTTAGAAGTACTGCCAACACTGGTACCACATCCATTCTTAGTTTAGGGAAAACCTAAGTTCAGGTTTAAGATTTAGATTTGATGAATGATTAAGGTTAAGTTAAGCATTTTTTTTGCTTAAATGAAATGTAAAGCTAATTTGAAAAGATCAAATAGTTAGCAAATACATAGTCCAGCTAAAAGGGCACGATTTGGTCACTGAAATTCATTTGGTACTTATGTCCTTCTGATAACTAGAGTCACTTATGAGGTCTCTGATGGGCTTTTGGCAAAATAAAGACACAAAGAGGAATTAAATAGAAATACTTGGCAGTCCAGCTAGGTGTATAATCAAAAAAAGCTTAAAAATATGGGTAAGTATCAGTGTTTCCTTTTTTCAAGGCAAATTGCCTGTGCTTGCCATCTGTCTTGTTGCCTGTGGTAGCCTTCTGCCAGTTTCCTCAACCTCAGGCTTGGTGCTATCTCAAGGTAGACAGCTCAAAGAGAGCTTGAATGTACACCTCTGTTGGGTAGATGATGTTATTTTATTCTAACTGAAGATAAAAAACTATTTTTTTGTAATACTAATTCTAATTTTTCTGTACTTCAGCTGTACTACATTATGAAAGTTGTTGTTTCACGCAGCAATCACCCAGTATATGCATGACTTCACTGCTATCTTTGAACTAACGTTCCACTAATATTTAACAATTAAGAATTAAAAAGTTACATTTTTTACTTTTTAGTTCCACCAGTGGTTTCAAGTTTGGATTTTGAGAAATGCATGCACTGGTTTGCTCTCCATAAGGACTGTTTACTTGCATGTAACCAAAGCAGTTATAATCTGTCTGTAGAACCTGGATTAAAATTGGGTGTTAATCGAAGGCTTTCAAAAATAAAAAATTATACATAAAGGTTTGTGGTTACTCTTTTTAATTTCTCACTTGCACTTTAATTACATTAAAGTCATTATGATTTTCTTACTTCGATATTAATTCAAATCTACATTTATGGCATGCCTGAGGCAATTAGCTGTATCATAGTTCTGACAGTGATTGTGAAAAAGTGCAATACAGTTTATTTGAAATCTTACAGTTTCATGTATCGATCCAAGTTTTGCCCCTAAACTTGTTTGTTGGATTTATTTATATAGTTTCAACTTGTCTTCCTGCCTGTCATTCACACCAGAACAAAAGAAAAAGTTTCTGTTACTGCTGACAAATCATTTCAAGCTTAGATTGAACTTTGCAATTCTTCTTCAGAGTTACATCAGAACAGCTTTCAATTAATGTTCGCATTTTCCACTACATACTCCCCAGCTCCCTTCTATTCCGTCAAGGATACACAAGATGGTGTTCTTGAACTTGAGTTCAGCCGTCGATAAAGACATTTCCTTTTCGAGTTGTTGAATCAGTTAATGAATTTCAGAAAGCCCCCTCCATTTACTGTGTGGTTAGATCATCTGGCATTTGCATAGAGGAATATTAATAAGAGGCCATGGCTTACTTCACAGGAATTTTTTCATTTGAAAATTGGCTCGTCCACTGAGGTGCTTTTGAAAATGGCTGCCAAGCCTCAAATAATCAGCGGTGGTAAATATTTCATGATGGAGTCATTTTAAAATTCCTAAAATCTTTGTCAACTTCATAGCTAATGCCAAAATAATGAAGTCACTGCTTTGTAAGGAGTAAATAATAGTATCTTAACCCTTTGCAGTGACAGTAATATTAGATGATCCCGCCCTTCTGTTGTATGTTTGAATATTAAATTAAGTTGTCAAGAAGTATCTTAGTATGAAGTGTGATATTGTAGCATGCTGTAAATTAATTTTGGTAGACGTGCCAATCGCTGCCTCAGTATAGCTCCTCTGGCTCTCATATAAGGTATAAACAACAGCTGTGTGAAATAAATTGAACATTTGATGCAAGTAATTGTGGGCATAAACCTAGTTATGTTGCTACATTTGACTCGGCTATATTTTCCGTGGAAGTAGCAGCCAAGTTCTTCTGGACGTGTGCACAACCTGACAGCTTGAAGAGGCTTTGGGCAAATAACCAAAGCTGATTTAGAGTATTCACTTTCTGTGCAAGTTCTACTTTTTTAATGTGAGTTGCTGCATTGCGATCCCCCGCCACTCTTGCAAAAAAGCATGGAAAATGCTCACTCTAATCGTCTCTTTTCAGTTTCTTTTTCACATTTTCTTCTATTTTTCTCCTTCTTTGCTTCCCTTGCAACAACTCTTGTCTCTGTATAGACAAGTGTTCCTTTTTACATTAAAGAGTCAACCCATAGCAGTGGATATGTTAATGGAGCCATTCTATAACCATATAATGCACTCCCCTATACCCATCATATGTTTAGATATTCACAGCATAATGTAAAAGAAGGAGACTGCCTGTGTGCAGCACCCATCCAATTACTGTCTGAGATGCTAAAGGCTGCCACATGATGGACAGCTCAGCAGTCTGGCAGCAAAGGATCTAAAGCTTTGAGTGGGATGTACAGACGGGAGTCAAGGAAAATTGATTTCGATGCCGAGGCAGAACGAGTCAGGTGCAGTGGAAGCATGTTGAATTATCTTCAAACAGGAATAGTCACTGATGATGAACAAATCAGTGACACATGCCTCTGGGTGCATCAACCATGTGTGGTATGAGTCACAGAGGAAGTTTGATATGTTCAGCCCGGAAATAACATAAAAGAGTATTCCCCCTTCGCTCCTGTTCTTCTTTAGGAGGGGGGGAAAAGGATGCCACTACGGGCCTTCTTTTCCAGGACAATTTCAAAGAGGAGACAGTTGGTGGCTGTTGGCACTGCCATGTAGTGTTGCCCCTTCCAAAAATATGTGAATTTCCTGCTAAACCCGCTCTCCACATCAAACACTTTTCTTGGACAACGATCAAAGAAATGCATTGCCGAAGAATAATTTTAGATGCTAAATATACAAATTAGGTGGAGGATGGCCCTTAGAATTCTCTCCACGACTGAAAAAAACCCAACAAGGACAACGAGTACTATTAATGGTAAAGTCTGAAAAAGAGCCCCAGCATTGAATTACAGAGCAGCAGAATAGGACTTTTGGCAAGGAAACGTAACAGCAGTGATTCAGGATGTCAAAGTTAGAGATGCTGAAATCCACCGTTTACGCACAAGCAGGGGCCTCATTTGCACTTCTCATTTCAAGTGGCTTATATCCAGATCAAATTCAGATGAGATTTCAGATGCTTTCACTGCAGGCTGCAGCTTATTGTGTTCACCTTGCAAGTGTGTTTATGTCTGTAGAGGGAACTTTGGCAAATGTCTCTGCGGACAGATTTTTGTCAAAGCAATAGTGTCCCAAGTGTGCAAGATACAGTCAAGAAACATTATTTGAGAATGCTCAGATGTTTGAAGCACTGTTGCACCTGGTAGAAATGTAATCAGCGATGATTTCTCATGGGCCATCAAAGATAAAGATAGCAGTTTGACAGGCATAAAATTGTATTTTTGCACCAACAAGGTGTGGTGCAGAATGGTGTGCAGAGTGTCCTTAAAACATTTGAGGAAACTGAACAAGGGGAGCTCTGAAAAACTATCTTCAGCAAATAAACAGTATCTGAAAGTCATGTTCTAAAGAAATAAGAAGAAAAAAAAAAGACGACACTTTGTTTTACAGGATAACTTAGAGAAGTTGCAAAACTGCCGATCCATATACACATCCAATGACAAACCAACAAGGATGGGCGCATGATCATGTAGTTTGGGTCAATATGTTAGGGTTCACAAGGAGCAGGACTCAAATACAAAACATGATGATGATGATGATGATGACACAACAAACGATAAATGAATAATCCAAAAACAAATAGTAAGCACATTCAATGGAATCAACTCAGAGGCCTGTACAATGAAATATGCAGTGCTGTTCAAGTTACTTGAAAAAAGTAATTAGTTACTAGTTAGTTACTGTTTCTTTTTAAAAACATGATGCGCAACTTGAATACGTAACAAAGCAATAGACCTTTCTACAGTGGCTCCTAGAGACAAAACACATACAAATTCCAAAGCACGTCTCTGTGAATTTCACATTCCCATGGCAGCGTGCTAGGTACTTGGTGAACTATGAAGTTAAATTTTTTGCTGTGGAAAGAAGTTTGCTCCCCACGCAGAGTTTGCAGCTGACGCTAATGTTTTTGCTACTTACAGAATAAAACTTGAAGTAATTAAGTACTTCCACTCTTTTAAAGCTGTATGGTCGTACAAACAAATGCTTACATCATTGTCATGAGAAACTCTCACAAACAAAATCACAGTTTAGTAGTGCAGTAACAAAGTGTGCTTACGGGAAAGTAACAGTAATCTAATTACTTTTTTGTAATAATCCCTTACATTATTCGTTACTTGAAAAAAATAATCGGATTACATGTTACTGCCCATCTCTGAAAATGTGCAAAATGATTAGATTAGAGATCAATAGGTACAAAATCACGCCTACTAACTAATTAAATAACATCACCATTCCTGGAAGATCCCGCAGACGTGTGCCTGGATAGTAGAAGGATCTAAAAGTTTACAATAGGATCTAATAATTTCAATGTTCCCTGATAAGCATCAGGAAGAAACATAAATTCTTAAATGCAACGTTATTCCTTTATTTTATTCCTAATCGCTGCAAATAAATTTACTGTAAATATATTAAGTAAATGTTTTTCTGAATGTGCTATTGACATAAAACTATTACCAGATGTCTGTAACAACTCGTCCAATCGAAACATGCAAAGAAGTCAAGCCATAGATGTCCATGAATTAAATTATGAGTAATAAAGAAAAATGACACAGGGGAAAAGTATTGCACATGTTTACTGAATGAATTTGATAGTTCATACAGAAGCCTTTGTTGGTGATGACACCTTGAGATGCCATGAGAAATGATCAGATGTGCCGTGGAAGATCTGGTTTCACCTAATTGATACTCTAAGCCAGCAGTCCTCAACCTTTTTGAGCCGACCGGTTTAATCTCCCACAATATTTTGACGGACCAGCCTTTAAGGTGTCGCGGATAAATACAACAAAATAAAACCAGTACTGGTATTGCTATTCATAACACTCAGGAAAAGACCCCGGGAAACTGAGTTAATGATAAAAACGATAAAAAAAAAAACGATAAAAACCGATAAAAACCCTGCAAACCATAAATTTCACACGTGAGCGTAACGGGCAGAACAATTACATTCTCTTCACTAGAGGGCAATGCAACTACCTGCTCTAATTAAATGGGTTGCCAACTGCCAGTACAAAAGAAGACGATGAAGAAATTGCATAGTCATGCTGCAGGTGAGACAACACAGCGCATAATATGAATAGATACATATTTGAAAAGAAAAAGTAGTCAATCTGACCTGGGTCCTGGACAAAATTCCAACTCAAATGAAGACAATAGCATGGGTAGTGGTCAGAAGACAGCAAAAAAGGTATATAAGGGACAAACCAAATGAATTCCACTATGCCTGGTGCACAGGGAAAAATTATCAATATGCTTTTTGTGACATTTTTGTTTGGTGGTGTGCTGTGTGATTTTTCTAATGTGACATATGTACCATGTCTCCAAAAGATTGGAAAATGCTGGCTTAGGTCTTGAGACACCTCAAGACACCTTTCGACATACTGGTTTTATCCATCATGAGATGTTTCTTGTGTGAAACCTTGGTAGTAAGATACTTTTTTATTGGCCTCAGTTGGGGCTGGACCAGCTGATATTAGTTTACACTAAGTGGCAGGATAGCTTTCTAATTACTGATAGTGTTTAGCTGGGGCCATAACTTTCCATGCCTTTTTTGCACCTCACTTTCCTCATGCGTTCAATACTTTTTTCCTGTGAGATTTCTCATTTGTGGACATGCATGTGTGCATTGAATGGGCTGTTGCCGAGATCTGGTGAGTATTTCATGTCAGTAGCACCTTTAGAAATACATTTACTGAGAAAATTGGTGACATGTTTAATAACTATTTTACCCACTGTATATGATCCTAAAACAGGACACCTACTGGTGCTGTTATGGTCTCCTTGTCCTCCTTTGCTGTCCTGCCGATTTATTCCACTCATTTTCTCTATCTCTGTACATGTGGGCATGTATGCTTGTAATTCTGCTTCGACATTTCAGAGGTGGCGCCTTCTCCTGACCCCCATGCTTTTAATAATCGCTCACTCACCACTACTGAACAGTTCCCTCAGTCGCTGTCAGATTGTTGCATTGTAGTAGTCTCGTTTGCTCCTCATGCTCTGTGTGGCTTCTCGTCTGTGCAGATGCTTCCAGCCATTATGGATCTGTGGAGAGAAAAAAAGAAAATCTGCAGAGAGAAAGAAACTTGTGAAGCAAAGTAGTTTTCAAACAGCCTTTGTTTACTCACCTGTCTGCCCCCTCGCTTGCCACCCGGAAGGAAGACATTCAAACAATTCACAAGTCAGTCTTTGACTGTGAAAAAACATCTGTGAGCAAAATAAATCTGAACTTGTATTATGGGTGTCTGCGTTTGAGTCCAGAGCTGGTTAACTTTTTAGGGCGATCGTGGCTCAAGAGTTGGGTGTTCGTCTTGTAATCGGAAGGTTGCCGGTTCGAGCCCCGGCTCGGACAGTCTCGGTCGTTGTGTCCTTCCTTGGGCAAGACACTTTACCTACCGCCTACTGGTGTTGGCCAGAGGGGCCGATGGCGCGATATGGCAGCCTCGCCTCTGTCAGTCTGCCCCAGGGCAGCTGTGGCTTCAACTGTAGCTTGCCTTCACCAGTGTGTGAATGTGAGAGTGAATGAATAATGGTATTGTAAAGCCCTTTGAGGGCCCCGAAAAGCGCTATATAAATGTAATCCATTATTATTAATATTATTATAACTGAACAATCTGGCCGCAAACATGGACTCAGCAGCACAGATTAAGTCTGCAGAGCACTCATAAATCCATATTACGTCAAATTTGATACATTTGAATTCTGTTTTATATATTTATGCTTTATTTACTTTCATGCTGTTAAAACGTGTCTTTTAAACTTTCAAAACATTAATCTACACAATTTAATGAAATAATCATAATCCATAAGATTCTCACATATCTGAATGACAAGGCTGTAATATTGATACAGACACAGTCACTTAAAATGGCCACCTCAACCCTGACAGGAATTCTGATTAACTGTCGCCTGATCGATGACCGTAGTGATGTCCCCCGTCTTTCACATGGATGATGCAACCGTGAGTAGAAACGCCCCTAAGCAGTATTTAGGAAAACTGGTGTAGTGTCTTGTGTATCCACCAGGGGGGGCAGTGTTGAGGCTTTACAGACTTGCTACACACTCGCAGACCAGTTGCTCAACAATATGTGTGTGTGTGTGTGTGTGTGTGTGTGTGTGTGTGTCTGCCAGAATTATGCGTTGTTCTAAATATTTTGAGTGATTAATAAAGTGAAACATTCCATTTTGAGAAACTCACAAAACTGTGGCTCTCACTATTTATGAGTTCCAAATAAATTAATGGCCACACCAGCAAATATCGCAGTCCTGTCTGCTTTCTCAAGCTGTCTGCTGCCTATCATATCACTTTTTTGATTTATACTCTGATTGTCACACTTTAGATGATTGTTAAAACAGCTCTCCGACCCCCCACAGAAGGGCAACAACTTTCAAACCCCAGCCCAAATATCCTCTCTAATCCTATGTAACCATTGATGTGTTTTTTCTGATGAATGTTTTTGTATACTTTATTTTGTATACTTTATTAATCCCCTTTAAGGGGATTACTCTCTGCATTTAACCCATTCACTCTGTGAAGCAGTGTCCAGCCACCAATCCAGTGCCCGGGGAGCAGTGTGTAGGGATGGTACGATGCTTCTGACCCAGAGTTTTGAGTTTAATTCTGTATTTTTGTGTCTCTGTAAGTTTGTGTGTTATTCCTATTTAGGGTTTAGTTAAGTTTTAGGTTAGCCATCATTTATCATCTGTCTCGGTTTTTGTGTTTGGTTTCTTGTCTAGTCTGTCATGTGTTTTAGGTCTGTCAAGCTTGTGTTGTCATGTCTACGTCTCCATGTTTCCTGCTTTATTTTGAAAGAGTCTTCTGTTCTTTGTTCATTGTGTTTAGTTTCATTTCCCCTGTGGCGTCATTATGTTCATATCAGGTAATCTGTTTTCCTTCACGTCTCATCACAGAAGTCATAGTTGTCAGTCTTGTCACAGTTTTCATAGTTTTGTAGTTTTCCAGTTTAGGTTTCTCAGTTTGCAATCACCCTGTTCGCCTTGACTAGCTTTTGTTAATGTCAGTCAGCCATAATAAAGGCTCGTGGTTTCTTAAAACCTGCAGTGACTTTCTAAGCGTTTGCTTCTGGGTCCTGTACTCAAACACACCGGCGTACCCCGCCGTGACAGAATACCAGTCTTTTTTAACTTGGGGTAACTGTGAGAGCATGCACTCACCTCCTTCAAACAAACTGAAGGTTTCAATTGAAGCAACAAAAACTGAATATGGTAGGAAGACATACATTTATGGAATTTACATAGTAGTATAGACTGCATTTTTTTCCCGTCGTCTTCTAATGTCCTGTTTTGAGAAGGTACCATGAAATTGCTTCTGTTTGCAAGGTCCTGTTCCAAAAACAACATCCCAGCCCTCATAAAACTCAGCCGAGACAGCCTATAAGTTATCCATCAAGTTATCATTGGTCTGTCGCTGGTGTATGCTAGAAGGGAAACCCTTCTAAACAGGAGGAGCAGCAGGGGGTGATAATGGGAACAGAAAGACGTATAAAACCTGGTTAAAATATTTAATAAAAATGTCTGTGAAGGTTCTCAGTCATCCAGGTCATCGTAGTCAAAGGAGCTTGCAAAGAAAAGCGTCTGGACTTCTTTAAGTTACTTGAAGACGTTTCACCTCTCATCCGAGAAGCTTCTTCAGTTCTAAGGTCAAATGGTGGGGAGTCCCAGATATAAACCTAGTGGGAGTATCCCCCCACAGAGGGACAAAATGACCCCCTGATGATCCTCTAATCGCCTGAGCCAAGGTGTGAAACTGGGTGTGGGTCCCAATCAGCCAGAGTTTCGGGTGAGTTCATTGTGAAACCTGGCCCCACCTTATCATGCGAATTCCTGAGGTCAGATGGCCCAGGATGTGAGTGGGCGTTAAGGCATCTGGGAAGGGATCTCAAAACTGGATTATAGATGGCAGAGAGTTGGTGTCGTAAACCACCGCCTCTGTTCAAAGATGGTCGCTCACAGTGGACATAGATGGCTTCTTTCACTCCTCTTTCAAACAATCTGTCCTCTCTGTCCAAAATGTGAACATTGGCATCCTCGAAAGAGTGTCCTTTATCCTTAAGATGCAGATGGACAGCTGAGTCTTGTCCTGTGGAGGTGGCTCTTCTGTGTTGTGCCATGCGCTTGTGAAGTGGCTGTTTGGTCTCTCCAATGTAGAGGTCTGGGCATTCCTCGCTGCACTGTACAGCATACAACATTTAATAAAAATATACAGTTTATTTACAGCATAAAAATACCCTGATCAGGGAATAGAATAATTTAAAAAACATAAAACTAAGCACAATAAAAGTCCAATCCTCAGTCCGTGAGCTTAAATGGTCTGGTTCTTATATAGCGCTCTTCTACTCATCTGAGCACTCAAAGCGCTTTACACAACTTGTGCATTCACACAAGCACATTTTTTTAAGTGCTTCATAGCTAACATTCACACACATTCATCGGAGAGCAATTTGGGGTCAGTATCTTGCCCAAGGGTATTTGGCATGCAGACTTGCAGAAGCCAGGAATCGAACCACCAACCTTCCGATCAGTAGATGACCTGCTCTACCACCTGAGCAACAGCCACCACCTTAAGTCCCCAAGGCTCCCAATCCTGAGTCTCTACAGCAATAAAAGCATGCAGAAAGGAAAAAAAATACACTCAACATCAAACATAACAAAGCATGCAACAACTAGGTAAGAAAAATCCTTCTTCCCCGGATGACAGGTCGAATACACTTTAATTTCTATGGTTGTAAGGTTAAAACCATTAAACCATTACACTCTCAGATAACAAAACACGACTGAAAAGGATTTAAAAAGAAGCCAATGTCCAAAGCACAACTTTGAAATAAGCCCGAAGGGCACTTACAAAAAGAAATGTGAACACAAAAGGTGAAACCCTGGGTTAACAATTCAAGCCAGAAACCAGTTTCATGTGACCACTTACCTTGGCTGCCAATGTTAAGGTACGTGAAGCCAGATAACATGAAGACACTCTGGGATTGATGAACTGTCTTCATAGAACAGCTTTCCGGAAAATAATACAGGCACGGTGACCATGACTATTGCAAAAAAGGAACAATGAATATACAGAGGGGGAAGCAGGGGAACAAAGAAACAGCTGAAGCTAATCAAGACAACAATGACTTGATAAAGGTCACAAGCCAAAACATGTTGGTCAAGAAATTAAGTTTAAATTAAATCGATGTCTTTCACCCTTGATGCAATCTAATATAACCTAAAACCTAAACCACAGCCTGCATCAGCCCAACATAGTGCTTGACCATAAGCTGCACAGTACTGCAAGCTAAACAGTTTAGCCCAGACTTCCTGATACTTTTTATGCAATATATGCAATATTTTATTAGCACAAAATCAGCATACTTCAGTTAGTTTAGACTTTTCATAAAAGCTTAATTTATCAATACATTATGTATAGACTCAGCATCTGATTTTACAATGATTAGGATGAGACAAGATTTAAATTTCCAGTTAATAAAATGTTGGCTGCTGAGCAGCTGTAACATTTTTTTTTCTCTTTACCTGCCACTTAAAACATGTAAAAATGTATACTCACTCCTCTTCTGTAGCGCCAGATGGATGTTTAAATGCTGTGACTGCAGCTTTATATGGAAGGAAAGCTTTAAGCAGACTGTGACATGTCATCACTTTCGTATTACTGAGGAAATATTTTGATGCCGTCAGCTGGACGCGCATGAAAAAATAACTCTTTTAACAATGTATCAGATTTAATTGCTCATTAATTGAAGGTGCCAGAATTCCAGTGCAATCAACCTCCAGTTTAGGATTAAAGATATATTAATAAATCTTCATGTTCTGACAATAAAGCCTCTCTAATTGGTTAAAACTATATACAGCCAGAGGATGTCAGACTTGGGACTAAAATGTTAATATATATATTGAATATTTGAATTTGAATATAATATATATTCAAATTTGACAACTAATATAGGCTATATAACACCTTGGCATTTAACACCATATAACACCTTAACCCGATGCCTCTGTCTTTTTATCATCACTGGACTACACATTGTCCAAGTTTGTGATTTTTACTGGCATGTCATCACCCTGGAATATTCCACTTTCATACCTGGTGGACCTGGTGGATTTACTACTAGAAACAAGCAACTTTTGCCATTCAATGTTTAACTTCCTGAGAAATGCTTGTATGGTGAACCGTGACAAAAAAAACCCAGTTTTGTTCAGAGTGCACAGGAACAATAACAGTAACTTTTTCTCCAATATTAGAAACTTCAGTAGTCACATGAGGCCGTCAAGCATTTGTTATCCATATAGAACCAGGCTGCGGCAGCTGTCTGTCCAGTTGACCAGTTGGAGGCAGTGTTTTGGAGTTGTTATTCAAAATAGTAATCTATTACACATTACTTGTTACTTTGTGCTAGCAAAGCTAGCCGAGATAGGGGTTACTAGTGATGTGCGGATCGATACTGAAATATCGATTCCTCCGATATCAGTCATTTATGTTCTAGAATCGATTCTCACATTAAAATATCGATATTTTAGTAATGTAGGGTAAATTTGTAGTTTATCATTAACAGGAACAGAGTGGAAAGAAACTATATCATTTGGATTGTCTACATTGGAAGGAACTACTTCCTCTTCCGCCTTTAATAGTCATGTGCGAAATACGGCTGTATAAATGTGTTGCAGCCCCTTGGCGTGCACACTCACAACAATGGCTGGGCGTAAATGGAGTAATGTGCGGACGTATTTTACCTCCACAAACAGCTAAGATGCGGTTTGTGATACATGTGGCAAGAAAGTGAGGTGTTGTGGCAACACCATTTACCTCGTCAAACACCTCAGAGTAAATCATATCACAGAATATGACGAGCGTATGTTGAGGCGAACTGAAGACGAGGACGGGGACAGGTGTTGCTAGGGCGAGACAGACGTCTCTCGAGGAGTCCTTTAGTGCTGCAGGCAGGCAACATGCTCAAATGGCACACAACTTCAGTTTTCTGTATGATAATTCTGCATTATTAAGTGATAAGAACAAGTAATCTGACGTCCTGTAATCACTATGAAGCTATAATTTGAGGTACAAAAAAAGTTTTTGTACAAAGTATCGGTATCGGATCAGTATCGCCGATACCACCCTGAATTATACTTGGTATCGGATCGGAAAGCAAATCAGTGGTATCGCACATCACTAGGGGTTACCCATTGGTACTCTATCTTTGCAGGTGCTTGCAAAGATAGGATGATGCAACCATGAGTAGAAACGCCCCTAAGCAGTATTTAGGAAAACTGGTGTAGTGTCTTGTGTATCCACCAGGGGGGGCAGTGTTGAGTGTTACAGACTTGCTACACACTCGCAGACCAGTTGCTCAACAATATGTGTGTGTGTGTGTGTGTGTGTGTGTGTGTGTGTGTGTGTGTGTATTTCTGCCTGAATTATGCGTTGTTCTAAATATTTTGAGTGATTAATAAAGTGAAACATTCCATTTTGAGAAAATCACAAAACTGTGGCTCTCACTATTTATGAGTTCCAAATAAATTAATCATCAGTTCTCGGTTTTGTTTTTTTATTTGTTTCTATTTTTACACCTGTGAAGTCCATATCTGGGTCTGCAGTTTTAAACAAATACGCTGTTATTTTAACTCCCAGTGGGCAGTGAAGATTGGCATGTGTGTTATGATGGCACCATCCCTTTACAGCAAATCTTTCCTCTGCCACATATAAAGGAGTAACTCTGTCAGAATGCAGCTTTGCTTATTTTTGAACAACTGTGCCTATGTTTTTTCCTCCTTGGTGCCACAGGAATACAATTAAAGTAACTGTAATGTTGTTAGGGAAGCTTAAAGCATTGGAAAGTGACATCTGAAAGGCTCTGCAGTGTGCCTTTCCAGAAAAAAATAGGTCCGTTAATCCACAGACCTTCGGTTTTCACTGAAGCGTCTTATTCACTAAAGAAATAACCCCCATATGAAAAGGAATGATGTCGAGGTCTGTCGATTATCCAGAGTAACCAGGACATTGTTTCTGGTAATTGCAGTTTTTTTCTTTCATTTACTTTGAAGGAATGCATAATCACCAGCTAATTTACATTTCTCTCAGTTTTTCTCCTTACTTTCTGTTACCGGAAGCATTTTCTGAGCTGTACTACTTGCAAAGGGACCTTGTTAGCTGCCAACTCCAGTGAACAGTGTCTTCTTGTTGCAGGAAGTACAATGGGGACACGAAATACATGAGTTAAAAAAAAAAACCCCACTCCTTTACAAAAATTCTTTGTTTTTTTCAATGATAATTAACGGGGAAATAATTATAAGATCCCGATTAAATATATTTACACATCAAACATGCAGCCTGCTAATCAGAGATGACATTTCATTGCATGAGGTCAGTGTGCGTTTGTGCAAGTCGTGCGCCTCTGCGCGCTTCTTTTGTTTTTGCTGGCATGCATGTTTTTTCACAGAAGGAAAACGTGGACTTATTAAGATGCAGGATATGTAACCCTTTCTGGGATACACTGCTTATTAATCTTGCACTTTTACTTGTGTATCATTTGCCCCGGCAGTTCTGCCGAACACATCCGCCACTGCTGTAAATACACAAACAGCTTACAAAATAGTTGTCATTTCTTCTGTTGTGTCAGTGAAATAATGCATATTCACCTGCAACCGTGTTTAATTATTAAAACTGTTTGGAGCACCCTTAATTAGAATGCAAAATATGTGCAGAGAGAATTTTAATATATGGGTGTCACATATAATAAAAGATGTTTATATTGGTTTAAGATCAATTTACAGACCTTATCTCTTGTTTAATAGTGTTAATTGAAATGCCCTGTATGTAGTTTTCAAGTAAAATAGACAAAGCGAAAATAGCTGCCAATCGCATTGCTAAAATGCTGCTATACATTCTATGAATATGAAATGGAATGTCCAAGTATGAACTCCAGCACTTTGTATCCATCTTTTTCCTATTCCTTTCCCTCCACGGGAGGCGATGGTAATCTTTCTGTGAGCAGAATGAAAGCGTGCGAGTGAAGGATCCCCAAAAGGGATTCCCAAGGTTAAAGTGCACGCAGATTCATGCAGTCTGCATGCCTGCACCTTGTTACATCCCGTGCTTATTTCAGCACAGTGAAGAAAAACAGTGTTTTTATTATAAAGAGCGGCGCCCGCCCACCCCCCCTACTGATTTTTATAAACGTATAATTCAGTCTAGTCACAAAATGCCATGTTTTAATTTCCCCATGCTTCAGTTGAACAAGCACGCAGGATTACAGGCAGTTTGGGTCTGTGCTCGCTCAGATTTATGCCGCCCAGGTAAATTATAAATAAGTATTTTCAAAGCCGCAATTAAAAAATAATCTTTTTAATGGGCAAAACCACAAAAGTTTCAAATGGAATAGCTGTAGCCTATTTGCAAATCCCTCTGCGTGGCCATTTGTGCAGGACTTGCACAAAGCCTTCTGCTGGGTAAAGATAGCTTTTTACCCAGCGCTTTCATGTATTATAGCAGAACAAGAGAAGAATAAAGAAAGCTAGTTCATAAGTTTCCTCATTTTTTTTAATTTATTTTTTGTCATATTTTTAGTTTAGTTTTGTTGGATGCAAAACATCTCCTGCCACAGCTCGGGGCTACATGTGAAATTAAAAGCCATGGGTGACAGTTTGATGCTGAAACTCAACATGACTTTGAATTGTTGCGCGACGGAGTCATTCATTTGGGATGCCCGATCCATTATGTGCATGAATCATCATCAGCGTGCGATTCCATCACATTCGCCTCTCTGCCTGAAATATGCATTATGTTTTTCATTATTTTTTGATCTCATCTCCCTCTGCATGGAAATGTTTGAAGGTTGCGATAGTGAGTACACAGTAAAGCTGATAAACAAGGGTGTGATGTAGATATTTATCCAAAGAGAGCTCATATTCTGGGAATCATGACACAAAATGCAGAATGAAAGTAAACAATATGTTAAGGTTCTTATGTGTGTAACAGCAAAACACCCAGATTTATTTTTCAATCTCATGTTCTCTCTGTTTACTGCAGTCTTAAATGTTATTTTATCTTCAAGGATGTGGAGCTTCACAGAAAATATGAGGCAATTCAGCTAGAGTTTACTGGTGCTGGTATGCTACTTAAACATTTTATTGTGCAGTACATGGAAGGTGAGGGGTCACTGAGTGGGTCTTTGTTGTGCACCAAGCAGAAATGTGCAAGAACCTTTACAGCACAGGGGGGGAAAAAGTATTAATATACACCACCATATTTCATTCTCTCTCCACACACAACTTGTTCGCATCCACACACTCTTGAGATTCATCCCTGTGGGTGGACAGAGCCACTTCCTGATCCACAATGCCTTGCATAATGCCTCTCTGCACTGCGTAGGGTACAGGCTGTGTACCATCAGCCACAAACTTGCAGCAGCAACTGGGCTTCTTCAGAACAAAACTAGAAATTGTTCAATTGCTACAAGTCTGATTTTTAAGTATGCGTTCACTTGTTTGGCCTCTGAGACCTAAGAGCTAAAACCAGCAGGTGAGGACCTCTACAGCTGCCGCCACAAATCTGCATCCAGGTCTGGAGAAGTCTCCAGTGAGACACGCGGGCCAGAGTGAGGGATGCATTTTTCTTGAGGTCAGTCCTCGAGATGTTTGGCACAAGCTCACTTTCAGCTGCCAACAGGGAGCTGACCCGTGAGACTCGAGACTTTGTGAATTTTTTTTGGCCTTTAGCATATGTTTGCAACCCCGAGTAAAGCCATATCAAGAATACTTATAAATAGAAGAGGAAATAAATATTCACAAAAGTACATCTCCGATTCTTCAAGTTTTTTGTTTTGGTTTTTTAGGATGTATATAAACATAGAATGTAGTGATTTGCAAATGTCATAAACCCACATTTTGTTTACAATGGAACAGCAAAAACACACCAAATGTGAGAAAATGGAAACATATTTGATCATCTTAAATTTCATAGCAACACGTCTCAGAACAACAGCATGTACATTTCTGGTAACTGATAAAAACAGTTGCTGGACTTTTTGGAAGAGGATTTATTGTAAATTTGTTTTGATCTCTTGCTCTTTTCCACAGTGTGTCTTTGTCCTGTCTCCCTCCATCTCTCCACCAGATGACTGCTGGAGGTTTCTTCCTATTAAAAGGAAGCCTTTGCTTCCCACCGTCACCAATTGCTTGCTCTTAGGGGCAGCTTGGTTGTAAATGTACTTGTGTCAAAGAGAAAAAATATGTAAGTAAAAGAAAACTGATGAATGTTGCAGTGTTATCTGAAATCACTCCAGGAATAAGTCTGTTTGAGTTTATCTTATCTTAAGCTGTTTTTTTTTTTCTCCCAACACCTAATACACTTTAATTCTCTACTTCTGGTCTGGTTCTGTGCGGTGGAGGTAAACTTTAAAAAGCTAGACTATGCATTTAACAGAGTTACAGAGCACAAAAGTGGAAAGAACTCAATCTAATATGTACCAGCTATTACATTTTCTAAAAGTTCCGCTAGAGAAAGCAAAACTTTTTCTGCACAAGTGTAAAAGAAGATTAAACACCAAGGTCAGTATGCTTCCAGGTCAGAGAACGCAAAGGCTCTTTCCAGGAGACGTTATGCGATCAAGCCGTGGGGAATACAAAAAGGATTTTCTTTTTTTTATAAATCTATTTTCATTCCATTGCAAAATCACAATAAATACCAAATGGCACACAAGCACATAGTAATGCACATCGGGTTCCTTTTACGACAATAAGATTTTTCTTCATGAACTGTTGTCATGATCGGTCGCATAGTATAAAGGAATCGTGAGCAATTATGAAAATCGAGCCGTCCATAGTGCATACTAAAGTGGTGATTATAACCAGCTCATGATTTAGGGTGATTACCCTAAATGAGCCTTCAGGTGTGAAGGTGAATGCAGACAAAGAGGAGACAATGAAAATATCTATATATAAATTTAAACCTTGAGACAATGAGCCTGAGGTGTGAATTGTGCTGCCTAATATTAAGTTCTCCTTATATATTATATATTTGATGTACTAAGGCAAACAGTCTCCATCTCCCAGAGAACTCTTTCAGCCGACAGGCATCATAAAAAAGATTCACAATAATGGCCTTCCATCAAGATAGCAGTGAATTTCTTGTTGTCATATCCACAACTATCCATTAAACACCTGCACACAACAGTATTCTTAACCCTTGCGTGCTTATATGGGCAACAATGCCCTGCTGTAAACATTTAGCACAACAATTCTGCTCTGTCACCGGTGATGGATGCGCAAGTAAAAACTGCAATATTGGCATCTAAACAATAGGCAAGGCACTATAGTTAAGTATTTCTCCAGAGAAATCTAAAATTATGTTCTCTCAAGGACATTGCCGACTGAGCATTATAAAAAGGAGAGGGGAAAAAAATGGACAGGGGAGGAAATTGCAGAGCGCCCTGTTTTGCTCTCCAGCTGTTTACACAGTGCTGCAGAGGCTGTAAATTCTAAAGAGCTGAAGCATATTGGGCATCATCTCCGGCACCCATCATTCCAGAAATTGCCTCTCTTTACCCCTCTCTCTGGAGAAGGACACAGTTCATTGCCATGCCTGCGGATCCCTTTGCACTGTCACTTTCGCAGTGACACTCAAGGGCCCCATAAACAACCAGTCTCTGCGATATCTCAAGGGTAGGTGGCTGGATTGGACTCCTGCCTCCTCAAAGATATAAAGGGTAATAATATTTCCCTTACCTCGACTTCTTTCGTTCCTCATGGCAGCAGATGTTGGGTTTTAAAGGACAACATGAAAGCGGTGTGCTACTCAAATTCCCATTTCAAAATCGCTGAATTTATATGTGAGAGACCATTTTAGACTGCTTGTATAGCGTCTGTGTAGCAGTGCAATAATTTTGACTTGTTTTTGTGTTGAATGCTGTATGTGGAGTGCAATGAATTTTTAACAATATGGCTAATTATGTGAAAGTATTGCTTATTATAACTACACGCTTTAAATGGCAAATTATAATAAAGCAGGCATATAAATTCATTTTTAATTCAACTGCTGTTCTAAATTTGAGTGGAAAAATACACATCAAAAAAACGTTCAAACATTGCAATTCTGCCGTTCTACTTACTGTATCCATCTTTTAGTTGTAGAAGCTATTTGCTTTCTATTGTCTACATGCACCAACATCACAGCTCTTTTGCGGTGGGACACCATCAATGCTAGTGGTGCAACTGATCGCGGTAGATCCGTAATCCGAACCGATCCCACTCCACGGTTTAGCACGCACGTGATCCAAAGATTCGAAAAAGAAGGGAAAAAAGTATGTGTATGGTGCGCGTGGTCAGTCTGTCAAGCGGTAGTTATGGCCAGCGCTAGCGGTCCAAGTGGAGGAGCAGAGGAGTTTGCGGCATTTAAGCAGCCCTTTGCTGCCCAATCCGACCGGGCTAAAGCTATTACAAAAGCTACTGGGGTGTTTAGCTGCAGACGGGAGGCCGTATTCCCTTGTGCAAAACGAGAGGTTTAAACTATGATGAACGTGCTTGAGCCACGCTATGATATCCCGTTGCGCGTTCAGTGACAAGATTGTACCCAGGCATGTATGAGCAGGAAAAGTTTAAAGTTATGGCTGAACTGTCCCAGGCATCTTTTGTTGCCCAACTACAAACGGGTGCACCTCCAGGTCAACGGAAAGCTTCGTAACCGTGACCGCTCATTATATCACAGTGGAGTGGTAGATACAAAGCCCTGTACTGCCCTATATTTCACCTTAATTTGTTTTTATATACTTATATTTACTTATATTATATAATTGTGTGGAATGAGTCTTGAGTTGAATGTTTTTAATAGGCAAAAAATACTTTAAAAGTTGATAAGTAAATGTTAAAATTTAGTCTTTTTTTCTTTTTTGCTGATGCGAAAATTGATCCAATCCATGACTTAAAACCGTAATCCGAACCGAACCGTGAGATTTTTGATCTGTTGGACCACTAATCAATGCTTACATCTCATCAGACTGTCATGGGAATGAAACTCTGTGTTGTGTGGTCAGGTCAACCATGGAGGCAGTGCTTGCCCAAAACACGAATTAGCATCACAGCAAAGGGAAAGTGTTCACTTTCCTTACTCTCAGAGTAGTTCTGTCATATAAATGATTTCATATTGCCAATTTGTATCCAGTTTGTAGTTTACTGCCCTTTTGTACTAAAAACTCCAGTTCCCCTTGGTTCCATTTGAAGCTGGCTACAAAAGGGAATTATTTCATACAGACCTCCATGTCAAAAAAAAATTTACAGCATTAAAAAGCTCATTAATACTGCTGAAATTGCAGATTTGGCCTGTGAGTAAAATCTTTAAGGTTGAAAAGGTAAGGTTTGTTGCTAATACTGAAGCTTAAAAATGAGAAATCCAAAACTAATAGGTTACATCAAAGCAGCTACACCCATTTTTGATATTGTCTGTAGTGACTGCCTGACAATTATAATTTTGCATTTATCATATGTGGGCTTATTGGTATTCTACTGAGGGGGAAAAAAACCCCTGAAGCATATTTTAGTATTTCACACATACACATTGCTGATTATCCCATTTTCAAGGAGACTGATGGGAGATTAGCTAAAAGACTGTGTGCTGGTCAAGCTTTGCCTGGCTAACTGTCACCTGCTGTGAGATTAGTTACAATGTTGCAGTCTTTTTTTCAAACACATGCAGAAATACTTGTGCTAATGTAGCAGTAGTAAATAAGCTAATTACACAAAGATTTATCATCTCAACAAAGGGAGTTTTCTCTTTCTAATCACCTTGGTCAAACTGTTGTGAACAGGAACAAAGGCAGTGTGAAGCAGCTTTTAATAACTCCTTCAGCAGTTTAGCAAGGAAAGCCTTTAGAGAAGATTCCTATGATTGAGTGGGAACAATCAACATCCTACTATGCTGGGATTGATCGAACAGGCAACTTTAACACATGTAGGCACTATCACACACATTTTTTTGCCAATTATACCAACTTGATTTTTCATAGATTTTTTTTAAATTTATTTTATTTTAGAAAATGACTGTCTGTGAAGGTTCTCAGTCAACCAGGTCATTGTAGTCAAAGGAACTTGCAAAGAAAAGCGTCTGGACTTCTTTAAGTTACTTGAAGACGTTTCACCTCTCATCTGAGAAGCTTCTTCCGTTCTAAGGTCAAATGGTGGAGAGTCCCAGATATAAACCTAGTGGATGAGAGGTGAAACGTCTTCAAGTAACTTAAAGAAGTCCAGACACTTTTCTTTGCAAGCTCCTTTGACTTAGAAAATGACTATTAACAATGTCATACAGTTTCCAAGCCTTTTAATTCTTTTCAGGTTTTGTATTATTAGTGTGGTATAATGATTACCAAGTGAGTGCAATTTAGTTAAATTATTATTGAGAAGGCAGACGTTTCTGCAACCAGTATCTCCAAAACTCATACCAAAGATTTACTATTTTGGTGTGAACTGTCCCTGAAACTCTTGATCTATCAAATTTCTATCAATTGTATTTCTATATTCAAACTATTAACCGCTTTAGTAGCAATCACAGGCTATGTTTAAGAAGTGTGTCTCAACTATTTTAATGATCATGCATTAATTACTGATTTAGTAGTGGGAGGCTTAAACTGCTTTCTTCTAAAGATACAGTTAATTAAGGCCTGATTAGGTAAATTTGAGCATGGAAAAGTAAATCTTATTCTTGTAGCCTCATCTGCACTTTAGAGTACTTTTTTTTGTCTTTTTGGCAACTCTAATTCTCCTTTTCCTTTTATTCTGTTAAAATTTATATATATAGAATAGTCTTCCAGATATATTTATCTTAAATATAACCAAAACTTTAATTCATTGAAGGCACTTAATTCATGTAATGTCATCAATCTGTTTTTTAAGGTTTTTAAACCTCCTGGTGTTTGACTATGTTTGACTATGTCATCCTTTTCTTTTACCTCAGTATGTCCGAGTCTTTCATCCTGTCACCCTGTTGTTGATGCTATAGCTGTCATTGTTCCCTTGTCCTCTTGTGTTGACCTGCCTTTATATATATTTATCTCTCCGCTCCTTGCTCTCACTTTCTCTCCTCAGTCTGTGGGCATGTGAGCACATAATTCTGCTTGTGTGTGTTTCAGAGGCGGAGCCTTTTCCTTGCTCCTGTGCTTTTCCTGCTTGCACACCTGAAAGCAGTTAGGCAATCATTCACCTGCATTCAATCTGATGATTACTCACCCACTACTTAAGGCAGAAGATTTTTCTCGGTCAGATTGTTGCTGCCACTGTGGTAGTAAAGTTGAGCTCTTCATGCTCTGTGGTGGTTTCTGTGAGAGAATCTGTTTTTCCTCTCTGCAAATGCCTCCTGCCATGGCCAACCTGTGAAGAGAAATCCATGCTGGAAAAGGAAACCTGTGGAGAAAAATCTGTAGGAAAAGCAAACTGTGGAGAGACACACCCTAGAAGTAATTTTTTTTTTTTTTTTTCCCAGAAATGAACTTTGTTTATTCAAAAAAGACATTACTCCTGGTCTTCTGTGTTTGAGTCCAGTTCAGTTTTTGCCTGAAACATCTGTCTATAAACATGGACTCAACAGACATAAATTCAATTAAGAAGACACTCATCAGCCAGTGAGTGCTCCTCAGAAAACACAAAGTTCCCCAGCACCTCTCCAAGCAGCAACAACTCCAAACCAGTGCAAATACTTGTACTGGGCCACCCCATCAGAGATCCCATGCGAACAATCCCTTCCAGCTCTAAAAGTCTATTCTGAGGAACTAGAGAAATGTCGACTGTCTTTGGAAATGCATAGATGGATGGATGATGCTAAATTGGCTTACCTGGTTGTTCCTCTTAGGATAAGAGCACTTGGATGAGCACAGGCTGTGCCAAGTGGTGGAAAGGATCTGACTTGTTCTGAATTCATAAACAAGTTCAAGAGTGTCTATTACTGACGCAGCGGCTAACAGACTGTTCAACTTATGGCAGAGAGGAAGTGTCTCTTTTCTATGGATTTTTGGATTTTATCCAAGGAGGCTGACTGGAAGACAAGGCTGTACAGGTAGCATGCCTATATGGCTTGAGTGATTATATATAAATGATGAGTTGGCTGTTAAAGCTCTATCCTCTTTCCCTGTTTTTGGTGTGTGTGTGTTTGCGTGTGTTCGTGTGTGTTCAAGAAGTTAGTTATTTGGTTGTTTTCTCTTCCGGTGGATAGACAAAGTCCAGCAGTAAGGGTGGGGTTACTAGCACACAAAACTTCAGCTGAACAACCCCTACCCAGATGATCGATTCCTGCAAACATTTGTTATTAAATCAAGTCAAACAATACTTAATGATACTTCTCTGGCTAATATCACACATCCTTTCAGGAAACCATTGTGACCATATTGGCCTCAAAAAAATTGACATTTTTCCTGTACTGGGCCACCCCTGTTTAAAAGACCATAAATGTAAAAAAAAAAAAAAAAAAAAAAAAAAAAAAAAAAAAAAAATTTCGTCTGTCAACTGCAAAATGTTCACCGTGCCACTGGTCCATGGTGAAGCTGGCTCTGGTGAATCTTCTGGGCCACTTCTTTTTGTAGATGGAGCGTGTTTGCTGTTGGAGGGAGTCTGCACTGTTTGGTTTCCCCATAACAATGCGTTTGTAACACTCGTCAATAAAACACTGCAAACTGTCAAAGTCTTCTTCATCGTTCTCCAGACTGTTGAAGTCGATTCAAATATGTCTCTTAGTTAGTGACAGAAATGTTTGCAATTAGCAGCACACCATGTTCAATGCTACAGAGATTTTCTTTGGGTTTCTTGATACTACAGCATAGCTCTCCTCACTTTACCTTCCATTCCTGTCACTTACCATCGCCCATCTAATCAGAATGTTGGTGGTTCAATCCCTAGTCCCTACAATCTGCAGCCAGTTTTTCAAGGCTAACACTCATTTAATGCATTATAAAGGAAAATAAGTCACCCAGAGGTCAATTAGTACATCTTTTGATTGTTAATTTTTTGCAAGGTCACGCCGAAGATCTGTGCCAGCTTTCCAGTGGCTAATTATCCCGGCGCCATCTTTTTATTGAATCTGACACTGTGAAGGGCTTTCTGTTGACCCATCCCTCATTTTTAATAGTATTGATTTTTCACCGATCATATCAGGCCTTGCATTTTCAAAAACACACCGCCAGCTATTTTTTTTTTTTTCTCTCCTTTTTAATTCTCTCCCGATCCCATCCACCTCACAGCCTTTCACTTTTATTCCTGTCCAAAGTGTTTCAGAGCTGGCAGAATTGTAACTGTAAACGCACATCTTCTGCTCAGCAATTATCAAAGGGGGCAGGGCAGGAGATCTGCTGGGAGTGCTCCTCAGAAAACACAACATTGATCTGCTGGCTCAGAGTACAGTAAACAAAGCCTCCGTGTCCCATGTGTGTGGCGCAATTATTAAGTGCGAGAAGGAGCAGGCTTTGCATGATTTATAAAAATACCCACCCCCAAAACAGTCAAATCACGAAGGTGTTTGTGAAGAAACACTTCGTTTTCATTTCTTTTAATGGTGCACCACAGTTGTACTTAATAAACAATTGTTTGTTGTTTTTGATCTCGCTGTGTGCACCCTCAATATTATTGTTGCACAAGTGCATCAGCTGTGTCTTTGTCGGTGGTTACGGCTGCTCTAGATGAACAGCAAATAACAAACATTTCTTTTTGACAGTTCATTCTTTTTGGTTTGACACTTTTCATTGGGTGAATTTCGCCACCTCTCTCTGTCACGTCCATTTTCTGTGTCAGTGTATTGTCTTTTGCCCCTCTGTAGAATTCATTCATGCAACATTAGATTTAAACTCTGATATGCAACATCCCTGGGCGCTCAGCAGAGATGGATATATGAATAGCATTTAGGAAAATAGATTGATCTTTGATGCTTGTCCTTCAGGGGGAGATTATGTGACATTGGTTACTGTCAACAGTCTGTTCTATTTCTATTTTAGCTGAACGCCATGGGTGAAAATGCACTCACGAGGTCCACTGGAATCGAAAACAAAATGGGCTATTACCCTTCGATATGATATTTCTGAGGCGATGGAAATGAAAAGAGGTCTCTCATTTGTGCTGTAGTGATCTGGTTATGGCTCTGATGCACATAGAGGAAACCTGCGAGTGTCCCATTTATCAGTTGTTAAGTATGTTTGAAAGAAAGGGAAATGACACACAGCAGTCATACAGATAATGCTAAGTCAAATTTGCTCGTATGGTTTTTCACAATTAGCCAAGTTCCGTAGGTCTCATAGGATCTCGGCACATATGGCTGCATAATAAAATCAAATTTTTGCATAAGCCCTCTAAGACTCCCCTCCACTTCCTCTCCGCTCTCCACTTGCACATGAGTAATAGAGACCATCTGCCTAAAAGATCACAGTCAGCAGAAAGGCAACGCAAGGGCTGCAAAGATTTCAATTATCAATATACCATTTAATACATCGCCGCCAGGCCAAACAGCCTGGCAACTCGACAGCACGAGATGGAGAATGTTATTTCTCAAACACATCAGCAGATAGCTGCAATTTGGCGTTGTGGTGCAGCAGGGATCAAACCAGCTTCCATCCATCAAACTGTACTTGGAACACGCAGAAGCGGAAACCCTTTACTTCTGCGTGGGCAAACGTTTTGGGTATAGACAAAGTGATTAAAAGAGAAAAGCACCCATCTGACAGCTGAGTTTAATTTTTGGGATCAGGAGATTTGAAATACTGCTGTAGATTTGTCAGCCGCTGTATGAAAGACTTTGATTCCCACGAGGGGATGTGGCCATCAGTGTGCTAATGTGATTGTTCCTGCTTTACATTTTGAAGAAACACAAATCCATATTTATACCCTTTTCAAACATGAGTTATATATTACTGCCAGCTTCATATTAAAGTATCAACATTCTGTGACATGGCATTTGTATAAGTACTTTAAATCTGTTAAATATTTGACATGTATTCTTCATTTTTGTACATGTGTCATAATTAGGCCATCATTGCAAAAGTAAGCTTTTTCTTTCAGTTGGTCTTTCGTGCACCATTTAGAGCAACTTGCCTTTTGTAACTTATTTTTGCCACAGGTCTGATTAATGGCAGGGCCTGGGTTTGAACTACCAACTTTGTGTTTAGAAATCCATTATTTAGGCCTAACAGATGGATTTAAAGTACTAAAGTAGTCCTATTCTGACTGTTGCTCAAGCACGGTTATGAGGTTGACAGTTTTTCTTTTTAATTGAAATATCTCAACAGTTGAATGCCTTGCAATTGAATTCCCAGTATTTCCACTGTCATTCAGATAGTAGTGCTTCTTATATGACTTCTAATTACGTTTGTGCAACTCTGGGTTTTTACGCTGATCCTGTTCTCTTGGACAGTTTTCTGTTAAATTTGGTATTGAAATAATCCCCTCTGACTAAATCCTTCATATAGCATAAATGTAAGGATTTTTTTACTGCATCACTCTAATTTGGACTTTGCTTTATAGCCAGATGCCTTAAAGCTAATGACCAGCAGTTTAGGTTGTGCTTTGTGTTTACTACCTCCCTCTAGGGTGACCATGTGTCCCATTTTATGTGGGACTGCACAGTATTTATTTATTTATTTATTCCTTCAGTCGGCCACAAATAGAGACTTGGTTGTTGCAAGACAGTGATTTGAATGCAAACTGACATAGGTGCTCAGCAGCCTCATTTTTGTACAGGAATATAACCAGAATAGAACAATTTGGCAATCAGCTGAGTCAAGTCCTCTCATGCAGAGAGGTGTGCCACAGATGAATTGTGCTTATCGGTGTAAAGTGAATCAGATTGATTGCAATGTCCTGGAAATTTGCTTGCATTTGTGAATTACCCATAATTATTCGCAAACCTTCGCCAGTGTCAGAGTGATTGTAGTCAGCCCAGGTGGGAGACTAGTCGTCTCCCACCAAGACACTAATGCAATTGCCTTGTGATTTAAAAAGTTGCCACCCAGAGATTGTAGGCATTGCACACAATCTCTGGGCAACCAGTTGGTCACTGCATCTGCTTGCAATTGGTCATCGAATGTGATAAGATTCAGTGCAATCACCGAGCAACTGCCAATTTTACTTTATTTTTTCTTAGGGGGCTGTGCTCTTATTTTTTACTCCGTAAAAATAAGAGCGTGAGACTACCGTAAATTAGACATTTCACAGTATATCTTCACGAATGCATATGAAATTGAAATAAGAAAAAATATGAGACATTTTCTTGATGTTCTGAAGGATCTATCTCGAACTAATGCAGATGCAGGAAATCATGGGATGGAGGGAATTGTTGTCCTCAAGTAGCAGCTTGGAGTGTAAATGTTCCAAGCTGCAACGCAAAACTGAGAAGGAAACCCTGGTAAACATTATATGCTAATCATTAGCATGTTGACAGTATAAACGTATCAAGCATTTTTGTACTTCATCCACAGACCAACTATTTTAAATGTAGACCTAAACATGGGAGCAGCACAAATGAATGTGTTCTGCTGACATCTCCCTGCCTGTGTCTCTTTATTGGCCCTGTCTGCCTCTTTTGCTTACAGAAATAAGTAAACGTTATAGTAAAAATGTCTTTTATTGCCAGTTACATGGTGACAAAATACCACAATTCTGTGCAGCAAAGCAGCAGATGTAAGTGTAGTCCATAAGTATGTCATATCTGAACAATTTCAGTTGTATAACAACGTTCACCTAGCATGTTGTACAGTCTGTTAGCAGCTGTAGAGCAGGAATGGTGACAAGTGAAGCATAAAGTAGTTACTATCAATAATGTATAATTCCTGAGGCTAAAATATGCCATTTTGTGAAATATGTGTGCAAAGAAGTGGAGGCTCAGTGTTGGAAATGCTGTATCAGGAGAACTCCGAAAGTTCTTCACTTATAGCACCTTCATTAGCTGTAGGTACACTGGAAGGATAAGATGCTAAGAAATTCTCTGGGCCTCTGTAAGAAGGCTTTACCAAAGGAGAAGTTTCTGTGCACTTGTCTGAGAGTGTGTACGTGTTGACAGACAGATGGACAGGTGCCCATATTCATTTGTGTGTACCTGTCTGTCAGCTGCCAGTTACGGTGGCGTGTGCGGATACCTTTTCATGTGTGTATGTTGGTTTGGGCTGTCACTTCATTCTATTTTTGGTTTCTTGCTTGGAGTCTTAAGCCTTTACCATTTGGCACAGATGGCATTCAAAATACATGTTTCACTGGGAATTTAGTTGTTTACCAAGGGTGCACAATCAACACCTGTTTAATTTAAAACCCCTGCCTGGGAGTCATAGCTTTTCTAAAAGACAATATCATTTGCGCTACGTTCTGATTGTGAATGAAGAGTTCTGATCTCGTAATGATACTAGATAAAAACCTGAGGGATCACAAAAGTTATTTGAATTCATGATGAGAGTTTACCTTTTCACATTTATTTTACAAAAAAGTGATCAAATTGTTCCTTATGCTACAGTAAAAAGTGAGCAAATCATCGTTGTTTGGTAGCTGTTTATGGCCAGAGTGGACGCGATTTTTCTGCCATGTACTCAACAGGTATAAATGCAAATACCTGATAGTTCTACCAGCTGTTCAAAGAGTAAGAACTTTGACTCACTGGTGCTGCTATAATACTACTAGGGGTTCATTTCGAATCCTGAATCGATTTCTCAGTTTGAATGTATTTTGCCAGAAACACCAGAATCTCAAGTTAAACTTCACAAAACTATTTCTACAGCCACCAAACAGCTAAAACAGTAAATGAGAGCAGGTAAACTGACTCCACACAAAAATGTAAACAAAGCGCAGACCCGACACTTCAGAATCAGTGAGATGTCAGCTTTCTCACCTGATAGCATGTACACAGACACGTCGTCAGCTCAAAGATTCTGCAGGTTCTGTCACTCGCCGACCAAAGCTTCGCTTCACTTTTGATAAACATCCTCATTAATTCGCTCTTACTTTTGCTGTTTTGCTTCCACCACGATTTAAAAACAAAAGACAAAAACACACCCTGCACAGCTCTCTCTGTCTCAGTGTACTTCAAGAACAGTTTCCCCATCTCAAATCTGTTTTCTGCATTATTTTCTTGGTTATTATGCACCAGTATACCACTGTGTACAGTGCTGACGCCCACCTTTTTTTTTTTTTTTTTTTCTTTTTTTTTTTTGTTGGTTGTTTTTTTTAAAATGACTTCCAACAAGAAAACCTGTTTCTGCTGTTCAAGACCGAAGAAATTTAAACTTTTTAAAATGATGCCAAATTGCAAAACGCTTAGCTGTGTCTCTAATAAAACCTCTAACTTTGCTCTGCTTCACTTAAGAACAATCAGGTAATGTCCAGATGTTGATTCATGGTTTTCTTTCATTTTTTTGATCTACTGTAGAATATTATTAAGGTTATCTGTTATAATAAGCCAGGCCAGGAGAATCTCCTTCATGTTTTTCTGTGTTTTATCCTCAGTTACTTTATCAGAGATGTAAGCAACACAGCAGATGCCTTTGTGACAAAGTCTCACAAGTAACTAAATGATCAGAATTATAATATTTCTGACTGAGTCAAAATTGAATTCAATGGTGAATTGAATCAGGAGCTTGTGAATCGGAATCAAATAGATTGTAGAAATCAGTGACGATACCCAGCCCTAAATACTACAGTCATGCTAGGGAAAACTGTAGTTAGCGACTGCAGCACAACCAGCCTTACTGCAACTGTGTGCAGTGAACTTGCAATCTCATTACCTTTGAAATGGCTGCTTGACTGACACGGACCACTTCTGCGACTGCTTGCGGTCAACTTATCATCTTCAAAGCGACTAAGATGGCAAGAAAAAGGCAGTAAGTTGGAGCCAGTCTGCTCACAGTCTGACAGAATTCGGTCAAGCTGCCAATTACGTGCAATCAGCTTGTGATAATATAGAGATTAACTGCCATGAATCAGCAAAAATTGCAAATTTACTGTGGTCTGCAAACACATCAATTCAAAATCAATCTGGATTAGACTTGCATTCAGAATTCAGCCAGAACCTCACTGAAATTTAAACATTTGTGACATATGAAGGCAGTCAGTTCCAATGTTCTGGGAATCCATCCTACCTGAAAATCATCCTACCCAATGTTTCTGCGCAGACGCGGCGCATGCGCACAACACCAACACCAAATTAACTTCCTTTTCTCTCACCCATCCGGAATACTTTAAGGAATAAGGTTATGGTTATGGTTAGGTTTAGTCACCGTTAAATTATAATACGGGTAGGACGTTTTGTCAGAGTAGAATGGTTTCTCAGAACACCGGCCAGGCCCTCTTATTGGGCCTCTGTGACCTCCCAGGTGTGCCAAGTTGGTAATCAGGGAGGGGTGGAGTCTCTCCAGGAGAAGTCAACAATAAATACAATAAAAGCATGCAATAAAACAAAAATAAAACACTATACAATATTAAAATATTAACGATAATAAAACACAGCATCTCATGCGAGATAAAAACCTAGTTAACTTGTCCATTTCCACCCCGTGACAATACTGTACGTCCAACCTGTTCAGACCAAGTTGCACTAATATTGAGTCACTTATCCCTTGATCCAATATTCATGATACCTGATGCACCAGAGGTTCTTAAATTAACTTGCTCATAAAAATAGAATGAGATGTGATTACCATTTTATAACCTCTTTTGGCATTGATCTTTCACTGTAGAGGACAAGGAAAGCTCACATGCATTTATAATGAGGTGTTCTGATGTGACTATTGGAACAATGAAGGATTATGCTCGCTAAACACTTTAGTGAACTGCCCATATGCCAGTGTTCATTTCAAAGGTTATTAGAAATAGGCATACAGTTTCACGTTATATTATAAGAACAATTCTTTGGTGCCTCACTATTTTGCATGAATTTTTTGTTTGCATGACACAAGACCTTTTGTAACAAATGGAAAAAAGTATTGAAAGATAACACTGAGTCTCAAGAGAGTTTAGTAAAGCCAAGGCTGGCACAGAGCAACGCAAGTCCCATTTAAAATTAATATGCTAGAGTGAGCCAGATTTTAAAAATAATGCAGAGGGTCTCTTGATGTAAAAAATGTAGATCCCTCTACCTGATTTCAGTAACCTTCATCATCCAGTTCATGCCATTTGTTGTAATGATGTATGCAAATTCCAAACAAACGCACAAAGCTACAGAAGCTGACGGTGAAATGCATTCTAAGTTGGGCCTACGCTACGATGTTTTAATACTTCCTATTAATATTCATACCCCACCGCGAGACAGTCAAGGATAAAGTGTCTGACTTTTCTGAAAGTCTCATGCCATAACTTGATGCATTGCCACCTCTGTTTCAGCTTCCGCCAGTATGCCTGGAGCAGCTACAAACACTGCAAAACCTGACCATTTGCATTTTTCAAATTTAAAGTGTGGGTGGACAAAAGCAAAAGCAAATGTGTTATGTTCTTTTATGTGGTGCTGTCATTTTCTCCTTTCTTTTAATCCTTTTTTTTTTTTTTAAGTTGCATTGCAGCAAACACTGGTGACCAGCGCAAGCGCTCATCGGTGCCAATGAATCATGATTTCAAAGCTGTTATAATCTGTTATTTTTGCCAACATCTGCTATGAAGACTCAAGGTTACATTTCCCCCTAGGGTAAACATAATTGTTTTGAACATATGTTGTTTATGAGCTACTCTGGAGCTTTTTAAAAGAAGAACAGCTACTTCTGGACAGAAGGATTGTCTTGGATTCACAGTTAGGAAATGGTTAATCAGTAAGACAAGTTGCTTATTTGTATGCATGAGGCATGTTGCTGGACTATAGAAAATTTAGTTGAACTGAACACTTTTGGAGAAATTTCAGCTGTCTTTCAGGTAGTTTGGATTTTTATTTTCATTCCTTAATGGATGACATGTGATTTGTTTGCCTCATATTGTGAGGTGGGCAGCAGCTGTTTTGAGTACCAGGATTATATTCTGTCTCCTCAGAGGCAGAAATCAAATCCTATCAGACAGCTCCTGGGCCGCCTTTGACTTCCAACTAGTGAGACAACTAAAAACAGTCTGTCCTCGGGGATGGCTACTATCATTCTAATGTATGCCAATTTGACTTTTGGTTCCTCTGCCAAGGACAGGGTACCACCTGCTGAAGGATCTGATTTTATCTGCATGTTTATGAACAACTCCACTCCAGAGACCCCACTTGAGCGATAGCTCACTGCTCCGCAAGGAGAAACCTGCCCTACCCACTGCCACACCTCTCTGCTCATTCATCATAATGACACCGCGAGGGAAGAATATCTCCACGTCCTCACATCCTGGAGACATGGACATAAAGGAGATGTCATGTCGACAGACACAAACTGGCAGGTTGCAAGAATTAAAGATAGCTGCAGGAAAGATAAGCAAGTGAAAGCGAAATTACAAAATTACTTTCAAAGTACAAACAGAATACCCAGCAAGTTATCTTATTTAAAAAGAGAACAAATCACTTGTAATTCCCTTTAAAGTGACACAGAAAATCCCAATCAGCAAGCTAAACTCTTTTATTGTTGCAAAATGTAACAAATCAATGTCAAATATTCTATTTTATGATCTGACAAATGTGGATGAGGCTCAGTTAGGTTTAAGCACTAATATTATTTCACCAAAAAGTGGGTTAAAGTTTGGCGTTCTGTTTGGCACAATTTCCTTGCTCACAAAAATTTGCTCCATATTAGTCACCTTCTTTCCTCCGTTCCTCATAATTACTGCAGCAGCTGAAGGGCTTTGTCACTGGGACTCCAGCATATGTTGTTTTGGAGCACTTGTTGAAAGGCCTGATTGTGGTATTTTTCATTCATTCAGTCAGAGATCTCTGCAGAACAAACTCATCACTCATTTTCACCGGCACCTGCAAGCAGAGTATACAACTTAAATGAGTGCAAAGATTAGCAGCTTGAAACTAATACTGAAGACTTAATATGAAATTGAAGCATTTCAGTGGCAATAAAAAAACTTATGCCACAATTTTCCCAGGAGTGGACTTAGCAGGAAATTCTCCCCAAGGCCCAGACAGTGCAATGTTCAGGGGAAACTGCAAAAAATCTTACAGACACGTCTCAGATCAGACTCTACAGGCCTCAATTAGCATGAAAAATGGTCTTCACAGGGCAATTAGATAAGACTAAATAAATATTGTTTTTATGGAAGAGTATTCAGTCTCTTCCCTCTTAAAAGAACATGGCAGCACAGCTTAGGTTTGCAAAGTTGTATCGGAACAAACCACAAAACTTCTGGTACAATGTCCTTTGGACAATTGAGACCAAAGTGGAGATGTTAGGCAATAATGCAAAGTTTGGTGAAAGCCAACGACAGTATATCAGCACAAAAACCTCAAACCAACTATGAAGCACGATAATGGAGAGTTGATGTTTTGGGCTCGTTTTCCAGCCAACCTGGGCACCTAGAAGTTACTGAGTCGTCCATGAACTCCTCTATATGCCAAAGTAGTCTAGAGTCAAATGTGAGACCATCTGCCTAACAGTTAAAGCTTGGCTCAAGCTGAGTCGTGCAACAGGACAATGCACAAGCCAAGCAGCCAATCAGAATGGCTAAAAAAAAGGAGAGTAGAGATGTTGCAATGGTCCAGACAAAATCAACTTGATTGAAAAGCTGTGGTGGGACTGTAAGGAAGAGGACTCCCTTACTACATTTATTTATATTATATTATCTGTATAGCACTTTAGAGCACACCTTTCACTTTATTAAAAACACCTTATCAAGCACTTTTATTTAGCATTGCACTTTAAGCATGGATTTGCACAGTAAAACATTTGCACACAAGAAGTTTAAATATTTATTGACTATTTATTGTGAATTTTAAAATCAGTTGGTAGCCTTATTTCAGATCCTGCACAGCTGCTCCTCATCAAGGAATGTGGTGGTTGTCTGTCAGGAGAAAAGAATGGTGATTGAAATTGTGATTAAGGTTTACCAGTAAGGAAAACTAATGCAAATGTGTGTGTGAAATCTAGGGATAAAAGTGGTGCAAATAAGTGTAAGATAATGATTACTCACCTTTCTTGCCTGTGTCCTCTTCAAGGTGTTTGGACAAACGTTTCCCCAGGGGTCCAGACACCATTTAAAGGTTCCGGGAGAGACCATTGGTAAAGAGAGTGTGGTGAATCTTTTTGTGCTTGGGTTTCTGGGTTTTTATAATATTGGGTTTGGTGTAATATTAAAGTGTGAAATATTTATTAATATGTAAATGTGAAATGTATTTATGTATTTATTTATTCTTATTGCTATATTGTATACTGTGGTGGAAGGTTGGGATTTAATAACTTACCTGAGAGTGGAATAATGGTTAAGTCTGTGACAGCTGAACATATTTAAGGCTGCCAGTTGTCATTAGAGTGTGGATTTTTCTGCTGTGAAGAAGCTCGACAAGTTAATTATTGTAAGGAGAGCTGTATAGAAAATAAATACTTTTTGTTCCACTACACTTGCCTTGGTCCATCTCACTGTTTCCAGCTGCTAAGGGCCGCCCTGTTACAGGGACCTTGAAAGAACTGTTCAAAAATAAATGGCTACAAACCTCAATAAATGCAAGCAACTATAAAGAAGAGTAGACCAAAATCCTCATCAATATGTGAATAATGATAAAGTCACTCAGGAAACAATTACCTGAAGTTATTGCAGTTCTACAGGTTACAGAATGACAAGGTATTTTTCACCGGACTGTGTAGAGTTCTGTGAAAACGGACTTTTTCACATGGCTACAGATCTTGCATTACAAACTGATTATATAGGGAGAATACCAACATAAACCTTTGACCCTCCTTCTTGCCTGTCTTTCACATACTTTATTTAGAAGGTCCATCAGCCTTCCATTTACACATTTTCAATGGCTTCTCTTTTCTCAAAACTCTCCTGATCGTTTGAAATTCAATTATGCTAATGACGACTAAGGTCGGAGACACGCTGACACCCTTTTCTATATTTTTTTTACTCTGCTTTGCCTGCGTATTTTTGAGAATAATTATTCTTAAAAGCATATCAGGGGCAGTAATTTGTACATTTTGAAGTGTGTTGGATCCTGCTGTCACTGTTAAGAGGTCGCAGATACTGAATAGACAGTGTGACGTTGGTTTTTCAGAGGTATTCCAGACTTCAGGCTTCCTGTTTATAAAAATGCTTTGACTGTATAGCATAGGTGAGCATTATAGTGTACCCGAATCATGCAGACGTTTCAGTTGTGACAATAGCTGACCTACAATGTGATGTTATCCACATTCAGGGCTTAAACCTTTTGAGTTTTCCTTTTCATATGTAGTTCACACTGTTACACAATTCTAGTTTATTTTTAAAAGTGAGTCCTTGATTTCAGAGGTAAATAAAAATGGTCGAAAAACATAATGTATTAACTGCAGGTAAAAAAGCGCGACATGATCTTTAAATGTACTGTAATGAATATCATGTTACAGCACAGAACTGTAGTTACACTGCTACAGCACTTGGCAGCATTCTCAGGTCTATAAATAACTATATAAATCTCACCTCTAGATTCCACACTGTATTGACAACCTAAAATGGCCTGCCAGCCTAAAACACCACTGATTTGTCACTGTTTATGCCATGGTTGTTATATTCCACTCTATATGTTCTGTAATATCTTTATATCAGCCACCACCAAATCTAGTCGCATCATTATCTTAATGCTGTATTGTCACTGATAACCCAAGGCACAGTTATTTGCCGGTGATAGTTGCCATTGCTTCTTCCCACATCCTACTGCTATATTCAATACAAGCATTTAGATATTTGGATTGCATCTAGATCTTAATGACAGGTAAAATCGCTACGTGAAATTACATTTCACTCCAGATAATTTGTAACTGAAAGCAACACCCAGCTCCAGTCTGAGCATTACTCCTGACCTCATCTACAGCAAACTCCAGCAAAATTCACTGAGCTTCTTGCAATGCAGGAGCTGTTTCTGTGATGCTCGGAGCCAGTGAACTAATAATACCATCTGGCCGCATCAACTCGAGTGTAGTTGAATCACTCAAAAAAACAGACACAAACAGTGAATTGAACATGTTGTTTCATGAGGTCAGCCGCGTTCTGTGCTCCAGCACCTCTTTGTTTCTTTGTTGTTGTTTTGGTTTTTTGGTCTGGGAATGGAGCCCAATCCAGCATTTGCATTCACATTCTCTTGAGAGTTAAAGAAATCAAGGGAGGGCTGCTGCAAACATCTGTTCCTGGAAATTTATCAACAGACTTTTGGCCTTTTAATGTGCAGTCAGTTAAACAGTGTCTCTTTTAAAAATGAAATGTGGCCCCTGCGGGACATTCAGGGACACTTACTATTAATGCACGCACACACACACACACTCACACACAAATCATAGTTTGTTTTTTTTTATGCTTTACATTCACACAAGTCTAAACGAAGAAAAGGGACGGAGTGTTTGCATGATATGAGAACTGATCAGTTGCCGACTGAGAGGCACAAAATCTTAAATGTTAGCGCACATTGTAGACTTTTAGCTCACTGCAAGGCAAGATCATTGACGAAATCATGCTGGATGTGAACTGAACTTTAATTTCCTGGAGGGAATAGGAACTGTAGTAAAAATAGTAGACCACAGCCTGCTGTTTCAGCTCAGATTATTTCCTAAACACAGTGGTCACTTAATTTGATTTGCATTAATGTCACTTATTTACTTTACAAAAGCGTTCTTTTGCTCTTGCTTTAGTTGGTTGCAGTGACTGATATTGTTTTAGGATATTCACATAGCGGGTAGGAAAACTGAAATGCCTAATGTACTGTAGAGAACACACTGTTTTGTAAATGTATTATTTGACTTGATGAGACTGCCTCGGGCGGTTGTGTACTTCCACTGTTTGGCGAAGCTGCGGCTATCTGTCAGCACACTAACTCCATTATCACAACAGTAATTTCAGCAAATAGTAAGTGGTTATTTTACAGAGATAAAAAGATCAACAGTAATATTGCTTATACCATCAAGTTTCTTTAAGTGAGTCCACTTCTTAGTGCAGATATATTTCACTGTGATTGCTGTGTAAATTGGAACATGGTTTACTGAGGTGGGGGGAAAATACCTGTTAAATCATACGCCTTCTTCAACAGGCCGACATTTAATGTCACTAATTATACAGTAATTTCAGGAGGAGGGAATGAAAAAAGAGAGAGGGGCACAGGGAAAAGTGTAAGGCACAATTGGAGAGCAGGCACAGTGGGGCTGAGATATGATGGCCATTATAGCGGTGGCAGCTTTGGCCAGGTTGAGGACATGGAGGTCATTCACAGTGGGACTTGGCCACACACACACACTCTCACCTGCCAAGCGGCAAAGGCAACTTCAATAGGCGGGCGAAACACGGCTACAAAAGGCAAGAGGAGGGCTGTCCTTGGCTGTGGTGCATTCAGCAATGTCATCTGCACAACAGAGAGATACAAACAATGCTGACTGCAGTTATGAAGTCCTGCTAACATGGGCATTATTCTAAATTCTGCCAGCCGACCTCCAGTCTGACATATTTAACTAGCTCTTCTTGATGGCGGACCAGTGGCAATTATTTAGTTCCCATTTATTAAACACTCAGCAGTGAAAGTAGTAGGTTAGATTAAACACACCTCATTATAATCACTGGGAAGATTTTAACCTCTTTTCTTTGGACAGAATCGCTGGTATTTCATTGTGTGAGGTGCAGCACATTCAGGTGACCAGCCATCAGCCACACAGAAACACAAATGTGTATGCCTAACAAGGTTGCTAATATTGGCGTACTTTACATTTTTATAATTAAAAATATCTGCTTACAGTATGATAACCAATAACATCCCAAAAGGGAAATGCCATTAAGATGATTTGAAGTAAGTTAAAAATGTTGACCGTGTTAGTAATGTGTTGCAAAAACGTATAATCATGTCTCTGCTGGAGCTTCTGCTGGCAGCCACTGCCATCACTCACTACTTAATACTTCAGCCACACTAGGGAAAAAAGTGATTTGAATCCATGGCATGAACAATATTATTGTGGCTGTGTTCAACAGACTTAGGATTTTGTTACTTTTGAGTTGGTTGCTCTGAAGACAAGGACCTGGTCTGACTATCATTACAGTCTTTACAGGAACTTGGTAGGTCACAATGTCATGTCAATAAGATGGAGTCTGCAATCAGTCTGCTATCAGTTTAAGACTAAAGGGCAAGTTGGCAATTACGTGCAATCAGTTTGTGACAATATGGTGATTAACTGTGGTAAACAGAGATGGGCACTGTAATCCGATTACTTTTTTCAAGTAATGCGTAAAGTAAGGGATTACTATTGCAAAAACGGTAATTAGATTACCGTTACTTTCCCGTAGGAACGCTGCGTTACTGCGTTACTAAAACATTTTTGCGAGAATGTCTCATGACAGTGACGTAAGCAAGTACGACGTTCGTGACAACAGCTGTGTGCAGATCAACAATGGATAATATATCGAGTGCGGGAGAGAGTATGAGCGTGCAGCGTTTAAAGCGTGGAAGTACTGACCTTACTTTGAGTTTGATTCCGTAAAAAGTGGCAAAAACATTAGCGTCCGTTGTGCGTGGGAAGAAAACTTCTTTTTACAGCGAAAAAAACCCCTAAACTTCCAAGCAAGCACCAAGGACTACGACGTAATGGGAAATTCAGAGAAACTCGCGGATTCTTCCACTGACCGCTGCGGCACACCTGCACCAGGGCAAACCTCCGCCTACCTCACTCCTGCTTTACAGGTGAAAATAGAGCAAAAGGACCGCTAGTCTTCGACTTTATTTATTTTCTGCTGTGTTTTACTTGCATCTATTTTAAAGAGTGAGTGTAAACACACACAAAAAAATTATTTTATGTGCTGGAATGTGCAGAAAATAGGTTTAAATATTAAACAAATTTCTTGCAGTCAGAGAATGTTGCACATAATACAATTTTTGCTTGATGCATAAAGTTAAAAGATTAAAACTAATAAAACAAGTTTTAAAAAAAAGACTTTTCCATTTGATTACATTTTTAGAATTGGGCTGAAAGATCTATCGCTTTATCACCTATTCAGGTTGTAAATCGTGTTTTTTAAAAAGTAACTAAGTAATTAATTACTTTTAAAAATAAGTAATCAGTAAAGTAACTGGATTACTTTTTGGGGGAGGTAATCAGTAATTAGTTACTGATTACTTTTTTTCAAGTAACTTGACCAACACTGGTGGTAAATCATAAAAGATCAAAAATCTGTTGTCGTATGTTGCAAATCTGTTATCACAATGCAAATCTGTTACCATCTACATACAGAGAAATGCATATGAACTACTTTCATTTAGAATGAAAGTATTTCATCCAGAACAGCCAGAACCTTAGAGATTTTAAACAGAAATTTAGAAACTAAGACAATGATTTCAATGCAAAAAGAAAAAAAGTAGACTGCAATTATTTTAAAACCTTCAGTTATCTGACTGGCAGGCAGTCTGAGTGGGACCATTGTTGTTTGGTGATAGGCTGCTTTCCACAAAGCAACCCGTGCAGATAGTAAGTGGTGGCTGCAATTACTACACAACACAACAATTACTTTTTTTTTCCCCAACAGTGGAAGAACAAATCTGGCAACTGCAGATTTTTTCTAGTAGCAAGAAGGTTGCTGTTCTGTTTTTACTCTTGTGTAACGATTGTGTGACATTTAAAATGCTGTGCTCTGATTTCTCCTCTGGTAAAGTCTGAGCCCAACATATTCAGAAAATGTATGAAATTGGAAAAGACGCCCACATTATAAAAAAGCAACCTTCTGTGACAGATAAGGACAGGGGTACACTGTTAACCATTAACAACAAGAACCATATTCTCCTCAAAAAAAAACCTCTTGTATGCCTTGTAAGCATAAAATTATGGATCCAGTATATCTTATATCTAAAGAGTGAGTAACTTTGGGATGTACTCTCAGCTGCTGTTTTCTGCAAAAAATCAATTGTTCTTTTCCGGAAGCGTTTTTACAGATCCTGAGAGCAACATCTGAAACATGATGAGCATGTAGATGGTACTGAATTTTCATTCCCATTCCCTTAGGGAGCATTTGGCATCTCTAGCTAAGGTCTAGATCAAAAGTCTTGTGGAGTGGCATTCATAGAATGTAAGATGCCAGCATACCTTTCCACATTGAACAGCTTTTCAAGTTCCCTACTTCTTGAGCTCTTCTTATTTATGATGGTGGGCATGAGATTTGGGAAAGAAATAGTGGAGGAACTCCAGAAGTGCTTCTGCGGTGACTACTGAAGTGGAGAAAATGATACGTTTGTAGCCATAGTGATGGCTATATAGCACATATGAGTGCGAAGGTTTTCAAGTGTCTCACTATTCTACTCATAACTGAAGCACCATTGATGAGCTATGTATGGTTTTAGCCCATGCTTTCAAATTGCTTCTCTGTGCTGTCTGAGTATTAAATGCTTGGAGCTCGGAGAATGTAAGAAACGCCTTCAACCATTTCTACCTTTTTAATGATAGAAATTGCTCTTGAAGTAAAAACACATGTGCTTTGAAGTTTTTTGTTTGTTTTTTTGAAAGGTAAGCTACCTGTTATGAAGGTTTGCATGCTAGCAGAAAAGGTTCAAAATTCTTAGTAACTTGCCAGCTGGGACAATTGTTGCCCTGTGTCCTGGTCTTTCTCATTTTTATTGCCATTTTGTTTCTGCTTTATGTTATCATCCTTAAATTAATTTTTGTGCTATTTATTTATTTATTGTAAGAGTCATTGCCAGCAGATGCTAGTCTTCTGTCACAATCAGTCTAACAAATCCTTTATTAGATTGCTTAATAGTTCAGTCACACTAGAGTAAAAGTTGAATGGCAACAACTGTGGCTACAAAAAAGGGGAAAAAAATGGTTGCTTGCCCAGATTGAATTATTTTTTTTTCCTGATTGCAAGTAGTTGCTGCAAAGCCTTTCAATTGCATAGTGACTACAAAGCACTTTGAGATGAATGCTGTCATGTGCTTCTGTATAAATAAAACTGAATTTAAATGAACTGAATTGGGTATAAACTGATTGTATTCTGGTTATTTTCCCGTATAGTAACATCTGCTGCAGACGGCAGCAAATTTGCGATTTTTGCAGATTTATCACAGTTAATCACCATATTATTGCTTTATCACACACAAGATTTAGTCATTGTAGAGCTGTCCAGAGCTTTGGTTGCCAAGTGGTTGGTATGTGTCATTATAGTAATCTCCAAACCAGATGGTAGACACCTGCGGTGAAGGGGATCATCAAGCTGGAGTCCCACAGACTTGGTTGCCCATAAGACTGGCAGCTCACGAGTACCAGGAGGCCAATTGGAATGTAGCTCTTACAGTAGCTAAAGCAAAATGTTGGGATTGGAGGAGTTTAGTGAAGCCATTAACAAAACAAGACGTTTGGTCAGCCACAAAGCGACTCTGGCAAAGATGACTCAGGAGGGCAAAGCAGTGCTCTACTCACAGGTTATATAGTGCAGGTGAGGTGATGCTGATTTCAATGATGATATAGACCAGGGGTGGTGGTGGGTTCAGTACACTGAGGATCTCCTCAATTCCACTGACATGTCAACATGCCAAAAGCAGATGAGGTAGACAACTCGCCAATCACTAGGAGAGAAATGCTGGGGTATTGTTCACTGGGGTAAATAACTTACTGCAAAATCACTTAAATAAGTGGCAAGACCCCTGGAGTGGCTAAGATTCATCCTGAGTTCCTAAAGGCTCTTGATGTTATGAGGTTGTCTTGGTTGACACACCTATTCAACGCTGCATGAATATCAGGGCCTGGACTGTGCTTCTGGATGGCAGACTGGGATTGTGGTTCCCATCTTCAACTATAGGGCTTCCTGTCCAACCACAGCGAGAGGTTGATCAGTATTCCCAGCAATTAGACATGTTCCCAGTGCATGTTGGACTCTGCCAGGGCTGCCCTGTGTCACTGATTCTATTCATCTCTGCTTTTTGTTTTTTGGAGATGATGTAGTTCTGTTGGCTTCATCAGGTGGTAACCTCCATCTCTCTTGTTGTGGTCAAGAGAGAGCTGATTGTAAAAGTAAAGCTGTTTATTTAACAGCTGATCTACATCCATATCCTCACCTATGGTCACGAGCTCTGGGTAGTGACCCAGAAAATTAGACACAAGCAATGAGGTTTCTCCAGAGGGTAGCTTAGAGATCGCTTAGAGATAGGGTGAGGAGTTAAGTCATGCAAGAGGGACTCTTGGGTGCCTCCTGGATAAGGTGTCCTACCGAAGGGAAGCCACAGAGTAGATCATGCAAACATTAAGTTAGTCTGCTTGTGACCATAGCAATCAGAAGGAGGTTTTCAGTGCAGCGTCTTCTTTTTAACCAGTTTTACCTGTTGATGGCCAGCAACTTCCAGAAACCACTCACCAACAGGTTTTGAGTACTTTTTTTTTTACTAATGGCCTGAGGTTGCCAGGGTTGGCCAACCAGTCTCTAGTCTACAGGCCATCACTGAATATTAAGGAACAACGCATTGCTGAGACTGCTCCAACACAGTAATCACTGTGTTTTGTATTTAAAGAGGATATCAGAGCGACTTTAAAGAATTTTCATTATGCAAAATAATGCATGTTAAGTGACTATAGCATGATAATGACAAAGACAGTGATATATAGGGAACAATGTAAAGTTAGCTAAAATATTCTCACACGTCACTCTTTTGTCATTTTGAATTGTTACGGCAGCCTTGGAAGAGAATCTGCCTTCCCTCATTGACTGGCACTGCAGTCATTTTAAATTGAGCAATTCTGAATCATCCATGGCCCAGTGGAGTGTTAAACATGTAGTTTGCAATTAAGCGATGATAACAAATGCGGCATTAAAACTCTGGGGCATATTCTGTCAGTCCCTGATAAATAATATATTTAGATTGACTGAAGGGGATGCTTAGTGACTGTGTTTTCAACAAAAGCATAAACAGGCAATTTCAACAAGAAAAATGCCACTGCCTGTGACTGACAGAGCCATGTGTTAATATGATTCTAATGCACCGCAGAGACATAGAAAAAATAACTCGATGGAATGAATTCATTTCAGGGAATGCTAAAAGAAAAAATATCTACATCCCAAATGTCAAACATGATATTGAAAGAAGATGGGGTGTCAAAAGCAGCCTGACTCGTTCAACTACATCAAGGTACCTTGAGTGTGGTGGCCGTTAATGTATTCCAAACACCGAGACAGTTTCTTAGAGACCAGCTGTCCCTGGCTGGAGCCCAACCGCCAATCATCTCGCAGAGACAGACTCATTCCAAAGTTGAGCCCAAGGCAGGGTTGAAGCAGAGTACAAACAGGAACCCATATGGGAAAGAAACGAAGGGCATAAAAAAAGAGAAATAAAATGTTGATTCCGGGAAATGAAATACAGCCCCTGGTGAAGTTAAAGCTGTGTGTAAAATACCTCTGGCTTTCACTGTCTTTGATTTATTTGTTGACCTTAAAAACATAGTAGGAACAAATGAGTACATGAAGGATGCTCCAAGAATGTCAAGGCACGTGTGAATGATGAAATCACCACTTTTTCTTCCGAGGTTCAGCACAATAAAAATGAATTAATCGCGTTAAAATCTTTCAAGTAGAATCAAATTTACACACACACACTCTGTTAGCACTGCATTTGAAAAACTACACGAATGCTTTGGCATTGGCACTGACACTTGAAACACTTGAAAAGAAATTGGCTTATGCCACATTCATATCATGTGGCAGAGAAGGTAATGATGCCTTTTGTTTACAGCTACAGACTATATAAAAAGATAAATGAAGTGCGAAAGCAACTTAAACCTGCATTCTTTCTACGTCATCTGCCTATCCATCCATCCATCCATCCATCCTCTTAGGCTTAACCAATATCTCTGGTTTAAAAACATAGACGGTGGAGCTACCATGATGTCACCCATTGTTTTGTGGGGGGGTTTTGAAGTCCCATTTTAAAGTTTCAATATGAAGAAAACTGAATCTGCTTTGATTGTTTCTCACTCTTGTAAAATGATGGACTTCATATTATTTGGAAATATCCTTATGACCCTTCTAAAATAAACAGCAACTATTGCATCTCTAAGATAACTGCTAATGTGTTTCCTCCTTGACATAAATGCTCCAGAACAGCAAACTGCCAAAGCTTCAGTGTTTATAGAGGTGCTTACATTTGCTGATGATCATTTAATCAAATGCATTTTATTAGCAGCAGCTGGCTGCTACTTAGCCTCTTAATTCCTGTGGAAGCAGTAAATGTGTACGTAGTTTTCCACAGGACTGAATAGAGTGTTGTGAAAACTTTTTTTTTCTCCACACGACTGGATCATTTAATCCAGTTTTTTTTCCTTTCTTTGGAAAGCTAAGAAAGCGGGACACAAACCTCCCGGTTTTTTGTTTTGTTTTTTTTTTTTTTTTTAGTATAGAGAGCATTATATCCTACGCGGCCCTCTTTGGGATGTGTAGCTCTGCAGCATCTTGTCACAATAACTCAGCTGCGAATGGGCAACCAGCATTACAAGAAGGTGTTTAGTAATGTGTCATTTAATAATAAAGATTATAAGAGTAGTTAGCAGAACATCTGGTAAAGGTCTTAACTGCATTTTATACAATTACAGAAGGCGTAGTGACAGAACGGTGTCACAGTGTTTACTGCTCCTCCTATGGGATCCACTCTAGCGTTTGTGTTCTGAGACTTCTGTTTAAATGATAGTGACCCACCACAGGAACAGCAGAAGAGTGAAGGAGGGGCGGCATCGATGGGGGTGGGTGAACTGTCCTTGAAACAAGAAACAATGGCTTCAAGTGGAATGTGACATGTATCTCCAGGGTCTGACAGTATTAATCTATCTGCCAATCACCACAGGCACCCAGTCCAGTCTAACACCCCCAGAGTGTGTATTAATTAAGATGCTGTCACACTAAACGAAGAAGTATTTCGTGCACAACAAGACAGTATCTCTAAAGTCATTATCCAGGCACTATGTGCACAGCTGACTGCTTTCATGACATTATTCAAGTGACATTTTTTTCACATAATTCTTCAGTGACATTTATATGCGGGATAGTTTTAAGAAATGGTGCACTGCAAATGTGCTGTTGTATATGTACAGGGCTGTAGTAAAATCATTTTGTTTTATACAAATTTGTCGTTGTTTTTTTCAGTGAGGTCTCGGTGTGGCATACTTTTACTTTGTCAAAGAGTTTGTAGGGAACAATTAGTATTCAACATTTTTATCAAACCAAGTCTTTAATCTTTAGGGAGATGGAATTGAGGGACATTGTGAGCCAGCTGACCGTGTTTCCACAGCTCAGCTATATAAAGAATGTGGTAATGTGACTCAATGACAGCGACTTGGCAAAAATGAGGCTACCTTCCTCAAGGGTCCCTGTCCGTTTCAGATGATAATTGAAAATAATGTAAAAATAGTCCTGTGCTGCGGACATGGGTTAACTCTCACAGGACAAGGTTGAACCCTCTCCTTTTACTTTAATTTCCACATGATTAATTACACACCCTGAGGTTTTTTTTTTTTTGTGCAACGTGTTTTACAAGTCATTTCGGATGTTCTACGTTTATTCCTTGAGCTAATTTGATGAAATAACACAGGGGAACTGGCTTAAATAATAAACGTAATGAGACGTCCATGTGTTACACGATAAATGCGAACACAGATGCCTTGTTCACATAATGCGGCGTGGCTGTTTCATTTCTCCCTTTCCGACCTCAGTCTTGACAAATCGACATGATGGCTCTAAATCTGATCATCTCTAAGCTGATTGTTCTCCAGAGATGCATAATAGACAGACATTCTCAGACTGTGAAATCAAAATGTTCACACCAATCAGCTGTCAGAGTTCAAGTATATCACATGTACGGTTTTGTTGCTATGGACACAGCTTCTATAAAGAGCATGGTGTCATAAATCCTGAGACAGGCCTACGGCTTGATTTCAGATTACTGCTCTGACTCTTGACTCTGAGACATTTTTCACCCAGCAAAGTACATTTTTTATCAGAAATCAATCAGGAAATGAATTATTCTTAGATTAGAATGACTGTTTCAGCCCTTAATCTTCTTAGAAATCCATGATACGGCTAAAGTAATCCCACTTTGATTTTTTGACTGATCAGAGGAACATGATTCTAATCTTGTGGTCCAATAGGATTACTTAAATAATGAGCACATCATTACACATCAACACTAAACTCTTACTGTTACTTAATTGAATCATTACATGTAAAACCTGACATATTTACCCTCAGTACAGATTTTAATTCAACATTGTGAAGAGTTTTGCATAAAATGGTACTAATATGCCTAAAATTGTGATGCTTTTATTGTTTCAGGCTACGTAATTAAACCACAGAGCCAGATAACGGCACTCATGTTGTACTGATGACATAATTTGTCTGTAATATTACCAAGCTCTTGCAGAATGAATGAAGAAACTGCACATTTGAAAACATTTGCAAAAGACATCATATAAAGCTGGGCAAAAGTCTTGAGCCACCCCTTGTTTCTTTATATTTGCTTCCAAGGAGCCAGACTTTCTCACTGTTTTTAAAGTGGTGTTGAGCAATAGTTCTCCGGGCTTTCTAAAGCTCTTTCAAATTTTTTTGTTTGACAGTGGCTGCTTTATCATGATGAATCTAAAATTGAATTCTTTGTTTAATTGCCATGAATACATATAGAGGAGGTCAGAAGAGAGGACAGAGAAACATACAGTGAAACACTGTCAGTCATGGATTGGTCTCCCCGAAGCACAGATCTCAACATTACTGAACTATTTTCGGATTGTCTTGACAGAAAACAAAACAGTCATTAATATACTGTGAACCCCAGTTGGAGATGGAGCCCACAAGGGACCAGCCAGTGGGGGCGCAGCGCTATAAAAAGGTCAATGGTCAGCAAGTTAGTACTTTGTTGGACACTGGTACACTGGTAGGCTTATATCTTTGATTAAGCATAGTCTGGTATCAGTGAACAGTGTTGATTATAGTAGACAGGAAGAAGTATTGCGTGTGCATGGTGATGAGCCATCCAAGGAAGAGCTTTGAATGCCCTTCAAGAAGCCTGGAGAACAGAGTTATTATATTTTTGTAATTTCTAATTATTTGGTTCCCTTGGTTTTGACTTTTTCATTTAACTCAGTTTAGTTTCAGTTTGTTTCCAGAGTGAGTTTGCTGATTTCAGTTTTTATTTTTTGAAAATGTTCAAATTGAATTTAATCTGGGTTTCTGCAAGACTTGGGAAAATCTGTATTATCAGTAATCAGTATTACAATTACAAAAAAACAGAAGTTTTTGAAAGCAGTTGACTCACAGTCTTGTATATAAGACTGCCACCCTCCTGAGCTACAGGGGTGGCTGAGCTACAGGGGGTAGAGCAGGTCACCTACTGACTTGAAGGTTGGTGGTTCGGTCCCTGGCTCCTTGACATGTAGACCCCAAGTTGCTCTCTCTGATACTTTCATCAGAGTATGGATGTGTGTGAATGTAGTTAGAAAGCACTATGTATAGAGAAAGTGCTTGTGAGAATGGGTGTGATTGGGTGAATGTGGCATGTTGTATACAGCACTTTGAGTACTCCGGGAGAGTGGAAAAGCACTATATACGAATCAGTCCATTTACCATTTATATATCAAAAGCCTCATAAGTCACATTTTCATTAAAAAACATTTTTTAACAAACACTAAAACTAGGGATAACTCCTCTATATTTTGTATTTCAAAATTGTTTAAGTTTTTGTTTAGTTTTAGTTAACTAAAGGAGAAATCTTGCTGAGCCAATCCTGCTACTACTGTTACTACTACTACTACGGCTACCATTAAAGAAATTACAAGAAAGGTTGCTTATGAGAGTTCAGGCTGCGTTGAAGAATAAAGGAGGTCATAGCAAATATTTACTTGCAAGCTTGTTAGAGTTGTAGAACCTCTATTCTCATTTTATATACTGTATTTTAGTCATAGAACAAATCGCTGCACCTATTTCTGATTTTTGTGGCAATATTTAAAGAAATGAGTGATGACTTGGAACTTTTGTATTTATAAAAGAGTACAAAATATTTCAAAGGTCAGTTCAATTTAAAGTCAAATTTATCTTTTTATCTGGCCCGTGATGCTGTTATTCTGGTGAGCTCCTCAGTCTCTAAACTTCTGGCTGTAGATGTTTGCTTCTCTTGAATGCAACGGCACATTAGAGAAACTCAGAAATGTCTTGTTCTGTAAATCATGGCCCAGTTACTCCAAACAAACAAAAACAAAGAAATCCATAAACCTGTTTGTCAGCAGTTTCATATAGGAAGTATGTTTTTTCCACTAAGCTGCACAGTATAGCAGGTTGGCTCACATTACAGCTAACCCAGGTAGGATGCCATTAATGTTTACATCCACTCCCAAGCATGATTTTGGGGCGAAATTCCCTTTAACACAAAGTAAAACTATCTATAAATATGGATTTAGCCTATGATTGACACGAGGTGGTATTCATGCCCTTCCCAGATCTCCTAAGCATTTATTCAGCAACACTTCAAAGCTTCCACAACACCCTGAGTGGGTGCATGATTAATGTCATTTACTGCTAACCACCCTTACTTACTAATGTACGCACTGTAATGCACTCTAACGCTCATCTCTCTTGGGCTTTAAAAGGCTTTCAAGTTGCTGTATTTGATTTCAACAGGACTTTTAATGTGTCTTCTTTCCAGTGGCAACTCGCAAATGCCTTTAGCCCCCGCTGCCTCGCATTAATGTTCGCTCTAAAGCTGATGTGATTGAGCAGTCCATCTTGTTACAACTTCTTCAGCGTATTCCAGGCTTAGTTCATGCCGGCAAGGGATATTCAGATGAGCACAGCTCGTGATTTTGCATGCAGTCATGTGTTAAAACCCCAGTATACTGGAAGCTGCCATATGTACTGTGCATGTGTGGACAGAGGTAAAGGGAAGATGGGGGAGGGGGGGGGGAAAGAAAGTAATAATAAAAGTTTTAAGTGGCTCAGTCCCTTACTGCAAGCAAGATCAGTCAAACTTTGAAGTTGGAAAAGAAACATCCGAAAATCAACAGCCCCTGTAATCTACAAACACAACAGAGACAGAGAGTTGCTAGCGGGAGCCAGTGCCAAGGGGAGATCCAAGGAAACTTCAGATTGTCGGTTCACACACAAATAGGCACAGGCACTCACTCCTACTCTCCCAATCCTCCTAAGAAACATTCTCACAAACAGTGAGGCGCTCACACACACACACAAAGACATCACTTTTCAGGCACAAATGTGTGCCTTCACATATACGCAGGCAAACTACAGAGTACAGACCAGTGGGGTTTGTTGTCAAAATATCATAAAGACAAAGAGCCAGCCCCCACCGGGATGACTGAATTTGATCAAAGCAAAGCTTTGTTCCAAGTCAGGATCACTTTTCAACTTCTTAAGCTAATGAACAGTTTATACTGGCTAATGAAGCCATCAGTGGCTAATAAGGATGACAGTGTTTTTGTGTTGTTCACAGCACATTCTAAGAATAACATAGTTAAAGCGCTGCTGTACAAACCTGAAGCAGCAAGAAGTAAAAAAAAAAACAACAGGAAGATGATTTTACAGTCTATTTCCCATCCCACCACGAGAACAAGCATGTCAAGGATAATCAATGCTCGCATATTTTTGGATCATTTTATTTCTCCCGTATGCCTGTTAGTTGTGAGATACGTCAGCTGTAGAACTGTACAGAAAATCTGTCGCCCACATGCTGCGGCTGAGCATCGAAACTGCCAACCTGCCACCCCCAGCAGTCCACTTGGCCATATTGTTGATGTGCTATAAAAATACAACTGTAATTGTCCATTAATCTAACCTTGATCAGCATTCATTACAGTGCATGTAAGAGGGGCCATTGAATCACTGCATGCATTATATTACATCAATTTACACAGAGGCTTGATTGCTTGGTTTATAAGAATCCTGCATCTATAATGTTGGTGTAATTCTTGTTCAGGGAGAGTGAATAATTTTCCAGTCTGTTTGAAAATTAGCTTCAAGACTAAGAAAACGTGGCACGTATGAGAAAGCTGTTATATGCTGCACATGAATAAAATCAGAAATCGATTTAAATATCAGAAGTGCATTTTGTGGCTTTCATTCAGTGGACTCTGTTCATTTTCAGGGTCTACAATATGTGTTAGGATGCCTATCAGGAAAGTCGATATGGCCGATACCCAATACCGATACCGGTATCGGCCTCGATACCACATTTTCTAAAGTACTCGTTAAAAGTCCCCCGATACCGGGGACCGATACCACGGTCTGAGACCTGTCTACGTTTGAGCGGTATGTAAGGGGTTAATCACAGGCCCCGAGTGCCCGCCCCCAGGCCCCGGCTGCAGCTCAGAGCTGAGAGAGAAGGGCAGGCGAGACAAGTCAGCCGTGTGGAACTATTTCAAAGTGAACTAAGACGCGAAAACAAAGGCGGACTGCAAATTGTGCTCAGCGAAATTGTCCAGAGCAGGCTCAAAAGGTAGCGCATTTAACACAAGTAATTTAATCAAGCACCAAAATCCCAACACGACAACGAGTACAAAGAGTTTACCCACGCTTATTTACCCATGCTTATTAGCACAGAGGAGCATAGCTGATGCTATAGCAGTGGGATGGAAAATAGTTGGGCATTTTAAACATTCCGCCTTAGCCTACTCCCGCCTCGAGGACATTCAGGGACAGCTCAACCAGCCAATAAAGAGACTGCAGCAGGACATACAGACGCGCTGGAACAGCACGTATTACATGCTCCAGTCCCTCATTGAGCAAAAGCGAGTGCTGGGGGTGTCCGAGCATGAACTCCCTGACTATCTCACCGCTCACCAATGGGCTCTTATGGAGACAACTGTTGCCATCCTCGCCCCCTTTGAGGAACTAACTAAAAAAGTGAGCAGCTACGACGCACTAGCCTCTGATGTCATACCAGCTGTGACTGCTACATGGGGCTGAGAGGTATTTACTTGTGAGACTTCTAAACAGAGAAACAGACAAGCACAGTGTGGAAAGTGAAAGGCTTTTTAGCTCAGTGTCACACATTATAGATGAAAACCGAAACAGTCTGACTGCTGATAATGCAGAAAAGCTACTTTTCTTTAAAAAAAAAACCTGCCACTCACTTTTTCTCTCCATTAAGTGAGTCATCTTAGACTTGATGTTAATACCTACCTCAGTTGCACTGACTGCCACAGTTCTATGTTGGTGGATGTTGTTAGTTTATTCAAATCTTGTGCACTAAATAGCAAAGATGTTTATTAATGCCCCTTGTGTTGTCCAAAGCGGCAGAGTTTAGAATAAACTGAAAACAATACTTGAGTTGCACTGTCACTGTTTCAATTTTTTTTCATAATTATTTATTCTGTAATATGTTGCATACAACATGCTTTTCATTTTAAATAAATGTTCTTAATTCCAAACCAGTCCCTTGTTTGTTTGTTTTTGTTTGTTTTTTGTTAAATTATAGGACTAAAGCTGTTACCTGTAAATTTAAATCATGTTTTTATTAAGTACTCGGTATCGGCGAGTACTGAAATGCAAGTACTCGTACTCGTTTCCAAAAAAGTGGTATCGGTGCATCCCTACTTTCAGTGTTTAGGTCACATGTATCAGACTATGTTCTTTTACATTTCAATTTAAGTTCTCAGTAAATGTAGGAAGCAAAACTCACCACTTGCACAAGGAAAAAAAATACACTGGCACACTTTCACTGCATCTGTGAGCTTGCAAGCTTTTTTTTAGTAAGGTCTCAGTGTAGCATACTTTTACTTTGTCAAAATGGTCCGACTCTGACGACAATCATTTTCAGGCAGGTTGGCAAAGCTTCGCAAATAATTGTCATCGAATTTATAAATGCAGACAGATTGCCAACATGTTGGCAATCAATCTGAGCCAGTTTGCCAACTGGTTGTATACTGATCATATTTCCAGATAAAAGCAAGGTTGCTGAGAGCCTGTGTCATTTTGTGGTTTGATCGTAGTCCTACAATAACTACGTATGTCACTGTTTCAATAAGCAGAGATCATTAGAAGGAACTGAACATGATTTATTGATAGACAGAATACAGTTAAGTTATCTGGCGATTAGACTCTCATAGCCCATCAGAGCAAAACCCAACCCCAGCAGTGATAGAAATTATGGTAGCACCTCGCAGAGTCTAGATGCTGGTAGTGAAGATAAAGATGGAGGCTTGGGTGGAGCTTGAGTAACTTTGGAGAATCAGAGATGTGGAGGATGTGGGTTGCATGAAGGTGTCTTGCAGGGAGAATGACAGATGAGTGGAAGTGAGGCGGATTGGCTTGAAAAAGGTGAGCAGAAAGATGACTGGACTAGACCAGTGATGTCAGCAATGAGCTTCACAGCGTGGGAAAGTGGAAGTGATGTAAAGCATAGATTATTACTTCCTCATAGAGCTTACGCATAAGCTTCAGTTGTGGATTTCTGTTTCAGCTCTATGAAGTTTTGGCTGGGCTATAAGTAGTTTTGTGAATTTCTGTTTAATATACATTTCTATGCATGGAAATTGCAACAGACAGCAACAGCTTTGCAATCTTTGCAAATATATCACAGTTAATCACTGTATTATCAGAAACAAATTGCAAGTAAGCATCAATTTGACCCCATTCAGTCACAAACAGTCAACAGACTGACTCTCATCACAGTTTTATGGCTGCTTTGATGCGCCGAAGTTGAAGTTGAAAAGCCAACTGACTGCAACCACTGCAGACCTGGTAAAAAATGAAATAAGAAATAAAAATATTTCAAAGGCAACAAGTACACAAAGGTCGGGATTTTGATCATGCTGTCGTCTCCAACTACAGTTTTTCTAGTCTTTCTAGTGTGATTGTACCATAAGAATGTTGGGGTGATGAGAATTTCTTCACAATGTGTATTACTGTAATATATATATATATATATATATATATATAGTTTGGACATGGCATTGCTCAGAGGAAAAAGAGGGCTACAATGTAATTAATGTAATGCAGATCCTTGTTGTGCTTATTTTCTTTCATATATGCTGAGCTTTCTTGTGGATTTTATTACTTTACTGAGATACTTTTCATTCATTTGCTTTAATTTTATCAAACTGATTATTATCTTGTCTGCTTATGTGATATTTAACTGCCATCAGCTTCAAAGTTGAGATAGTTCAGGCTGACCAAAGGACAGCTGCAAATGACTCCAAATAATATTTCTGGTTTGTAACTTACAACTTACTCATGCAAACTGATGAGAGGAAGATGTGGATATTAGACAACAACATAACAGGATGTGAATGTAAATATGCACAGCTCGGGGGGAATTTTGTGGTGATATAACACCCCTGTAAAGTGCTCAACTTACATTCATTCTGGAAAAAGAAAAAATATATACATACAGAAAATACAGAGTTTCTTGGAATGCATTAAACAAGTTTTTTTTCAGAGTGAGTGAGAACTGCACTGTCCTTTGGATAAGCATGGTTATACTGTAAGTTAGATCCTGCACCACCTGCCAATCTCTTCTCGGTAATAAAAGTGTGTTTGCTCAAACATCAGACGGCGCGTGCCTTGCCTCTACGTCGACATAGCAGAAGAGAGGGAAGTCACAAATCACTTATGGCCGAGAGACAGTTTTACTGCGGCAGTAACTCTCCTTCTCCACGGAAAACACACACACTAACACTGCGGACCGATCGCAGCGGCATGGTTGCTAGGAAACACCTTGGGGCCAGCTCCCTTAGTATCTGACCTGATTAGTTAATTGCAAAAAGTGAGCAAGTTGCAAAATTGCTCCGACTGTCATTGACTCACTCAGGCTGTAGCTCTCCAGTGTTTAGTACGAGATTGCCCTATAAAATCAAATGCTTTGTTTGCATGTTTTAACCCATTAAGACAGGTAAATAAATTGTCTGCCGTTGCACAGTACTAAGCTTGTACCAAGCTGACAGCAGTCAAGATAAAATGGAAAAGTCCTCGTAAAATACCTGATCTAAATACCTGATCTAAATGGGACAGGATAGTGTCACTTTGATCAAACACCAAAGTTTAGATTTGATAACATATTTTACAAATAGAAAAGGAGGTGCACTAATGTGGAGTTATTTAACTAGTGTATTCTCTAATCTCAGCATCCATCAGGTGGTTGAAGTTGCCTTGAACCAGAAAATGACCTTCGCCTCAGAAAGGAGTCGTTGGTAAACCAATTAAAAGGAAATGTCATGCTTGTAATTGCATCTCACAATGTGAATCATCCACACATGGTACATTGCACTGAATCCAATGATGGGGTGATACAGCATGTGGCATTGAAGTCTCTGTCCTTTCATGTCCTCCTTTTCACGCACTCTTTTGATCTACGCATTTCTATTTTTTTTCCCATCCTATTTGAAGTTATTGGTTGTTTAACATCGTAGCGAGGAATCTTTCTTTTACGTTTTTCTCCATTCCATCCATTTTCTGCCATTTACTCGGGTCCAGGTTGAGGGAGAAGCAGTCGAAAGATGCCTAGACTCACCTCTCGTTTCCTGTACACTGCCTCCCGCTTTCTAGAGGGAAACTGGCGTTCACCAGGAAGCTGTGAAACACGATCAAGTTATAGAACTGCTTTTATTTGCGTTTAGGCAATTAGTACTACTGCACCCATCTGCAAAAACTATCTCCATACCTTTTTAAATGTTTGCGTCAAAGATGGGCACCACGTCTGAGACAACTCAGTCAGTTGTTGTCTTCATAGCGATTTTGGTACATAAAGACAGTGATAAAAATAGGGGAAAACAGTTGGTCTTGTTGAAGTCTACATTTATGTAAAATCTGTTTACAATATTAAAAAAAATGAACTATGATAAATCTCCAATATCTTGACATCTACATCAAGCGTGTATTGTTGTACCAGAGGCTAACTGTGTGGAATTCACACATCGGTTTGAACTCTTCTGTTAGAAATTTCCAAGAACTGTCCATGGTCCTGAGGACTAAAACACATTGCTTTATTACAAACTGTTCCTTTACATAAACCTGAGCAGCTACACTCCCAAGTGAAAAGTTTAAGTCTAACATGACCATCATTCATGCAGCATTCAAATTCAAACTTGCAGTCTTTGTTAAGGAGTCACAAGGAGATGTTTGGTGCAAAATCCTTTTTCCAACCAATTTTACTTGACAATACCCAATACCTAACTTAAACAACCACTCATGGAATATACATAATTTCCTTGGACCCAGGTTACCAGGGGATCTTCAACTTGTCTCTAGGCCTTACCACAAAATTTCCCCAATCAGGAGCGGGCACACCAGTCTTCTCCAGCTGAGAACCACATTCTGAGATTAGCAGGTTCCCATTCGGGTCCTAGCCATAGGTGTTTTACAGCCAAGTGCAAGCTGGAGGTCATTGTTCAATAAAGCCAACAGGATCCATTAAGCTCTGCTTAAAAACTCTGTGCATGCTAGTTATTAATAAAACAGAAAAAAGGGCAACAAAGAGTGACAAAGGGTAGCTCTGGTAAATCCCAAAGCCCACTGTGAATAAGTCAACAACTCGAGTCACTGTTGGCAATGCAAACCAAATTCTAACTGCCATTGCATTATCGACCAAATAGCTAATAACAAAGGGCTTGATACCGCATATTCCTCTAGTAATTCCCATAGGAAACCCTGAGTGCCTTTTCCAAGTCCAATAAAAAAATATTCTCCAAAAGTTGATTCTGTTCATCTGGACGTAGCGTTTTCAGTGGGAGAAACGTTTCGTCACTCATCCAAGTGACTTCTTCAGTCTCAGCTGACTGCAGGTTTCCCAATCTTATAAACAGTACATTTGCATAATGACTGAAACCAGCCCACTGAAGGGACAATGGGCTGGGAGGTCACCCTCATCATAATTATGCAAATTCTCATGACCTTTGATCAACAACTGATCAATGGCCATGAGTACTATTCACAGAGAGTTGGGGAATGGCTGCAATCACAGCATTGTAAGATGGTGAAAGATGTACCCTCAAGTCCCCTCCTCGATTCAGAGATGATTTTTCCTTTTTCACGTAAATGGCCTCTTTGACTCCACGCTCAAACCAGCGTTCCTCCCTGTCCAAGATGTGTACATCCTCATCATTGAAAGAGTTTCCACTGGCCTGTAGGTGTAAATAGACTGCAAAGTCCTGGCCTGACCAGGTAGCTCTTCTGTGTTCTGCACACAAAAAAATATTACACACACACACACACAACCAAAAAACATCTAGTGTATCTCTTTCACCATCTGCCTATTCTGCAATATTTGTGCATTTTCTCACACTTTACACGAAAGGTTGGATTCCCTTTATTAAATATTTACTCAGTACACTTATAAGGGATCAAAGAAAAACCAAAATAGAAAAGTTCAACAGAAAAGTTCTATCTGTCTTATCCATCTGCCTTAGTGCTTCTTTGTCCTTATGAAATTCAAGACAGAATCTAAGAGGAATGTCTGGCAGGTGTTCAAATATGAGATATTTGTCATAGAGCCAAGGTCCAGTGGAGGAGACTGAAAAGACGTGATTAGATTTTTCTTTTTTTTAAGCAGCGTCCTGACATTTGATTCTCGGGAAATGATTTCAAATCTGAAATGGCACTGACTTTTGCAAATAAAAAAGGCTAATAATGTTAATATTTGAAAGAAATGAACTGGTATTGTGAACATGGTCATCATGGTGAAATAGCCTGCACTACATTTATTGTGAAATAATGTCACATAGAGAGTAAGTTGAGCACTGAGAATGAAAGATGAAATTACTTCTTCCTTCTGACAGGTTTTCCCATGCCTAGAGTATGTACTGTAAGTTGTGTATTAAGTTATAGTATGCCTGTGATAGCAGATTGTATAATCTTCGGCTTGTTATCTAGATTGTCTATTTTTCCCCACTAAATGTAAATTTTAAAACAGATTTCAGCACAGATGGCTGCTCTGCCTCTGTCCTACAGCGCAGCAGATGGGAGGTCTCAGCTTCACAGCCTCACATTCATTTTGCTCTCCATTCCAGTTGTAAATCAAAGTTAAGGAATTTTTTTTTTTCGTCTTCCTATCTTTTTCTCTACAACTCGTTTGTTAAACCTTGCTTCTTTTATCGTTAGTTGGGGCGGCACAATCAGCAGCTTCATAAATTACGTGAAAAACACAATGCAATCCCATACTGCACGCTTAGTTGATATTTTTATTGTCTTCGCATTACACAGTGTTGATAGAAAACTGAAAATGGATTGTGAGTGAGTCTGGCCTGAGCGCTGCGCTGAGACAATAGACTGTATGTAAAAGATGAATGTGGCCTCAGGTCTGAAAAGTGAAGCCCATGCAGAAAACAATCTAGTGCTTGCTCTTACAACTTGAATGGATATCTGCAACCTACACTGAAAACTTAAAGTTTTTTTTATTTTGTTGAAGGTAGCAGATACTGGAGGAAATGTCCTGTTCTGTCCAGCAGTCACTGTTTAGAAAGGCTGATCATTATTTTTTTAGAAATTAGTAAAATGGTATTTTCTCTTCCTTGGTGCCAGGCTAAGTAGAAGCTAGTTACATCAGCTCAATAACGTCAACAACTATATTTTTTTTTCTGCAGTGAAACTTGTAATTTTAGATGAGGTAGGGAGAAGAGGACAACGTTTTAGTGCTGGAGCTAAGAGGAAAGCTAAGGGGAGCCAATATAAATCTTCTGTTCCATCTATCATCGTGTGGAATGTAAAATTCTTGGACAATAAGACGAGTGAGCCTGGAGTGTTGATTATGACCCAGAGGGAGAACTGTGAGTTGTGTTGGATGTGTTTCTTGGAGACTTTGCCACTTCCAACCAGAAAACATGGTGATTGTACCTGACTTTTTGGGCAGATGGCTATTAATCTGAGCAATAAGTGAAAATGAGGAGGGATTGCATTCATTATAAAATAAAACAATACTGTAATGGAACATATCTGTGGCCCAGATATTGAATTGCTAGCTTAACAACGCATCCGTACTTTGCCGAGCAAATTCTCATCCGTCATTTCTGTTGCTTGAGAAAGCCTCAGTTTAGATTCCTCCATCAGCTGACACGCAATAATTTGGATGATCTCTGCATCAGCTGATGAAGGACTCCAAACTCTAATCCATCAGATGACCAAACGGCTGTGTATATGGAGAATGGCTAGGAATAATAAATTGCTCTAGACCACCTCCGCACTACCTAATGAACAGGTACCGGAGAAAGTTTCTCTAAAATTAGTTTCAGCTTCACTTGCACAGAAATCTTTCCTGCCTTATACCACAATAAATGTACACATTTATTAGAAATGAATTAAGATCTGCATTCTAGACTATTTAGATTTACATTTTCTATTTAATCGAGGATCTTCTTTAATGTGTTTTATGCCTTTCTGAGCTATTTTGTTCAGTGATATTTACTTAATTTTTTAAACTCTGTTGTTTTTCATGTTTTTCAATCGATTGGGTTTAAATATAATACATCTTATCTTTATCTTAATTGTCATAAAAACAATAACCAATGGTTATAAGACGGACCTCAAACATTAGTCAACAGCATTCATATTAAAGGTGGATTACAGATGGAAACCTGAAAGCTTCTAGTACCACAAATCTTGTCCCATGTCCACAGATTCTGCATATTTATACACAGACTGTTTATACCCTAAACCTCCATTTATTCTCATTTAAAGGATTCCGATTGTCAACTTTAAAACAGAACTTTACAAATCAATTGGTGGCATCATTAGATAGTGGCTACGCTTTGTATATAGTCTGTGGCTGAGATGAGGTTGTCAAAGAAATGTCAAAAGAAGATGTCAAGAGCTTCAAACTAAACATCTCTGGCTAAAGCAACTGCATTGATTTAACAACTGCAAATTCATTTAGAGATGATAAAAATGCATGGCTGGTACTTGACTTAACATGTCTTCTGTCTGTCGTGAATGCAGCAGAGAAAAGGCAGTTTGCTTGTTGCCAGTTTGAGGGCATGACCTCAGAAATGTTAGAGCATTTCACTTTTGATAGGATTATCGCCTCCATTATTGAGAAAGAAGCGAGTCTCGCAATGTGGCAATGGCCCTCATTCATGTATTGTTCCAAACTATAATTGCTTCTTTTCATGAATTTTGTAGCGAAAGGTTAGCTTGCTAAATCTTGCAGTTGCTTCACTCTGTGCTAAATTATCAGCTAAACCGAGAAGAAGGCATTAGATTGATAGTGGACGTTTGAACAAATTTGTTGAAGCGTTCTCTGCTCGTCTGGTGTTCTGCTGCTTTCATTCAGAAAGTGATTGCACTTTCAGAACATAACTTTTTCAAAACAACATTTTGTGCCATGATGTGTTTTATGAAAAACACTTGGCATTAAAAGCAACACTTGGTTGACTGATTAGTGCAAAATGATTCGGCACCCTGGGCAACAATTATTCACTAGATTTACTTTTTAGAGCCGAAGCATGTTTAAAATAATGAATTCAATAATTTAGAAAGCTTGACTGTTTCGGTTGGGAGGAGATTATAAAGTAGGCAAGCATAGTTTTACTGCTGAATTTAATGACATGTTCTCATATGCAATGCTGGCAGATGTTCGTTAAAATTGATTAGAATGCAGGATATCTGAAGCCCCTCTCTGTTTTAATTAACCAATACCTCTGATAAATATTTAAAACCTTGGCAATGACATTGCCACAGAAGGAGGAACCCTAGGGTAGATTAAGCTGAGTATTCAGGGGGTTGTACTTTTTGACTACTCAATGGCTCGGCAAAACACTGGATCAGAGTGTGAGACTTTGGGCTTATGTGCGAAAAACTTACTTGAACTTGAGTGGGAGAATGAGTTTGGAGTGATGATCACAATACAGTGTGACTACAGAGTGTAGCGATCGATGAAAGTTTGGAATACACAACATATCCCGATAAGTGCAGCTAGTGTCCACTATAATACGCTGGCTGAAAATACTGCTTAATATCAGTGTGTATCAGGCAGACTTTGTTTAAAGTTGTTGAAAATGCCATATAGCCAATGGTGGTAGCATCCTGTGGATCTGCTAATGTCTCGTTTGAAAGCTAATTTATTGATTAGCCCGGTTTGAAGTGAGAAATGAGTCTTGTCGTGTCACGCTTGCCTGGCTGCCAACTGTCATCTCTTCACTGTGCAAGCAATGAAGGGAAACAGGGATGATACATTTCATTTAGATTATTTAACAGTATGGAGGGTGAATAACCACTTTCTTCCCCAGTAGGCTTTGATACCAGCTAACAGTCCAATTATTCTATGTGGCGTCTATACTAATAAATCTTTAACTTTATCAACGAGCAGGATTAAAAGGTATCCTTCAAACAATTAAATCGTGAAGGACCTCAGCCATCCCAACAACAGACTGTTCTCTCTGTTGAGGTCAGGAAAGCGATTCCGCTCCCTGAAGACCAACACGGAGAGACTGAGGAGGAGCTTCTTCCCGCAGGCGATACGGTCTCTCAATCACACCACCACATAGTACTGACCCACACATATGGTTCTTACACACACACTGAACATTCTGGACATTGTTTTCACTTCATCACTTATATCACTTTAAGCATATTTGCACTGCACAAGTCACTTACAAATGTGGATTGCACAACACTGGACATTATATTTCTTCATTTCCATTTAATACTTGTACAGCTGCTGTTATTGTGTATATATATATATATATATATATATATATATATATATATATATATATTTCTTCATACATTCTTATATATTTCTATACTGTGTATTGTGTATTTTGTTGTACAGTTTTTTTTATTTTCAACTTTAACTTGTATATTTTATCTTATTCTTTCCCAGTTAAATTTACCCTTCATTCTAATTTGTGTTGTACAGTTATTTCATTTTTAATTTTAATTTTTATATTTTATTTTATTTTATTCCTTCCTAGTTAAATTTACCCTTTTTAATTTTATTTAATCTTATTCATAGCCTTTTCTTTTTTTTCTTTAGGTCACGAGCAGTTGTGTAAGCATTTCACTGCATATCGTACTGTGTATGACTGTGTATGTGACAAATAAAATTTGAATTTGAAATGTGCTACTGTCACAGACGTTTCTGACGTGTTACTTCTACCAGCAGCGTTTGGCTGTGTATAACAACACAATATGTTTTTGGTTACAATTAATAATTTAGATGTAAATGCTGATGGCACAGCATAGTGCTTACATGATAATTACACCCATAATTTTCGTTGCCTATAAGTCTTGTTTTCACTATGTATTGCTGTCGGGCACTAGGTGCAAAATCACCCAGGAAAATAACTGCACTGCCCAGAAGCTTCTAATATATACAGTAGCTGAAATGGACAGCAGTGAAGCTTTTGGTTTGGGGTCAAGCTTAAAAAACATAAACACAATTTAAAGCAGATAATGTTGGATATTATTATAAAATTCTACAAAGCCAACCGATTTTTTAATGACTTAGTCACACACTAGAATAAAAGTAAAGAGACAACTTTTTTTTGACCATGCGACAACCTCAACCGCTTGGCAACCACTTTGATCACTAGGTTGCCTGGGAGGAGGCAACCTTTCTCCAAACAGACGTGACCCAACACAAACTGCACTCACCAATAATTGCTATCGAAATCTATTTTATAAATGTAAATAGACTGATTGCCAACATGGTGCAGTCTGAGTTAGTCTGCACCAGTGATTGCAATCCAACGACAACGTCTCTCTTTGCAGTAAGGGATGCAACTCGCCTGTTTGCCAGCTGTGTGTATTCTTATAATATTCATATATGAAATCAAGGTTACTGAGAAGCTTCATCATTTTGCATTACAATCAGCAACTAAATCAGTATTTGTAGACAAATTTCTAAATTTCACTTCAATTCAGTTTTATTTACATAGAGCCAGTCAGCAACAACAGTCTTTACAATGCTGTAATCGACAACAGTCTGCATGGACTGAATGTAAGCAGTTATTGTGAATTTGTGTTTAGTGTGAAATTTCTATGGATGTAGATGGCAACAGGTTTGTAATTTTCACCAATTCCTCTCAGTGGATTGCTGAATTATCACAAACAAAATTCATGTAATTGACAACTTTACCTCAATCGCAAACCAATAGACTCATTATCATTTTATCACCATCTTGATCCACCAAAGCTGTTCTGAAGACGGGAACTGACTGTAAATGGTTGCAGGATGGTCCCTGTCATCGAAGTAACCAAAGGCCGTGAGGTTGCACAAGATTGCAGTGGTCGTCCTGTGGTCTCCAACCACGGTTTTCCCTAGAGTGACTTTGGTACAGGCAACTGCTTAAAGTCAGTGAAGGTATAAATGATGGAGCTGATTATCTGCGCTCCTTTGAGGTGTTTTGTTCCAGGCTTTCTTGATACAAGCTCAGAGTTCATTCGAGTTCATTAATTCAAGATATTTTCAAGTGTACCAGGTACTGCTGATACTAGTTTCAACTGTTTTTTCAGTTTTTCAATGAGCTTCCTGCTAAGGGCAAAGATAAGATTTATTGGGTGGTGTGGCTGAATATGTGGACCATAAACCAAAACAATGAGCTTAAGGACACAAAAAAACTGTAGAAAACATCCACATTAAGCAAGAACTGTCTGTGGGTTTATTTCTAAGTGTGAAACCTTTCAAATTGAACTGGCATCTAAGCCTCTGTGAACAGCAAATCATCAATTATTGCAGCCTCAAGTGAGAACAAGTTTAGTTATGTGGAAAAAAATAAATATGAAATAAAGGGAGAAAGCATATACAACAGTCTGCCACAACATATGACCACTCACATGTGAGGTGAATAATATTGATTATCTCATTCCAATGCAATATTCCGGGAAATCTTGGTTCCCTACTTGCGTGCGGAGGTTGCTGTGAAATGCACCACTCGACTAACCATTCCTGCAGACCAATTACACTCCCTAATAGCAGAGGCCATAATGTTCTCTACCACAAAAATGGCTCAGAAACAAGATAAAGAGACAGAGACCTTAACTGGACCTCCAAACTCCCTAAATTGCCAATCTGAGCACGCATCCATGTGAGCCACAGAGGCCCTATCCCGCATCCAAAGCATCCCCTTGCCAATCTCCCAATACCACAAGGCACCCCCAGAGGCACCATGTCCAGTTGGTTTAGAACCATTTTGCTGGCAGGAAGGTTTTAATGTTGTGGCTGATTGTTGTGCCAAATGAAACTTTAGACAGACATTACAGAAAATGTTGTTCAGTGATAAAAGCTGGTTTTATATGAGTCGGTTTATTATAATTTAATGGTCTGAAATGGAACGTAGTACAATTGCTCAATTAAACATATATTGTTTTAAAAACAAAAGATGTGATTTTTTTTTTAATCTTCTTGTCTTGTTGCTTTAAACGAGTGTATACACCATGAGTGGGACATTAACATTAACCAGCTATCTATGTTCACTTGACTCAGTTCTGTAGTCACAGTTATTGACCTTCTACGGGTCACAGAGGAGATGAAGCAGCAGATACAGGCTCTTAATTTATCCGAGAAATTAAACGCTATTTATTCTGGCTTAGACTCGAACAGAATATTTGTCCTGTGCTGCTCATTAGCATTGGCAATTTCCTCTGTACAGATGAGCAAAGCAAGCTGATTGAAATCTAAATTAAAAATTAAAAGACCATAAGTGTTAAGGAAATAAACAGTCACTTTTGCCTCCTCTGATAAGGTGTGAAGTTATGAATAACGAAAGGGAGGAGGCGTTTTTGAATTTAAGGGGGGGATGAGAGGAGGGGGAAAACAATCGACTCTCTCCGCTGCACAATGTGAAACATCACAACAGCAGGGGAGGGCAGAAGCTGAAGTTTTATTTTTTGCTTGCCACTGTTATCAAGATTTAGTGTTGGTTCACTTCCTTACATTAGGGCAATGATAATCTTTCTGACAACTCCGGCATTAGTCAGAGCTTCTGGCAAGGAAACACTCTACAAAATGTAGTGCTCGCTGTGAGAGAGAAGCTATCTTCAGAATGGCTTTGAAAGGTGTAAATCCATCAACCAGACCCATGCCATTCTCTCATCTAATCCCTTATCGTGCTGAAAAATGAGAAGGCTGCGTATCAGTTTGGGAATACGCAAGACATTTATCAGTTTAAGTGCGGATGATTCTGATTAGTTTCTCGGAAAGAAGCAGAATTTGACTTTATCAGAGCGCGGTATAGCCACTTTACCGTTTAGTAATCTGGAGGAAGTCAGTCAAACTCATGTCCTTCGGTGTTTAAACTACCGCACAGTATTTCATATTATGCAGCTGCTATAATTTCAAGTAGACAGAAAAATATTTCAAATACACGTCTTTTCTGCTTAATGTAAATGTACCGAGCTACACACTCTTTTACCTCCTGTGAGATGGTGCCGACCACAGATCCACTGCCGGGACTCATCAGGTTTCTTTAAAATCCGGGTTTGCAACTACAAGAGCCCAGGCCACCAACATATTGATGCTTCTTTACAGCAATTTACGTACAAGCTTCAATATTTGGTTTATGTAACATTTACTCTGCCTATTTTTGGAATGTGCTTTCTTGAGATTGCTAACAATGCATCAAGAGAACCCCTTTTTATGTATGAAAACTTACATTTTTCACAATAATTCACACAGGATCTTGTTATGGCGCTTTCTGTGTCAGAACAGAAGGACCGGCATTGTTAAACAAGAATCTGCGCTCATTATGACAAGAAACTTGTTTTAAAGAGATGTGCCGATCCGTTCATCATGAGACTTTATTTATAATGAAACCCAGCAAACTAGACTTACTGCCGGAAATTACACAGAAAACAACTGAGCAAGATGTTCCATCAGAACCAAAAATGTCTGCATGTAATCAGCAGTTCGTTTGGAGAGACGAGCGAAGTCTGAGTTTTACTTTGTGATAAAGCACAAACCTCAAATTGTCAAATCTTTTCACATTCAAACTGTTCCTCCTCGTCACATCAAAGAGCTGCCAATGATGTATTTGTGTTTCTTTGCAACATTCGGAGGAAATATTTGTAACCAAAAAACATTCAAGACTTGTTACATTGTGTCATGACTTTGTAAGAAATTATAACCTGCATTTTATAGGTTGGCTCACTGTCATTTAGTGGAAACAGTCAGAGCTAAAAATTGAAGCCAATGCTGAAGTCCTCAGCCTTAAGTGGCCTGCAGAAGTGAGTCAGTCCCCACAGACACCCATATTAAAATGCCCCCAACTTTGCAGCAATAAAAAGCCCATGCACAGCTTGGTATAAAAAGGTTTTTGTCTTTTTTAAAGTATCCATCTGGTGGCAGGTTTATGACAATAGTGGCCTTCAGATACTTAAAACATCTCCTTGGCACCACATTTACATGCAGTGAATATCATTTGTCAGCATGCAGGGTCAAACTAATTTTTATCTAGACCATAATCTTTTCTCAGCGGCCTAAAAATTAAAGCAAAATGAGTAAAATGTACAGCAACGCAGCTCTGGGTGTCTAAGACTCTGCTAATATAGCCCGAGTCACTTTATCATGTCACCTTGAGCATATCCCTGCAGTAACAGCAGAATCTGAAAAAAAAATGGTATCTTCTGATTGCCATTGGTGACAACAGTGGCTGCTGTTCATTATGTTTTCAGAAAGCCACATACGCATGATGCTAAAAATTAATTTAGCTTCTTAACACAAAATGAAGTAGACCAAATCTGAGTGTGCTAATTGTTTTACCTGAGCTTCTGTTTTTACTGGTTTTGCAGAGAAGGGTCGTTAGCGTGACCTGAAACTCAAACCACTGTCGACTCCTCAAGTGTCACAGCAAGTGCTTTAGTCTCTGTGATGTCACTGAGAGAGGAAGGACAATTACATAGTGGAGAGCAGAAGACTCATTACCTTCAGGTAAATTTACATGTGAGGAAAAGGAAATACTCTCTCTATAAGTCACACATGCATAACACTGCTGTGGACTTAATAATTACACTTTGAAGAGAAAAATGTGAAGATATGCAGGGGCACTGTGTGCTTTGTCGTTGGTAGCTGCAGTGCAAATGATTAATGTGAGTCACGTCTGTCCACACTGTATGAGTTATGTGTTTGCATAGTGCTAATCACTCTTAGTTCAGAGAAAGGTCAAACACCATGTTCAAAGGCAAAAGTGAACCACATGTCAAACACCAACTCTCATTTTGCCTCTGCTGCACAGCTTGATGAAGATATATTGGAGATGTGGTTAATTCGTTTTTTAGCATAGCCGCCAGTCCTTTGAATTCAATCAGAATAGGTCCTAAAGATAACGCACAAATCCAGGCAGATCTAGAGGCTCAAGTACAGGAGAGGAGGAATTTAGAGGTGGATGTTTTATTTCCAAATTCAAAGTGGCAGCACCCGCACTCCACTGCCTGGCACACCTATCATAGGAAATTGTATAATAGGTATCCATTTGTCAAATTAGATCAGAAGCTGATATTGAGCTAAGACTGTTCATATCTCCGATGGGATTTCATCCTGCAGCACAGATATTTTCAATAGGCATTAATGCGTTTTGCAGTCTCTCACTGCACAGATTTGATAGCAGGCAGGCAAATACGCTGTGCTGGAACTAGTAGGCTGTCTCTTCCTCTATCTTGCTCCTTTCTTCTACTTTTGACATCTGTCATTCGCCTTCCCCCATTAAAAAAAAGAAAAGCTTTGCTCTTTGTCCGCATACTAATCCCGGACCATCAGAAATTAGGTTCTTAAACAGGAGCTTTCAGTGCATACAAGTCCTTTATTGTCACATATAAAAGAAATATTACAACTCCCATCACCTAGAGCTTCTTTCAAAGTGTGGAAACTGATTGCTTTGTGATACATTATCATTTATACCAAACACCACAACATCATGAGTGCTAAAGCAGACACAGAGGCAGATTTTCAAGTCTACTGCCTCTCATTTGATGGTCGTTCAGTGGCAAGTTGTTTAAGTTATCTAGATATACAGCAGTCAGTGTGATGCTGAGAAACTAGTTCATGCTTTTATTACTTCCAGGCTGGACTGTTGTAATTCATTATTATCATATTAGCTCTTATGATCTACAAGCTCCCTGAAAATCCAACGGTTGATCCAGAACATTGCAGCCAGAGTACTGATGGGGACTCGAAAGAGAGCATACAGCATTTCTCCCATATTACCTTCTCCTCATTGGCTCCCTGTTAAAGTCAGAATCAAATTTAAAATGTTTCTCCTCACATACAAAGTCTTGAATAGTTAGGCCCCATTTTACAACACCATATCATCCAAATGGAGCACTTTGCCCAGACTGATTACCTGTGGTATCTGAAAAGTAGAATGGGAGGCCAAGACTCTCTACTTTTTTTTTTACGCTTAACACTTTCCTTTTGGAAGGCTATGGTTAGGGCTGGATCATGTGACCCTGCCTTAGTTATGCTCCACGCTCTTGTCCAATCTCCTTGCCCTTACCCCCAACATGCTGGCCCTCCCTGAACCCCCTGGTTCTGTTGGTGGTTTCTTTCTGTTAAAAGGGAGCTTTTCCTTCCCACTGTCGCCAAAGTGACTGTTTTTCTTTCTATTATTGTAGGGTCTTTACCTTTCTATAGTGATTCCCAAAATATGGATCAGGGCCCACTGGTGAAAGTGAAGGTACTGCAGGTGGGCCGCAGGAATAACAGAAATTCAGTTTGAAATTACTCACAAGTATCTACAGTTACATATTTGTTCAAATATATTTATAGAAAAAGTAAACTGAAACTGTGATTTCAGTTTATGGCAGGTGGTTAGTTTTTTAATAATACTCATTACCCTGATGTAAATCTACTGCTATCTTATTGAAGTTTGTGTCCCAGTGGCAGGTGGGTCACATATTGGCTTCAAGACTTTGCATATGGCTGGGTAACATTAGGAATTTACAGCCAGCAGTCTGTGAGGCTTATGGGTTTTTAAAATATAGGTTTTGAACGACTTTCTTTTGTTTTTGATTAGAGTGAAGATTTAAGATTGGTTAGACCCCATGGGGATTTCTGGTTTTAAGGAGGCCGTGTCACTCTTGACCTTTGGAGTGTTTAGGAGTGCAAAGTTTGAGTCTGAGTCCAGGTGGCTTCTATAGGGAATCAAATTGCCAATGCTGTTTCCTGTGTGAGCATTACAACATACCCTACAGCTACTGATCTATGGTGCCTAAGCAAACAAATAAAACTTTGCAGACTCTGTCTTTGGGCTGTTTGGGGTTTTTAGAGCAGTTCATTTCAAACACACTTGCACATTTTACTTACCTCGGGTTGATTTGTTTTGGCAGGGATATATAATGCCATTCAAACCACAGTGGCACCAAATAGCTTCAGTGAAATGCCTGAAAGTGTTGGTCTTGGTCCCATTCCAAGTGAACAATTCCTTCACATACCCGCAGGGTCTAGCATGAGGTATTTTTCACCACCAACACCAAAGTCACTAAAATCTTTAAACTTGTAGTAATTTAGTAACTGATCATTGTCTAATAGTAATTACTACATGAGATAAATGTTCTGTTTCTAACTTTTTCATGTTTATTTGTTTTGTTTTGTGTGAACATACATAAAGTAACCATTCACTGGTTCTTTTGGCTTTCTCTAACAGCATGCACACTCACCATCCACTTTATTAGGTGCATCTGTTCAACTCAGCCAATCACATGGCAGCAACTCAGTGCATTTAGGCATGTATTAGAATGGGGAAGAAAGGTGATATAAGTGACTTTAAGCATTGCATCATTGTTAGTACCAGACTAAGTGGTCTGAGTATCTCATAAACTGCTGATCGGCTGGGGTTTTCCACAAAACCACCTCTAGGGTTTACAGAGCACGGTCCAAAAAAAGAGAAAATGTCCAGTGAGCGGTGAAAATGCCTTTTTGATGGCAGAGGTCAGAAGAGAATGGCCATGTCCCTTCCTTTATGACCATAGAGTAGCCACCCTCTGACTGCTGCTTCCAGCAATATTATGCTGGAACTGTTTTTGTTTTGTTTTTTTCGATACAGCTGTGCTCAAATGGCCTCAACACTCACCGGATCTCAATCCAACAGGGTGCCTTTGGAATGTGGTGAAACGGGAGATTCACATCATGGATGTCCAACTACATGAAACTATCATGTCAATATGGACCAGAATCTCCCACGGTGTCCATGAATCTGTGCTATTAAGAATCAAGGCAGTTGTGAATGCAAAGGGGAAGATATTCCGTATAAAAAGGCTGGTGAGAAATGCAACAATGTTGCAATATAACAGTGCATGACAATCTCATTAACTTTTTGGCCAGTGCTAGCTTTTGAGCTAAAAGATTTTGGCTGCATTGTACGTATTCATAACAACACTGTTCTGGATGCTGTACAGATGATATTAAAATGTTTGATAGATTTCATTAAGGTTAGTCTGTTTGGGTCTAATAAAACCTTTAGTGTGGCTGTTTTATGCAATAATCATAACAGTATATTGTCATGTAAAGTGAAGGTCCGTGTGTCACTGGGTGGATTTATTTGTTTGCTGTCCCCTGAGCACTCTCCCCACTGGATATGTATATCTTAGCACTGACTTTTATAACCTGTGGCAAGCAACCTTTGTTGAATTGTTTCATTTCACCTAAATGGCTTTAATTGGCTTTCATTTAATTGGCAGTGGAAGCTGGAGCCGTTGGCAAGGCTCTTTCATCCCAGAGTTGAACAACTTTCTATCAATTAACAAATTAGACTGAGGCATAGCTCTGATGAAGGCCATGTAACAGTCTGCACACCAGAAGCTGAGCAAAACCGGCACCCGGTGGTGAAAGGAGATGTGCTGAGGGTGGGTAAAACGAACATTTTCACTGTTGACAGTTTCATGGAGACAAGTCATTTGTGAGCATTTTTATCAGGAGCTGTCACATCTGACACACAGCTCAGTTTATCTGCATGCAGTCACATATCACACAGAGACCTAAGTGTGATAAGGGAGTGGGCTGTTTCAGCTCTCATCTTCACTAACATCATCTCAAAGTGCCGAACAGACTTTCTAGAAGACTTAGCCGTGCTTATTATCAGCATAAAGTAAAAAATAAAAATTTGCAGAGCCACCATCAATGTTTACACACAGATGTCATTCTAATCACAGAGGGGGAAAATTCCACACAGTCTGAACTCTCTGCAGTGCCACCGGTCCTCTGTGCAGCCATTACCAAGCAGACTTAGTAAATTGAACTAATCATCTTTAATTAAGTAAAGACTTCAGGCTTGTGAAGCAGCAATGACAAAGGTCATTCTTCATAATGCGATATGACATTGCAGCCCGAGTCGCCGAGGCAGTGTGCCGTCGCAGAGCCCGTGCACGCACATAGCACGGGGTTACGGGGCCAGGCCCAGTAATTGCACATCGTTCATGTGGACAGATCAGAATGCGACATGACTGTAATGTGAGCGCTTACTGGAAAGTTACCCCCATATTATCAGGATAAACGTGCTTAGATTTTTGGGAGGTTTTTTTTTTTGTTTGTTTTTGTTTTTTAGGCCAGAGCACGACAGTTGTGTACTTTGGGCCTGAGTGAGCCATTATCTGGGTGAATGGATTTATTGTATGAGGATATGAAACATCGGGGGTTCAGCTAAAGTTAGCATCTGTGGGAAAAAAAACACACAATGAACCATGCATAAAACTTCATCTTTATTTTGGTTGCAAAAACAGGTGAAAATCCTCAAAAGACTCCTGTGATTTCTCAGCACCATTAATATTCAATGGGTTTGTTTTTGTCTTTAAAACAGGGAGGGGGAACTCCACCTCATTAAAGCAATTCCTGTCTCTCAGGTGTGCTGAGGTGATGTGGCATTTCATTTTCATCACCAGCCAGCATGAAAATGAAATGCCTGGAAATAATATCTTTCGACCTGAGGAAGTGCGACAGATACGTGGCTGACAGCGAGAATGTTTTGCAGCCCCATATTGTGGGCCAGCATCTTACTACTATGGACTGTGTTTGCCGCAAGGTGTCAGGGCTTTGTAGCTTCATCATCAGGTGTAGTTTCGCATGAATATGCAAAGCGTCGGGACTGCCAAGCTGCCAAAAAAAAAAAAAAGCTGGAGAGGAGGAGAAGTGGTACAGCGCAGCCCTTTGCTATTGTGGAGATCTACGCTTCTTTCAGGCAAAGTACACGTGATTTATTTTTTATAGAGAGGCGAGTGCTCAGCAACCTACAAATGGAGCAATCAAAGAAAGTCTTCTATTTACTGCTCCTACACTGCTGTGATTTTCATCTGTCTTCAACTTTGACAACCCATTTGCTAACGCGGACCATATTCTGTTTGGGGTTTTTTTTGTTTTTTTTAGCAAAAATGGTTTAACACATTAACTTTTTTTTAAAACCATGTTTAGATATGATCAAAGCAGATTTGACAGAATTAATTTTATGGTCGATCACAGATTCAGGAGGAATTTCTTTCCCTTTCTCTAACAACGACGAAGCAGTTTACTCAAGTTAATTTCAGATTACAAAAACAATTACCACATTTGTTTTCCACAATATTGTTAAACGACTTAATATCCATTTATGTCTTTGGGCATTCATTTCACAAACAAGAAGTAGCTCATTCAAGCTTCAATTTGTGCGCTTCTAGACCCAAATGTTTGCAAAGCTACTTACCAGCACTTCTCTGCAGGGAATGCAAAGCTTGCCTTGTTTATAAGAGAGGGAGAAATATAATTTGAATAAGCTTTTAATCTGCGGAGAGATGATCCAAAAGACTCAGCTGCCGCTGCTTCCCATTTCAGGACACAATCTCCTTACAATGATGGCACTCTATTATCATTCTGTGGCACATACACCAGCGAACAAGAGCAAAGACATCTAACAAGGAGAATGAAGACGGCAGGAGAGATGACGAACCTACTGTACTGCTCACTTTTTGTAGCGTTTCACCGAGATGGGATGTTACAGAGCTTTCAAAATGAGAAAACAATAAATATCTCAGCTTTAGCGCTTGTCCCACATCATCTAACAGATCCCAAAGACACAAATAGGTGGAAATAACCAATTAACATTGGGGGTTTTTTCACATAAAGTGAGGTGTGATGAGTAAGTTCCATAACTCCATGCATAAAAAGGAAAATATTTACCTAATCACCCCTGTTGCTTGTTTTTCTCTTTTTCTTTATTTCTGCACCACTTCTTTTTTTTTTCTCTTATTCTTAAAGTCATCTTCTTGGGCATCTCTGCACCACTTCTTGGTGCAGAGATGCCCAAGAAGATGACTTTAAGAATAAGACGTTGACCAAATTCAGATGAGGTAAATGGGTTAGGGCAATGTGATTGCGCTTTGTATAATGAAAATTGATTTGCATCCATTCATTAGTGACAAAGGGCAGGGCCCAACACTCACCTGAAATGAGTCTGACTTACTGCCAGCAATTCAGACCAAGTCCGCAGTGTGGTTGCACAAAGACTGAGTGGTAGGGATAGGTATCGTTTAGGTTTTATCCGATACCACTACCAAACCGGTACTTTTGAAACGGTGTCGGTGCTTAAACGGTGCTCAAACCAGTGCTTAAAGAATGGAAAGCACAAACTTTGTCCAAAAACCTCTCATGTTCTGCTGTTTTTTGTAAAAAGATAACAATGTTAGCCTTTTCTGCAGCTATAGGGCATATATGGTATCACTCTCGGCTGGAAGCAGTGCTTAATCAATGGGAAAAACACAAACTTTGTCCAAAAACCTCTCATGTTTAACTGTTTTCCACTTTTTCTTTGGTCATTTTAGACTTTTTGGCCAGGGTGAAGGGAGCATCTGCCATCAAACAAGAAGACAACCGCATGTATCTATGATGATGTTTGCTAGTTCACCTTACGTGCATTAATTTAATAACGTGGTTAGCCTACTCAACGTAAATTACACATGAACAACATTAAGCTACTCACGCAGAGAAGAACGGCTGCTGCTGCCATCATCATCCTCATCATTTCTGCTACACTGGCAGGGCTAGGGGCCAGGACTCTCCTCTTCGGGTTTTTGGGGGATGTTGCTAACTCCGGGTCCGATAACAGGCACCACACCCGCAGTAGATGTGCACGGTGCTCGGTCTCGCAGCAAGCTATCAAATACGGTGCATTTCTCGGCTTTTAAAAAACCGCTATGCGTCGCCAGGTGTTTCATCAGATTCGAGGTATTACTTCCTTTGCACAGTATCACCTTAAAGCACTTGTTGCAGGCTGCTGAGTTTGCATCTTTTGCTGTAAAGTACAACCAGACTTTTGACCGCTTCGCCTTGGGCATTTTTAATCTGTAGCTCTGCTCTAAAAGAACGTACGTACCTGGGCCCGCCTACTATCCTCAGAAACGTAAAATTTAAAAAAGCACTGAAATAAAGCACTGAAATGTGCACTGTTTTTTGGTCTGGTTACTACCTTTTATGTCAGAACCGGTGCCGACATCCCTGCTGACATCCCTGCTGAGTGGTCCATAACAATGGGCCAGACACCCCTGCAGGATACCCCAAGGGATGCACTCAAATGACTTCTCCCAGTCCACAAAATACACACCTTCAAATATCTTCGAGAGGAGGTCAAACGTTCCACAACCAGGATGAAAACCACATCCAGGGTTCAACTAACACTCTCTCCTCTCCAGCATCCCAGCATAAATAGGAGGATGATCGCAATATAATTGGACTATGCTGATATCCCTGTGCTGGTGTGGTTCCTACATCATCACAATAATGTTTGTCCAGGATTAACATTACAACAGCGTGATTAGGCAGTTGCAATGTCATAGCTTGGGAATGTTCATAAAACTCTTCTGGAATAAATGTGAGGCATTTCCAGCATTTTCTTTATTAACTTAACTAATATAAGTTAATTTTGATGTTAGCCAAATTTAGTTTACTTATGTTGGTTGGTTTGTGACAGTTTTTAGCTAACTTCCTGACTAATGCTAAATGAATGCTCAGATAATGTCACTGGTCAGTTGCGATGTTGATTCTGGACAAAGACTCTTATTATGAACAGGGGAACCACCAGAGCAGTCTGCCAATCCAGAGGCAGATTGTGTGCCAACAAGTGTAAACTAGGACAGCCCCACAACATCCAGAGCCTATATGAGTAATGACCCTAACACCGGCTACATCCAAGAGGAGAAATATCTTCAATATGCACACATATTTGACCATATAGTATGCTGTCAGTTTGTACATATGTCTTTAAAATGATGGGGACTCTCAAAGCAGTGCCAGTGAGATAAGATAAAAGAATCAATAAGGAATCTGTGATGGATTTGGAATCACTACAGTATTCAATTATATCAATTCGTTTTGTTTGTTTTTTTGTTTGTGTCAAGCAAACGATGCTGTGAAAGCAACACAGACTTACATGTGCTCCATGCAATAAAAGCATGCACTCACTGTAATATCATTCATTTGCTGGCAGCTGATTATTATGCAACCCCGCTGTTAATTTGCTCACACTGCTGAGTAAGCCTCTGTATTAACCAGGCTACTTATTTTTCATGTATGCATGTGGGATTACACTAACCAGGATCCAAATTATATGTGTGCAGGTACATGCTCAACTCCAGCTATGTAGCTGTTAACAAACTAAATCCCATAATGACAAATAATTATCTGTGACGCAGCATGGGGGGGAGGGGGGGGGGGGAGTAATTACTGTTTCAAGCCATGCCAAATCCAGGCATTTTGATTAATGGGTATCTGCCATAAATCCATATGCGCAGTGAATGGCAGCTGTAAAAAGCATCCTGCTGTACTCCATTACAGCTGTCTACACAGCACTGAGTGAGCTACCCTCACAGCCACAAAATATATAAAAGCAGTGGATCAGCTTAAGTTCATTATGACAGCAGCAGCAGCGAACAATGCAACAAGCAGCTGTTTTGAGTCTGTCGATATGAAGCCATACCTCAGTAGTGCTGCTCTTGTTAACTGTTGTGTTCATGCTGAGGTTAACAACTGCCTTTCTAAATCCTGACCAAATTGTCCGGCTATTCAACCTGACGTAGCTTTCGGATTTTAGAGGAAAAACTACAGGATGCTACTGCAGCTATTAAAGGAAACAAGCATGTGCGTTTTCTTGGTGTAGCGCTATTCAGTTGTAAAACCTGTTCATTTTGATGCAGGCCCACAGTTTTCATTGAATATTGTATAATGAAGGGGAAAAAATTCAAATAATTAAAATTCAGACGCTCAGCACAGAAATTACAGAGTCTGTCTGTGATGTTGAGGAGTCAAGCTCCCCTGAACAGATTATCAAAAGTGTGGATATTATTAAACTCAGACGTTGCTATCAATTGATCATTAAAACCCTGTGTTGGCTCTTTGGTTTGTTTTACTAATACATCAAAGTAAGATCAGCCCTCCCATGGTAACAATGGATGACTTGCACGCTCCCATTTTGCATTTTCCATTTTGTGCAGCAAAGGATAGCTACATCTTGAGTTGCTACATTTAAACAGGAAGGGATCCATTTGTCAGGTTTGTCACTGGGGAAGCACAACAATTTTTGTTCTGTGCAGCAGGAATGTCAGCACTGATAATGTTAAGCCTTGCGTAGGGTCACTAAGGTCACAGAGCAACTGAGCCAAGAGTCATCTTCCCATAGACTTGAATGCAAAAGCCTTTTTCCTTTCAACCAGAATCACTGCCCCACACTTTGCTATCAAACATAATCCAGATTTAAAGCACTTCTGCATTGACTCTTCTTTTTGGAACCATAACCTACATCAGTGTTTTATACACGTTTCTTAAAATGAGAACATTTAAAAAACATCTACAAATGTAACTTTAGCTGCCTACAGGACATAGGGGGCTTGTGGTATCTCAGACAATACATGAAAGATAGTCAAAAGAGTTACAGTGAAGCTAAAGAAAGCTGTCATAAAGTACAGTTTGTGCAGCTGTAACAAAGGGTTAGAAGCGTTGTGGGGTTTTGAAAGGGATGTTTGAGATGCCAGTTTTTGTCATTAGCTTGGATTTGTTGTGACAATCTGAAGATAAAGTGGCTGAAATAGCTGAGTCATATAGATATGGTGTTTGAGGACAGACTGCACTTGGCTAATTACTGTTCTAAGAGACAACAAAACAACTCTCAGAGCTTGACAAATTTAGACAATAGACCATTAAGTGCACTCGAAATCACTGAGTTATCATCAAGGCTTTTTATCCAGCTGTAATTATTTTTTATTGCAAATGTTTGTGGGGAGGGGGAAAAAAAATACTATTCATAAGCAGCCAGTGTGCAGCTGAGATTTCAGAGGACAGAATTAAACTTGCAAATTTCTATCATCTGTGATTAATGCCGATACGTATTCACTACAAAAAAATAAAATAAAAAATAATGTTGAACCCACTCGGGGAGAAAAGATGGAAATCAGGGCAGCTCTAAAGATACTGATTGCAATGGAGAAAAGCGCTATACAAATACAGGCCATTTACCAATGGGGGGAGAGAAAAGGTTAAAACTGAAGCTTTTCAAAAGCCCTTTTGAGTGCTGTGATCCCTCAGCTCTGTTTGGAGTTAGATGCTGGCAACAATTACATGGACAAAGAAACACGAGTATGAGATAACACTTTATTGGTATTCCTGATCAGCACAGTGTTATGCTTCAATGTAACTTTCGCATTAAGTTCCAACTGGGGTGATAAGAAATCCAGCGAATGAGAATGTGTCCTAAATTCATCCTTCCTTAGGGATTAGAAAGCTGGTTCTGCTACGATCTGGAGGAGGAGGGAGAAAGGCTCCCAGTGGAGTCGGGAGAAAAACCTACAGAGAAAAACTGTAACAGGATCTAATACCAAATCTGCAAGAGCCTAAATCAGAGGAAAACCAGCATGTGGGGGGAAACAGGTACGTCAGTGGAAGATACAGTAGTCGCTGCATTAGGTCGGGATTATTGACCACGGTGATTTACTTCAACCCGTTTAGTTTCTGGCAAGGCTGAAATCCTCTTCATTTGCACAATTTCACAGAGAGATAGTTAATGCTGAGAGACATCCGGGCCCTCGCTCTCTCTTTTTCTCTGCTGCTGCTGCTCCTTCGTAGGGACCATTCAGCTAAGCAGCTGAGTGGAAGTGTAATTACTGTTCAGGCAGTATTCCCAATCTCAGAAAAATACCCAAACAGATAAGACTGGCCATGAATAATATGATACTGTTCGCCCTGTTAAATGGCATGTACAGTATAAATAAGGCCCAGCATACCAAAACACACAAACTACCACTGAACAAAAATACTGCAATATTCTGCAGCATGATGTCCTTGCAGTAATGAAACTACTATTAGAATAGATTCCTGAACAAAACGAGTTTATTTTTTCTTCGTTACCATCCAATTTCCGGTATATGAGGCCATTTGCTTTTGGTGCACTGACTAATGCTTGTAAGCAATCCCCGTGCACCTCATGTATCAACTGTGTCTGCTTTATATGCTGATAATTGCCTTTACAGTATGTCCCACGCTGATGGTGAATCATCCCTTTTTACCGGCATGTCTCGGAGTCGCGTTTACCTCGGAGATTGCATCAAAACAATCGCGAGCCCCTCCTCGAGCGTTCTCTCTGATACGCGAAGAGGCTTTGGGGGTATTAAATCGCGAGCTGTGCCGTAATTCTGTAATCGTGTTTCATTTTGCGCCTCATTCAAACACGCCTTACCTTATATTTGGGGCGAGGTTTTATGTATCCAAATCTCACTTGCGGACTCAGAATATAAAGTGCAAGGAAAATATTGTGGAAACCCATATTGCTTTTGCATTTGCATGTGTGTTTTTGAATGTATGCAACATTAAAATGGCAACAACAAAAAAATGTAGTCTAAATAACTCATATAAGCGGGCTGCAGAGGATAAATGTGGAAATAAAACTGACAGCGCCTGTGATGGTCTTCTTGTACTTTATTTAAGAGTGTATTGAGACCCTGTATAATAAAGGCACGTTTAATAGGCTCTTCTGTCAAAGCAGAGCTGAGGGATGAAAAGGGTTCCTGACACCAGCTAAGCCCCTGAGAACTCCCGGCAGCAAAGGATTGTGGGCCAGGGAGCAAAAGTCTGCGCATAGTGACGATGATTAGCCTGTTCCAGGCAAGCCACATGGCATGAGTAGCGTAGAGCTGCTACCTCTCAATTAATATCATCACAACCACACTCAGGGGCTTTGCAAGTGCACACCACTAATGTGTGTGTGAGCACGTCTGTGTGTGTGTGTGTGTGTGTGTATGAAGGTGATAACAATGGCTAAGGGTTGTCAAACTGATTTTCCACCCATAAAGCCATCATGCTGTGCCTGTGGCGGCCACATCACCTCAGCAAATTAAAAATCAATTAATCAGCTCAAAGTCTTTGCGCCTGCTAATGGACTAAGGGTGCTTGGATTGATAAGGCTCATCGTTAGTATCGATGCTCTTATACCAATAACACCATTATGGAGTTGTTGTTTTTTTTTGGGGGGGGGGGGGGGGGGGGGGGGGGGGGGGGGGGTTCAACAAAACTGCTTTTTAATCTGGTGGATCTGGAGCAGACAGAAAGCAATTTATTCAGGGTTATAAGTTAATTAGCTCACACCTCGTGCCTTGTTCCCCAATGAAACTTTGTGGTAATTTCAAATATGTATTTTGCATCGGCACAGTTTCCAAACAGACGTATGCTTAAAGGAATACTGCTTATTTCATTTAATGCCACTGACAATAGAAGAAGAGATTGAAAGAGCTCTTACACCTGAACAGTAAGCAGTTTGAGTTAGCTTAAAATAAGTTCTATAAAAGATATTTAATAGCGAACTTAGCCAGTAATAAGGTTCGATAAATTTAATGAATGAATATCTTGTATTATGTGTACTGTGTAAAAATAGTATTTTGCTGCTTTTTTTTCCTTGTGGTCTTGTCCCATGCTGCACATCGCAAACTAGCTTAGCTTAGTCGAAAACCATTACCAGTTAGTGAGGTCACTGAGGTTCAGAGTGTGGTAAAAAAAAAAAAAATTCCCAAAACAACTCACTCTTATTGTGAATCAATGTGACTCTGCAGAAAAGTCTGCAGGAATTTTTAGAAGTTACAGGTTGTTTGGGGGTTTCAGGCTGACTCACAAACCCCCAAACCGCTGGTTGGCTGTTTTTGCCTTGTGCTGTTCTGTTTTAATGATTTCCGGTATTGGAGCGTAGTGACTAAATCTTAAATGTACTCTAATAAGAGAAAAAATTCAGTATATCGCTCGCTTCTGTTTATGAGCAGTAATTACTAACTAATTACTGATTACTTCTCCAAAAAAGTAATGCCATTACTTTACTGGTTACTTATTTTCAAAAGTAATTATTTACTTAGTTACTTTTTAGAAACATGATACACAACCTGAATAGGTAATAAAGCAATAGACCTTTCAGCCCAATTCTATTTTTTATGCATAATCCATCATATAAAATTGAATCAAATGGAAAGCCTCTTTTTAAAAATTGTTTTATGACTTTTAATCTTTTAATTTTATGCACATTGCATTAAGCAAAAATTAAATGAATACAACTGTCTTTGACTTGAAGAAATCTTCAACATTTAAACCTATTTTCTGCATATTCCAGCATATAAAATAAAATGTTTTGTGTTTTGCTCTTTCAAATAGATGCAAGTAAAACACAGTAAAGTCAGAAAAGGAAGGAAAAAACTGAATTTGTTTTGCTTCTTAGCAAGACAGAGCACTTTGTGCATCAGTAGAAACATAGCAACACTTGTTTTCTTGCACTTAAAAATATTGTTGCAGCACATTCATGGCTAGAGCCTGGTCAGTGGTCTGTGTGTGGCTTATTAAGCAAGTCATAAATACGCAGCAGTGGCAGTGCAGATAAAAGCTTTCAAGTTTACTTTCACTCCTGCCATCCTGGGTTGTTAACTCAGAGTTGGTGAGGCTGCTGTGACTTTCCGAGTTGGAAATTCAGAAGTTGAGGGGATGTTCCAGATGAAAATTCCAAAGATGAAAATGTTCCAAATATCCAACCCCCTGTTGTTCAGTCTATCACTGTGTGAGTGGTAGACTGAAAGCCCTTCTGCATAGAAAATTATGAGTGTTCAGATAGAGTAGAAAAGCTCTATACAAGAACCAGTCCATTTACTATTAGACCAGAGTAAACAAAATATAGGCGTGATAATGCAGCAAACCGGACTAATTGCTCTATAAAGAAGTGTTGTGACCTTTGTTGAACTAGTTCTAATTTACAAAGGTTTCAGTTTTTGCTTTGAGCTAAGCTGCACTGAGCTAACCAGCTTCTAGTTCTACCTACAAACAAATCACAGCAAGGTCAGTCAACACTCCTAACTCTTAGCAAGAATAGGAATATTCATGTAGTGTTTGAAGTATTTAACAAAATGTTCTTGTTTATCAGGACCACATTTTCTTAAAGCGTCTTGAGCTCTATTACCCAGTGTGTCATTTGTCCTGTCATCATCAGTGTTGGTCAAGTTACTTGAAAAAAGTAATCAGTAACTAATTACTGATTACTTCCCCAAAAAAGTAATCCCATTACTTTACTGATTACTTATTTTCAAAAGTAATTAATTACTTAGTTACTTAGTTACTTTTTAAAAACACGATTTACAACCTGAATAGGTGATAAAGCGATAGATCTTTCAGCCCAATTCTACTTTTTCTACATAATCCATCATACAAAATGTAAGCAAATGGAAAAACTCTGTTTTTAAAACTTGTTTTATTAGTTTTAATCTTTTAACTTTATGCATGAAGCAAAAATTTAATTATATGCAACATTCTCTGACTGGAAGAAATTTGTTTAATATTTAAACCTATTTTCTGTGTGTCTTTCAAATAGATGCAAGTAAAACACAGCAGAAAATAAATAAAAAATAAATAAATATCAAATAAATATCAAATAAAAATAAATAAAATCAAAGACTAGCGGTCCTGTTGCTCTATTTTCACCTGTAAAGCAGGAGTGGGGTAGGCGGAGGTTTACCCTGGTGCAGGTGTGCCGCAGCAGTCAGTGGAAGAATCCACGTGTTTCTCTGTGAATTTTCCCATTACGTCATAGCGCACTCGGTGCTTGCTCAGAAGTTTTGGAGTTTTGGGGGTTTTTTTCGCTGTAAAAAGAAGTTTTCTTGCCACACACAACTGACGCTAATGTTTTTGTCACTTTTTATGGAATCAAACTCAAAGTAAGGTCAGTACTTCCACGCTTTAAACGCTGCACGCTCATACTCTCTCCCGCACTCGATATATTATCCATTGTTGATCTGCACACAGCTGTTGTCACAAACGTCGCACTCGCTTACGTCACTGTCATGAGACATTCTCGCAAAAAACTCACGGTTTTAGTAACGCAGTAACGCAGCGTTCCTATGGGAAGTAACAGTAATCTAATTACCGTTTTTGCAATAGTAATCCCTTACTTTACTCGTTACTTGAAAAAAGTAATCAGAATAACAGTAACGCGTTACTGCCCATCTCTGGTCATCATCCCATCACCCTCAACCAGTCACGGTAGATGACTACCGCTCACTGAGCCTACTTCTGCCGAAGGTTTATTTCTGTTAAAAGAGAGTTTTTCCTTCCCACTGTTCCCAAGTACTTGGTCAAAGTATCATATGAAGAAGCTCTTCAAAATGGTCGTAGCTTAAGATGACCCCCTCCTAGGCTGCTGAGAGCATTATAAGATGACCGACCACTTTTAATTCACGTTGTCATCATCTATGCAGCACATCAGCACTGTACCTTCATTCATGAACACAGATCTTGGGAACCATAGAACACAGGTTCTTTTGAAAGCACCAATCCTTTTCAGAAAGTCAATTTCATGCTTGATTTTAATGACTTTCAGCTTTGTACACCAGAAACAGCAGGGGACAGCGCTTATCAGCGTAGCATCTCGAACAAAGTTCACTTTCTTTAACTGGCTTCCACTCAGCACCATTAATCATTAAGAGCGAGCTGGTAGATGTAGACTTCTAAAAATATTATGGTGTCGTTTTAGAGTATAAAAGGCATAAAATCATTAATCTGCGTTGCTTGCAACACCTCCGGTTTGTGATTTATGGATTTCTAATATACCCCACAGACAGTTAGTTCTTCCTTTAAAGTGTATACGTCTTTTTCAGACACCCAACCTTTAAAAAACTCAGTATGCTGTTTTTGTTGGAATTTAAGCATTCAGAAAAATCCTTTGAGAAAACCTTCGTAACTTCTAATGAGCCCCTTTCACACTTACTGTTTGTCAGTATGCTCCATCTTCCACAATGGGCATGACTCTGAATCTTTCTGTCTTAATATTTCATATATACACTCATTCCTCTGTGTCCTCCTGCCTCCACTCCATCATCCAGGGTCCATAAGACCTTTCTCCTCCTTATGATGCCATATAGAATTATCTTCTTTGATCCAATACATCCTTTTCCCTCGCTGCCCATCTTAGCTCCATCTCTTTTCACCTACTTCTACTATTTCTTCATGCAGGTTCCCTAGACCCTCTCAGATCCCTCTCTCTTTCTCATTTTCCTCAACTCATCCTTCCTTGCTTTTTCCTCCAGCCATCCACGTGTTTTTCCATCCATTATCTCCTCATCTCTTGCCTCGAGGCAGTCTGTATGCACGCTTTATATATCTTTGTGTAGGTTCCCTGCGAAAAGGAGCCACAACAGAGAGACGGGGGTTCTCCACAGGTCAGAAGACCCTTGATGGCTATCCTTGCTGACACTGAGAGTGACCTCCCTCGGTGCTTCGAGGCAGCCATCAGCGACCTCTACCCGAGATCGCCTCCCTTCAATGCCTTCGACAGTATACACACGATCTTATCAGAACAGAGAACAAGAGGAGAAAAGAGAAAAAAAAGAAGAGAAGACTCACTTCTGAACTGTCCCTCTGCAGGTAACGCAGACTGTGTGGATGCCAACACTCTGTCACCTGTAGAAAGGCAAATCCACCTCCATCGCCAAGCCCTTGTCACCTCCCAGACACCGTCACCCACGCGCTCAAGTTGATCAGATGTGTCGCTGCCACTCTGGCTCACATTGGCACACACAGGCTTACAAAGCATGCACACACACACACACGCACTGTCCCAAAACGAACACCTGGCAGGTCTGAGTGACAGCAGCATACACTGTATGAACACGGCTGAGTGACAGTGATGTCACTTTCCACAACAACGCAATTAAAAGCTACAATAATTGCCTGCATGGAGAGAATGAGGCTATTATGTTGTCAGGGAGGTTGAAGGATTTAAGACAGCGGCATTGTAAAGGCTCCCAGTTGACGATGTAAAAATCAAAATTTTCACCTGTCCTATAGTTAAAAGAACTCCTGCTTCCCTTGCATATTGGACAATGGATACACTGTAGGGTGCACTGTGGCACCCCACCTCCATTTTCATTATAATCTTAACAACTGTCTGTGGCATGTTTACAAGGCCGCTCATTTGAAATCATGGCATCGGTTTTCCTCTTCTCCCTGCAGTGCCTGCGGAGCCCCTCATAACAGAGGACCTCTACCCCCTAGTGGCTAGGAAGAGCAATGCAGCTGAGAGATTACTGTAACTGGAAAAAAAAACTTGGTTGTGCGCCACTGAGTGCTTTGAATCCTATTTATATGAATGACATGGCTTTGGAGTTCCCTATTTCTCAACTTTGTTGAGCACACGCTGAGCAACGGCAATCCGAAAATATCAAAACATCCGAAAAGGCACCTTAATTGCACAGCATAGCGAAATTGGGTTTGAGGGTTTAAGTCACTGGTGTGCAGTGAATCCAGGCGTGTGTCGGTAAGATTACTTATTGTGCAGCTCGATCATACATATGCAAATTCTCCTTCATGATCCCAGAGCGTTGAAAGAATTGCGGCGAGCATCCATCACGCTGAAAGACTCCATACTGGCCCATATAATCACTCAGCTGAATTGAGGGCAAGTGGGAAAGAAAGGAAGCATTTTTCCTGCTCTTCCTATCATCATTCGGAGACCAGAGAGGAGAGAAAGATCTCCGATGTACTGCAGCGCAGATGCTTTTGAGTCTTTTTCAAAGACCTTTTCTTACCAAACACACCCCCCTCTCCACAGTGATCGGGTACAGCTTTTTGGTAAATATTTGATAGTCTGGCCGTGTGTCTTTGAGACATGGAGAACGTCCGTAAGGAGTTGTTTTTTTAGGTCATCTCCAGGACTGCTCCTCTTCTTCTTCGTCTTCTTCTTCTCCCTCCTTGTTCAATCGTGCTGAACGCTGCAAAGGACAGGATGTGATAGGCGGAGGAGATTTGTTTGAAATTTGCCCCAGTTCAGAGAAAAAGGCATCTGTGTTTTGTGTGTGTGTCTGTGTGTGTCTGTGTGTCAAAAGATAGCGGAGGAGGCCCCCTGCCTCTCGCTTTCCTCCCGCAGGGTACACAACCGATTCAGGGCTTTCATCCGTGTTAAACAATGAGCCACCTTCTGAGATAGAGCAGGAGAGTGGAGATAACCCTGAGATGACTCAAGTTTGTGATTTGGATTTAAGAGAAAACAAATGAAAACACTGACCAAAGATCCTGAAACCCTGTAAACAATCCTTTAAAAATATTTCTGCATCCAGACCCAGATTAACTTAACTAAGAGAAGTCAGTCACTTCGAAGTTAGGCCAAGCCCCACCTGGTAAAATGTTTATGCAAATCCACTTGAACTTTCTGAAAACTGAAGTAATCACTAAACCTCCTTGCCGGAGGTAATAATTTTCCAGGAAAATATGCAAATGTAGCCACTGACTGCACCTTTAAAACACAGCTTTATTTTGAAGGAGCCACCACACAGAATGAAGTCTTCAAAGAAAAAAAAAGCAACAACAAAAAAACTTATAACATGCATTAAAATTTATACATGCAGCTTTTGCTCTGAACAGTCATCTCCACTTGATGACTTAACACTTGCTGACAAGGTGTTTTGGTTTGGTTTTTCTTCTTCTTCTTTTTTGTACACAGAGATATTATCAGACTTGTTCTGCATGTAAATGGCACGCATGGCATCGCTAAGTAGTCGCACCACCCGCAGACTTTTAAGTAATGGCATGAAAGATGAAAGTGTGTGTGTGTGTGTGTGTGTGTGTGTTTTCGTGGGGGTAGGGTAACCAGTTGGCGCCATCAGTAAGAGGTCACCGGGGAGCCGGTTAATGGGAAATCGTTATGTAAATCCAATCAAATTAAAATTAAGGTATGGATGGGGAGAAGGGGTGTTAAATAATATTATTACCGTGCCTCATTTGCATAACCTAATTCATGCCGCGCTTTCTTCTCCGAGTAAGTCCAAACAAATAACCGAGCTGTGTTACTCTGCTCAGTTACATGTGCGCTCAACTTAAATTTAGAGTTTCTAAAATAAACTCGCACTTCTTGCCTCTCCGCTGCTTCATCCGTGAGCATCCGCTGATGATGTGCGGCAACACACACATTGACTGAAGCCGTGGGGAGATCATTGATGCTCTTTCACTCTAACTAAAAAATCATTGCAGAGGCAAGCTGGGAGGCCTTAAAGTGCCATCACACCTGAGGACACGTCAGACTTCCCCTCAAACGCACCACGTAGTCAGGATTTGTTTAATAGCGCGTATGTATGGGATCGAAGATGCAGGCCTCAAGGTTTACCAATGAGATTGCAGCGACTCTGTCATCTGATTAGGAGGCTTAACACCTTCTCTCGGATACATGGACAGCGAGCCTGTGTAGGTGGAAGGTACGGTATATACAGTATATGTGTGGAGACTTGAAGCAGGCTTTTAATTTAACCTGTTTCAATGTCATGTATTCATGCGTCGGCAGCCCGCTTAATGTATGCACATATAATCCTGCAGTTTGCTCTGGAACCATGAAATTACTTTTAAGTTTTTTCTTTTCGTTTGTAATTAAACATTTTCATGTTTCTTGGAAAGGAAACATGGACTCCCACAAACTAACTGATGTGCTAGAAAATACAGGGGGAAAGAACATATGGAGCTGAAAATCTGATTCATTTGGTGATAAATGTAATATAGTGTTGTGGTGGTAAAAAAACAAAACAAAAAAAAACACAACAATTTGTGTTGCACTGTGATAAAAAAAAAAAATATTAATAACATGCTTGTATAGAGCTATTGAGATAAAACACGTTTACAGATTATGTCACTGTTAAACCTTTACTTCACTTTACTTTGGTATGTACTTCCTAGCAGTTATTTGCTTTATTTAGCTACCACATCTAAAGCGAGAGCACTGACTAGCACACAAGCACAGAGACCAGCTGGCGACCACCTGGCCGGTTGTTAAGGAAAAATACGTATTCCACCAAGCAGCTGAGTTGCTAGAGGGTTACTAGCACTCATTGTTAAAGTGTTCGCTAAAGCCTCAGTCACATACACTTAGAGACTGCTTAGTGACCCCTCTGATAACCAACCAGTTGTTAGGAAAAATTAGTATTCCTCAAGTGGTTGGCAAGTGGTTACTGGAGGTTGTTTTCTGTCTCTAGGTAAAACTGGTCACAAAGAAAATCTGCAAACACCAAATGCTAGGCAGCAGTGAGATCACAAAGAATGCAATGCAAGCTAGAAACTGTGATCACTAGTCTTTTTTAAACATGGCTGCTCCTCTGTTGTTGGTTAGAGAATGTTTGCAGACAAGTCAGTGTCTTCTACACAAGCTATCGCAACCACGGCATTCTTCTAGCGCAGCACTGTCTTTGCATCCTATTTCTTTCTTTTTTTCTTCTTCTTCTTTTGTGGCCTCATGTCACAAACATGTTTTATGAGGAATACCTGGAATATGAAAATATTACAACTCTTCATTTTATTTTATTTATTTTATTTATTTTATTTATTTTATTTATTTTTTTATTTTTTTATTTTTTTATTTTTTTTATTTTTTTTTTATTTTCAGTTGTTACAGGCGGGACAGACATGACTGAGGGATAGGAAAGGGAGAAAGAAAAATAAAGGAAAAGAAAAACAGAAGGGAAGAGGGACAGTGAGAAAGGGCACTTAAAAAGAGAAAGAAGAAAAAAAAATCTCCCGGATCCTCCTGTTGAGAGAAAAAGAAGAGAAAACAAGCAAAAAAAAACCAGAGCAACATACTAAACACAACCCCATCACGTTAATCTAGCTAAGTGTAAACAGCAGTAAATACTGAATATTGAATGTTGTTGTGTAGCAAGCAGGACCGACAGCACACAATGTGCTTGGAAATAGCAGCCAATAGAGGTGTAGTTTATGTCTATGAACAGTGAACACCCGTGTGCACACCTGTGCGCTTGTATTCAAAAGGTTTCCCCGTGTAATGGTCTGCTAGAGGATGTAGAGAGCCATAGCCCTGTCCCCCAGGGCATGAAGCAGGCATGGAGGAGATCCAGGCCCCAGACATCCAGAGACCCAAGAGTGCGAGAGCCCAAGGAGGACCACCAGAGGGGCATCCGTGCCACCCTCCTGGGAAGAGCTGAGGAGAGCCCCAGATGAGGGGTCACCCAGTAGCCACGGAGCAGAAGCCAGGGGGCTGCAGTGGCGTGCAACAGGCACCAGACCCCGCCAAGTAGTCACCGGGAGTGAGCTGGTACATACCTGAGCACCCAGCCCCGGACACCAAGAACCACCAACGCACCGACCCCTGAGGGCATCAGTTACCGGCAGAGAGTGTGGTGAGGGGAAATAGGCCTTCGCATCCTATTTCACCCGGCAACAGCCAGCAACTGCACACTAACCAGGCCGAGAATACACCCTTTCCCTAAGAACTGGCGTTCTCCAACCAGACTCCAGGCTTGTGTGACTGAGCCCTAAATTAGCAAAATATTGGAATATAAGGAAGCTTATCTTGCGCTGTGTCACTCAAAGATTGTTTTTCTTTTCTGTAAAAGGCAGTTAAGCAGAAACCAACATAAAAAGCACACCTTTGACAATTTCACTAAGTGGCTCAATCAGTACACGCATTGGGTAGAGTTTTAGCATCTGAAATGATAGAAAAGTTTGCGAAGTACTCAGTACAGTCACAGTCTGTAGACTAGTGAATTCATTCTAAAGAGGTCATTGAGGATATTTAGCAAAAGAAACAGAATTTATGAATATTTATTAGAGGTTTCACAAAAGAATACTCTGATGAGTGACTCTTTGATGCATATTTAAATGTGTGCTTCGGTGCATATTTAGATTTCTCATCTAGTAAATAAAGAAAGAGATGTTGGGAAACTGATTGATGTCAGTACATCTAAATCTTTAAAGTGGTGTAAGAGCCTTCTGAGGAGTGTTACCATTTCATTTTCCTTTGAACTCCCGAACACCTGCAGCATAATCTGAAGTGATGGTTAAAGGCTATTTGTAGTGCTCGAAAATACGTGTGTGGTTACATACATCATACAGGCTTCCACTTTGATTGAACATTTAATCAGCATGTTCAGAGTGGATGTGGAAGAGACTGAATGCTTGCTTGTGATAGTGTAAAATAATGTAAAGAAAGCAGTCTGGTGCAGTATTTAGGGTGATCACCTGAAAACCGCACACCTTTAAAGGCCCTTCTTTTAGCATTCCACCAACAGGAGAATGCTAAAAGAGTTAACTTCAATAATTGCTTCCTCCAAACCATCAACGTGTCTTTTAGACCCCATTCCTACAAAACTGCTCAAAGAAGTCCTGCCATTAATTAATTCTTTGATCTTAAATATGATCAACCTATCTCTAATAATCAGCTACCACAGGCCTTCAAGCTGGCTGCAGTTAAACCTTTACTCAAAAAGCATCTCTAGACCCAGCAGTCTTAGCTAATTATAGCCAATCTCCAACCTTCCTTTCATATCAAAAATCCTTGAAAGAGTAGTTGTCAAACAGCTAACAGATCATCTGCAGAGGAATGGTTTATTTGAAGAGTTTCAATCAGGTTTCAGAGCTCATCACAGCACAGAAACAGCTTTAGTGAAGGTTACAAATGATCTTCTCATGGCCTCTGACAGTGGACTCATCTCTGTGCTTGTCCTATTCCAATTCAATTCAATTCAATTCAATTTTATTTATATAGCGCCAAATCACAACAAATGTCGCCTCAAGGCGCTTCATAGATACAGAGAAAAGCCCAACAATCATATGACCCCCTATGAGCAAGCACTTTGGCGACAGTGGGAAGGAAAAACTCCCTTTTAACAGGAAGAAACCTCCGGCAGAACCAGGCTCAGGGAGGGGCGGCCATCTGCTGCGACCGGTTGGGGTGAGAGAAGGAAGACAGGATAAAAGACATGCTGTGGAAGAGAGACAGAGATTAATAACAGATATGATTCAATACAGAGAGGTCTATTAACACATAGTGAGTGAGAAAGGTGACTGGAAAGGAAAAACTCAATGCATCATGGGAATCCCCCGGCAGCCTACATCTATTGCAGCATAACTAAGGGAGGATTCAGGGTCACCTGGTCCAGCCCTAACTATATGCTTTAGCAAAAAGGAAAGTTTTAAGCCTAATCTTAAAAGTAGAGATAGTGTCTGTCTCCCGAATCCAAACTGGAAGCTGGTTCCACAGAAGAGGGGCCTGAAAACTGAAGGCTCTCCCTCCCATTCTACTTTTAAATACTCTAGGAACAACAAGTAGGCCTGCAGAGCGGGAGCGAAGTGCTCTAATAGGGTAATATGGTACTACAAGGTCATTAAGATAAGATGGGGCCTGATTATTTAAGACCTTGTATGTGAGGAGCAGGATTTTGAATTCAATTCTGGATTTAACAGGAAGCCAATGAAGGGAAGCCAAAACAGGAGAAATATGCTCTCTCTTTCTAGTCCCTGTCAGTACTCTTGCTGCAGCATTTTGGATTAACTGAAGGCTTTTCAGTGAGTTTTTTGGACATCCTGATAATAATGAATTGCAGTAGTCCAGCCTGGAAGTAATAAATGCATGAACTAGTTTTTCAGCATCACTCTGAGACAGGATATTTCTAATTTTAGAGATGTTGCGCAAATGGAAGAACGCAGTCTTACATATTTGTTTAATATGTGCGTTGAAGGACATATCCTGGTCAAAAATGACTCCAAGGTTCCTCACAGTGTTACTGGAGGCCAAGGTAATGCCATCCAGAGTAAGAATCTGGTTAGATACCATATTTCTAAGCTTTTCAGCGCCGAGTACAATGACGTCAGTTTTATCTGAGTTAAGAAGCAGAAAGTTAGTGGCCATCCAAGTCTTTATGTCTTTAAGACATTCCTGCAGTTTAACTAATTGGTGTGTGTTATCTGGCTTTATGGACAGATAGAGCTGGGTGTCATCTGCATAGCAGTGAAAATGTATGCTATGTCTTCTAATGATGCTGCCTAGGGGAAGCATGTATAATGTAAACAGAATTGGTCCTAGCACTGACTAGACCTCAGTGCAGCATTCGATACTGTTGACCATAATATTCTATTAGAGCGATTAGAACATGCTGTGGGTATTACAGGTATTCTGCTGCATCGCCTTCACACACTAAGGTTAATTATGGAGTTCCACAGGGTTCAGTGCTAGGACCAATTCTGTTTACATTATACATGCTTCCCCTAGGCAGCATCATTAGAAGACATAGCATACATTTTCACTGCTATGCAGATAACATGCAGCTCTATCTATCTATGAAGCCAGGTAACACACACCAATTAGTTAAACTGCAGGAATGTCTTAAAGATATAAAGACCTGGATGGCCGCTAACTTTCTGCTTCTTAATTCAGATAAAACTGAGGTTATTGTACTCGGCGCTGAAAATCTTAGAAATATGGTATCTAACCAGATTCTTACTCTGGATGGCATTACCTTGGCCTCCAGTAACACTGTGAGGAACCTTGGAGTCATTTTTGACCAGGACATGTCCTTCAACACACATATTAAACAAGTATGTAAGACTGCTTTCTTCCATTTGTACAACATCTCTAAAATTAGAAATGTCCTGTCTCAGAGTGACGCTGAAAAACTAGTTCATGCATTTATTACTTCCAGGCTAGACTACTGCAATTCATTATTATCAGGATGTCTTAAAAACTCGCTGAAAAGCCTTCAGCTAATCCAAAATGCTGCAGCAAGAGTACTGACAGGGACTAGAAAGAGAGAGCATATTTCTCCTGTTTTGGCTTCCCTTCATTGGCTTCCTGTTAAATGAAGAATTGAATTCAAAATCCTGCTCCTCACATACAAGGTCTTAAATAATCAGGCCCCATCTTATCTTAATGACCTTGTAGTACCATATCACCCTATTAGAGCACTTCGCTCTCGCTCTGCAGGCCTACTTGTTGTTCCTAGAGTATTTAAAAGTAGAATGGGAGGGAGAGCCTTCAGTTTTCAGGCCCCTCTTCTGTGGAACCAGCTTCCAGTTTGGATTCGGGAGACAGACACTATCTCTACTTTTAAGATTAGGCTTAAAACTTTCCTTTTTGCTAAAGCATATAGTTAGGGCTGGACCAGGTGACCCTGAATCCTCCCTTAGTTATGCTGCAATAGACGTAGGCTGCCGGGGATTCCCATGATGCATTGAGTTTTTCCTTTCCAGTCACCTTTCTCACTCACTATGTATTAATAGACCTCTCTGCATTGAATCATATCTGTTATTAATCTCTGTCTCTCTTCCACAGCATGTCTTTATCCTGTCTTCCTTCTCTCACCCCAACCGGTCGCAGCAGATGGCCCCGCCCCTCCCTGAGCCTGGTTCTGCTGGAGGTTTCTTCCTGTTAAAAGGGAGTTTTTCCTTCCCACTGTTGCCAAAGTGCTTGCTCATAGGGGGTCATATGATTGTTGGGCTTTTCTCTGTATCTATGAAGCGCCTTGAGGCGACTTTTGTTGTGATTTGCCGCTATATAAATAAAATTGAATTTAATTGAATTGAAAGTAGCATATCAGCAAGTAGGCTACAACCAGCACAATAAGCTGGAGGATGCTAGGATCAGAAAAAAGATGTAGTGTTAGAAGCACCCATATTTTACTCTTTAAAGTCATATAACTTAAAACTATAAGTGATCCTTTTCTTTAATGTAGTTTAGAATACAAGGAGCCACAAACCTTAGAGAGAGGCTTCCTCTGGCAGCTCCCAGGGCCGCTAACGATAGCCTTCAAAAGCTATTGAATCCTTTGTACCCACACAACCACCAATTGCAGGTCTGTACTAAGGTTTTTGTGGCCTTTTATTTTCTTTTAATACAATTTCATCGTCATCATTTTCTCTCTCTGCAGCGCTTCCCATTGTGTGGATGCTGGAAGCAAGATGAGTGGAAATTCTTCACACACCTAAGTGTCAAAATTTGCTACTAGTGTTAAAGACCTGTTGTAATGTCTGCTCACGCTTCACTCGTTTTCTCTAATATGCTGCTGCTTACATCTAGGCTTGACTTCCAGGTGGCTGCCACCATTTGTTATACAGTCTGTGAGAGTGCCTAACCTGAGGTAGGGGTTAAAAACGACCTCTGAAAAAAGGATTCAAAGAACTTTGAACTTTTGAAGAAACTTCCTATTTCCAGTAGGGTGAACATGCAAAAAACGGGGGTACTTCTTTCAAAAGTTATGAGAACTTTCCTCTCCGAAAACACCTTTGTATGCATATTGGTGTGGAAATGTATTACTTTTTTCACTGCTTATGGGTTTGTGTGGGTGGGTGTGGGTGGGTGTACACAAGTGTGTATGCAGTCCTTCATTTTATGTAGTGATGTGTCTGTGTATGTGTTACTTGGCATGCGTTATGGGGACAGTCTACAGGGGCCTGTTCAGCTCGTGCGGAACAGCACTGTGGGACAGTATCAGGTTACCCTGCATCACTGCACTCAGACAGCTGTGGAACAGTTATTTTTGATCACGGAACAAAGCTTGTGGATTCCTACCTCAGCAAATCTTTTGTGTGTGTATGTGCACGTTACATTTCAGTGTCTCGGTGTGCATGCACAAAAAAGTGTGGGTTTTCAGGCGCTCGTGAGCCGCTGTGTGCTGTATTTGCAGGGGAACAGCGTGTCCCCATCTTCTCTGATATCTGTTTGTGCTCAGACGGCAAGGTCGGCCTGGCTTAGACAGACAGGCAGAAAGCTTTAGATGCACCTCTTCCCCCAAGGCTGCACACACTTTGAGCAGCTGTGCAAAGCCCACAGTGAACTAATATCCACCTGTGATTAACCCTGCATTACCTAACCCAACGTGTTATCATCTGGAATTCGGGGCCCTCAGGCTGCACTGACTCACAGTGTGGCCTCATAAAATGCACCATTAAACAATTATGAGGCTTTACGACTGAACCACCTGACTGTAAGCACTTTGACAGTGTGTGTTTGTCTTTGGCGGTAGGTATAAAGGGGGTACGTTTTGGATTGGGGATGTGGCATTGGCTGATTACGCCCAAAATTATTGACTTTTAATCTCCCTGGTTCTCTGGCTTTTTTTTATGCAGTAACGACAAGACACTGAAGGTGCTGGATATTATCCAAATAAGAGGAGCTTGCAGAGTTATGAGACATGGAACATGTTCCAATTAATTCATCCTTTTTATTGGGTTCTCTGCAGGACTGGAAGCCATTTTTATACAAAAAAAATAGCACTATATCACTTTAAGCTGCATTAAGAGGAGAGCAGTGGTTGCAATAAACATTACAGGTGATAGATATAAGACATACCATAAAACAGGAGTGCCAACAATGTTGTACAAAAACATTTTTAGCCTCCTCTGCTATTGTGAATGAAAGAGTTCTTCACATGCTGCAAGAGTTTGCCCCCCACAGACAAACAGAGAAAGTTCAAATGTATGGAGCTCTGGCAAGTTCGTTCAACTTTTATGTGTTTTTAATTAGATGATATACAGCGAATAGTGAAATCACAGTTAGTGTATGAATTAAATTTACAAAATGTTCATGTTTTATTCAGTATGGCCTGAAACAAATGCTTGAGCCCAGAAAGTCGACAAGAAAGTTTTTACTCAGGTCACAGACCAAGAGAGCCTGAGGGTCGTTTTTCCTCTATATCAGCTCAGTCTCTCAGAGGTCTGTGAAAAAACTATGAGAACTGAATCGATTATTTTTGTTTATAAACACAAGTTATAATGTTATTTTGTGTCACTGAGCACAAATTTGTAAATTTGGAATATTTGCAGTTTATCTGATGTGTGAAAAACTGATGTCTATGACATGGGTCCCTGATAGGAACACCACTTATGCCTCCGTTACACTTCTGACCTCCAAATGCAGAAGTTTTTTGTCTTTTAATCAGTAAATATGAGAGCAGACTGATGAAAAGTTGGAATAAAAAGTTGTAATATTGAGCCAAGGAACACAAAAATGAGAAGCAACAGCTGGGGGTATGTGCTACTGGGGGTTTGGAGAGAGCATGGTAAAGCAACATGTGGCGTTATAACCCTACCCATAAAGAAATGTCGGCCAATTAATAGATGCTGAACAATAACAAGGCACACAGTCTGACATCAAAAAAGAAGTCAAAGATTCCCTGTTCTTGCAAAACTGAGTTTTCTAAAACTGGCTACAAATACCAAAGTATGTGTGGACTAAGGGTAGTGATTATTTTCCATTCACACCCAAGCAGGTGTGGTGGGTGGCTGCCCCTCCATGAGCCTGACTTAGCTGGCAGTTAAAATTGAGTTTTTCTTTCCCACTGTCACCAAGTGCATGTTCATAGAGGATTTGAGATCATTGTGGTTTCTTTGTAATACATTACCGTATGTATTGCCTTGAGGCGACTGTTGTTATTGGGGCTAGATACATAAAAGTGAATACATTTGAATAGAATATATCACAAAGTGTCATGAGACGGCTGTCTTTACAGGCGTGTGGGCCAATAACATAATTCAGGTTTAAAACACTTTTGAGTTTCATCCACATTTCAGACCTATTTTTATGGCTAATGCTTGATCAGCACAAATCGCCATGTTAATGTGATGCCACTGAACAGGCTTTTTCTGTGCACTTAAGTCTTCAGTAAAAAATTATATATATATATATATACACACACACATTTACATATATATATATATATATATATATATATATACACACACACACATTTACATATATATATATATATATATATATATATATATATATATATATATATATATATACACAGTGTTGGGGAGTAACGGAATACATGTACCGCCGTTACGTATTTAAAATACAAAATATGAGTAACTGTATTCCGTTACAGTTACCGTTTAAAATGGTGGTATTTAGAATACAGTTACTTTGTTGAAATAAATGGATTACACGGCGGTACTTCCCTGTTTCATATTGTCGCGGGTCAGGCCTGTTTGGGTTTTGTTTGACAGCTACGTTCTGTCGTTCCAGGTGGCAGCGTTACGGTTGCCATGGTTACAGGGTGACGCTCTCTCTCTGCGTGTTTCCTGGGTGAGAGAGGCCTTTTTGTTGTTGTTGTGCTAAGCTAATAGGCAGAATGCTACCAGTATAGCGCTAAAGAATGTAGCATCATGGGCAGTGTAGTCTGTGCTGCAGGGAGAATGGACTGCCATACACGTTATGTGTCTGTGAGCGAGGGAGGGAGAAAAAGGAGAAGTAGGAGTTGTCATCGAGCAAAAACGGGAACTGGAGGCATGTAAATATAATAATAACCACTGCAGCCAAGAAGAGTGCCTGACGAGCCCAGTTGTAAGTAAGCTATTAAGACTCGACTGTACACTGTGTTCATGTTTTCCTCCAAAAACAATAAGTTCAGTTGGAGCAGCCTTTCAACGCCTTTCTCTTTCTCTCGCTAGCAAAGTTGACCCAGACAACAAAGTAAAGCTAGTTTTCGGCTACGAGCCCGACACAGAACCCACCATATTAGCCAGAGGTCCCTTTACTACGGTTCGGAGCCGCGGACCTTCAGTAACAGTAATAAATCACAGCAATAGTACATTCACGTAGTTGTAAACAGCATGATAATATATTAAGTAATCCAAAGTATTCAGAATATGTTACTCTCATTGAGTAACGTAACGGAATACGTTACAGAATACATTTTGGGGCATGTATTCTGTAATGGAATACATTTTAAAAGTAACCTTCCCAACACTGTATATATATATATATATATATATATATATATATATATATATATATATATATATATATATTATATTAGTATTCCGTTGTATTGTTAAACACCTGTTCCATGATAAAGAGTTATTAAAGTAGAAACAGTTGCTGAAACTTGGTTTTTATGTCGGTAGTGGTTTTGTATTAATCAAAGCAGAATACAGTTTGGTTGATATTGTTCAGAGTTAATTGTCGGGTGGGTATCTCTCCCAACGAGATGAGTGACGATGAATACAAATAGGTCAAGTCTTTTTTTTCATCTTTTTTTTGGTACTTGCCAGATTGCTTTTGTATGTGTGGGTGTTTGTGTGAGTGCCAGTTGCACATTGCTGGTGCAGCACCTCTCTCGATCTTTCTGGAGGTCACAGCTCATATCCTCCTTTATATTTTAAGCGTGTAATTCTCCTCATAAAGCTGTATTTTATTGGTGTCAGATCACTTGCCTGTAAAATGGTGTATTGACTTCATCCCCCTCCCCTTCTTCTGATTGTTATTCGTGTGCGAGCAGAGATGCCTCTGAGTGTTTCATGTGTTCTGTGTGAAAAAGAGAAAAATGAGCTCAAGTCAATGAGTCTCCATGTAATGTATTGAAACCTTCATACAAAGGTTGACCATGTCCTGGTTGGTGACATTGGGATACAAAGTATCCAGGCAGCGTGTGCTTTGTGTAGTGTGTGTTCTTGCTCAGGTGAGCTAATAAGGTCACTAGAACCAGCAGAACGATGTGTCACAACGAAGGTCACAAGTTCAGTCCCTGTGTGTAATGTCACACTGGTGACATTAAAGCAGATGGCCTCTTAACTCAGCTGCCTTGTGCCAGTCTTTGGTACAGCAGACACCATGGCCGAAACACTATTACGCTTCCTAAGCCTCAATTGCAGCATGAAATCTTATCTCCTACAAGTTAACATTCTCCTTCAAAACAACTGAAGGGCAATCGGCCACAGAAGTAGGAGGGATGGAGAGGAAATCAAAGAGTGTTGGAAATCAAAGGTTGTTTTTTTTTTTTTTTTTAAATTCTTTTCACCTTTACTTTTTTTTTTTTTTGTTTGTATCATACACACAATTTCATCCAAGGACCCTATTAACCCACAGGATGAACTTTTGTCCCCTGCTCAGGTACCCTCATCTCTGCGTGTGATGAGGGAGATGGGGTCAGCTGTTTTTATCCCAAGCTGAGACCGCAAAGACCTTGTCGATCTGGTCCCCAGAGAGATGGCTGTAATAGCATTTTTCTGTAGAAATCATAGGACAAGACACAGCCCGAGCTGGGATCAGCAGGTATGAGAGGATATCTGTATGGCTATGTGAAGCTAATACCATTTTTCCCTGAACGTCAGTGCTGCTAAACAGTGAGATAAATGTTAAATTAGAACTGCTCATAGCCATTTATGAGTAGAATATGTAATGGTATTGACTGTGCATGTGTGAAGACCAGCGCTCGAGGTGGTAATGAAAAGAAAATTATGTTACACACTCCTATCAGGTTTATTTCACGTTATATTATAATAACACTAATATTCGGTCTAATACACCCTTTTGCATAAATTATGTCACACAAGTTTGATCATTTGTCACAATTTAAGTAACGTGCAATCTAATAACACATGATCAAATCTCATGTTCCTGTAATGCATGCCATATGGTGCCGGCTTGACATGCCACAGCTGTGAATGTAGGCCAGTCAATTGCTTATTGCACCACGTTGGAAATCTAAGCGAGAACAACCACAAGGGCTGGTTGTCTGCCTGTCACACTGTCTTGCATTTCAATCAGTGATCTCCTTAATAATGTCCTTGTTATTGATCGTAGTTGGGAAATGATTCGCTTGCTCCTGATGTTATTGTTTGCTTTCCTTTGCCTTGACGCCATGCATGTAAGAACAATTGTTAAGTCTTGATTTGTTATTTTCGCCCCCGGTAGTGCTTCTTTGGCCAAACGTCTTGTTTGGGCCATTAAATCCCAAACCACTTCCTTCTGCTCTTATTTAAAATCCATTGCTCGTAATAATCTGATATATACCTTCTCTAAAACAGCAAAAATCCACCCTACGGGCAGTTTTTCCAGGCCTGAGGTGCTTTTTCGCTTCACTCAAGTATCACATCGACGTGTGGTTAATTTATCTTATCCTGAATATCTTTGTTACACAACTGTGTATTGTCACATGAGAAAAACTTGGTATTTGTTTGAAACTCAACAACAGAATATTAAATTGATGCATAGTGAATCTATATGAATATATATTTCTGTATTTCTAAATTATGACAAGATCCACCCCAAACCATAATAGAGCCTCCACCAGTCCTATGTACCTGTTGAAGACAATTTGAATTCAAATTTCACATTTGGATTTATCACTCAATAAGACCTGTTGACATTGATTTTTAGGCTAGTTCTCTTGTAATTTGCCATACTTCCACCTTTTCTCCCCATTTCCCTTCCTTGACAGTATCTTCTTCTGCTGAGAAGAAGTCATGCTTCTGCTGAGATCATTTCTCATGAGGGTTCAGCAATCAAAAGATGCATCAATTCAAGGCCCAAATCATCTCTTGGGGTCTGTTTCTTAAGAGTTTTCAGGCCTGCCACTTCTATACTTGTCTAGTTTCCTCAAATTCTTTAAGGAAACACTGCACATCATGTTGAGATTTACAAAGTTGTCAGCTAATCTATCTGTGGGAATCACCTTGTGTAAGTAGAAACACAATTTAATGCCTGGCAAACTATGTTATCTTGCACATTTTTCAAGACCAATTAAGACTTACAAGAAAGTCTTAGTTTTTGGAATCGACATAAAAAGAAATGAGGAATGGCTCAAGACTTTTTCACCATATTTTACATAACTTTGCCATTTAATTTTTATCAAGTTTTATTATTAATGGCATTATTAATGGCATGGCCATCTGATATTCTGAATTGACTCCTTAATCCTGCTTGTGGTGTTTCTTGAAGTACTTTTATTGCAGAGAATATGGTCTGTTGTGTGGTAAATATTATTGACAACCCATTCAAAAATTCTGTTATCTAGTTGTATTTATTGAAATGCTTCTCTGCAATGATGAGAAATGGACCTTTCATGTAATCTTTCACATGAAGCAGTTTTCAGCAAAGGGTTCAGCTTCTACACAGTGTTTTCAGCAGATAGTTCTCCTTCTTCTGCTGTTTTCAGATTCCACTACACGGCATTCACACTGCATTTTCGCAGGAAATGCAACTTTTTCTAGTTTCACGTTAAGAACTGTCTGGGGTCTTTATTTTACTGGAAAGGTTTTTGGGGTCTTCTTCCTGTCTGTGTTTGTTTACCTGTGTACACATCACACTGCTTACTTTTTTAGAGGTTTGTGGATTTTTTTAAAAGTGTTCTCACGGCAGCTTTAGTTTGGGAGGAATCTGGCTTACAGCAATGGTGTGGCAGTTCTGCACTGTGAAAAAATGAAAAATGTATTACTACTACATTTAAGATGCCTCTTCAAATGCATTATCTTTTTACATCCAAATAACCTGTGCTGGGTTCACTCAAGGGTAATCCACTCTGCCGCCTCTGGTAACGTGAGTCTAATGGCTGTTTGTGCAATGGGATCAAGGTGCCAAGGCTTGTGTGCTGAATGAATAGTGTTCACTGTCTCCACTATGCACTGTAAAGTAAATACCTGGGTAATCGTCATGACAAGCTGTTAAGAGGGACCGAGGCTTCCCCGGTTGTGGAGTCTAGACTGCAGAGATGATAGCAGAGGGGAGTGTAAAAGCTTCCAAAGTCAAAGGGAAGTGCAGCTAGAGAACAGCTGCAGTGTGGGTATAAGGAAAAGATTATTGTCTTCACAATTGGCAATTTCAAACTTCGAGAACTCATAGAAAGAAAGGTGTAGACCAGCGTGAGGTTCAGTGGAAGTCCATCAAAAATACACAAGATAAATAATACAGCTGTTTGGCAAGGTGAAACATTCTGATAAAGACTTTACATGATGGATTATAACAACATTGCCCTTTCATTCAAGCAATACTAGTGTATTACATACACTCAATGGACACTTTATTGGCTACATCTTGCTAGCACTGCCTTCAGAACTGTTTCTTTTCTACATGCTATATATTCAAAAAGATGCTGGAAACAATCCTCAGAGATTTTGGACTATGTTGTCATGACAGCATCAACAGTTGCTACAGCTATGTCGAACTCACGTCCACAACGTGAATCTCCCATTCCACCATATCCCAAAGGTGCTCTATTGGACTTAGGTGTGGTGATTTTGAATACAGTGAAGTCATTGTCATGTTCAAGAAGCCTGTGTGAGATGAGCTTTGTGACAAGTTATCTTACTTAAAACAGCCAACAGAAGGTGGGTACACTTTGGTCATAAAGGGATGGACATAGTCCAGAGCATAGTTGGGTAGGCTGCGGTGTTTAAATGATGCTCACTTGTTACTAAGAGCCAAGAATATACCTCCCATACAATTACACCACCAGCAGCAGCCTGAACCTATTACACAAGGTAGGATGGATCCATACTTTATAGAGATTCCTACCCTACCATCCAAATGCTGCAGCAGAAATTAAAAGTCAACAGACCAGGCAATATTTTGACATTTTTCCAGTTTTGGTGAAACTGTATGAATTATAGCCTAATTTTCCTGTTCTTTGAGGACAGGCATGACACACAGTGAGGTCTTCTGCATTAATTCATCTGCCCTCAAGGTTTGACATGTTGTGTGTTCAGAGCTGATCTTCTGCATTCCTTGGGTGTAATAAGTGGCTGTTTTAGATATTGTTCTCTTTTCTCTGCAAACCCTAGAGATGGTTCCATGGGAGGATCCAAGCAGATTAGCACCTTCTGAAATACTTGGATCAGCCCTTCTGGTACAATCCACCATCCCGCATTCAAAATTACCTTTCTTCCACATCCTGATTCCTAGTTTGAACTTCAGCAGGTCATTTTGCCTGTGTCTACATGTCTAAATGGACTGACTCGTTGACTCTTGTCTCCTTTGCCATTAACATTATCACATTATCACAGGCTAATGCTAACTGAGCAGCACTCAGTTAGCATTAGCCAAGAATTTAGCTAATGCTTTCAAAGACTGTCATAGCAAACCAGCATGAGTAAGCAAAATTTGGCTAGTAAAACTAACTTGATAATATATTTATTATATGATATAGATTCATAACAAATGATTAAAATGCTTCCAGAAGAGACTTTTATTTCTCCTAAATTACAATGCTGTGACTGCACAACGCAGTTTTGATCCTGGACCAACATTTTTATGGTAATCATTGAACAGCACTGACACAGAGATATCAGATACACCAGGCTTCCATTGTCAAACAGCTTCTGTTGCTGGTCCAGCGCTTTTGTCCATATTGTGTATTTGGTCAGAAGTTGGTGAGAAAGCCAGAAAAGCTCTTCATTCACTGCAAATGCACAACTTCTTTGTCAAATGTAGACTTGCATAGTAGGTTTGGATCATAGAAATAGAACTCTGTTCTGAAACTGTGTCTTTGCCATCGCTGTCACTCAACTGTAATTTCACAATACCAACAGCCATTGCCACAGTCTGAATAGCCAAACAGTTTACTCCTCTGCACATGGTCCCTGGCTCTGTTGTATTCCCCAGCCCTCATGTCTTTATGTCCAGAATGGTTTACATTCTGGATAGGCTTATCTATGTGTGGATAAACTTTGCTTCTTTTTTTTTTTTAAACTGCAGCTGCTCCCATGTGTTTCTCCGACAAACAGCATCTTTCACTGTGTACACTTTACTTTCTATAAAAGGACTTTAAAAAAAAAACCCTGCCACCTGTCTAGTTGACAGCTGAGTGAAATTTAAAAGCCGTGGCTTTTACATGCCGTTTGATGATGAATCATTCCTTTCTTTCTTTTTATTTCCTTTTTTCCACCCTCCCATAGTGCTTTAAAGAAGCCCAAGTCTTCACAAGAGCTCTGTAAGGATTTACACTGAAAGATTGACACAGTGGATGATGAGCGCTACGATATCGAGGTGAAGGTGGCCAAGAATGAGAAAGAGCTGCTTGTCTTTGTAATGGAAATGAACAGAAGTTTAACTCTGTGTCAGAATTTTTTATGGTTGCTAACCACACCTGTATTTTACCCCGGGTAACCCCCAGCTCTTTGAAGATCAAATGCTACACTCTCATCTTAATCCTCCTTCCAAGATTATATCTATTTACATCTCTAGCCACACCAAAGTGAAATTATGATATTGCATGCACTGCCTCAACTCATGGGGCATTGCAGAGATTGGTATGAAAAACCATGCATAGTTGAATGTCAAATTGTATTCTGCAGGCTTTGTGATCTGCTCTAATCCACAAAGGATGCAGAAGAAAGATGTTCTGTGTTAGTGCATATCTAAGATTGCAGAGCGAATATAGGAGAAATGGAGAAATACCGTGCTTCGCCTGCTTTCTTTTACTGACCCAGAGTCCCAGCTCGTGATTTTAGAAGATGCTGGAAAAGAAAGTTCATAAGAGGCCAAACCTGATGCACCAAAAGAGGCCTGGAAACCAAACTGAAAAAACAGCATGAAGAAGAAGAAAGTGAAAGTCAGGCTGCAGGCAGCAGCTTGCTCAGGTTTACAGTTTTTTTTCCCATAGAAGCTATTGTGTGTACACACACACACACACACTTTTTTATTTTTTACTGCAAGGCTTCTTGTTTGACATTACCAATATCTGCAATATCTTAAAGTGGCTGTTCAGTACAACTATATCCATAATTTAAATAATACCCAAATACCTCTTGTATTTCTGCTTTTATTTGGCTAAATTTACTCTAACTTTTAGTTAGATGCAAACTGAAGTGTGGAAATACCTCAGGATTTTCTTTCGACTTGATTTTTGTAATAGAGTTTTGCAGGTCACAGATTACCCCCACCCCCCAAATGTCCAACCTCAACCCCACCAAGACACAATAGTATTTCAAATACAAACTTGTTACCAAACGCAAGTGCATTTTGCATTTCTTTGGATCTACTTTGCATTCTGAACTGTTGGTGGCAGCATAGGTCAGGATGCTGACACCATGACCAATAAGGGATCTGACTCATACTTCCAGTGTTCACTTTATCATAATCTCCACCAGGGGCTGTCCAAGCATCACCCTCCACTCATCCATTCATTTTTATTTATTTTTCACTGATGCTTGAAGGAGGGCTACAGAAGGTTGAAGGATGAAGGACTGATGGCACATTAAATTTTAACCCACAACTTAGCTTGAGTAAACCTGGTCCTACATGGTTTGATTCTGTAATATAAGTTAGTATGGTCATGAATATCTTTACTGTTGCAGCTTATGATGATTGTGAAAGTACAGTTTGAGTGGTAGATTGTTGAATAATAGGTCATGATTGTAGGTGGCTAAACTACATACACAGTTTCTATAAAACAATGCATTAAAAATACTGTTTCCTTAACTTCGATGCTTTATGTCATTTTGCGTTTTTCTTCTGTTTTGAACAGATGGTCTTGTTGTTATTGACCTCAGATGGGTTTCTGTAGTAATATCAAACATCCCACACAATGTTATATTTGCCCTAGCTTTGACTCTCAAGTCGACATTATATCAAGGCTTTACTGTCTGCTGCTGTCTTATGTGTGTCAGTGCTGCTTACACTGGAACAAGCTAGAAATAAGACATAGGAACGTCCAGAGATTGCTTGGATCCATCCAGATATAGCTGCATGTAGCTTTATATTTGTTGATGGGAATCAGAGGAGCCTCACTGAGGTGTCATGGGAGTGATTTAGTTAAACACCTGCGATGAGAGGTGCCCACTTAATGACATCCTTTTTTTTACTCACCCATCTCTCTCCACTGTGTGCCAATGCTGGGTTTCTAAAGTTCTCTTTTTTTGCTTTTTTCACACAGTGTACTTTTATGGCATCCTATGTAAAATAAACAATTCCAGTGGAAGATCAGTAGCCATCAGTGTCGTTACTAAGAAATGGAGTTGAATAAAACACCTCTAGCGCAATAAGTGTAAATGATTTACACTGTAAAAAAAAAAATCCCAAAAAAACAGTAATATTCAGCTGGGGCGCCAAAATAATACCAGAAAATAACAGAAAATAACTTTCTCATGAAAATACGGTTATTTTCAGTAATGACAATACAGTTTGTTGCCCTAATTTTACATGGGATTTTGCCTTTTTCAAGTGCTTTTAAACATTAAATTAGGACCATTTTAATGTGATTAAACAATGAAATTACCTATAAACAAGGTCAATGAATGCAGCAATATGAATAATGATACTTAAATGTACAGAATTATACAGTTAACAGTTGGTTTAAATAATAATGGATTGTATTTATATAGCACTTTTTGAGACCCTCAAAGCACTTTACAATTCCCCTCTGGCCATCACCAGTAGGTGGTAAAGTAGGTGAAGTGTCTTGCCCAAGGACACAATGACCGAGAGTGTCTGAGCCGGGGCTTGAACCGGTAACCTTCTGATTATAAGGCAAACGGCTAACTCTTGAGCCACGATCGCCCTAAATAATAATAATTATTTGATGTAAAAAAAGTTCATAAGAATCATTTTATATATTTTTCCATAGCATTACATTTGAATTTAACAGTTAACAGTTCAATCTTTCAAATAATGGACAAATATTTGTGAGATTATGATACATTTGTGAATCTAAATATGCATATGTACAGACAAATACATTTAAAAAACAAGAAAATTATGTTTTATTACATTTACAGTGATTTTACGTTAATTTACATTTGGAATGTAAAATCACAGTCTATTTATGTGAATTTAATGATATTCTAGAAGAACAGTACAAAACTGTAAAACACACAGTAAAATACTTTTATATTACATTTTTTTTACAGTGTAGCCATAGATAAGGTGGCAAAAATTCCTTTTTTTGAAATCTGGTTGATGACGGTGGTAGATTTTTGGTCATGGGAGATTTTGGCATTGCGTAAGGCCTGGGGAAAGCAGGAACCAGATGGACTAGAAAAGGTAATCAGCTTTGACAGCTCAAGTGTGAGAACATGTTTTGTTTTGGAGGGAGGGGGGGGGGGGGAGGTTGTTCCTTTTATTGTTATTTAAAGATTGGATTTCTTGGCACCTGGAGTGTTTGAAAAAGCTCTTCTACAGTGGGTTGATATCTTTTTGCACATTTTATTTTATATATTTTCACAATGCACATATATCGCTCTATAATGTGTGGAGCCTTATGTTTCAAATATACTGGCTGAGGGATACTTTACTGTTACAAAATCAACAAGAACAAATTATTACATGTAACTACTTAAGCTTCACATAAATGCACTGAGTCAGACTTTTAATAAGAGACAACATTTTACAAAGGAGAGACACACTGGATTTCTGTCTTTGCTTTTGTTAGACTTACAGCTGATGTGACGGAGTCCCTCAGGGACCTATCGTCGGGCCACTGACATGTGACACTATTAGAACTCGAGCCAGTCGGGTCAGGGCAGGGCTTGTGGTGGTGGTGTGTGGTCAAGTGGTTACACCCGTAGACCTGACTGACCGAGCAGGGATCCATATATATATTCCACTGCAGTCTAATGTTTCGCACATTATTAGTTAAGCAAAGCCATTCTGAAATAAAAATGAAAAAAAAATGAAATCTCTCAAAAACCTTTATGGCTCATTGTGAAATCTGGTTTCTCTTTGACACGCATTAGATATTTTTTGTTCTTGATGAAGGATTGTGACATATATGAATATTATCTGACAATTATGTAGTAATGATATTTGGTGTACTTTAGATTTTATGCCAAATAGCGCATTAATAATATATCGGATCAACTGGTTTATGAATTTACTCTTAGAAATCAAGATATCAGATAACATGTATGTATGTATGTATATTGCAGTATACTACAAGGTGTGTCGAAATATTCGACTTTCTGTACCTTCTTAAAATAAGAATCTAATCTAAAGTGTCCCAATAGATAAGTACCTTATTTCAATCTTATGAAAACCTTTCTGTTTATCCTCAGAATATTGCAGTCCAAAGGTAGTATTAATGCAAATAAGAGCCACGCACAAGGGAAATAATCCAGCTGTTTGCTTCTGCAGGGGTCCATCTTTTGCTGGCATTTTTGTCTTTGATATTACACAGCAGAGACACAAGAAGGAACAGGAAAATGATCGGAATGATAAAAGTGCTGGGTTTTACCCAGGATGCTGCAGGTATTTGATATGCACATCGACCAGCTGAGCCTCCAAGACATCTCAGATACCAATCATCCATCATACATACATAGTCGGAGCAAGGGCTGCTGTATGAATTAATCCATATGAAGTTGATGTCTGACACTAATGGTATTACTTTCTTCTCAAACAGCGTGATGACATCATTAACTATTGCGCTTTTCCACGACTTCTACCTTCACCTCTGGAACGTCAGTTTCACACAAGATGGCAATGCACTCTTTCATCTAATTTAAAACAATATGATGAAATGGGGGAAATGTCAGGGGTTTGTTGAAAGCAATGCAGTGTTAGAACCTTTATAATTGCTTCTGAGGTCTTTTAGCTGATGTAACATTTTGAAGGTATACATGTCAGATTTTTGGCAACGTGAACCTCTCTGGCCTGAGGCGCCAAAGATCTATGAATCCTTGACAGCAGCTGCAAACGGCTCGCAGAAAGCAAAACAGCCTAGAGTCGCAGTGTTTTCTTCCCAGGTTCGTCTCTACATGCTCAGTGCTGCCTCTACTGGCACCGACATACACAAGACTTCATTTCATTAGGTCGTAGTAGGGAAACTCAGTTAGGACGCACAAAGCCAAAAGGTCCTGAGGAATAGTGCACAAGTATTACTGCAAATTCTGGGTTTGATCTGATACAAGTGAATACAGGGCCAGTATTACAATACCGATACTTTTAACCTATAAAGGCAGCAGAGATTTGTGTGTCATGACTTATGACTTATGAGATGAATTGTCATCAATTTGCAAATTCTGAACACATTGATGGGCACTAACACAGTAAAATACACATTTCAGCTTTTTATATAACTTGTTTTTTTTGAAGAGCTGTGCCTGTCTCTAAAGCGCTTCTGTTGTTTAAATGTGCTACAGGCTACAAATCAAAAAGATGTGACAGTCAACACAAAAACGTTTTTTCATAGTGTGTGAGGTATATTTTTTTCATTTCCAAGAAGTTATTCATTCAACACAAATCAGTGGGCTACATGCTGAACTTAGAGTATAGAAACAAAGTCTGAATCTTATCGCGCTGCTTTCAGTCTGATACCAGTACCAGCGTTGGTATCAATACTAAAGATCATTCTGTTTACCTCCACTGAGGAGGCACAGCTCAAACTGAAGTGTGTGGCTGAGGTAAACAGGTGAGCTCATGATGTAAATATAGCAAAGGCATCACAGGCCCTGAGTATGTGGGCATTGCGCTAACTATAAACGTGCCCAAACCACCGCATCATTTTTGGCAATCAAATTATGCCGTGACGTGATCCAACTCAGGGTAATGGAGGTTTCTGAGGCAGCTGTTGTTTGCAAACTGGATGAGGAATAAAAGTCGGAAAAAGAAACACGCAAGATGAAGAATGACAGGTTTATCTTTAAATACATCATTTTTCAAAGAAATTAACATAAACACATTTTCAGATTTGTTGAGCGGAATGGCCTTCTAACCCTCCTCTCTCTCCTCGTTATGTCAGCACACGTGCACGCTCACTCACGACTGCGTTTGCACGTGTACACAATCAGCAGAGCGCATTTCTTTCGCTTTATCTTTAAAAAGCACATGCAAAAGAGCACCGGCGCATATGGTGCTCATTTCTGCACCAGTTGCCTAATGCTCTTAAGTTCGCTCTTTGTTCTGAGCATCATTGTTTTAAGGGGGGGTGGGGACGACAAAGCCGAGCAGTGTCTGCGTGCTGCTGTTTCACAGTAGAAAGTAGAACACTGCTGCTATTGTGTTTGTCATCTCCTAACTCTCTGTATCCTGAAATTGCTGACAGACACGAGGTCAGAAATAGCTGTGGTGCTTTTGGTGGAGGGAATCAAACGAGAAACTTCACCTCTGCAATTCTCTTGATCCGTTAATCATCTCGTGTAAGGGCTGACACAGAGAGTAATGTAAGAGCTGTAGTTTCTATTGAAGATAAAGGTCAGGTGTTTTGGGATTTGTTTGTTTTTTGTTGTTCTCTTTCTGGGAATTTTGTGGTTTCCACACAAAATTAGGAGATTATGTTATAAAAACCTCTTCCAAGGTGATCCCAAAAAGTTGATTCTGTTCAACTGACCTCTGTGTACTGTAGATTTTACCCAAGAATTAGCGTGCTTGCAAGCTAAGAGATGGTGACATACTGAACGTAGCCTAATTGTGAATCTGTTTCTGTATTTTACTGTCTGAGCATTTCACAGACCTGATCATATATCCTCCATCATTTGAACACACCCTGCTGAATATACACATTTAGCTGTCACTTTATTAGGTACACCTATACATCTGCTCATTATATAATACAGTAGCTTAGGTCATTTAGATATGTAAACATGGTCAAGACCATCTCAAGCAGCTGAGATTCAAAGTGAGTATCAGAATGGGAAAGAAAGGTGATTTAAGTTACTTCAAACGTGGCGTTGTTGTTAGTGCCAGATGAGCTGGTCTAGGTGTTTCAGAAACTGTTCTTCCACTGGGATTGGTCGCAAAAAGATAAAATATCCAATGAGGAGCAGTTCTCGAGGTGACCACTCATTACAGCGAAGGTATGCAGAAGAGCATCATGCACTAAAAACAATGGGCTTCAGCAACAGAGGACCACATCAGGTGCCACTCGTTCACCATAAACAACAAGAAAGCATGGATCCACCCTGTCTTGTATCAACAGTTCAGGTTAGTTGGGGTTGAATGATGTGGGGGATATTTTCTTGGCCCCTTAGTACCAACATAGCAGCGCATCACATCTGAATATTGTTGCTGACCATGTCTCCTTATGACCACAGTGTACACACTTTCTGATGGCTGCTTCCAGCAGGATAGCGTACCGTTTCACTAAGATCAAATCATGCTAAAGTGGTTTCTTGAACACGACAATGAATTCACTATATTGAAATGGCCTCCAAAGTCACCAGTTCTCAGCCTGTTGGAGTACCTTTGGGATGTCTTAGAATGAGAAATCTGCAGGAACTGTGTAAAACTGTTGCGTCAATATGGACCAAAATATGTGAGGAATATTTCTAGCATCTTTCTGAATCTGAAGGCAAAAGAGGTCCAATCTGTTACTATTAAAGTGTACCTAATAAACTGTCTGATGAGTGCATATACATATAGACAGTATAGAGAAGTCATTATCAGTGCAAATGACAAAATCTTGCTAAATTAGAGCCAACAGTTTGCTTAAACTGGTAGAAAAAAAACTTCATTCTAATGGACAGGGACATTTTTATATCTGTAAAAAGAATCATTCTTGCTAGAGTGAGTAAGTATCAAGGAAAATTGGATTCCCACTAAGACTCATATGCATGTCAATAGCTTGGCAACATTAGCTAATGAGATATTCGTTTTACTTAGCCCACATGCCTTTTCAGAGTCACTGCATAAATGAATGTCTTGAGGAGTTATATAATTTGATAACTGTGGTTATTTGTCATGTTATGATGGCTCACATAATGGTGAGCAGTTAAAGGAACTCTATAACTCAGTTGCCAACACATTATGCAGTCTTTGGGGCCTGCTGGTCTGCACCGTGAGCCCCTTTTTTGTCCAAGATAAACATCTCATGCGATCTCTGTTGACACTTTATTTATCCCAGAAGGCTTTCTCACCCCCAAAAGTGTGCATTTTCTGCCCAGAGTCACTCTAGATGTTGGGAGTTTTGCACGAGCTCTTAGGAGAGCTGACAAATGTGAGTTTTTTCACTTTGGACTCGGTCTCGGCTTTACAAGAACAGACCGAAGGGTACAATGCAGCCGAGGGTAGATGTGTACTGTATGTCTTAAAAAGGTGGGAGGGGCTTGAGCGGGCTTTGAGTTTGGTTTTATCATTGAGTGTAGTGGAGGACCCGACTGCAGACTAGGCTCCCTCCTCTCCTCTCCACTCCTCTCACTCGACTCTAGAGCTCTACTTTGTCCCGTCGTGATCCACAGGTAAGCGCAAAAAAACAACTTTGAACTTTTACAGACGATATCAGAGCTTTTGTGGGTGGAAAGTTAAAGATGACGTAAAAAAACAAACAAAAAACAATGATGCAATAGGCCGCGTTACGATGGCAGATTATCATACTTGGATGTCTGCTGTGCGCATGGGCTGCTGATTTTACTTTTCGGAATTTCTTGGCTGGGAGCCGCTCCCTCTTTTGTGCGCGTTTCACGCTGCTGGTTCACTAAAGGCATGGTGACGTCATGATTCCCAGCTGCAGGCCCAGTGAGCTTTTTAAAAAAATGTGTTTTATTGTGGGGATGCATAAAGAAAAGCATACCGTATGCACGCTCTTGCAATGCGCGCTCACGCCTTCTGATTCTTTAGCGAACAAAGTATGAAGGGGCAGTAGGAAGAAGGAGGGGTGGGCAAGTTTCTCATAGTCGAAGTAGCCACTCAGTGCAGCCTGATGGAAGTTTTTTTTTGGTTTTTTTTTGGTTTGAAGAAAAAGTTGCTCTACTTTTTGGCCTGTTGATGTTGACTCTCTGTCAACAGCATCCTCCAGACACTAAAGGAAGGTTGTGGTTTTCACCCTTAGTTTAGAAAGGCATTCGTAAAGTGTGCAGAGCTAGGATAAAGGCAGTTATCCTAACTTTGTATAGATGCCAGCTCAACAAATACCCTTCAAAAGATCAAATCTGAACATAAGATTTTTAATTTCTTTTTTTTTTTTTAATTAATGCTTGAGTCTTAAAGACATCCAGCATCTCCTGCAGACAAAGCCACGGGGCAGTCTTTCAGAGGGCAGGCCTTCTTACTCAAAAATGAATTCTCTTCTCAAGGTATGACATTCTCTGCAATCCTACCACGCCGGAGGCAAAAAACTCTCTTCGGCTCTCATTGTACTTCAGTTTGGGCATAAAGTCTTTTGATCTCAGCTTTATTGTGTAGTTGTATCTGTGAAATAGAAGCATGGTAAGTGTAAGAGGGTGGAGGGAACTGCAAAAGGTTGATCTGTAAGGTTTTTGTTTTTTTTGTTTTTTTTCATTTTAAATACTTTCAGGAAACAGACAGCACAGTAATTGTCCATGAAACTGTATCCGATAAGTTGCGCAGTGTTTGGAAAACAAGTGGAGAATGCCCTCCTGCTCCTTATAAGGTGCAGGAGCAACCTGATGACAGATGACTGGAATAGCCTCAGGAATGCAATGAATAACACACTTCTAATACAGTAGTTCCAACCTTATGCACCCCACCGCCATCTCATGGTATCTGTAGCAGCCATTCATTTAATGTTCCCTTTGTGTCCATTTAAATCTTTTCATCTGTGGAATACAGTTAACACCTTTTATCACCATATCACAGTCTAGCCATTGCTTTTGTAATTAACAATTTCTTTTAGGTAACTATATCTCTATTTATCCATTCCTTATAGCTATTTATTTATTTCAAATACTACTTCTTAGAAACTATGTAACTATATATTTCTTTTAGCTAACCATTTAACAATTTATCCGTTCCTTTTTGGTAACTATGCAACCTGTGTCTATTACTTTTAGTTATATATTTGTACTATTTATCTGTTACTTTTTGTTGTGTCATGATTACTGCTGTGTTGGACCCAAGAAGCAGACATACAGAACAGACCCTGACAAACTGTGCAACTATTTACTTATATAGTCAGTTGTATCATTATTTGCCTGTTACTTCAATTCAGTTTAATTTAATTTAATTCACTTCACTTTGTATAGGAATAAATCACAGAAACAGACATCTCTAGGCATTTTATACTTAAGGTAAAAACCTTACATTAATACAGAAAAAACCCTGACAGTCAGACAATGCCCTATGAGCAAGCACTTGGCAACAGTGGAAAGAAAAAACTCCCTTTTAACAGGAAGAAGCCGATCTTTTTTTTATTCAGTATGATGCAAAATGAGTGACTCCGCTCATAGAACTCAACAGAAAACTGTTTACAGAGATTAAACAGGTATTTTATTTGGTTAGACTTTTATAGGACCAGAGGGTTATTTGCAACCACAGATATCGCCATCTGGTGACCTGGAGATAAAATGCCATTTTAAGGCACTTCCAACATCAGCGTAATTTTTCTGACCTTGAGGCTATTTTTTTATTATGCATATATTACTTACAGCCTTACAATCTCTGACATAGGTTTAAGATTGCGATGCCTCCGCTGGCTCTGAAGGCCATTTTTATACTCATTAAACAAAGCTTGTGTTGTTTTTAATAGAGCTCCTTTGTGCTTTGTGATTGGCTTGTTGTCATCACGGTAGAGAGTATTCTTATCAGGTTAGAAAGGTTTAATTATTGGATGAAGATGATCACTCAAACCACTCAGATGTGTTAATTTGCAATGAGCCCACACAGCCCACATCATACTATTTCCAACACATCATAACATACAGCCCTCAACTCCTCACTGTTAAGATCAAATGTTTAGGGGTTTTTGTTGTTGTTTGTCTCTATGCGTCTCTGTTTATATACGTGTCGCCGAATCATGCTTTTTACATTTTTTGTTTGATCAGTTGAGCCACTTTGTTTTTAAAGTGCATGTTCACACTGTCACACACATATTTAACCAGAGCACACATCAGACTGCAAGCCACACACTGGAAATGTGGTGCTCTGTATGGATTTATAATTGGAACGATATGATATGGGTGCAGAAGAATGTGGAGGTAATTGCACAGAGTGATAACATGGGTTTGGCAGTGTGGGCGAGGGCCAGGGTTAGGGCTGGGCAGGCAGGATGTAGGGAACACTGCCATGCATTTCCGGAGTCTGGCTCTGAGCTGCACAGTGCGGTGAAAGGCTTCTAGTTACTGTATCCTGGCTCCCGCTCACTCTCTCCATCTCATTTTTCATCCCATTTTTCTTTTCTTGCTGATTTAACTTAAGACGTTTGCTGATTATTGTGCCTTATTCTCACTAAAATCAAGAAATGCTAATTATTTGTTTACATATATGTGGCTGTAATATATGTGGCTGCTTTGTTGAAGTCTAATGCTAGATACTCATAATCCACCACAGCATCATATTCCAAAGCAAGAATCCAGAGTTTCCCTTGCAAGGCAGTAGTTTCTTAGCACTGCTGAGCCGAGGCATTCAACCAAGTGTCTCAACTGAAATTTGAATCGAGTGGAAAACTGACAGAGGCAAATTTCAAACACAAATGATCAGACCATTCTTTTCTCTTTTTCTTTTATTTTTACCTAAACTCCCCATGTGGTACACTTTCCAAACATGAAGACACGTCAGTCCAAACATACATTGTTTCTGCACAGCAGGTGCCAGAGCTATTTTCTGGTTTCTTCTCATAACGGACCAGTGAAACTATGTCAAGCATGTTTCCTGTGCTCGAGTGTTTTTGCCCGCTGGCTTAATTTCATGCAGATTTGTTTGTTGTAAGAATATGGCATGAGATAGAAAGGCAGCCCCGCTATGCTGGGGAACCGCAAGCGAAATGAGCACTTTCTGTTTTATCAGTGTTGTCCTTGTCATTAGTGTGAGCACCACTTGCTTTGGGGGGGGGAAAAAGTCAGTGAAGGTTTTAAGTTTGTCTTCTGGACAACAGCAGGAGTAGGATGGGGTTCACCTCATTTTGAAGTGATTGTGATTGACGTGTAGCTAACACTCAGGGGACTCTTGGTCCTGGACTCGAGCCCTACAGTGTACTCTGTGCCGTCCCCCCCCCCCCTCCTTTTGAATTCGATAGCATGTAATTTAGATGTGCTGCATCCAGAACCGCATACTAAGTTGTATAATATTGGTGAGCTTGGACAGACGGGCAGATGTCGGGTTGGGGAAGAATTCTTAACTATTTCACTGGGTAATGGCGGTCAGCAAGTGGTAGGTAAAAACTGGTAGGGATGGTTAACTGCTTGTGAAGGAAACCTTAGAAGATGTTTATTTACGCTTTAAGAGCTTGGAAGATGTTTGCGATATATAAATTCCTGTTATTTTCCATGTTAAGAGGAAAATCTCTTACGCCATGACACATTTCCGTGTGTAATTTAGCCTCATATGCTGTTTGTTGTTCTTCGCTTTGCAGCCAAACTGACATGGAACAGTTGTGCAGTGGGAGCAAAGTGTTCTTGGATGTTCTGGCATTTGTTCACTCTACAATTAGGCTCTGGTTGTCTCTTGGGTGATGGAGATTTCTTCTGCTCCTCTTCTTTTTTCCTTGGCCTATAAGAGATTCGCCACTATATTCAGTCCTATTTAACCAAACCACAATTTCATAGCTATTTCCAAGCTGCAGCTCTTTAACACACTTCTAGGATCGAGCTGTCTTTTGCTTCCTTTCCTTTTCAGACTCGCTCTCAACTAACTTTCAGTCGCCCCGTCTGAAGCAGTCATGTGGGCACAAAAGACCTGCGTTTGAATTCCTCCGAGCTTTAGTCACACTCGGATGGAGAGGGTTTGTTAGATCAACCTCTCACTCGTATCGTTTTCTGACTTGAAAGTGTGATCACTCAAGGCCAGATTGAATAATAGGCAGCACGGCATGTCGGTGTTGGTAATTGGCACATTGGTTCACCATCTGCTAGTTGCCAGATGCCAAGCTCTGCCAGAAGTTTCACAGCTATAAAAAAAAAAAACACAAAAAAGGACTATTATGATCCTTTAGCTCTTACTAAATCTTTAGATTTTTGAGTGGGAGATGATTAAATTCATGAGGCAGCCTTGCTTTATATCTTAAAAGGTAAAAAATCTTCTCTTTTCCCCACGTGGTCTGCATTTCATTGTTTTTTTGTCGATGATTGATAGTGTGAGAGTGAGGTCAGCGATCCTAAGCAGCATTTCTGATGTCATGCTAAAAAGATGCATGTTCTCCTCTTGGTTTCCCAAAGCAGGTTATTCTGAGAAGTGTACAACCTTGTTGAGAGGGGACATTTAGCCTTTGGGCTTCTTCTCATCTGATAAAACAAGCACAGGAAATGTCTATGTTAGCTTGTTAGCTGATTGGCCTTGTGTTTTCCCTCGCCGTCCTCCCGCTGGGACTCCAGACATGCACAGCGTGTCCCTGTGGCAGAGAAGCCACCTTGTGTGCCCCTCTCTCATAGCAGTTACGTTACTTTCCCTTCACCTCTCTTCTTTTCCTCAGCACCAATATATCCTTCCTAAGCTTTTATTTTTCTTTAAATTTATCTCAAAAATAAATGATTGATAGAACTTTCATTTACCCAGCTTCATCTCTTTGCCAACTTTCCATTCCTATGTCCTCTCTTCACCTCCCCTCCTCCCTGCTTCTCTCAGCTTTTCGTCTTCCTCCCGAAAGAGTCCACAAAACTAAACAAACCGGGCTAATCAAGAGCCTGTTAAATCGCACTTTAAATGTCCCATATTTTTGGTTAATGTGGAATTAAGGGAACGTGGAGGTAATACGGTGATGTAAATCCCAGAGGAGTGTGTGAAAAATACCATTCAATGTGAACATATGACTAGTGAGGTCATGTATTTACACAGTTAGCAAGGTTAACCGGTCTATGAATTGTACACGGGGGGTGGGACAGACAGACAGACAGAGCATTGTGCAGGTCAGTTATAGGCCTGCTGGGTTTATGCTTGTGGCTGTAGGAACGCTAAACGTGCCGAAAGGCGAATTTAAAGGACAGCTTGGAGAGGCCGTGCTGGACGTCTGCCATCCTGGGAGTGAGAACTGGCAAGAGCGAGATCAAGCTTGCATGTTGTAATGATGGCAGAGGAGTTAGCTCATACATATAAAACAATCACTGTGTCCTTACATGGATATTCACATGAGTCAGACTTCTACTGTAATTCAGTTTCAGCTTTTGGATGAGCTTCATAGCTGTGTTATTTTTCCAACCAAGTTCTAAGCGTTTAAAAATTCATTGATGTAAAATCTCAGGAGAGGGTCTCACACTTGCTGAGGTATTTAGGGATGCAACCAGCAATTATTTTTAACAAGAAATCTGCCAGTCATTTGCTTGATTAAACTCTTGATTCCTCCTAGAGTCGAGATAAATCTGTTTATGGAGTAAGCCAAATAACAGACAAATAGAGGAAGTTATCATATTTAAAATCCCTGTAAAAGTTCCAGTTATAACTTTGCAAGTGACCTGTGCTTTCTTTTGGCTACTCTGACTCAGTGAAAACAAGCCTCAAAGGCAACACTACAAAACCATTTTAAGCCATAATATCCAGACATTTAGTCCCATGTAATTTTTCCACAGAACTAAAAGGTCCCTAAAGAACATTGGCTAAACATGGCAAAAGGCTGTGTATTTTAAAATGGGCAGAGCAGACCTCTGTGGCAAAAATGCTCTTACGCGCGATTAAGCTAGTTTCATTCATTATAGTGGAAGCGTAATTTATGCTACATGTTCAGTGTAGCCAAAAGACCGAATAAAATTAAGCAAGCCCACTGAGATATTAAAACGCAAAGACTGTCCTTACATATAGTTTTGTGAAGTAACTTCATTGGTAATGGAATCTTTGGGATCTCTCTCAACTTGCTAATGCAGAGACTGACTGTACTGCAAGCCCCACCCTTAAACTTCCTGAACTTTCAGAAAGTGCTACCCCCCTAAGGACTTGAAGGATAAATTAATTTCTCTGGAATTTCACCCATCCCTTCAAAAGTTCTTAGTAGATGTATTGGAAACAAAACTTTAGTTAATTATTGTATGTGTTGCCAAAAGTTACAAATATACAACTTCGACAGCATCATCATTAATTTAACATTTCATTTCTGAAAACTTAACTTAATGTCTTTTCTAGAGCCCGACTAATTTATTAGCCGATTGCTATCAGCTATTTGCCGATCAGTCGGTATCAGCATTTATGATGCCTGATAAATAAATATTTGAAAAGGAATGAAAAGATGGGAGAAACACCCTTCAACAATGTAGTAGTGGTGATGTTACATAGTTTGGCCACCAGAGGGCACTCTGCAACATTAGTGTTAGCAATGCGGTTGGAACTACAACCAGCTGATCTGAGTAGTCACAAGTAAATACATAACAACAAATGTTAGAGCAATCTATTTATGCTTCATATGTCTGTAAGAATATAATATTAAAATAATATCTGATTTTAAAATTACCGTACCAGTATCCGCATAACAATGCTAAGGTGGTGAAAGATCGAATCTGTTTATTAGCTATTGGTCTGCTTTGGCTCTCAGGTTTGGTTGTACCTATCCAGAACCAAATGGGCTCCTTGGTTCTGGATAGGTAGTATGCACTGTGGTTATTATAGGCCATTCAGTGGTGGAAGCTCAGAGAGTGAATCAAAAAAGTGCAAGCAAGTTGAAGGATTATAATTTTCTGTAGGATAACGGCTATGCATTAAATTCTGTGACAGAACTTTAAGCCAGTATAGTTGAGCATTTGTTGAGCATTTGCATTCATAATACTTGTCAAACCTTTTTCAGTCTGATTTTCAAAGTAAGACGAGGCACATTGTTGTAAATGGTCCACATCCAACTTTCTCACCTGAATAGGCTGCAGCACAGTCTGAGGTCTGTGTTGGAGCTGCAGTTGGGAGCAGTGGTAATTGTTTAAGAGTGCATTTATAGAGTGTACTCTTTGTGCCTCCTAATCAGAAGCATACTCAGGCGTTTACATATGGGCCTCCGAGGATTGCTCAGGAATGTATTACAAGCAAGGCGAGAGGACGGGCGAGTACAAAAGCTAGTAGGCCACTCCGCTGTTACCACTTCTTTCCACTTCACATGTCACTGCCCTGTTCGGCTGAGGAGTTCGGTGGAGAGGGGTTGAAAAGATAAGTGTAGGGAGGGGTGTGAAAGTGATTAAGGGTGACGATCAAATCACAGAACGGCTGATGCAAAGTCTTTCCTCCATCACTACCAGTAACAAATGTACAGTATGCTCAGGCATACACTCAACATTCTCTTTTCCAGTGACTTTGAGATATGGATACCACCAATCCCCCCCCCCAAAAAAAACATTGCTCCCATCTGTCCACCTATCAGAGGCCTTTAAATAGATTAGATCTGTTTTTGTGGATTCATTTCAGTGAGCATTAGGTAATTTGTCAGTTTTTCTCTCTGTACTCAAACTCGGGTCTGGCAAGGGGACAAGGAGAACAAAAATATGGCCTCAGAAAACCATTTTAATCAGACACTGCTCCACAGGGACATAGGCTGGCATAGAAGAGCTTTTTACCTCATCAGAGCTCTGCCAGTGGTGATTGGGAGAAACACTCAGTCAGGTTTTTATTGAATAACCCCAGCTCTGTACTGGAGGGGCTTTACTGTAAAAGAGCAGCTCTACAGCCGCCGAGGTGACAGCCAAATGGTACTTATTAAAGTAAGGGCTGATTCATACTATATGCCCTACTGCAGCTTAACCTTGTTGGAGGCTTATAGTTTGGCTACAAGTCCAGTCACTTTTTTTATGACTAAATACACATGCATACGATTAGCCTCTGATCAGACATCAGAGTTCACAAATTTCCTATAAAAGCACCACATGATCGCAATTATCTAATACGGGCAAGGATTCATTTCATTTTACTTACAATTTGAGCTGTATTATCCACTTGAACTATGCAGCAAGTAAGTTTAGCTTTCATGGGGGTACAGCACCAGGACATGTCCTGAGGTGCCATGCTATTCAGAAGTAATAGCTGTGGGTCCCATCGTCTCTGCTTGTTTACACAGTACAGAGCCCTCCAGCACAAATTGAGCATGACATCTAATGGAGTGTGAGCGCGGATTAATTACCCCCGCTTTTAGACTAATGTCTCCTTCTCTTCTGATTAATGACAACACATGTCACATTGGAGCTGAGCACGGTTAAAACATGAAAATTTTAATGTTAAAATAAGATATCTGCAAACAGAGTAGTAAGGTGTTTTCTATAGATTTAGCTCCGCTGGATATCATTGACTCGTTGTTTTTATTGGTTTGATTCCATTTTGTTCAGGGTTCCAGAAGGATAACGGACGGTTCATTTGTTCAGATGTTGAGAAAGGTTCAAATGTAATATAGTGCATGTTAAGGATGGGGTAGGGTTCCTATTATGACTGGCCTCATTAAACGTGCCTTAATGAGAAACAAAACACCCAGATGACCACCCCCCCCACCGCCCCCAGAACAATGGCTGCTTATTATCAAAGAGACTGCATCGCATATATGACGGTGTCTGGCTTGCATCCCAACGACGGCTTTTTCACGAGATTCTGGATTCCTAAGTTGAGCCTTGAGCTGCGCGGTGCCATTCACTCCTGTAACAGCCACCTGGGAGACCACCTTGGAAAATAGGCCCCTATTAGTTCAGGTTAGACTTAATGACCAGTAATGGTACACCGGCCAAGCCAAACTGTGCAAAAGGGCTCGGGGCAGGCCGAAATGAAATACCAGTCACTCAAGCTCTGAACATAAACACAAGGTGGGTGGTGAGTGCATAGGTATTTCTGTAGGTGCATGTGTATGAGGGGGTTCAGGCAGGCTGGCATCTATCCATTTGAAAAAAAAAGAGTTGACCCAGATGCATAGCACAAATTTCCAACTGGAGGACATGGGTGAACCCCTTTGGACAGATTAGTGGTGGTGGTGGTGGTGGTGGTGGGGTTGTTGGATGTGGTTTTGGATTTATTCCCATCAAGCGCTGCTGCTTTGTGAACCAAATCTCATTTCCAGTTTTGCCATGAGCTAAAAAAAAAGCTTGCAGCAATCTCAACGGAGCAACAAGAGAAGCCTCCTAAAAGCACTGCTCAATTATTTACAATTTCATGCCTGTCTTAGATATGTGTTACTCCAATAAATTTAGGAATTAAGAGGCTTAAATACTGCACATATATTAACCTCTGAAGCTGAATTTTATCCTTCATTTAGTGGTAAATGCCACATCATGCTAATGGCGTTCAACAAGGATTTCGCCTTCCATGGTCCAAAGAGTCTTTGGTGTAGAATTAGCATAGGCATTAATAGTAAGGAAAGCCAGAATTTATAGCGGTATGATATGAGTCAATCAGCCACTGAATTAAATTACTTTTCGTCCCAGGGAGATTGAGCTGCAGAGCTTCCAGGCCTGCTGGGGCAGACAGAGGAACATAGTGTAATGAGACAAATACTGAGGAAGAGAGAGAGCTTTGTTATGTCTCGTGAAGCTCTAGAGTTTCCTGGAATTTCTGGCAGTGGATCCCAAAGTCACATAACCACAGAAAGAGAGAAGACAGACGTGGGGTAGCTCTCCTGAACAGCAGAGTTCAAGTCTAAAGAAAGCTGCTCTGTCGTTATGTACTCTGGGTATTAGAGCTAGGGCTCACTTTGGAATCTAAACAGTCATGCTTTATACAGATTATGGATCATTTTTAATGCAAGTATGTGAAATGCCAATGTCTGGTCCAAAAGGAGAAAATTAATATCTTTAGCATTCACAAAGATGAGTCTCTGTCCTCAGGGAGGCTGTTTCCTTTGAAGCGCTCATGAAGGAAGTATTCAAGTACGTGCAGAGATCTCCTGCGGTTTCATGCTATAGTCACCTCGGCTTCATCGCTCAGACTTCATCTTATGCTTGAGCTGTGTTAAGAATTGTGTGACGATGTGTCTTAGTCTCGCGTAGCTCAACGTGTCTGCGTTTGCAAACTTACGTGGATCATGTTTTAGTCCTTAAGACCCTCGTTTGGGCCTTTAACCTTGACGGGGATTTAGAGGAGTGAAAGACATACCCATCCTAGCTGGCTGGCTGCCACACTAATAAGGCAACATTCAGCACAGCCATGCACGAAAGTGAGATCGGGTAAAGCTAGTGAACCTCAGCCCTGCAGAGCCCTGAAAGGATTTAAGGTACGAAAAGGCTGGAATGTATCTTTTGGATGGCGAGGTGAGCTCCCTCACTTAGAGAATGTGCTTCTGCTGTTTCAAAAACAGTGCTTTGATATCTTGAAAAATGTTACTGCAAACCCACTGAAACACATGCGCTTTACAGGATTATGATATTTACTGGTCTGTATTTGTAGCTCCCTTCATAACATGCGGCAGTTGGTGGAGGTGGACTGGGATTAGGGTTGGTGTATTCGGCTGAGTTTTGTGCTGACCTCTGCAGCCCTTTGTCAAGAGCTATGATTTGGCCTTTTCATCAAAGTCCTTCTTATTCTAACTTTTTCCTCCGTGTACTCTTTAAATCTTCAGTTCGTGTCGCTTGCATTTGATAGAAGTATTACTGTAAAATGATATACAATTCATGCACTTCTTTACAAATTCCTGCTGACTAGGATGGCAGATACATTAAAATACACAAAATTCATACTCTGACTATGAAGCCAAACCAAGCCCACAATCATAATACATCAGCATATAACAGCTGATTGTATGCTCATGTGATCAGATGGCTTAGCTGATACTATTCTGCAAATCTCGTGCAATTTTAAGTATCTTTAGCATGCCTACAGTTACTAGAGCAAGCTGCTCCAAGCTGCTTTGCAACCCACCTTTACCACAGCTTCTTGCTTTAATTTGTGTTGCACTTTTTCAAGTTTCACTACAGCTTGGACAGTTGTTTACAGACAGTAGCACAGCCTTCAGTGGTTACCAGATGGTTGTATAATAGTTTCTAGGCCTGTGTGATTACAACCTGTCACTGATACCTGCTCTGTTCTGTGCTGTGGATCTTGTTGCTACTTTCCCTGCCTTAAAAGACTTCTATGCATGTGCACTGAAGGCTAGGGGGTCCCAAAACGGAGGCACACTGACAAATATTAATTGTTGAAAAAGACCTAACACCTAGCGCAGGTAGCAGAGGCTTTAAATAACTACAAAAATCTGTTCTACAAGTCTTTCACAGTGCGGCATTTAGTAGCTTAAAAGTCACGTGTTGTGTTTACAGTTTCCTCTCAAGTGGCCAAAAACATTAGTGGTGCAAGCATACTCAGCAGACTTGTATGCAGAGTAACTTAAACCTGCCGTCTTTACTGACTTGTGTAGATGCACCTTCCCCAAAGAAGCCTTCAGATTTTTCTTTTTTTCTTCCAACAAAGGCTGAACTGAAAGCAGCGTCAGGGGATCACTCCACATCCAGTGTGAGTAATAGGCCTACTCAGTCAGGTCATCTTGCTCTCCCACCACCCCACCCACCCACTCACTCCTTAATCTCCTCCTATCTCTCTCCAGGAATGCAGCCCCTTATTTTGAAAAATACCTTGTCATGCAATACCCTTGAAAAGCCTTGCAGCACTCTTCAAAAAAAAATTGGCATCACACCGCATGATTTACTGACTTGTATGCAAAAGCAAGGCAGGAAAGATAAAGATTTATGATATTTAGGAGTGATTTAAATAAATATGTCCTCTGTTAAAGCCATTTTCCCTTTTGTTTTCCTGACAGGGCTGTGATGCCTGCACGGACAAATAAAACGGCCAAAACTCGTGGCAGGATTTTCACTTAGCTGTCATGTTTTCAACAGGCTCTCAGCGTGCAGGGGCATTGCATCATGCCTTTCAGCCTCACTCTCCCCTCATGCATGTTTCCATGTAAGGCATGATGGGAAGACATTCTCTCGTGGCACAGTTTGAGTCAGCCACATAAATCACTCAGCCTTCTTTTTTATTCTTTTTTTTTGGGGGGGGGGGGGGGGGGTTGGTCATCTTTCCGATTTTCTCCCCTTCTCTCACCGAAGTGTAATTTCTCCCTGGCCACGGAGAGAGCCACACATCCAACGCGCCAGAAGCATGTCACAAATGTTAGCAGATCCATTTTATTTCCAGTTTTTGCCTTAGAGAAACGCATCAGGAACCTCTCAAATTTAATGAGAAATACATTTTTATGCTTCCCTTAATGCTTCCAACATGTCATGTTATTGCCTGTGTACCAGAGGCAGTGGGGTGCTGTGGCTCTTGCTAATCACCTATACTTTTTCAGTCACTGAGCTTTGGTGTGTATATAGGATGACTTTACTCTTATTAAAGTTCAGTATCCTGCTCAAAGGCCTTTAAGACAGGCTTAATTTTTTTTGTTAACTGGAACTCTGATCTTTTAGCTGATTACTGTAGAAAAAGGAACTAAACCAATTTATCCTTACTTGAGATCTTTTCAGTTTAATTCTGTCCTGCTTTTATATTCTCTCTTCCGTTCTCTAGCTGTGGTGTCAGCAGTAGCAGTGCTTAGACTCACAATACATCAGCACTCTGGTTCCACAAGTCTCCCCGGTCAGCTCACTAGTAGCAGATTAATGTCCTGTTGAGGAGACACAGACTCCTGCCCGGGCCTCATTTACTCTGACAGAAGGCAGGTGTCAAGACAGGCTGTCCTGAAGGAACGAGAGCAGGCTGCAAATGGACATGAGAGAAGGGCGAGGAAGGGATTCGTGACAGGTCTCATGTTCATGTGTGAAAGAAAAACTCCTCCATTGCTGCTAGAGGTATCCTCGAACCTTAAAGACACTTTTTTTTAGAATTACCATTTGTATTTAACAAAAACTTGCCACCAGGGGCATCATTTTAGCGTGATGTTTAACTGCTTTTTTCTAGCTATCCCTTTTCCTCAAGGCCTTTTGCCTTTTGCCAGTGTGCCATGGTAAATAAAAATGCTTCTAAAAAAAGTTATATCTAGCTACACCTTTTTGTGGTACAAAAATAGAATTAGATAAAAGTATAGCCAAGACATAGTTCATCTTAAGTTGAAATTTCTTCAACACAATACATAGATTGTTTGGGCATTAGGTTACACCATTTGTTTCTTCACATTCTTTTAAGAGCCTTATTTATTGGCAGGCTTTACCTGATATCGCCCAATATTGTTTTTCTTTCAGATACAAAAAACATAAACAGATTTTTCTAGCTATTTATTTACTCGTTTACCTTCTGTGTGATCAGATAAACTGGCTGTTGTGTTTGTGGCAGTATTCCAAACATGTGAGTTCCAGAGTGCCCTCTGGTGGAGGAACTATGCAACGTCAACACTCGTGACATGACTAAAGGGTGTTTCTCCCATCTCTCCTTACATTTTTAAATTTACATTTTATTTTCATTCATCGACCATTATAAATGCTGATACCATTTGACACATAGCTAATGTCGGGATGATAATGAATATGTCAGGCTATTATAGGTACCTGGGAATCTTGTTTGTCTGTGTTTTTTTTTTTTTTTTTACTGTATTGAGCTCCTCTTCTTTGTCTTTGACTTCACTGAGCATCTGTCTGTCATTATTTATTTAACCTCCCATTTAATACAGTTGAAAGTGTCAGAGTGCACCCTGAGGTACTGGATGATTCGATGGTGACGTCCTTCTATATTCCTCAGAGCTCTGCTTTGTTTTGACAGGAAAACGATGTGGAGAAATTACATATATATATTCATTTTATTCCTGTCTTTTCTGATGCTATTACAGTCTTTTTTTTTTAATACTGTATTGCCTCTTCACAACATGTTTGTTGTGACATTGCAGTTGATCCTGAATGACAAAAAGATGAGGGCTTGACTATAATGTCCTTGTGGAATTCCACAACAGACTGTTAATGTTGCATGTCAAGTGCAGGGGTGCATATTTATTGAGATTATTTGACATTCTGGATATTTGCACCAGAATATCTGATGTATATTTTTTTTTCCAAGGAGACGCTTACATAAGTGGGGTGCTGCGCTGAAAACCAAGGCTGCCTGGATCTTGAGCAAACAGAGGAGGAAAGGGCCAGATTGGCTTATTTATCGCTTTAACTCCCCTCTTCATTGCTTGGCAGCAAAGCAAAGAACATTCATTGTCAAAAGTATCATGGTAATAAAACATTTAATTTCATGTGACCTAACCCGCATAAAAGTGTATTTTCCGAATTCTTTTACATTTGGGTTTTTTGAGTTGTCAAAATTCCCATCTTAAGACTGTTTGAGTTTATAGAGGAGGAACCTCAAATTAAATATGCTAGGATTACCATAACCCACCGGGTCTACCCAGGTGTCACTCATTGCAACTTAAGTAGCTGCACAAAAGGCTTTGTCGTAGGCGCTCAGAAACCTTACTTTTAAATAGGAAGATAACCAGAATGCAACCAGTTGGCAACCAGTTGAGTTGAGTCCCCTACTGCAAACAGACATATCTCAGACAAGTTACACTTAGCACAGAATGGCTCACCTTGATTGCAAAGTGTTAGCAATCTGTCTGCATTTAGAAATTAGATTCTTTGCAAACCTTTTCCAATGTGCTTGACAGAGATTTTAGTTCGTTCAAGTCTGGACTGCAGCTTGCATGGTCAGAGGCTACAGGTGTAGTCTGACTGCAACTACTTGCAGTTGGTCACCAGAAGGGAAACAATTCAATGCGATTACCGGGCAATCGCCAATTTTTGCTGGAGGTTGCCGTCCCATTTAGTGTGACTGCGGTATTTGTGATGTCAAGTGGGCAGGCAACAAGCTAAACTACTTTTAAGTTTGAGGCAAGCTACTGAAGCAACAACCATGAAGCAACAACCATGACACTGCCGAGTGTCATATGACAGAATAGGGAATCTGTTGGAGGGTTATCAGGTACCTGGAGCCTGGAATGTCCGCTGTAGAGCTGCTGACAAGATGTGGGTAGGTCCAGTGCTAAGAATTTCTCAATTTCTCAAGTTGAGCAACTGAAGCGACTACCAGTGTGGAAAAAGATGATGTTGGCATCCTAGTCACCTAGAGCCTGAAATATCCACTGGTGACCAACCATGAGCAACAAACTGATGCACGGCAAGCAGTTTTTCCGTGGATACCCTCTTTACATATCTAGATGCAGCCATTCTTCTTATTAAAGATGCACAATTAGAAAATGCAGAACTATTTGGGTGGGCTTGGGAAAAGGAGGATTACTTTATTGCATAAAATATTGCTGACTTCATCTTGCGGACATCTGCTATGCCAGCTAATTGTGGCGCTTTGTACACTCAACCCGATGAGCAAAGATCAAACAGTGTCTGACTCCAGCATGCCTGTCTGGTGAACCACCATTGCACCTGGCTCAAACAAGTTTTCCTCCACACTGTTGTCATTTCTAAAATGTTCTGCAAATGCTAACATTAAGGCCAACAGTTGGCTGTTTCAGCAAAGCTAGCCAACAGTGAGAAAAAAACACTTACTGCTTAACAGCCAGAGAGTGAAAGTGGACAGTATGTCCTTGGTTTTTTAACATAAACCCATTTTTGCAGCCAGGGGCAGCACAAAAGTGACCCACTTATACTGCTGTTTCGTTTTAGTGTCCTTGTTTTCCACTCAGTTGTAGTTCTGTCGTTAGTTAGCTAACATAAACTAATGTAAAGCTATTAGCAGTGACCAACCAAGTAATGACACATGCTTAGCATGCTCTAAAAACTATAACCATAAACCGTTTTCTTAAATCTAGCTTCACAGACACTGTTAAACCGATGACAAGTTTTTAGCGTAGGGTTCCATGGTGGAAATTAACCTTAGTACATGTAGTGTTTCATGTTAATCTCTCTAATCACTTTAAAAGAGCCATAGTAGCATTTTTTAGGCTAACCTACAGTCACATTCTGGGTTTAGTTGAATGTTTAGCAAAGGAATATGAGATATTCTTATCTAACACAAGGCCAGAAGCTAAATTAATGTATTTCTCAAATTCCAAACTCTTCGAAACTCCTTTCAGATTGTGAAAAATATTTTTCCTTTGCTATTTTTTACATTCGGCCTAGCAGACCTACTGAGTCAAGCTAGCTGCATCCCTGTTTAAAATCTGTAAAAGATGTTAAATCAGTAATTTATCACACAATCATGAGAGTGATATCCATATTCTCATATAAACCTTAGAAGGTAAGCCATTAAGCTTATTTCAGATGTCAGAGTGTTACTTCAGGTTTGATGCAAAGGTTGAGTAACTTAGTAAGCAGTTTTGGAAAAACACAAGCACATTATTTATTGTTCTGTTCAGGTTTTTTTTTTTTTTTTTTTTTTGCCCTCCTGATGAAAGGAGGAGGAAAACAAAAAATAAATCCCAGATTTTTCGATAAGTTTCTTGTGAAATGAAAAACCTGCATTGAGATTTATTAGGCATTTATTAGGCAGTGGCAGGAGAGTGTCAGAGCCACTCTGTATATTGGGGGCAGATAAACAAACTGTTTCTAACTGAAGTAGAGAAGTGTGGCGTTGGAGACGGTTGATTTTTCACAGAGAGGAATGTTCCCTTCCAGGGGGCTCAGATTCAGAGTGCATTGCTGTGAATGGTATAGAGCTCATATGCGAGAGCAAAGAAAGCTTTTTGTGTGTTTAAAAATGAAACGTCAGCGCAGCCAAAAGATTGGTGTGCCTTTCTTTCATGACTCCTGAGTCGTGCAGGTGTTTGCGTATTTGTGTGCGTTTGCCCGACAGTGTTGGCTGAGATGTCACGGCAGGTCCGACATCACCATCAGTCATGCTGCTTTGGGAAAGAGCCAGCTCTGTGGCCACTGCGGAGTGAGTGTAAGAGCTCTATCTCGCTGTGCACACAGCATGCAAGAAAACCTTCCCTTTTTTTTCCCTTTTCCCAGTTTGGTTACGGGAAAAGGCTGCATTTTTTCCTTCCATATTTGGTCATATGGAGCACTGCCAGTGAGCAGTAGCCTTTTGATGCCGTCCAAACATCCCTATTTTGTGTGGGATTTGTACTTTTTGGAATGCTTTTTCTCCCAGTTCTGCATGATTGTGGGTGTAGCATCTGAAAGTGCACTTTTAAAAGGGACACAGCCTTTAAAAAGTCAAAGACTGGAGCGGAATTATATTGGCTCTCGACCGCTGCTGCTTCACAGAGACGTTGCAGGATTATTTATGATTTGGGCAGAAAGAATCCAACTCTTAATGCAAATGTACCCCTTAAAACCAACATTTAAAAGCAAGACAGTGTTTTATAGCCTTTCCTTTTTTTCAGCCAACTGCTACATCGACTCCATTTGAGCAGTGATTTCATTTGGTAAATTGGATCAACAGCTGACAAATCAGAATTTATCATCTCTTTTCAGTGGTAAACTTTTAAGAGCTTCAAGTAAGATTTTGAGGCCGGATATAGTTAGATCTCCTCATAAATGGGAATAAAAGAGACCCGTTTGCAGTTTAAGGTGGAACATCTGTGCAATCAAACCTGCAAGTCGAAAAAGCTTAGATTCAGATGATGGATGGCGTGTTCTGGTGTTATTTTTATTGCAAATTAAGTGTGACTTAGCTTCAGGCATGGTGTTTAAGGACACGTAAACACACCCTCAGCCTGAAGGGGAATGTTAGCCGGTGAAGCACAGGTGTCTTAAGCTGTCTCTCAGCAAAAAGAAAAAACAAGGGCAAAATATCTTTGGATCTCGCGCAGCCTAAAGTGTGATGAACAGTACAAAACTCCCATGCATGTGCTCTGGAGGAAGAGGAGAAAATATTAAAAGAACAGTGAGTCACAGTCAAAATATATAACCAACAACAGCCTGCAGAATTCAGCTGTGTTATCGCCGCTGACAGTGGAAAATAAAACACGGGACTGAAGTATGCTGCATTGAGAATCATTTGTTTTTAGAAAACGCAGCGCAAGAATGCAGAAAGTATCAAGCTGCAGCTTCCTGTCCAAAAAAGATTTGTCATTTTGAGAGATAATTGAAACTGTTTTATTTATTATCTCTGCTTTATCACAACACATGCGGTTTGAGAAAGTACGGTGGAAGTTACACAACATTTTTTTGCTGATAAATGCTAGACTGCAGGGGCGCTTGCCTTTTGTAGTTTGGATCATCATTTTTGTTGCTATGTGGGGACATGGACACAATGACCTGATCAGTTATAAACACAAAAATATGTTTTTGATATTGTGTGCAGTTTACTGTTTATTTAATACAATTACATTTTTATTTATATAGCAGTGTATCACAATATATATTCCTAGGGTAAAGACCCTACAGTAACACAGAGAAAACTTCAATAATCAGATGACCAACTGTAAGCAAATACTTGTTGACAGTGGGAAGGAACAACTCCCTTTTAACAGGAAGAAACCTGGTAGAACAGGCTCAGGGAGGGGCGGCCATCTGCAACAACCGGTTGGGGGGTATTTAAGTGAAAAGATTCAAAGTAAGGTCAAATATCTTATTATATTTTAAGTTAAAAGGCATATCATGAATAAAACAAACAGTCTTTGCAATCACTAAGCTTTCCCACCTGAGCTGTTGTGGAAATCACAGTCACTCAAATACAAATTCATCAACTTGCAGACTAACCTTGTAGATGGTGACTGGAGCATGGGTTACCTGAGAGTAACAGCACAGTATTAGCTGTTTGGACAGTCGAATAATCATCGTGTCCCCTCCCAAAACTGACGTGCAAAGTAATGGAGAGACGCTTAAAGTGAGTATAACGATACCTGTGGTGAAAGCAATTTGTAAGACTATGGTAGGTAAAGAAAACGCCTCCAAACACGTGGTAATCTATGTAAAAGTGTTGTTTTTATGACAGTTTTCTTTAGCTATGAAAGCTAGGACTTGTCTGAAGTGCTTCAGGCGCTTTGAATTTATTGATGCGCTCTGTTACTTTTTCCTGTCCCCTAACATAACAGAACAGCACACTCTCTGTGTTGTGATTTACAAATTAACCACTGGGGTTTCCCCTCTTACTCAGCCAAACACACACTACAGCAGTGTAAACCAGCACCATCCTTTCCCTGATGTAGCAGGAGGACTTGTGAGTGAGATCACAGATAGAGATGAGGAGTGGGGGCAGGCTGTAGGCGAGTGGTGGGAAACGGAGGCTTATTTGCATTTATAGATCTGCACAAACTAAATGAGGCAAAGGTCTAATGTTACATTTAAGACATTTTTAGATTTAAAGGGATTTGGAATAAAAATAATCGATTTCTGTGATTCTGATGACATTATATGTCGCAGGCCTTTATGAGTGCTTCCTGGTTTATTACAGGTCACCAGAGAACTTCAATCTATACACCTAAAAACCACAAACCAGGCGAGAAATTTGGGTGTAGTGATGGATGCAGACCTAAACTTAGAAAAACACATTAAGACAATAACAAAATCAGCTTACTATCACCTCAAGAATATTTCAAGGATAAAAGATCTGATGTCTCAACAGGACCTGGAAAAACTATGCATTCATCTTTAGTAGGCTTGATTACTATAACAGCATCTATACAGGTCTACCTAAAAAATCAGTCAGACAACTACAGCTCATTCAGAACTCTGCTGCTCGAGTCCTCACTAAGACCAAAAAAGTGGACCACATCAGTCCAGCTCTGAGGTCTTTACACTGGCTGCCTGTCCGTCAGAGGATAGGCTTTAAAGTTCTGATGCTGGTCTATAAAGCTCTGAATTGTTTAGGACCAAAATACATCAGTGACCTCCTGACCCAGTATGAACCTTCCAGATCCCTCAGGTCATCTGGATCCGGTCTTTTATCAGTTCCCAGAGTCAGAACCAGACACGGAGAAGCTGCATTCAGCTTTTATGCTCCTTATATCTGGAACAAACTCCCAGAAAGCCTCAGATCAGCTGAAACACTCAGTTTATTTAAATCCAGGATGAAGACTCACTTATTCTCAGCTGCATTTGAATAAAGCACCAAATCTGCACTTTTAAGCTTAAATTTCAAAACTTACATTTAACTACTGATTTTATATACTGTTTTGTTTGTTTGTTTGTTTGTTTGTTAATTAGTTAGTTTGTTTGTTTGCTTGTTTTAATCAATTTTAAATCATGCTTTTTATTCGTTTTTGTTTCTAATGTCTCTGTAAAGCACTTTGAATCACCTTGTTGTTGAATTGTGCTATACAAATAAACTTGCCTTGCCTTGGTTTGTGGGTCCACAGAAGGGCCAGCTCATTCAGGGCTGACTCTAGGGTGGAGCCCTGGTAATCTTGAACCGGACAAGCTAACATAGTCTCTTGGTGTTTCCAATGCAAACTGGTCCGTCACCCTGAACTAGTTTGCATTGGGTGACACTTCCAAGACCCTACCAAAGGCAAATAATATTAATAACATTATGACTGGCAGCAATGCTCATGCTGCAGAAATAAGATCTAATTTGTAATGATCCCAAGCTATCATTGAAAAATAATTTTCCTTCATTAGAGTCGCACTTTATGTAACATGTACATGACTCACAGTGATTGTTTTAACATCATAAATGCTTACTTTAACCCGCTAACCCTATAATGCATTTAAGGTATTCCATTGAGCTTTTCTTCAAGTGTGTGAACACATACCTTCGGTTGGTCTGTCTCAGTGTGTATGATTCACAGTGCACAGAGAAGTGTTATGGAATGTGAACCATTGTCTGGGAATGCAAGAGTCTCCTTTTTTTCACCAAGTGGAAACTTACCATCTTTAAACTTCAGGTCTCTTCCTTACGCTGATGTGAAATATTTCCTTGCTGGTTTGTCTTCCATCTGACAGCCAAAGTCAGCACAGAGGAGATTGTAGCACGATTTGAGGGAGGATTTTGTCCGATCAGTAGATCTTAAGTCAACAGTGACGGTATATCCAAAGCATTCGTGGTCCCGTTCTTATTTCATGCCCTAATCTTCAAAAACGTCGTCACATTATCACATTGCATTTCACTTTGCACTGGCTTTAGATACTCAGTTTCGCCTCTGAATATCGTCGGCTCACGCTTAGTGAAATTTTTCCTCACTCGAACCGAGGCTAAACTTTCAAAAATGTATTTTGGAGGAGATAGAGTGTGAGCGGAAAGCAGATGGTATTGAGATTGAGCTGCACTCTGATGCAGTTGGCCGCTTAATGTGTTCCCTTGAATATATAGTCGCGGCTGACGGCCTCAGCTTTGACAGCAGAGCCTATTGTGGTTGATATTCACACTGTGGCATGTCGATGCGCACGCAGACAAATAAGGAAAAAAAAGCTTGGCTGCATGACACGCTTGAATACTCTGAACCAAGTACTCAACTTAATTCATAGCCGACCAACCAGCCGTCTGTCTCTTTATATTATAGCTGAACGCAGTCTGCACTTGTTGGCTGCACTGATGAATTGTGTTCCAAGCAGGAGTCAACACACACTAGCTGTTTAATGTTTGAGATTTTAAACATATACGAATTATTGATGCTTTTGATGTGAGTATTTTAGAGATATGCGATAAGTTAAAAGGCTTAACTGGAAACTACATTACAGAGATAAATTAAGGTTTTGTTTAAGGAGCCAATAGTGCCATATATTTGGCATTTCTTTTATATTGGAGGTTTCCAGTCATGTGATTACTAACCACTTGATATTACCTATTAACTTGTTATGCTGTAGGGTCAACTGAATAAGGCCCACTTGGGCCCTGTGACTGTTCTGGGACTATCTGGTAGCCACCAGTTGCAGGGGAATAGATGTATTCCCTGGTGTTTGGCAAGTGGTCGATGGAGGTTGATGACAGTCACTGAGAAATTGATTGCAAAAGCACCATTCACACCATCCTAGAGATCGGTCAGTAATTTGTTGACAACCACCTTGTTACACTTACTTATACACAACCCAGAAATGGAGAAAGTGTAAGGCTCAGCTTTGTAACTAACATGTTTCAAAAGGTAAAACTTTTATTTGAAGGCAAATACTCTCCATTTCCAATTTCAATTAAATTTTTCACATTTTACTACAGCTTGGAGGCTAGCTAGCAAGTGTTTATTTGTAGACAGTATCTACAGGTCAGTATCAAGGATGTTTTTGATAAAGCACCCTCCAGCAATCACTCACCAACCAGTAAGGGAATCCGCATTTGTGTCTTGTGTCCAATATATGTCCAGCTCTTGATACACGTGAGCGTGACATCTTCTGAGAAACTGCTATAGTGCTATAGAATAAAGTGGAAGTATCATATAATTGATTTTAATTAAATTGAATAAATTCAGACATTGAACTTTGTCACTGAATTTTATTCTTTAACAGTGTCTTGCTTTCCTCACTGATAAGCTAATGTGAACTTAGCATGTTAACTTTATTGGCTGCTAACAAAAGCTAACAAGCTATGACACTGCAGTCATATTAGGGCTGTTCGATATATCGATTTCATCGTTTTGATGGTCACTGTAGTGGCTATATTAAATTCTTAAAGTTCTCTCTTTCTCTTACATTTAAAATAACCACACTATGGATGGACAAGCGACTGTTTTCACATGTTGTCGTTAGCAACAATGATGGTAAACCCAGCATGTGGCTCTACCGTCCGCTTGTTTATTTTCCACATAAACCTTTCACAATAAAGCTGAAGATCCTGTCGAGATCTTTCAAAATAAACTGAAATGATGACAAACAGAAAGACCAGTCAAAACAAATCGAGGACCTTATTTCGAAACGAGGGGCTACCTCTGTAGCGTGTACATGGTTTGGATATTAAAAGTCCGACATGGATCAGAAAACTGCACTATGCAAATTATGCGGGAAACCTCAGACTCAAACACGACAAACCTCTTCTACCACCTACACAAGAGTCACGTGAAAGAGTGTGGAAAGAGTTTACGGATAAGAAGCAAAAAAGAGCTCAGGTGCTCAAAATAAACCTTAGACCAGTGGTTCTTAACCTGGGTTCGATCGAACCCTAGGGGTTCGGTGAGTCGGTCTCAGGGGTTCGGCAGAGCCTCCACCGTGACATGCACGGCTCATTTTGTGCACCAATAAAAAACATATCTATGTCTTGAATTTGAAAAAAATCATATTTTATTTTTCACTAAAGAGGGGTTCAGTGAATGCGCATATGAAACTGGTGGGGTTCGGTACCTCCAACAAGGTTAAGAACCACTGCCTTAGACTCAACTGTTAGAACAGGCTTTTCCCCGCAGCACGCCGTGTAATAAATACTCACAAAGAAAATGGCGGCCGTTACAACTTATGTCTAAAAATGTATAGTTTCATGCATCGGTCAAAACACTCAACTCCAGATACACGACGCCCAGCTGGAAACACTTCACGCAAGTCGAGTTGCCCGAGATTCACAGAATTTAAAGAAAATGTAAAATTTTGTGGATATGAGATTTTTGTCATATCGCACAGCCCTAAGTAATATCCAGAATGTTTTTATCTATAGTTCTGGCTCAAAAATGTTTCCTTATCTTAATTTCCTGATTGTTCTGGGCCATCTTTGTTCAGGAGTTTTCATTATGGCTTGTTAGTTTTTGCTTTTTGGTATTAGCAAAAAAAAAAAAAAACCCCAAAAAACAGCAATAGGAGAAATTTCCAGCTAGATTGAATTTTTAACAGTTTAGTCATAACTAAACTCTACAGGCTTTAAAAGATAACTGGTAAAATACACTAGATTATAGATAAAACTATTTCTACTACTACTATTTCAAAAAGCATTGAAAAATTCTTGACCTTGTTGTGACAAAACGCGTCCACGAATTTATGAATGCTCAGCCACAGCAGCTCTGCATCCTGGGACTGTAAACGTGTTAATGTTGCTTTGGCCTGGACGTATGAGAGGAGCCACATAGTGCAGAAACCCACAACCACCGGGCCAGCTTTCCAAACTCTGACATCCAAGTGCGCTGTAGGTGTTGATGGATATTGCACATGTACACACATTTATTGTACCATATACACAAACTGCACTTGCTTTGGTTTCTCATGTTTGCAGTGTTAAACAGTTTATTCAGTTTTTAGTTGAAGTCAGCACTAAGAAAGCCTCATCTGTACACATCTGCAGACATTTCCCCCCACACAAGCCCATTCACAAATGTAAATTTTACTTTTTAAGTACTGTTTATCATAATGCACACACCCTTACACACAGGCTGAGCATATTTTAACAGCCTTGTCAGACTGCTCTCAGGAGACTCCTTACCCCTGCAGAAAACGTTAGGTTTACCCAACTCAAACTGTCCCCAGAGCCTCAGCCAAAACAGCTGTTAGTGTGCACTACCTACAGGAAAACAGTATCTCATTCTCCTTTTTTATTTCCCTCCTCCTTCTTGCTTTATTGAAGAAGCTTTATCTGTGTGATAAAATAACCATAAAATGATCTTTTCCACTTCAGTAAAACACACTATCATCATATCTTAGTTTAGACTGAACTGTCTCTACCCCTTTTTCCTCCTCCAACTTTTACTGCTCCTATACCGTCAAAAGACAGCACGTGACCTACAGTTTCAAGTGGAGTAATGGTTAGATTCCCACTGTGTCAGTTATCGCCTCCATGTATTTGAAAAGTGCATCTTTTGGATTGTTGATTTTAATAATGTATCGTAGTGCAATATAATGTCTTTAGTGGCAAAAAGATATGAATCGTGTGAAATGGGAACCATGTGTCCAGCCGAACTGCATTAGCACCTTTCTTTCTCCTTCTAATAGAAATAGCATTGAAAAAAAGTGATGTTTCTACACTGATAAAAAATTTCCCGTTTTGACAATTTATGTTCCAAAAAGGAAGAAATTTCCTTATTTGAAAGACAATTAATAATTTTATTGGTGCTGTCAGCATTAAACGACGTTAACACCATAACTGCATTAACGAGATTAACGCTAACAGCACTAATTTTTAGATTATTTCGTATTTGTCCATGTTGCCAGCTCTAAGCCAGCAGAAGATTTACATTTTAACATGCTCAACTGGCTCACTGTAAAATAAATAAATAAATAAATAAATAAGACTGTAACCTGAAAACTCAAAGCCCATGAAAGACAGGAAGAGTTAGGCTTTTACAGATACATTAAAGATACTTTTTAGAATTACTGGTGCTATTTTCTTTCTGTATTTTGAAGTTAAATAAGTAGTCCTACAAAATAGCAGCTCAAGCAACGCAATCTCAACTTTTTGCCAAGCAAGTATGAGGGCATTCGATAAGTGCTGTGGTAATCTCCCTATAGCTGAAAATACCACAAAGAACCTTGACCAAAACAAAATGTGTTTGTTCTGGTTGTCAGGACAGCATAAACACAAGTTCAAACTTGGGTTGATAGCCCTTTGCAGAGGCATACAAAAACACAGTTATATAACCACAAACAACTAGTTGTTATGAGTTTTTCAAGTCCACTACAGGTCCTTCTGATGAATGTTTGTATACTTGGTGCATTATATTGTAGTACTGGTAAGGCCACTTACTCTAATGGCTAAATTTGCATCATTCCAACCCAAGTGGACTAGTGTATACTTACAGACACTAAAATACTGCTGTTTGGCTGAATATGCATCACTAAGCAACTGTTGCTGTGCTAGCTATTGATTACAAAGTATCCAGTATCTTGACTAACTTGACTCTACTGTAATCTTGCCTATTAGTTATTAGTAAGACTATGATAATGTTTTTACCTGTCTCTTTTTTCCTTCGTATAGGAATTGAGAATAGTTTTGTGTCATGGTTTGGTGCTTTTTGTTGTTTACTTTTCAAGTTATTTCTGATTTATGTCATAGTCTTTGGTTCCTGTCTATTCCTGTCAGCTTTACTTCCTCCTATTGTTAGATTTCCCTCCTTTGTAATTGTCTGCCCCACCCTCATTAGTATCACCAATCAGTCAATCAGTGTCCTCGGCACTCCAGTTGTCCATTTCCTGCTTGTCAGACTGATTTCCATCGTGTCCTGAGAATTTTCTGATGAAAAAGCAAGCTCTGTTAGAATGAATTAATACTGTCGACATACCAAGAGCAGCACTTTTTATAGAGACAGTTACCAATACTTTCAGACAGATTAGTCTGAAACTTATACCAGTTCAATGTCTGTCCTCTGTACTCATCTCTTAAAGTCAGCTAAGGCTGTCTTTGGCATACTTTCTCAAACCTTTAAGTCTAACGTATCTGTTATGCGTTTTGGTAAAAACGAAAAGAAAAATCTGAATCCATAGAGCTTTGCAAAAGAGATCCACTGTCTACCATCAAGCTAAAGTGACTATTAGCAGAGACTCTTTCAGTCATTTCCACTAAAAAGGCGAAGAGAATAACATACGTCAAGCTAGCCTGGTAGACCTATGACAGTATTTAATAAGAGAGGCTCCTGATGTCATAAAGGTTTGTCAGAATATGGAGACAAAGTATTTTCATCTTTGAGAAGCCCTAAAATTTGAGTCTAGCTAAGTCAATATTGATGGGAGACAGCTGATGTCAAAATACATGAAATCCTGCTTCTTATAAAATTTTTCTCATAGTTAGGAAGTGATGCTTTCTACAGTCCTTCATTTGTAATATACAGTATCTTGTCAACTACTTGAAAATGACTTTGTATTGTATACATTTGAATGCACCTTGTCTATCATCAGGCCTTCTAAAGTAGAATTTCTGTGAAAGATCAAATATCATGTGGCTGGTTAAAAAAAAAAAAGAAAGAAAGAGGCTCATGAACTCTGCTGCATACCAAGTACTGTGGCAGGTGGACAAAATATTTTCTTCCACTGACGTAGAGACTAGAAAGCCTTGGGGTTGTGCCAGTGTTTCTTTTACATTCCTGTTTACTGCAGTACTTCTCTTTACCTGAACACCTGCACAGTTGTGACTGTTGTAACTCTTCTCATAACTGTCTCTCCTCTTCAGTGTTGTAGATAGGGCTGCCACAAACGATTATTTTGATAGTCGACTAGTCACCGATTATTTTTGCGATTAGTCGACTAATCAGATCGTGCATCCATTGAACGTAAAATGTACAGCTTGTTGCACCAGCAGCATCTGCTCTTATATAACTATCATTAGCTTACAGCTTTAAGTGTTTAAGGTATGTGCTAACTAAAAATAAAGACAAGATGATAGTTTATTCAATTTAAATGAAATTTGCAGATTGTTTTGGTGGAGTTTAATAAATGCAGCCGTCTGCTCCTTGCTATCTAAAATATAAAAGGACACCGGAGTATATTCTCGAGCATCTCACACTTCTGATAATCAGTTGTCTGCTTGACGTTTATTCAGCTGTGTAAAAACTATAACTTTAATCTCAGCCAAACCAATTTACTCAGGAACAAATAAAATACTGAAAAAAGCCAAACAATAACATTTTTAGTTATCTAAGTGGCTTATACATCATGTTTAACCTGAGTAGCGAAAGACGGCGGTGGGTTTGAAAACGATTTTCCGGGTGTCCGGTGTTCTCACCGGCTCTAGTGAGCCTTGAACCCCGGCTAGCTATCGAGCTGGTGGGTAACAGACGTCTCCGAAAACGTCGGAGCGCTTTTGAAAATATGTGGTGTCTTGATAAACTGAGCAGATATTTGAGGTTTACACAGCTACATTCTCGCCTGAAACTATGTTAAACGTTTATTTTGTGACCCAGAAAGAATAATAAGAGTAACATTAAAACTAACTAGCTGCCACCATTGTTGGAAACTGAGCTTGGCCGTGCTATGAATTCTGAGACACAGTTTCTTCTTCTTCGGGGTTTAACGGCAGCTGGCATCCTTGTACATGCAGTGCTGCCATCTTCTGTTTCAGTCCGTTATTACACTTTTAAATCCTACTAATTATTCCTGCGTCTTTTGGGATCTTACAAAGCTTCAAACGTTGTCGACTATTAAATTAGTCGTTGGCAATTTTGATAGTCGACATAATCGTGACTAGTCGACTAATCGCGGCAGTCCTAGTTGTAGAGCTACAGCATTTGTGGCAGTTTTCACTTCTAATGCCAGGTTGGACACCCTTTGACTTTCAGAACTGCCTTAATTCTTTGTGACATAGATTTACGAAGGAATTGAAAATATTCCTCAGAGATGCCTATTGACATGATAGCATCACGCAGTTGTTGCAGATGATTTATTGAATCGAGGTCTAGATGCCATTTGAGAACAGTGAACTCGTTGTCATGTTCAAAAAAGCAGTTTGAGATGATTTGAGCTTTCTGACATGTCACATGCCCTGCTGAAAGCAAACATCAGAGGATGGGTACACTCAGGGTACAGGATGGTCATAAAGGGGCGGACATGGTCAGCGATACTACTCTGGTAGCCTGTGGCAATGACCAGTGCTCAGTTGTTACTAAGGGGCCCCAAGTGTACCAAGAAAATATCCCCCACACTGTTATACCACCAGCGGCCTGAACCATTGATATAAGGCATAACTGATCCATGGTTTGATGGAAATGCTGACCCTGTCTTCGAATGTCATAGAAGTCAAGACTCATCAAATCAGGAAAGGTTTTTCCAATCTTCTATTGTTTAACTTTGGTAAACCTCAGTTTCCTTTTTCCTGTGCTGGCACAGCAAACTGTGGCAAATCAGTTTCCATGTGTTGTGTTCAGAGATGCTCTTCTGCTTTCAGTAGTTTCTCATAAAATCAGGCTAGCCCATTTTTTAGCAGCCATGTTGTGTTCAAAGTTACTTAAATAACTTTTCTTCTACATTCTGATGCTTAGTTTGAACTACAGCAAGTCATCTTGACCATGTGTGTGTGCCTAAATGCACTGCATTGCTGTCATGTGTCTGGCTTATCAGATATGGATTTGCTTGAACAGGTATGCTATAATAAAATGATCATGTGCAAAACTTGTATGTTAGCGAGCATGGTCGTATGTTAACAACTCACTATATATCGTCAGTACACTTTTTTGTAGTACACCACTTACACTATAAGTGGTGTACTTTATAAGTTAGGACGCTAAATTCTTCTAGTGCAAATGATAATTAAATACACTTGTACCAAGTCACCAAAACATCAGATCAGAATCTGATCAGATTCTGCTATTGCTAGTTAGCTAGCTAACAGTAGCAACACAATTAGCATGTATGACGTAGCTATATTATCTCCTTTCTTTACTCTAACAAAAATTTAGGATAGGAATTCCACAGAGGTCCACTTGACTGTTATAAGTTATATGTTGGAGCTGCATGTAGCTATACTTAACAGTGTGAATTTACTCTTTTAGGCACTGTGAATGGGAAGAGTAAGTACAGAAATACACCATCTGAGACAGTTATTTTTGCTTAATTACAGAACTAGCTTTGTCTTTATTATAAAATAGCTACTGTTTAATTTGTGTATAAAACAGATTACATCATAATTTTTTTTTAACTAATGGTCTTTAAAAAAAAACAATCTTGGGAATCGCAAGCTACCTTTGTTCCTTTATTTGCAAATCTTGAAGCTGGCAAGCACATAACTCTTGCAAAGCTGGTTTTTACTTGTTTATCTTCACATTAATTCCCCTTATTCACCAACCAAAATAGGGTTAGGGTTAGGAGCTGAGCTGAGTATAACTGCCATGTGAATGAGTAATTTAGAGACTCTTTCAAGTTCCCTCTGCTAAAATCAGAGGCTGAATCGGAGCATTCCTCACATAGCTCCATAACCATAATGTGGAGATTAATGTGCTTGTCTAAAGGTTATGAGGGGACAGTTGCTCTGAGTATCAGAGTTACAAATCTGACCAAAAAGTTGCACTCTTCTTTTCTCACAGAATGCTAAAACAGACTTAGGAACATTTTGGCAGAGCCAAAAATAGATGCTGCGCTGCTGGCCTGTTATTCTTCAGGCCAGCTCCCAGACTTTTGCTCGATCTACTCTTTGCCTCATTTGGTCAATAGGAGTCCATTGTTTGGGGGCTTTTACCTGGAGACCCCACGAGTCGATCGAGGCATTACAACGTGGTGTAAAACTAGTGGCTGTCAGGATAAAATCAACTTGGATTTCAAGGCTGTTCAAGAGGTTGGCACTTAGACGCTGGGTCTCTGCCAGGGTCTGGCAGTCTCGACAGGTAGTAATTTAACTGGTAAATGTGTCATTATAGCCATTGTAGAAGGTTGGGGCAGACAGGGAAAGAAAAAAGAGGGGGAGGAGAGAAGGAAAAAGACAAACAGAAGGGAGGTGGAAAGATGGAGATAAACGATGGAATAAATGGTCTGATGCAGCAAAGGTTGAAGACGTCTTACGGCGGACCGGCTCAGGCAGTCTGAACTTATACAAAAGGTCTAAAAATGTTGCAAGCTTGTGACTTCAGGTTGCTCAATTTTATGGAATGCCGTCTTTGTCTTCTGCCTCTGTTAGCTTTTGCAAAGTGTGGGTGGTCCTCTCAGTGATTTTCAGTACACAACAGTTACTCTCTGACGTCTTGCTGTGGACCCTTTTTGTCAGTGTACAACGCAGCCCCCCATGTTGCTGCTGCTTCATTCAGAAAGCCTCCCCATCCGCACATCATAAATCAGTTTAAAACACTATTATCTCAAGTTTGTTATTCAATTAAATCTTGGGTACGTAATCCGCTTATCTTTTGGAAAACTAAGTCTTAATTTTAATTTACCTACAGATCATTGCATAAGAGTAAATGACATGTCTTTAAAAAGGATCCATAGCTCATTTTTTTTGTCTAATCCAAACACCAAGAATGAATAAGTCATGTGTTATTTGCATCTATAACTCCAAATTCATTCGCAGCCGTGCTTGTGTTACTAATAAGTTTGTCTCCCTTGGCGTCGCTACTTCTAGGAAGTATGTGATTAGACTGGTGATGTTTGGAGGCCTTGTCGCTTTTAGTTATTGCTGTCATTTCGTCTTAATTACAGTTGTACGAATAGCCCCACGTCCAAATGCAGCTTGCCTCCCCACGGTTTCACAAATGACACTAAGCGTGCATCTAAACATAGATGGTGAATTCTTGCGGTGTTTAGAACATCTCCTTCTCGTCACAAAAGCAAAAGCTCTCGCTGTGCAGAGGCCGTGTTTACTATACGGGCTCAGAAAGGGGGGAGGACACTGGGCGAGAAGATGCAGTGGGGAGGTTGAGCATTAGCGGGACCTCTTGTCCTCGTGGTTTCTTTGAGAATGTCGCTCCTGTGCATTTCCCATGCATGTGCTCGTTGCTGTAGTGTTATCACGCTCGTGTGCGCGTGTACCTGATGTGCAGTAGGCTATGGGGACAGAAGAAAAAGCAGACAGAAGGCACAGGAAATCGAAAACAGTTCAGCCAAGCTCTGACACGGCGGTAAACAACACAGGAAAAGTTAGCTGTAGAGATAGGGAGAGATAGAGAGAGGGCTCAGGAAGGGGTGGGGGGGTCACTGAGGGATGGAGGGAGGGACGACTAGCAGGGAGGGGAAAGAAGAAGAAACATTCGCCTTTTCTGTCAGCTGAAGCCGGACTGTGGGAGACTATCACTGAAAGTTGGTGCCTCTGTGTCTTTGCTTGGAGAAGGCATCGTGAGGAGCTGGTATGGTGTGAAGGGAAAATACATTGTTTGAAGTCTAAACTAAGGTATGACATGTATGATTCTCTATTTTTGGCTTTCCAAAAGCATTTTAAAGCAGTGTCTCTTTCCCCACATTCTTGGTCTTTAGATATCACTTTATTCTCACCTTTTTCAATCAAATGCTCGGTTAGCATTTGTTTGCCTCCCAGTGTATAGTGGATGTTTTTGTTGATTTAGCACAGAAATGTGTGATGGGAAGCTCAGCAGCTCCTGGGTGGTCTCAGGCCTCACAAGCACAGCCTGTCACGTACCCTTCCAGAGTATTTTTAGTGAGGGTTTCTCGTAAGGGATGGAGTTAACATCCTGCCTTGGCTTTTCCTTTCCTCCTTTATACAGCTTTCTCTATCATTTTCTCTCCGGTTCTGCAGTTTGTTGACTTTGATTCCATCAAATTTGTGCCACTTAACAGAAGGACAAGGCCTCACACTTGTTGTTGTCATTGCTTGCAGAAAGAGAGTGTTTAAAGTTCTAATTCTTATAAATTTTTGCCTTGGTTGATTTGGCACCACCTGCGGCTGATTTAGTAACAGCAGCAGTAACAAAAGTTAGAAGTAATCACAGAGTCACACGCATTGCCTTATCTATCAATTCCATGGTGGGAATGACACATATGACAAATATAACAATAAATTTACAGGCGTAATTAGGATATGTAAAAATATTCATATAGAGATTGACTATAGCTTTAAAAAAAACTTGTCTGGCTGCTGACTGAGTGAATTAATGTCTATTTTTTATGATGTCTCCGCGTAGGGCACAACCATGGAGGAAATGGACTTTGAGCGGCGCAGGGAGTTGAGGAGACAGAAGCGGGAAGAGATGCGCCTGGAGGCAGAGAGGTGAGACATGTTGGTGTTTGCAGATTTCTCAAAAGGTGTTTAAGAAATCTGTCCTCTGCAGTGGTCTATAGAACACATACAGACCAGCTGCTTAGATTGTTTGAATAGCCTCTACTATTTCAAGGCTTTGGTAGTTTCAGTGCACAACCCACTTACTTTGCGCACACCAAGCAGAAAGAGCAAGGATTCAAGAGCTAGGTCTTTTACAAAACATCAATCAGCAAATGTCGACTTCCTTAAACCAGGCTGGAAGGAAAAAAAAAGAGCTGATAAGAAATCTGATAGGAGACGTGATGACCTTTAATGTTCAATCGTGCCCTCCCTCCCTCTTTCCAATTTTCTCTCCTAGATACCACAGCCTTCTGAACCGCCTTTGATTCACTGGGAGAAAAAAAAACGGATTAAACTAAAGTTCATTTCAGCAAATTGATTGAGTGGTAACCGGCCAAGTGCAGTAATCAAAAAGAGTAAAAAGGGGTTTTTATTGTGAGGATTTGATACATAGTCTGCCAAGGAGGTATTTTCACAAAAGTCTCTTCATCTGTGCTGCAACCCTCGCAATTAAAGATGAGGTCGATGTGGATGCAGATACTGGCCAAGGTCACTTGCCTCTTAGAAGCATTTTATTACAGCTACTTGCTCCATCACTCATGGAAAACAAGCTGACATAGGCCTGACCACTGCTGAATACATAGATGGTTCTCTCTGATAAGTCATCTATATGACACAAAGAATGTGTAAAGGCATTAACTGTAGTAAAGAACAAGGCCCTTTGCTCAAGGTAAAGTAGCTTTTCTTGTTTTAAGGAAAATGTCCGTGATACTGGGTATACTTGGTAATAAAAATTCAGGGTCAAGTCATTCATCCAGTTCTACGAAGTGTGTCATTCATCTAGTAAATGCATGCCTGGATACGTTAAATGTATTTCCAAGTTATTTTCAGAATGAGAACTTACGGGACTATTTTTGCTCAGTCATTTAACTAAACCTACCTGAATAGAAAGCTTAGAACGAAGAAAGATGGTGAACAAAGCCTGACTACATTTCTGCTTCATAAATGTTGGCAAGTATGAGAATAGATGCAACAAACTGCAGTACAGGAATGTTTGATATTTACTTGTGGTGCTAAAAAAAAGAAATAAATTACCTGTAAATTAAAAATGGCTTTGTATTGTTTTTCTGTCACTTGGGGGCAGCAAAGCAAGCTGTGCGCATTAGCATACAGTATTCTTACTTTAGTTTATCTGATATGGCCTAACAGTTGACAACTGACTTTGTGAAACTGACTCCTGCTAATGCTAATGCTTATTGGATTAGCATTAGCAGGATTTTCTGGCATTCTGCTAAAATTAATGTGTTTTTATCCCTAGCTAGACATTAAGGAAACATATATTTTTTAGCTGCTAAAAGCTACATAGCATTTGTAACCTTCGATAACATTATCTGTCTGTCATTTGGTTAGTACAACAGGTTTATGTGAGCTCTTTTGCTGAACACACCAGCTTACTTACAGATAAAATAAGACAAGCTAGCCAAAATGCTACACGCTCTGAACCAGAGAATTTATAAATATGGTGGTATCTATCATGTTATACGTAGTCACGCATGTCATTGTATTTTTATAACATGTTTCTGGAATGTGTTCATGCTAGTAGCAAGAAGTAGGAATCATCAGACGCCTCAGAAAGCTAAAACCTTTAGCTTTTGCCTTCTAAGATGTATATTCCTTCAGCTGTACCCTAAATAGCTGATTGGAGTGAAGGTCAATGCCTCTGTTAGCTTTCACAGCCTAAAACCCCCCACTGCTGGAATTATTTATGCATTTTTGGAATGTTTATGTTACATGGAGAAGATGGAATTTGGCAGAAAGTGTAGACTAAAAAAAAAAGAGGCGACCGAGAAGAGTTGTGGGCCGACTGGAAGAGCAATGGAGCGAGAGTGAAAAAGGGCCAGAGTCGTAAGCGCCCTCAACATTTACATTTTCAGCTCAGCGGGAGTTTCTCTGTGACTGTTTATTTGGCCTGAGCAGCAATAATTTCAGCTGGCAGGCGACGCGCCGCTCCTGTTATTGATAAAAGATTACATCTCTAAATTGTTTCCATTTCTGCCAATATATTGAAACAATCAATATTTACATGCCCCCTCTTGGTCGGACTAGTCAAAACCACATGGTGTCTCGTTGGCTTGCTTCCATTCAACCATCATTGAGTGTGCTGTGAGAAAAAGGAGACTTTGGGGCCATATAATAACGGCTGAAGCAATGCCAAATTCCTGGCTATTATAAGTGTTTACTGGCCAGGTCTCCATGAGCTGTTTCCTACATGCTGGGATGCTGCGATTGTGGGCTTCCTCACGCCAGCTCTGTGCATGTCACTGTACTTGAGAGCGCATGTGCACGAATGTTAGGATGCTTCCACGCAGCGAGTGTTGGTGTGTTTCGGGTCAGCATCGGGCGATGAAGGCTTGACAAGCTCCATTCACTTTTTAAAAATACAACCAAGTATACAAGTGTGCGTGTTTGTCGGGATGACAGCCAAGCCTTCCCTTGTTCTGCCTTGCATCAACGTCAGTTATAGCTCTAAGAAAAGGGTCATTGACGCTGTGGCTCACATCGTGCTTTTGATTTCAGTTTTTTTAAGCAAAGCCACACACATACACCCTGTTTTTCTGCTCAAAGGTTTCTCACACTCTCTCGCGCTCTTTAATTCCCTGCAATCCACGCCGTTCGTCGGCGCTATAGCAATCAGACAAGGAATGTCTCTGCCTTTTTTCCCCCCCCTTCTTAGCCAATGAACGCACATAGATGTGGAATTTTCCCAGTCAATTCACTGACCAGAGGGTATCTGCCTTGGTTAAAAATGTTTTTTTTTCTCATGGAGCCTACAGAAATGTTGCTGCCACTCCCTTCCCAAATGAAACTCGTGTACTTGAGCAGTTAATCCTCCTGGATTTGGCTATTAGAAAGCATTTGATTATACGCAGCAGTTTAATTTAACATAGATGACTGTCTGTGTGAAGGCTACTCTGGGTGAACACTGTTTCAAAGAAATACTATGACTTGTGTGCTGAGAGCAAGGTAGTCTCACTATTCCTTCAATTTGAAACTATGAGGTAATGTTTATTCTCTGAGGCCTTTACTTAGCATTTCTTCTTTTATTTCCTTTTTTGGGAAGTGTTTATTTTTGATTTTTGCCATTCCCCACCTCCCGATCACCCTCCTCTGTCTCCTCCCTTCATTCTTTATGCATCCCATCCTCCTCCCCCTCCTCCTCCTCTGGGTCTCGCTGTCTTTCTTCTTCTCCCACCCCTCCAAAAACCCACTTTCATTTTCTGATTATTCTCCTGATTGTTTCCCTCTCCTCCTCTCTTAAACTGTCACCTCTGCCTTTCCTCTCATCTTCTCCCCGCTTCTTCTTCCTTTTGATCCCGCTCCTCCACTTAAATTGTCAACCCCTCATTCTCCACTTCCTTCTCGCTCGCTCACGGTCCGTTTCTCCGTCGCTTCTTTCACTTCTCTTCACCGTCCTCCCTTTCCTCCTCATTCTTACATCTGCGCTGGCCCTCTGCCTCAGAGACTAGGAAGGGTTGAGGAAATAACACCCATCCTCCGTGAATGAGCCATGCCAAACGGTCCCCCGCCCTGGTTGAACGGACCATTCGCAACGTGACCCGGTCCTGCATCGTAAATCTTTGCCAGCTTCTAAGCTGCTTTGCCACATCAGCATTGAAGGGAGTTAAGGCTACCCTTCCTCTCTTAGTTATTTTCAGATGCATCCATATTACCTCATTCATCTTCGAGTAGAAGAATAAATGCAGTTTAGAAGGACTGTACCACAGCTAGCAATATGAATTCTTGGAGCTGGCCCAGTAGAGCGCAGGGTGGGGGGAGAGACAGACGGGGGATGTTGTGGTTCTGTGGGCCGGCAGTAGGAAGGGAAACAGTCCAGAGAGACCAGCGTGGGAATGGGTCAGCATTTCTGACAGCTCAAGCCAAGCCCCCACCCTCTCTCCCTCGCCCTAACCATCCCTTCCTTAACTCCCCTCTCCCCCATCTGCTCACAGCAGCCTTTTTCCCTCCCTCCGCTGTTTTCGAGCTTCCTCTTTACTTTTCTCCCTTCCTTCCCTCTGTCCCTCCTCTTGCCAAGGAGGGGTGAAGAAGTCTTTTCTCATGAGCTTTTCCCAAATTGTTTTCACTGACATTTCTGAGATATTTTGCTGTAAAGAAAATATTTGGACATACTTCTCCCTAATAGGCTCACTGATGGCGATGTTTAGTGTGCTTTCCATGCAGGCGGTTTAAATCAGCGAAAACACACTACTCAGGGTGTGAAACACACGTTATATGCTGCACTGTAGCTGCCACGGCGAAGTCCACGGCATCTTAGTAAAGCACCAATAAGGGGCAGGTTTCCTTTATTTACATGCTGTACTCGGCCACTCAAGAAATAGGCGTCTGGTGGAGACTATGTCCTGGTAACCTGCAATGGCTTCACATCATTTTGTACAGGAAAAGTTGTCGACTATGATAAAATCTGCAGATTACTCCTTTTTCCATTATTGTGCACACCCCTTCCTTTCCCGTTTTTCATTTCCCACCTCTCCACTTTATCCTCACTCTATCCCATTTCACTTGCCCGTTCTCTTCTTCTCCTATTTTTTCTTTCTTCCATTATCCACCATTCCACCTCTCACCGTATTTCTGTCAGTATGCTGATAGACTTTGGGGGCCTCGCTATGGAAAGGGATATTAAATCAGGGCTTTGGTTGTGTATGTGTCTCCAGCCAAGGCTGTGATTGACAGGAATGCTAATTCAGCTTTCAGGAGTTTTTTCTGTCTTTCTTTCTTCCTTTTTTCTTTTTTTTTTTTTCCTACTGAGGAATCTTTAACCCTGAGATTGTCGTCGTCACCGCCACCAAGGACTCCTTTGTTCCATTTTTAGCTGTTTTCGTTTTCTCATGACATTCGGCGCTGTTTCTGGGACGGTTCAGTCCTTCGGGAATTACAGCAGTTGTTGTTTCACTACTTTTTTTTTTTTAGGTCTCACAAAAACATCACTCTGCTCTGATATTTTAAATAAGGGTTAATGTACTTTTTTTTGCAGTTGAGCTCAATTGACCTTAATAATGAATGGAAAAGAAAAAAAAAACTCTTTCTTGTATTTTTTTGTTTGCTAAAATGTAAATATTGTGCTAGCGCTCTCAGTGTGTATGTATGTATATCACTGGCCCGCAGAGCTGGAATTCAGGATAGACCCTCCTCTGGGTAAAGCTGATTTTCTACACTCGGAGATGCTGAATAGTTTGAACAAAGCAGACACACATGCACATGTGTAAAGCATTGCCTGACGTCACTGATGTCACCGTCCCACAGGTCTAACTTGGGCGTTAGCAGATTCATCTGTTCTGTTATGACTAACCCTAACATGCCTCATATGAGAGGGAGAGGAGGTTGGGGGAACAGCATAGTGGGTGGGGGGTGGGTGTTGTTCACAAGCTGTAAAACCTCACATAAACTCTGGCGGCTTTAGCTCGCCTCACCACACGTGTTGCAATTAACATGCAACGGCATGCTTCGCTGGCCGGCCTCAAAGGCTGCGCTGCGATGTTAGGTAGCTGGGCATGTGGTGAGCAGTGGGAGTGTAAAGGTCAGTCGGGGCAACACAGATCAAGCATGGAGCTGAGTTCATAGATGTCAGGTGGCCAGAAACACTGCACTGCACAATTTGATACCTTAAAAAAAAAGAATAGTTTCAGTGTTGGGTAGTATTGCATTGTTTGATATATGATATATGATTTTACCTTTGGGTGTAGTCTCTTTTCCTTAAAACTGTCTATTGTACTTCACTTGAGTTTCCTGCATTCCCCAGACTGACTTTGGACAGACCCGAGAGAAAGGCCTGAACTTGTTGCTTTCAATCAAATTTAAGAACATAAATATACAGTAGCTTGCAAGCCAGTTAGATTTTTGGACAGTGGAGTCTTGTTTATGATAGCATGCAGCCGCACCCTGTACTTAACCCTTTGCGTTAAATAAATAATTTTATAACTCGCAGCATGTCTCTGAATGATTGTGTGAGGTATAATGCAAAAAACAGATGTTTGCCCATGTTTTAGACATGACCTGCAATGACCATGCATCGTCTGCGGTGTGCTTAAATGCAGCAGGAGTTACGACCCATGTAGCAGCTTGCTTTTGAGGAGTAAACTTTTATTCTGCTGTCTAAAGTTCTCCACAGTTAAAACAATGGCACAGATTAACCAATTGCAATGCAGCAGCTTCATTTGTGATCTCACCCCAACCGGTCACAGCAGATGGCTGCCCCTCCCTGACCCTGGTTCTGCCTGAGGTTTCTTCTGTTTAAAAGAGTATGTCCTTCCCACTGTCGCCAAAGTGATGCTCATAAGGGGTCGTTTGATTGTTGGGGTTTTCTCTGTATTATTTTAGGGTCTTTATATTATCATATAAAGTGCCTAGAAATGACTGTTGTTGTGATTTGGTGCTATATAAGAAAAAGTTAACTGAAACTGAATTATCTGAAAGCCACCAGGTGGTGATAGCTCCGGTTGCAAAAGGACTTCCAGGCCTATAGAAGTCTATGGCAGAACAGCTTTGTTTCACACTCCACAAACACACTCCTGTCGAGTGTATTATTTCGAGTCATGTTAAAGAAAGTGAAATCTATTTTGAAAATTTAGTTCATACCTTGTTTCATAATGGATTATTTGTGTTAGTAGCTCATTGGTTAAGCTTTTAGCCATACAGTTTCTCTTTGTCAGATCCTTTTGGGGGGGTTGCAACCAAGATAACTACCAAAACCTTAATTTTGAGACTTCAAAACGGAACTTCAGAAACTAACAAGTGACATCACGATAGCTACATCATCTTTTTCACCTGCTAGCATCCTGTATTTTACAAGCCATTGAACACATCATGTTTAATCCTCCTTTATGACTCTTAGAATGATGATAAGACGAGTGTTTACCGAGGTCAGAGAGCGAGGCAATCAAGGGTCATTTGCCCAGACTTCTATGAAATCATTAGTCTTTTTGAGAGCAGATCAGTCGTCCCCTGCTGCCTATTAAGAAGAATGCAGGTAGCGTTTTGTCTTTAGTTGTAAGCTGTGTTTGTCTTTTATACTATATACAGTGGCCACTTAATCTGATTGCGTCATATGTTGCATGTAAGAGTAGTATCAGTGTTGTCATCTAGCCCTGGGCGTTTCAGCAAAAGCTGAGCTTGTCTATCATTTAATTGATGCGTGCTTCAGCTATGCACGCACCAAATACAGCTAAGAGAAGTTTTTATTGTAGTATATCAACTCTGGAAAAATACGATTGCTAAATTTAATGCTGTATTAAATTCTTTGGAAGAATTATGAACTTTTAAGATTACACTGGTTATTGGCCAGTGTACACACGCACACACACACACACACACACACACAGCTCTCCTGCTTCCTCCGTTCCTGCACTGACCGGACTAGTACAAGCTGCTGGCCAGAAACACTGTTTCACTGCTCTCTTATCCTTAGCCAAGCCATGTCTCCAGACAGAGTTTTTATCAGCTCGTGAAAACTGCAGCCACGATAAGAAGTATTGGTGGTTACACAGCTGACAGCTCCACTTGATAGAAGAGAAGGGGTGGGTGAGGGGGACTTGGGGTAAATCCACCAGATTTGGTCACTGCGAAGATTACAGTCCAATTTAAAGAACCGCTCACTTTGAAGTTTCTAACTGCTAAGCTAAATTGAGGATAGGGAGAAAGGAGACGAGGGGTTGAAAGTTGAAAATAGATAATGCATGCCTTTGTCTTCTCACTCTCTCTTTCTTCTTTCGTCTTCCCGCAGGATGGCAAGGAATGATGATGATGAAGAGGAGGCGGCCCGTGAGAGGAGGCGCAGGGCACGCCAGGAGAGGATGAAGAGCAGGGAGAGCGAGGAGCCCAGCAGCCAGTCGGACAGCCTGGTTATGACCAACAGCCACAGGTATAGCAAAACAAGCTCTCGTACGAGAGCAGACAACTGATTGGCTCTCTCTCTTTTTTTTTTTGGTTCAGCTGCAAAAGCGAGAGAGCACCAGTAAAGTCCAACTAATAAACTCTCAACGTAATGTCATTCTCTGGGTTTAGGGTGTCGGGGTGGAGCTGCATGGTTAGATAGTCTACCGCCAGAAGTTTTTGAGAAAATAGTAAGCTTTAGTAATTTAAGGGAACTAGCCCATGAAAAACCCCAAAAGGAGAGGTGCCGGAGTGTATTTGAGGAGTAAAAAAAATCCCAAAAAATCCAAACACAATAAGACTGCGGATAATTTATAAGTACAGGTTTGAGATAAATTGTGTTGGCTACAGTGGAAGTGGTGGGTCGCTGTGACATCTAGTCACACAGACACTGCTTTGTGGTGATGAATGTTTCCTCTCTGTAAGCTCTTAGATACATCCTGGGGTGGTCAAACAACAAGCGGATTGTGCAGAAGGATGCTGAGATAGGACCTAGTTCTTGCTAGCCATTGTCGATTGTGCAGATGCAAGGATAATGTTTGGCAGACTTTTAGGTCACAGTATTGTGAGTCATGCTGTAGTCATGCCTCGAGGTGGAAGGATAGTCACTGAATATTTTAGTTAAAAAATATAAATACACTTACTCCACACTTTATTAGGTACATCTTGGTAGTACCAGGTTGGGCCCTCTTGTGCCTTCAAAACTGCATTGATTCCTCATGACAGAGATTTAACAAGTTGCTGGAAACATTCCTCAGAGATTTTGGTCCACTACAGATTTCTTGGCTGCTTATCTCCCATTCTACCACATCTCTAACAGGAGATCTGGTGACTGTGGATTGAGGCCTGGTGATTCTGGAGGCCATTTGAGTACAATAACCTCATTGTCAGTTTGAGATGATTTGTGCTGTGTTATATGGTGCATTATCATGCTACGTGTAGAAATCAGAATGTGGGTACACTGATCTTAACGGGATGGACATGGTCAGCAACAATACTCGGGTAGGCTGGAAGTGTGCCAGGAAAATATCCCCAACACCTTTACACCACCACCATCAGCCTGACCTGTTGATTCATGGCCAGATGGCTCCATGCTGTCGTGTTGTTTATGTCAAATTCTGACCTTACCATCTGAGTATTGCAGCAGAAATAAAGGCTCGTCAGATCAGGGAAGATTTTTCCAGAAAAAAAATGATCTTCCAATTTTGGTGAGCTTGTATGAATTGTAGCCTCAGCTCCCTGTCCTCACCTCACAGGAGTAGCACCTGGTGTGGTCCATCAGCTACAGGCCATCTGCTTTTGATTTGATTTGAGGTTTGATATGTTGGGCATTCAGAGTTGTTCTTCTGTGTCCCTTGGTTGTAAAGCGTTGCCTTCATATCAGCTCGAAGAAGTCGGGCCATTTCTTCTGACATGAACAAGGTGTTTTCGAACTGTGGCTTCCTGGTAGGGCTGGGTCATATCATACCGTTCACGGTAATACCGGTATAATGTTGGGCAACGATAGAAAAATGAAATATCGCGATAGAATATGGGTAAAACGCGCATTGCCTTTGTTTTCATACGCACATGGCGGAAAAAGCACTGCGGCGAAAGCAGATCGTTGAATGAAACGGATGAACCAGAATGGGTTTGTAAAAATGCTGCAACTTCAGTGGTGTGGAACTGGTTTAGCTTTCATCCGTCAGATACACAACAAAGCACTATTTTTGGTAGAGCATGCTAGCAGGCCGTCGTTATTACCGTGTTTTTTGGAAAATACGGCACACTTAAAATCAATCCTTTGATTTTTCTGAAAATTGACAGTGCCCTTTATAATCCAGTGGGCCTTATGTATGAATTCTGGTTGTGTTTTCTGACCTCGAAACGATTTTATGTTGTACACGGCACTCGAAAATCTGTCAAATGTTTTAGTACAACTTTGCTAAGCTACGAACCCGCACAGCTTGATGGATTGTCGGAGCATTACGGCTATCGTAGGCAGGAGCCTCGCAGACTGATACTACTGTGCTTCAACATAATATTACCGTATTGTGTGTGTATAACCTCTTTTTAAGTTTTGTGGATGTTACACATGGTTATGCTGAGGATGTGTCGGCCAATTTCCACTGGAAATGCCTTTTGGTTAAACTGTCAGCAAGGAATTTGCATTTGCACTGCTAATTTTTTATATAACTTTAATGCACATAAAACACCTGCTTGTTTAAGTGAAAATACATTGATGGGTTTTTTTTTGCACTAATAAAGTTGTGGAGTTGTAAAGTATTTTGACTAGTGTCAATTATATTGTCAGTTTTATCGTTATCGCAAATTTTCAACTGTATATCGTGATAGATATTTTTGGTCATATCGCCCTGCTCTACTTCCTGGATATTTTCTCTTCTTCGAACCATTCTCAGTAAACTCGAGCAATGGCTCTGTGGGAAAATCCCTGCAGATCAGCAGTTTCTGAAACACTCAGAAAAGCCCTCTGCCACCAGCAATCATGCCACGTTCAAAGACAAATCCCCCTTCTGATGCTCAGTTTGAACAGCAGCTGGTCTTGATCCTCTCTACATGCCTAAAAGCACAGAGACACAGTGATTGGCTGATTAGATATGTGCATGAAGGTGACCAGGTGTACCACATGAAGTAGCCAGTAAGTGTGTATTTTAGTCACGCTGAAGCAAAGCTTTATAAAAGATTATCTTGGTTTTTTGGAGGTCCTTTAGCGCAGACAAAACTAAACAAAATTTTTTTACACATTTGTGCTCTGATGCAACACTTAATTTGGTAATGTTTCACGTTGTGGGTTAAATTTAATGCCACAGCAACTATTGACTCGGCATCCAAAAACATGCTAACTACGATAGCATGTTAGCATGCTATCGTAGTTAGCATGTTAGCATGCTATCGTAGTTAGCATTCAGTCCAAAGTTTTAGCAGGTGTTAGCATGGCTGTAAACTGTAGGCTATGGCTTTATCTGAGCACATACAAAAGTTCCCACCTAAAATCCAAATTTCCATTCATTATAAGGCCTCACCTGAGTTTATTTGAAGAGCTGTGGTGAAGAGCAGTCAGTTAAGCCATGGGTCAACATTTTCTGCTGTTCTTGGCTATAAAGCTGTCAGTAACAATGCAACCTCTTTCTGGAAATTATGATTACACAGGGGTTGCGGCCTTCCACCAGGGGCACCTCAGAGGTAACAGAAGATAATGTCATGGATTATCTTTCCATGCCCACATTTTTATAACGGCTGACGTCTGCTGTGACCTCACCCCTTCCTCCTCTTTGACACGAATACACACAATGTGACATTTGTGCCGTCTCTCTCTTTCTCTCTCTCTCTCCTCGTAGTGTCACAGAGACGGTGTCTGTGAGCAGCTCTTATGGAGGCGGTGGAGATGACGAGGACCAAGCCCTACTGGACCGCATGGCCAAACGTGAGGAGAGACGGCAGAGGCGCATGAAGGAGGCGCTGGAGAGACAGAGACAGCTGGACCCCACTGTGACGGAGGGCAACGACAGCACCGCCACGGAGAAAAACAGCGCAGAAGAGGAGAGGCCCTCCTCCTGGCGTAGGGGACGTTACCGTGACAATGACGACGAGGCTGAGAAGATGGAAACCTATAGCTCGAGAAGAGAGGAGGAGAATAAGCGAGAGGAGCCGAGGGAGGAAGAGCAGGCTGCCCCTGAAGGGGGAGAGGAAGAAGCGGAGGGGGTAGATGAAGAGGAGGAGCAGCCAGTTGCAGTTGTGGAGGACAAACCGAGAAGGTCTTACTTGAGAGACCAGGTCAGTTATCAGGTCACCGTTCTTCTTTCATGTCAGACATTAAGTTAAGCTGGTGTAACCGACAGCCTTGGCACATTTGATCCTTGTTTCTATAGGCGTCAGCTGAAGAGCCTAAAATTCAAAACAAGGTATGGTTAGTGATTTGTTGTCTTTTTTGTTACCTTTGATTTGATCGCTGAGCTTACTTTCAAAGAACTGCTATAATCCTTTTTCATAGGACTTCGCCGAAGAAGACAGACATTCGGTAGTCAGTGAAAGTTCAAATCAGGCCAAGTCGTCAAATTCAGAGGCTGGGGAGGATACAGTAGCATCAGGGGAAGCTGAAGAGGTACCTGAGGATGATAATGTAGATAATTCACAGGGGAACAAGCCTATGTTACTAAGAAATGACAGTGAAGAGGACTTTGAGGTATCTGAATCAGAAGATAATGAGGTATCATACATGCGGTAAGAACTTCAGTAGAGGTGTGATGCACAGCACGTGAAATTTCCTCGGGTAACTTCAGTGTCTAACTAGACAGAAATGTTTACATGTTAAACCTCTCGATGAGCCCGTCTTGTTGACGTGTTGATTTACGACACTGAAATTACCCGGACACCTCGTGCCGTCTAGCATGGTTTGCAACATTTGCAAACTGGTGACGACAGGTCTGCGTTTGATGAGGTGCGGTTTACAGCCGTGTGGTCAGACTTTTCAAAAGGTTAATGCTATGCTCCACAGAGTGGTCACGTTTTTTTTCTGCATGTCTTCCACCTCAGCCATGAGTGCAACAACACATCACATTACACTGGCTCCACTTCAGCAACTCAGTGAGGCATCAGGTCATCTTTTGATATCTGTCAAAAGTTTAAGACCATAGAAGATTGCAATAAACCCTTTTGTACAGTGTGTGTGTTGTCCCTTAGTTGATCCAATGTCTGGAACAAGCTACTTTAGGCCGTATTCCATCACTACCAGCAGATTGCTTCACTCACCAGTAGTTTTAATGCAAGACACCAGCTTGTCTGCAAACAGTTACCATTTTTTGCAGTTAAAATTCAAATGTGCGACTGTCCTTCTTAAAATTAAAAATTATGCCTTCACACTGAAAAAAAAAACACATTTCAAAAGCACAGTGTTTAATATTTATTTATTTCTGTTTGTGGTTTAGGCTGCACTTGTCGCTGCTTCAGTACAAAAGTTGGCGAGTGTGTGCAACAAGTTGGTGTCTTCCATGCAAACTGCGGGTGACCGCTGCAGTCGCCTTTCAGTTTTTGCTGCATCATATAGTTCTTTACAACCACTTTCATCAAGCGACAGCAAGCCACCTCCCATAACCACTCGTTAACTGGTGGAAGAATATACATTTTCCCTAGTGTCTGGCAGTTGCCAACCAGTTGCCAACCAGTTGCCAACCAGCCTGTGTAACTGGGGCCAGTTCCTTCTGATTGAAAACAGAGGGTTTGAACTTGCCTATTAGGGGTTACCTGGACATATGGCTGTGTTTTAATGTGGATTCACCACTTCAACATAGACAGATAGATAGCTATGACAAAAAATAGGGAAAAGCATTTTAACTGATGATGTCAGCATTTTATATTGAAATGGTGTCAGTGCAAGAATAAGAACGTTTATAGCGCTTTCTCGGTAAAGATTCACAATTTGTATTACATTCATAATATATCCCATGGTCTTCAAAATTTGACTGGATATGTACTTATCACAGAAATAGTAATTATCACATATAAGACTTTAATTATGTTGCTGATTATGGACAGCAAGTGGACGTAGGAAATACCCAGCTGGAGACACTCCCAGTGTGATCACACGTTAGATAATCCTTTGTCAACAGTAATCCTGGAGTGGACATAGTGTGATGTGATGTTCTGTGTTATTTTATTTGGGCGTGCTCTCTTTCTCTTATGGGATATCATGTGATGTTACATGATTGAATCCAATCACACTTCACTCTACGCACCTTTCTGCCTACCTTTGTTGTTCAGTATCACTCTATCTTGCTTTCTGTGTGTGTGTGTGGGGTGGGGCTTTAGGTGAATGAGCCCAGAGCGGAGAGGGAGGATCAGAGGAAGCACAACGGAGGGCTGCATGAGGAGGCGCCTCCCAAACAGCACAGGAAACCTGAGAGGACCACCAGGTACACAACAGCAACAAAAGCACACACTGTCTCATTGTCACCCTGAGGCCAAACTGGGGATAGCCCAGTCCTGTGAATTATTCAAGCGCTTTAGCTGTCAGCAGTATCGCTCAGATTCGTGTGACAGTTTGACCCTCTCTAATTTGTGAAAAATCATAAAGACCAGAATGCAATTGTTGCAAAAATGTGAAGATTGCCAGTAGTTTGTGTCATCTAACTCGATAAATGTTCTGTTTTTTTACAGCAGACAAACAGAAATTAGGCTAATATTTTCACATTTTCAGTTCAATATTTTGTCACCTATCTGATAATGGTTATTTAAGTCCTACTAAAAAAGATAATGATGCCTTTATTCTGAAGCAACAGGTGACTAATTCGTTAATGAAACCTGTATGCCTGAATAAAACACACAGACTCAATGAATGTGACTAATAGCAGCTGCGCTTATCTAATCTTTCTTGCAAAAAAAGGCTAGATATAAAAAACCACTGAGCTACAGTGCTGTGCATATGTCCTGAGCCACCACTCATTTCTCTTTTCTTCATTTACTTGTATTATTTGAGCAGCAATTCTTCAGGCATTTATAAAGGTCTTTCAGACTTTTTCTTTGGACATTGGCTGTTTTTCACACTTTTCAGTCCCTGCACCCGAACATTTTCAGAGAAATGTTTTTGTTATGCTACTTAATGCTGACCTGTGACTCATTCAAGCAAAAAAAAGCATAAAAAAGACACATAACTCCAGAGATGAGTCAGTGTTCTGTCTACGGATAACAAATAAATTTATCTTAAGGTACTTTATTGCTAGCAAGCAACATTTGTTCCCAGATCTTTAGTTGAATCTGCAAAAAAAAAGACATGAAATAGCATTTTTAATGTAAACGGCTATTTTAAGTTTCAAAAACTTGGTATAGCTCAACGTAAAGTGTGTTCTTAAAAATTCTGAACAAACTCAGAAGCTGAGGACAAAAGAAGTGACAGGCCTAAGAACCTTTTACAGATAAATAGGATGTGAAACTCATGTCCTTAAGAAATAGGAAAAATCCTGGAAAGACATGGCATAGGACCTGAGAGATGCATCTGGACCTTTAGCTGATTCATCTACTGTTCACTGAAGGCTCAGCAGAAATGGTTTCAGTGGAAGGGTTGCTGTTAAGAAGCCATTCCTGACGATGGGGGACAGATCACACGGAGTAATGAATCCAATATTTATTTCAAAACGACTCAAGAGGGAACTACAACAGTGAGTCTACAGCCGTCTGTGAAGCACGGTGGAGGACTTGGCTCTCCATTTCAGCCATTGGTGTTGGGGATCTTTTCAAAATAGAGGGAATTGTAAACTCAGAAAGTACATCAGATCCAGCATGGAATACTAACCGGAAACATGTGATTGGCAACTGCTTCAGTTTTTAGTGTGACAATAATCAGCAAACACATTGTCAGTGTAGTAAAAGCCTGGATTTTAAAAACACAAACACAGTGGAACACCATCAGTCGTGGATTGGCATCCCCCGAGCCTTGACCACAACATTACTGAAGCAGTGTGGATCAAATCAGCAGAAAATGGAACAAAAGGCAGTAAACATCCAAAGAAGAGCTTTGGGTGTCCTTCAAACAGCCTGGAGAACTATTTCTGAAGACTACTTAAAGAAATGAGAAGAGAGTTCAGGCTGTGTTAAAGAATTAAGGTGGTCGTACCGAATATTGATTTTCAAGTTCATTAAAATTCCACAAACTCTGATTGTGCCTTATATATTGTATTTTCATGTGTGTTTGCACATTTCAGCAAATTGCTGGACTTATTTCTGCACAAGTTTGATTTTTATGAAGAAGCTTAAGACCTTTGCTGATATATCAGTGACTCTACTCTTGTCCACTTGTGGAAAAGTACTGCAGTAACTTAATATACCAGACCCAAATGTCAGCTGAAAAGATCAAACTACAAATAACCAAAGCTCATTGTGACCGAGTGCGAGGAGAGGACAACAGTCTGTTGATAAACAACATTATGTACTGCATTTTAAAGGAAATTTGTTTTATCAGACAGGAAGTTATGTGTGAGGCTGACATTTATCATTTATTGCACAGGCTGGTGTGAAAGTATAGACATGTAGCCCGAGGCTTCTGGAACATAATTGAAAAGCAAATCTCATTCAGACTTTCAAGAAAAACACGTTGTTTTTGTTCAGCTGGCAGAGTGTTTTTCTGTCACGGGTCACCTGCAGTGAGTTCTCAGGTTGAAACACTGGAACGAAACTTGATACCGCCTGTAACTTTATCTTTGCAAACGTGATTGCATTTGTTTGTTGTGTGAATTCCGTGAAGGCAACATCTTCTTCTGGTGTGCATTTGAATACCTGGATCAAAAGGCAACCAGCTTTCCGTTCCGACCCGTGTGCTGACCCGTGTTTTTACGTGTCCTTCCCAGCCGCGGCAGCGTGCGCTCCCCCGAGCCTTCTGCGGGTGATGACCCGGACGAGGACGCGCGCCTGGAGGCGGAGCGCAAGCTGGAGGAGCTGAAGCGTCGTCGCGATGACGCGGAGAGCGAGGAGTTTGAGAGGATGAGGCAGAAGCAGCAGGACGCCGAAGCTGAGCTGGAGGAGCTGAAAAGGAAGAGGGAGGAGAGGAGAAAGGTGCTGGAGGAGGAGGAGAGGCAGAGGAAGCAGGAAGAGGCAGAAAGGAAAGCCAAAGAGGAGGTGGATGTTTTGTTTCGTTTTACTTAACTTTTAAGCTGTTTTTACTCTGTTTTATTCTCTTAGAGATTATTTTAATCTCTATGTAAATGTTTTGTTTAAAAAAAATCATGTCCAAGTGGCCGATGGACGCAAGTCTGAGTGTCATCTTACAATCGGTGGGAGACTGGAATCAGCCAAATTATTGTGCATGTGCAATGAAGTTATGAACTGATTGCCTTCGAAATGGATGTTTCAAAGATGGGGACCAGTTCTCTGACCACCTGCAGTCAGTTGTTGTCTTCAAAGCAAATTTGGTACATCAATAAGAGCAATAAGTTGCTATCAGTCTCTTCTTGTGATAATTGGGAACTGTGATAAATGTAAAAAAAATTCAAATCAATCTCTGGGCTACCACCAACTGTTCTTAGACGCTAAGAGGTTGCTGTCCTGTTTTCTCTCTATTATGACTGAATTATCACACAATTCTGGTTTTCAGTCATCTTTTCCTTCTTTAATATTGTTCTTTTGTTTTGTTTTTTTTACTTTGGATTAAGCCACATTTCTATGCAAATGGCTTATCGGAGTCGCCGATATATCCATGAAGCTGTCCCTTTAAACTTGAAAAAGCATGAAAAAGCTACACATCCCTGTACTATATGGTTACGTAGTTACAGGAAAAATTGCAGTTATTCAGTTTTGTAGCCCAAGAAAAGAAGCTTGCTTTCTAATTTGGATCTTGTTGAGTCCAGATGAAACACCTGCTGAGATATTTGTGAGCTCCTGCACACACAGTGTTGTGTCTGTTCCCATTATTGTTATAATAAAAAAAAGGAGGGGCTGTAGTTGGGGATAGCAAGTCTCGAGAATGGCACATCTCTTACAAATGAGTCATTCTGCAACAATAACACACCGTGTGTGCTTAAACCTCTGACTGGGCCAACAGCAAAAAATCGAAACCAAAAAACCCAAAACAATCGAAAGAAGAGTGGACTTGAATGGTTTTTATTGCCTGACCACACAGCTGTTGCAACAATCAAATTTCAAATGCAGACATCAGTGAGAATGAAGTCAACAACCGTCACTGCAGTCTTTTACATTTTCTCATGCTCTGCACCATGTTGATTCATCCCTTTGCACCTGTATGAGCAGAAACCCATGCATCACTCTCTCTCACACTTGCACCGCTGTGACGTTATCTCGCCATACGTCTCCGTTATCATGACTCAACCTATTTGGGTCCCCGCTTGTAACTCACATATGTCATTCCTCCGTCTCCTCTTCTTACAACATCCTCGTCCTTGCGTATCTCAGACGCGATAACCTCTGCTTTCCTTCGTGTTCCCCCGCTGTACCAAAACGCGTCGCTCATTTTCGCTCGCAGCCAGCTCGCGCCGAGGCCCCTACATTCTCGCTATTACCCTGACTGGTCTTCTTTGTTGCTCTTGGCTCCGAACGTGGCGGCCCATCTCTAGCTATCTGCCCCTGTTCTTCTCCTCTTGTGTGATGTTAATGAGGCCTTTTGGTTTGTAATTAAAAGATGGCCCAGAGATACAGAGAGACTAATTAACCAAGACAAGGCTGCCGGAGAGGGCTGATATACTGCCAAGTACCAGCCCTCTTCTGAATACTGTACAAATGATTCATACTTTTTTTTTTAACTCTTGATAGTCTGCTGTATCAGGCTTTTCAAAATGCCTTTTTTCTCCCGAGGCAGCCGATGGCTGTAAATAAGAATTTACTCACAGTAATTGAATTCGAGACTGACCTGCTTCATTTGATAAAATAAGTAAATCAGTTAGAAAGTGTCTGGGTCGGCTGCATTTTTGATCGTCAACTGCCAGTGACATTTTCTTTATCATGTGATAGCCTGTGGCAGCATAAGTATGTTTCCATTTAGTTAGAGTCGATACAAGCAGCTAGCAAACACAAGCTACCATTACCTGGCAGGACAGAGTCACTCAGAAATGCCTGCCATCTCTTTCTCAGGAGGAGAAGAGGAAGATGAAAGAGGAGATTGAAAGGAGGAGAGCAGAGGCGGCTGAGAAGAGACAGAAGGTGGATGACACTATGGATGGAGAGGGCAAACCGTTTAAGTGTCTCAGCCCACGAGGATCCTCTCTGAAGGTCGGTCCAACCATTTTTGACTTCTCACCTCAGGTTTTCCATTTTGGTATTGCGCATATGGGTTAGGATAAAAATAGAAGCAGCAATAGAAATCAAAATACAAAGATCATTCGGTGGCCTGAACAGGCATATGTCACTGGCAGATTTTTTCAGCGGGGGCTAACAAGCCGATTAGGCAGAGATGAACTCTGTTTGTTGTATGAAAATGCAGTTCCTGACTGACTTTTATTCCAGTAAAGCCTGAACCATGAAATATATGCCAGATTTTTTTTAGCTGGATATTTAATTGAACCTTCAAATTAAAAAAAAACAACAACATAAATTTACAATTGAGTTTTGATTTCTGTAATTTTTCCAAAAACTGATATTTTATGTATTGCTCACAGTAGTCATGCTTACGTCTTGTTGGATACTGCAGGGGTGTTTTTTAAAAAATGGGTTAAATTCTATCTTTTAAAATCAGCATCTTAAAATGGGACTAAAACATTTGCACTTAATAACTGAATACATGATTTATTGTTGACCTGTAAGGATAAGCTGAAATGCAGTGAAGCTCTTAATAGTTTGATCAAGTATGATGATGTAAACTCTAATCATTCAAGGTAAATTAGTTTCAAACTGCATATTTTTCATCCTTAACTCAAATAAAACTTGCAAAAATGTTTGGAAAATTAAGTGTTGTAATGCTAAGCTAATCTTTACATCCCTGACAGGCCCCCACACTATGTATGAGCACACTATAATGACCACGCTAACACTTGTAGCTTTGGTTAAGCAGACAGTCAAACTATTAACTACATATTTGTGCTTGTGTTTTTGAATTGGACAAGTGAGTAAAAGCACGCAGTTCATCTAAAACTATCAGGCTAAATTGTTGCGACCATGAAAAATCAACTTGTGATCCTGCTGCCTTTAAAATGGCTGCTTTAAAGACAGGGACCAGGTCAACAACCACTCAGTCAGCTGTCGTCTTCTAAGAAACTTTACTGATCAAAAGCCAATAAGACATAGTCATTCTCCCATCAGTCTGCAATCAGTCTGCTATTAGTTTGTGATTCAGTGGGGTTAAGTTGCCAGTTACATGTGATTCACAACCAGTTAGCAACCAGTCGAGCAGAGTATTGCAAAGAGACATGTCACAGACGAGTTGTGCTCATCAGTAAAAACTGGCTCAAATTTATTTCAACATGCTGGCTGCTTCCCTCCATTTATAAAATAGATGGCAATTATTTGCAAACCTTCACCATTTTGTCTTAAAGTGATTGCAGTCAGGTTGAGTCAGAATTGAGTCAAAAATTAATTCACTGGGCAACCACTGATATTTTACTACATTGCAAGTGGCATCAAAGCTAACAATCAAACCAGCATTTGCGTCCAAAGCTATTTGACAATGTGGTGTAGTGAACAGGGGTTGAACACTTAAATAAGTTTAAGGCTTAAAACAACTTTATAGCATTTGCGTGCTGTACTAAACTGCATTTGCACTGGTTCCTTTGCAGTCGTCAGCAGAACTCCGTAAAAGCTTTCCTGCAAACCTGCAAACACCATCTATCCTTCAGTGCAGCAAAGCCTACTCTGAACATTCAAATATTTGGAGAGATTAACCGCCAGGTGACTGGCATCTGCACAAGTGTTATCTAACTGAGATAAAGGAGTGGATTTCATAAAACCAGAGAGAGAGATGCAATAATCAAACTGTAACTTGTTTTTTTTAAAAACTGTCTAAATCTAAGCCTTTCTCGAGAAATGCACGAAGAAAAGTTTTCCCCCCAACCCTCCCCATCGCCTTATCTAAAGATAAATGTTTGTCACTGCAAAGGAACGTTTAATCAACTCAAATGTGAATAAATGTTTTCAGTTTTGCCAAAAGCCAACTCCCACACACACAAAATCTAGGGGGATTTTTTAGCCAGTGGAGAAAATCTAATTAGTGACAGTTAGCTGTAATATCCATCTGGCCCATCCCAGTGAGACTCTAGGTTTGGCTCTAATGGTGTGTGAGCTCTGATTGTACTAGACCCAGGCACTTCTTTTAATTGTGGTCACTTTGTAAACAGTAATTCTCATGCCCCCTTCACTCCCTTCACAGACAAAGCCTTACTTTGTCGTCATGTTCACTGTACGTACAAGTGTTTCTTCGTGAATGTGTTTGTTTGAGTGCATATCTATCTGTTGTGTTCTTCACGTACACGGAACATATGGACAGTTATGGTGCTGTGTTTTGCTTTGAGTTAATTTGTGTGTTTTCGCAACAGATGAAATAATCCAAAAACGAGGGGTCTGGAAACTCCATAATTAAATTAAAATCGTATAGCTAATATGAATGTTGCCTTAACAAACATTTGCAGACACATAGCGTCTTTAGCATTTATTTAATGCCACGTATTTCGATGTTTAGTGATTATAATATCCGATATGAATTTCGTTTCAGTTATTCAGCTATTGCAAGACATCTGAATAGTACTGACTAGCTAGCTAATTTTTGCTAGCAGGAAACACGCTTAAAACAAAAGGTACTCACTGTCTCGTAAGTACCTGAAAAGCTAGTTCCTTAATGCGGTTAGTACAAAAGAATATCAATAAAGACAAAACGGCATCTTCCTGTCGCTCAAAACTGAAAATGGCTTGTTTGTGTGTAGTTTTTATTAAGATGAGTTTGATAGCAAGCAGATCTGTCATGAATGTGAAAATGTTTTTGGATTGTAAGCAGGTTATAATATAGGCGTCATTTTAACAAGCAGCGATTCAGCGATTTTTGGTACTTAAATGGGGGCTAAATTTAAATATAGAAGGCTCATATGCTTGGGAGGTAGCTGATGCATTTCACAAAAAACTAAGTAACTCATTGTTAATTTAAGAAAATGGACAACCCAAAAGCCCAGTAGGTCGGGTATATACCATATAAGCACTAAATCCCTGGACTGTCTCCACTATCCCTGACTATAAAGGAACATAAAACCACAGAAGTTTAAGTTTGAACCTTTTTTTAGTATAGAAGCACAAAATACGGGCGTAATAATCCCATAACTGTGAAGAAGATAGAGCATGAAAAGCAACTCTAATCTATTTCATGCTGAAATACCTTTTGCTACATAAAGACAACAGACAACAACACATCTGTTTTTCTCTATATTGGCTCACATGAATTGGAGCATATTCTTGCTTGATTTATGTGCAGAGTGAATTTCATGCCCCTTTGGTTTTTGTTGAACCTGTCCAAAGGCTACTTCCTATATCAAAATGCACACTTTACTCCCCTCATTTCTTTTTACTATTAGGTGCTTTTTGTTTGACAGCTGCCATTTGGTGCCTCCTGTTACACTAAAACGTTAAAAAAAAAGACTGTCTTACTATCAGGAATCAGCTCCCAGTGGAACTCTCAGTCCCGAGAGCTCGCCTTCATGTTATCAGCAGTAAACCAGCATAACCCCGCTCTGTATTGTAGATAAAGCTCAGTGTTCTGTGGCAGAAAAGGACAGAGGGACGAGATGAAGGACAGGCAGCAGGGATATGCAGGAAAGCGATTAGGGTTAACAGGATTACTGTAACTGCATTTGGATGGCTACGGCTCTTTAAAATGCGTCTGAGAATGGGGAATTTCCTGTCAGGGAGTATTTTTGGGAACTCCCACATTCGGTAGCAGTCGAGTGCAATGGCCTTCTTCATAAAGAGAGGGGAAGAGGGCCTTTTTTTCTGCTGTTTCGTCTTTTGTTCCTATTATAGGGTTTTGTGTTTTTGTGTGTGTATGTGTGCATCTAAGGAACGCGTGTGCTGCCCTCTCTTTTAGCCTTTTGTGCCGTTGATCATAAACAATCCTCAGAGATTCCCACAGACTAAAGGCAGAGAGAGCAAAGCGTTTGCTGTGGGGTGGGGGTCAGTTTCTGACTGTGTGTTTGCTGTGGGGTGGGGGTCAGTTTCTGACTGTGTGTGCGTGTGTGTGCATGTCTTTCAGAGCATTTTGCACATAGAGGGAACAGTATCTTGGTGCTGCTCAAGTGAAGCCAAATTATATTACGTATGAAGAAAAATAATAATGAGATATTTACTATTTGAAAACACAGCCTGCAAAGAGATTGTGGGAAATAAAGTTAAGTGCATGAAGGGGACCTATTTCTTGTCTGCGGTATATACTCTTACGATGATGGATGTTCATAAACATGGTCAAAGTTTAAAATATTGAGCAGAAGTAACCCCTGTATGGCAGAAGCTCAGGGCTCAGACTGCTTTATTCTTGGATCTGTAAGCTGTCAATGAGAACAGATATCTATAATATGATCGTCTCAGGCGCACAGCTCTGGCTGCAAGCATAGCAGCTCCACCCACCTTCTGTTCAAATTATCAGTTTGCCGGGGAAGGCAAAGGGAAGTCAGCTTGAAGTGGAGGGAAAGCGAGCTGAGATGGCCTTAGGTGTCACAGCAAGCCTCAGTTTAAAACAAATGAGGATTATTATGAACTACGTCTTTGGTGGAGTCAAAAAAAATAAAATCTGAAGCTGCACACAAGGTTAACAGATCCCCTTTATGTTATTAATCATCAAAGCTTAGTGACTGTTTAGGACTAGGCGTGTCTACATGTTGAAGTCAGAAATGAGTTCATATTAACGGTAATAAAGGGATTGGTGCACTTGATTCAGCAGCAGGGATGCTGTAATAAATATCTGAAGTGTGGTAGAGATGTACTGCATGCAGCAGAGCAATTCTGATGCAATATTTATAACTCACAGATTTCTAACCTTTCTTTACAGATTGAGGAGAGAGCCGAGTTTCTAAACAAGTCAGCACAGAAAAGGTAAGCGTCATCTTTTTTAGTCATGTTGACCTCTACTAACAACGCTTTTTAAGCAATCCTGTTTTTGCTGAATATGAACAATACAATCGAGAGCTAGACCCGAGGGTCTGTAGTGTAGGACGTAAAGCCCAAACTGTATGTAATGTGTATATCATTTTCAGGGCATTTAGATTTTTCATGCACTGTATGTTAATTTCTTGCTTTTGCCCCGCAGCACAATGAAGGCTCATTATCCTGTGGTGTCCAAGATAGACAACAGGCTGGAGCAGTACACCTCAGCTGCTCAGGTTAGCTCTGCATCAGCTTCGAAAACACTGATGGATGGATGGATGGATGGAGTTGTTTGTCATTTTCAACAAGTTTCACGCACGTCTCCTGTGCAATTCCAGCCCATTCTTCTTTGGCGAATCTCTCAAGCTCCACCAGATTTGATGGTCTTCTGGCACAGATTTTTTGAATGGGATTCAAGTCCGGGCCTTAAGCTGGCCAGTCAGTAATGTTCACTTTAGTCTTCTGGAGGAGTGATGTGTGTTTTGTGTTGTTGTTTCTTCAGTCCTTCCACCTTGATAAGATTCCCAGTTCCAGACACACTGAAGCATCCCCAAAGCATAATACTCCCACCACCGTGTTTTTAATGTGGGGATTGTGGGTTGTGCACGTCTCTCGTCTTTCTCCAAACATAACCAGAATCTCTATAACCAAAGAGCTCCAGTTTCATCTCAGGTGACGGACCTCTGGTATACCTAATCATTCTCGAGGTTGTCCTTAGGATACTTCAGTCTGGTTTGAAGGTCTACAGGCTCACAGTCCATTCCCTGTGCGAGGTTCTAGTGATTGTCTTCTTTGACATCACAATTCCCGACTAGGTTAAGTCATTCTCTTGTGTCTCTAGTGTCTTGGCAGTTGTCCTGGGGTCTTTAGACACATTTCTCACTAGTTTTTGAAGTCTTTCACTGCCTACCTCTGCCAGCCTTGCTCTGTGTGGCTCTGTTTGAATTTATTGATGATACTTCTCACTCCAGTCCTCAACACTTGGAAACACTGTGATAACTTTTTATATCCAGCATTTGCTTTGTGAGCATCAGCAATTGTTTTTCTCAAGTCGAAACGGATTTCTTTTGTTTTTGGCACGATGCTTTCTCAAGTGACAGCTCAAACCCTCACAAAGTTTTTATACTGTGTGTAAATTGGAAGATAGCCCTCAGTTTTAACTTGACTAAATCTTACAAACTCTGAGCATCACAAAGTTAAAACACATCATTGCACAGCAATGGTTTGTGCTATGGCTCAATAATTTATCTGTACATAAATAGATATGTTGAAGCAATCAAAACAACATCATAGCTCCACGCACGTTGCACATGCCAGTTGTTGATTGATCTGTGCATCTCTACTGCAAATATCCAATATTTGTCAAAAAGCAACTATGCAGAAAAAGTAATATTTCATTCTGTAAGACTTTTAATTTGCTTGACTAAAATGTGCCTGCACTGCCTATTTTTGGCTATCATTCTGGAAATATTATTATCATCAATCCAAAAATGCCACTCCAGAGCACAACATTTTACTTTGACTCCCCCAAAACATAAGAAAGACGTTGCATTGAGTTGTTGGTATTTATGCTTTTTTCCTGAGCTTCTATCGCAGCTTAAAACCCAGATTTCTGTCTCCTCAGAGAGAGAACAAGGAGTCTCGATCCCCTCGCTCCGGAGCCGTGGATCTGCCCATGGTCACCGACAGCATACGAAACATCAAGAGCATGTGGGAGAAAGGCAACGTGTTCAGCTCGCCTGGAAGCGGCGGGAGCACATTCAAGGTAAAATAAAAAATAAAAAAGTAAAGGTGGTGCAGGATGTTAGAAAGTTGTTGAAACCTTCTGTGTGTATGAGCGAGAGAAGGACAGACAGACAGGAAAGAGCCCAGTTCACTGGTCCTTCCTGCTCTGCCCCGCTGCCAGTGATGACCAGGCTTGGCTGACCTTTGACATTGTCCAAACAGGAAGCAGCTGTGATAAAGACAGGCGTAGCGGGCCGCATCAACGACTGGCTGAATAAAACCCCAGAGAGCAGCAAGACACCAGGAGGAAGGCCAGCGGTAGGTCAACACTGTATGAGCACAGTACACTTAGCACTCACCTCAGAGCAAAATCCAGAACCAGAGCACATGAAGGTAGTGGCCTGCAGTAGGGTTAGGGTCGTCTTTTAAATCTCATAAAGTTGTCATGGAAAACACAAGTAGTCATCCTTCTGCCAAAGTTTGTTTTGTTTTTCTTTTTTGTATTTTGTTTTTCTTGGCTCTTATTTTGAAGTGGGTGGTGCTTGGTTGGCAGAGAGTGATGCCACTGGCCTCTGTCAGAGACCCACTCCTGATGAGCCTGGTTCTGCCTGCTTTCTTCCTGTTAAAAAGGAGTTTTTCCTTCCCACTGTCACCAAGTGCTTGCTCATAAGCAGTCTTTTGATAGCTGGGGTTTTCTCTCTGTTATTGCAGACTCTTGAGGTGACTGTTATTATGACTTCACGTTATATAAATCAAATTGAACTGAATTGTACACCAGTCACGATTTAACAAGTTGACCCAGAATCCAATGACAGCTGGTGGGTTTTTCTTTAACTGTCAACCAAGGCCAAATCCCACTGTGGCCTCTACACCCTCCCATTTCACTGGGAGTGTGAAGTGCTGTTGAAGGTTCTCTGAGGCCATCCTTGTGAAATAAAACAGGTGTATGGGCAGTTATCCGACATCGCTGCTGCTCCCACGTTAGACCAGTTGGCTCGGAACGGCTCTTAATGTGGCGGACCCTCCACATAACAGTGAGAGTGACTAGTAATAATGTGCAGCATTCCCTCTCCTGCTTCAGTCCCGCTGTCTTTTTATGCCTGTGTCATATTTACTGCTGCTTATGTTCTGTGTAGGACATGTTTTATGATCACTTTCAAACGATGCAGTGAAGCAGGTCAGTTGGACGCAGGCTGTATCCTCTCTCTGACTCCACCTGGTGGCCTCAAATAAAAATGAATTATGACGTGTGTGAGCTTGCTGCTCTCGCAGCTGTAATTTCCAGATAAAGTGCATGTGGACAGTGTAGACGTGGCATCATTTTCAAGCATTTGATGCTAAACCCGTTGCATGTTTGCTTGCAGACAAAGGTTGAGCTTTTCGTCCTGTCCTTCCCAAGTGTATAGAAACATTTAAAGCTATGACTTTATCCAAATATTCATGCTGGAGCATTATGCTGTGTGCTAACATTGTTAAAACAGAGCAGATGAAACTTTCACTGCACATAACTTTATGTCCAACGTGACAGCATTAAGACGTCTTTCTTTTACTTGGATTGCCTCAGACTATTGATTATCTATTTTCCTCCACACAAACCGCTCTCCGCTTGATCGCATCAGTCATTCTCTGCGCTCGTTCCATCCTGCCTACATCTCAGGTGCACCGCCACCGCTGCCACACGATGAACATTTTCAATCAGAGCTCCAAATGCAGAGCATGCACTGATAATGCGCTTGCTTTCTGACTCTCCCCCTGACAGGACCTGAAGCCTGTTGACGTCACCAACAAGAGGAGTCTATGGGAAAACAAAGGCGCCTCTCCGGCCAAGGTAGATGTCGTTAATATCAGCCCATTTACTCGCTTAACATGAAGTGAGATTTGTGTAGGGAAAGATCCAGATTAGTGCTCCACGTACTGGAGGAAGTCCAGAATGGAGTTTTGAGTCTGCCAAAACAGTTTGCGGTCTTGGACGGCTCTCCATGTATTTTTTTTTGCTCCAGTTTCCTGTCGTTGTCAATCAAAGACAACAATTTGTTAAAGAGATGAAGTAGAAATATTAGATAAATCTCATGATGTTTCGACTTTACTTTACATTACTGAGAGTAACAATCACATTTATGTGTTTTTTTTGTTTTTAAAGAACTCTGATAGCTAGTTGACCTCACCGTTAAATCTGGAATAAGCCTGGAGAGGTAAAAGAGAAACTATTCTATGTGTTTTTGTGTCTTTTTTTTTTTTCTTCAAAGCGCTTATGACTGAATGAGCCCACACTGCTTTGCACTGACTTTTTTGTATGTGTTTTGTTTTGTTTTTTTGGCTGTGGTTGGACATTTTCGAGTTTCAGTCCAAAGTTAGAGATTTGTGATCGAACGTGTACGTCACTTTTTGTGTCTCCTTGACTCGCAGTGTTTTTAGAGGCTTTTATTTTGACGGGGAGTCACTTTGAGCCCCTTTCTGCAATAAGAGAAAAGAAAAAAAACTAGAAAGAAATAGAAATCTTTTCAATTGCTGTAAAGTAACACACACAAAGTGGTCTTAGTCAGTTTAAAGAAAGGTTACACTGTTGCCTCCATTAACTACCATAGGTTATTAAAGCCGACGCAACAAAATCCAGAAGATTACATCAAATTTACATTGTAAATTTACAAAAAAAACAAAAAGTGTGCCCGTTGTCCAACTGCAGGCTTTAAACCTTTCACAAATGGCTGCATCACATCACCGCTGCTCCTTCTGACGGCCACAAATCTCCGCTCTCGAGCCAGCTCAGCTTCACTTTACTTTTTATTGCCCTAATGGAGGAACTGTTTACAGCATTCTTTACAGGAGAGATGCCTCACTGGGGTGTGCAGCGGCAGCTCGACCGCTGTGAATCACTGTTATCGCCTCTGATTTTCAAGCACGTTTGACTAAAAGCTGATGGGAATGATCTGTTTTATCGAATGTCTGTGTGTAAATTTAAACTCTGCTTAGCAGAAGTGGGGAAAAAAGGCTGGATATCCACCATAACCACTCGTTTTTCTACAAACTCTCTTTTCCTTCTTATCTGGCAGCCTTGTGTTGCCACAGGCAGTAGCTGCAGCGCAGGCCAGAGGCTGTGGTCTGCAAGTGAGTAGTGGGGCTGGAGGACACCAGGCGGTGGTCTGTGCTGATGTAAAAAAAAGGGCCCTGTACAGGAAAAGTGGTGGTTAGAGAGTTGTCATTAGGTAGTGTGCTATGCTGTGACGTCAAGGAAGACAGAAGAAGTGGGTGGGATAGGCGCAAGAATCCGTGGGCGAGGTGCAAGTGGAAGTCTTTCTGCATCTTCGCTGGCTCATCAACTTCTTGTCTTCATGTTTTCCAGGTGGCAGGCAGAGGGGAGACCAAATCAGTTGCTAATGGTGAGTTTTTCCACGCACAGGCATGCATGTGGCCGCTCTGAAGAGTTCAACTTCACTGGCTCATTCTGAGCTGGGCCACTTTGTCTGCTTTCTTCATTTGTGTAATTGTAAAGACTGGGGGATTTCCTCAATCCACAGGGGTACACACCTAATCCTTTAGTTGAGGTGGAAATGTGGAAATGAAGTTAGACAATCGACTAAAGGACAAGGACATCGATTATCTCATTGTGTACAGGCAGGAGCTTCTTGTAACAAGCGAGGAGCAACAGAAATTCACGTGTTCGCTTGACTCCCCCAGCAGCAAACTTTTCCACTTGTGTTTGTTTGGACACATGTCTAAGCACTTAAGCATTTTAATTTTTGTCGGGATTAGAGGCATGACCTCACCTGCGCTTTGACTTACACAACACCGTGTGTTCCAAAGCGCATAACTGGTCCTCCCACAGGCAGCCGTGCAGTATTTCGGTTTGCGGTTTGGCCTTTTGTTTGGCCGCTGCTTTAGGATGCCACTTACCCATACATTGTTTGCTATTTTAAAATCAGATCCGAGCACAGCCTCCTCCTCCTCCTCAGGCAGAAGAGAGCTTTTGGCCTTGAGAGATTCCACACATGTCAGCGTAATGCGGTGTTTGTTCAGAGCACACACACACACGCACACACAACCAATTTCACCTTTATGACTGCTCTCAACAGCCTTCTTGACACCACTCAGACCTTTCAGCTTTTCCACTCTCGCACACGTCCACGTCTGTTGCTTAGATCCGGGCAGTGTTACAAGCAGCATTCCTGCCAAGCCGGTTTGTCACATTAATAACTGGTATGTTCGAGATTAGCACACCATAGCAGCCTGACTCAGAGGATGAGAAAGGATTTGTTTCTTCGTTTTTTTTCTTTTTTTTAAATTTCTTACTAAGAGTTGGCTGTCACACCGTACAGACATCTGACACCAGAGTGGACAGCGTGGAAGTTTACAGCCCACCCGCTCTCCACATGCTTGGAGAGTTTCCAAAATTATGTAGACACTTGAAAATAGGTAGAATTCAATGCTTACTGAGTGCAGCAGTTTATGAATCAGGGTGCACAACTTATCTGCCGTCCTTCAACAATGCAGAAATATTCACAAAGAATTGCTTTTATTCGACTTTTTTAATAAATCAGAAGTAACCAAGGGTCTTGAATGGTATTAGGACCTCTGTTAATATTATTATGTGGCTTGTTTTAGATTCTGGATTGAACTATGAAACAGGGAACATAAATAAGTACTTACTAAGTGCTTAAAAACAACATTGCTTTGAGCCAAACAGTAGTGTCAGTAAACCTGTTAGCATGATTGCTGGGCTGAGAGAAAAAAACATCTGCAATAATTTGGTGGTTAACTGGAGAAACTGAACGTTTTGACCTGATGATGGTGTTAAATGAAAAGTTGAATTGAAAATTAGTACAATAACAATCATGTTCCTAGAAATACAATACTATGCAAAAATCTCAAGCCACTCCTCATTTCTTTATATTTTGATAGAAAAATGGAAAATAGGTGCAGTGTTTTATTGAAACATTGAAGTACAGCATATAAGGCAAAAACAGATTGTGTACAATCCTCATGAGTTTGAAAGTCACCATTATTCTTCAACACAATCTGTACTCAAAGGCTACGTTCACACTGCAGGTCTTAATGCTCAATTCCGATTTTTTCATCAAATCCGATTTTTTTTGTCTGCTTGTTCACACTACAAATAAAATGCGACAGCAAACACGCTCTAGTGTGAACCCTCAAAGCGGCCCGCATGCGCAAAAGAAGACGTCACACACAATGCGCTCTGTTTAGACCCAGAGCAAACAGTATTGTTTGACTGATGGCCCTTAATATAAAGACTTCGGACTTTATGTTTCCCAATTTTTGCTTTAAGTTATTTTGTTATTTACATAATAATGTAAATAACCTAATAATGATCCTTATTGCTGTTTTAGAGGAGCGGTGCTTCAAAGGATAGTTGCAGATTTCTGTCAGAATCTGCAGATTATACAGTACAAATAAAATGTTCACGTTGTCTTGCCAACAGTTTCACTGACATCTACACTGGATGGCCAGGAAGCGTTCACGATGTCTTCTCGGGCGCTTCTCGGGCGCTTCTCTGGCGCTGATAATTGGCATCTGTCTTGTGTCGGTGACGTAAAAGACGGATTTATTGCGACCTGACCGTTCAAACAGCAGTCGCTTTCTAAAACATCGGATATGTATCGGATTCAGTACCACATACGAAAGTGACCCAGATCGGATTTGAAAATATCGGATTTGTGCCGTTCACACTGTCATACCATGATCGGATATGGGTCGCATAGGCTCAAAAAAATAGGATTTGATGCGCTTTCGCCTGGAGTGTGAAGGTAGCCTTAGTTTTTGTCATCTCTTAAGGAGTAATTCTCCAGGCTTGTTGAGGGGACATTCAAAGCTCTTCTCTGGATGTTTACTGCCTTTTGCATCGTTTTCTGTCAGGACAATCCCACATTGTGTCAGTAATGTTGAGATCTGGGCTCTGGGGAGGCCAATCCATGACTGATAGTTTTCTGGTGCGTGTTTTTCTGTCCTGATATGTTTGTACTGGACTGAGAGTGTGTTTGGCATCATTATCACAGTGAAAAAAGAAGCTCTTACCAATCAGACACTCTCCTCGTTTGGTTGCATGATGGATGGTATTTTGCTGCATGCATAATTCCCTAAATTTTGTCAAGACCCCAACACCACTGGCTGAAATGCAGCCCCCAGATCATTACAGATGGGTGTGTACTCACTGCTGTTCATATATATTTTGATGACGACTTGAACCAAAAATATAATTTGTAATCACCACTCCATAAGTTCACTTGCCACTGATTTTGAGACCAGTTCTCATGTAATTTGAAGTACCTCTGTGTCATGACTTGACATGACTTCTTTCCACTGGGAGCATTTCAGATATTAGTGATCAGTAGATGAAAGGCCATCTTTCAGATCCTGCGTCAGGTCTTTGCTTGGATTGTTTCCTGTTTCTTAAGGGCACGACTTACTCTTTAAAATTGGTTCTTTGCTAAGCTGTCTGTCTGTTTTTTACTTAAATGATTCATAGGTCAGCGTTAGGTAGCTTAACAAACAAAAAAATAAATATCTCTGTTACAAGGGGTGGTCTTTTAAAAAATATAAAAGACCTTCGGGAAACTTGAAAAACTCCTGCTCAAAACCAACAATATTTCACCAAAGTCTTGCTCCTTGTAATCAAAATATAAGGGCGAGAGGTGAGTCAAGACTTTTCCACAGTACCATATGGAAAATTAGCAAAATGATTTTTGACTCCAATAAACTCAGACTTCTGTGGAGCCAAATTTAAACACCTCACTGCTTGGTTTAACACAGACCTGTGTGGGTATTTGGACTTTGAGTCAGGCCACTGATGTACTCGTTTTTGTGTCTTTCGATAGGTATGGGACACTAATGTCTTGAAGGAGCCACTAAAGCTGGGGACCACGACAATCCAAGAATCTTCTTTGACTTTTCCTTAAGAACCAAATACCACACCCCCAGGAGGGACCCCCAAGAGCACGCAGGGACAGGACAGACACTGTCCGAGCACTGTACCGAAACAGCATCAGCATATTGTTATAGGCTTACCACGTATAGTGCCTTTGCACAATAATTTCTGCTTTCTAAAAAAAAAAAAAAAAAAGTATGATAACAACAAAATGCTGTGAAATTTGGACATTTAAAATTACTAATTACTTCATAAAATCCTGCCAGGAAGACAATAAAACGAATAGAATTAAGATTTATGTCTCGTACTCCGTGCTGAGTGGATGAGTTCAAAAGTTTCCACATTCCAAAGAGATGGGCGATATCACTTCTCTCCCTCAGAATATTTTCCATCTCTCTCTTTTTTTATTTATATTTAAAGCAAAAGCTTCACACAATGCTATATTATTCAACGTTCACCTGTTCAGGATAGAAATATAAGCACTTCTAGAGTTTAGCTGATTTCACTTTTATTGTCTTACCAATAGTGCAGCAATGGTCTGAGTAATATATGCTAGCACATGTGATTTTGACTATGACCTATCATACCGTATCATATATAACATCTGTATACTTATAACAAAAGGTATTTTTTTTGCTTTTTTATTCATTCACCAACAGGCAGTTGATTTTGAAGGTGATAGGAGTGTTGGATATTCAGAAGGCCATTTTGACATTTATTGTCCTTTCATGTCATTTTTTTTTTATTTATGTTTTAATGTTTTTTGGGGGGGGGGGGTTGAGTTCTTTCTAGCTTTCGAACACTTTAAAACATCTTCAGACATTCCTCTTAAAAGCAGTTGCACGTGGTGCCTTTGCTGCCTTAAAGTTTTATGATGTAGGACATGTTTTTTTTTAATCTGCCTTTAACTTCTTTTTTGCCTCTATGCACACTCTTATGCTCAGCAATACTTTACATATTGAGGGCATACAAAGTAAAATCAGGGTGCCTAAACATATAGCAAGGTCATAGTAACAAGGATATTTACCACTATGTAAAACTTCTGGCCTTATGATTGCAATGACAGCATTTAGGACAGCCGAGGTACAGTACTTTAAAGCCTCCTAGCAGCTCAGCATGATTTTGACTTGTGATTTTTCACGTTTTCGCGCAGCACAAGCTTATAAGAATATGAACTGTTTGTCAGGGCATTAAATTGATCGGTGTTACTGCTCAACAATCTGACAATCACATTCCATGGCTCCTGAAAAGAGCAGGGGAGCTGGACCAAAATATTTTTAAGCATGATAAAATGTGACGTTTTTGTATTTTTTTTAATGTAATGGTTTCATAATGTTGTGTTTTGTTTTGTTTTCTACAGCCTTGTGTCCACTTTTTAAATTTCCATGTTTAACCAGACACTTGTTCCTTGTGTAGCGCTAAGCCTATGCAGAATACACTATCTGTAGTCTCTCTCCAAATGTCATACAAGCAGGCAGATTCCAAGCGGAGGAATGTGTTGAACATTGTAACCTTGACTCAACAACAGCAATAAATACATTGAGGTATTCCACATTGTTGAGTTTCCTTTCACAACTTCACTTAATGCACTCACCAGATGCTTCTCTATAGTAGTACCAGGCTGGACTGCCGTTTGCCTTCACGACTGCCTTCGTTTCTCGTATTCTGAATCTCTTGTTCCACCACATCCTAAAGGTGCTCCGCTGGGTTGAGAACTGAACACAGTGGAGGCCATTTGAGTACAGTGAACTCATTATTATGTTCAAGAAAGCAGTTTGAGATGATGTGAGCTTTGTGACATGGTGCAATGTCCTGCTGGAAGCAGCCATCAGAGAATTGGTACTAAATTGGTCATAAAGGCACAGACATGGTCAGCAACAATATCTGGTGTTATAACCATATATAATATAATTTCTTCCTCCCCACTCTTGCCAGGTACTTCCTCACAGGAGGTAATCTGATTGTTGGGGTTTTTATCTCTATTATTTTAGGGTCTTTACAATATAAACAGCCTCAACTGTTGTGATTTGGCACTACATAAATAAAATGTAATTGAATTAAATTGGTATGAAACAGCCCAAGAAAATACCCTCACACCATGACACCACCGCCACTGGATGGACCCATGCTTTGCTAGTACTTGCTACAGAAGGATTGATCTGGTACAGGGGTGGGCAACTCCAGGCCTCGAGGGCCGGTGTCCTGCAGGTTTTAGATCTCACCCTGGGTCAATACACCTGAATCAGATGATTAGTTCATTACCAGGCCTCTGGAGAACTGCAAGACATGTTGAGGAGATAATTTAGCCATTTGAATCAGCTGTGTTGGATCAAGGACACATCTAAAACCTGCAGGACACCAGCCCTCGAGGCCTGGAGTTGCCTTGCTAGGGTACCTAGCAAGGTACCCCTGATCTAGTACCTTGCTAGTACTAGGTTGGACCCTGTTTGCTTTCAGAATGAAAGGGTATTAATAAAAGGTCCATGGATTTGTGTTATTTATGCCAAATTCCCAGCAGCTGGGGGAAGTCTGGTCATTCTCCTCTCATCTCCTGTATCTGCTCAAGGCATTTTCTACAGCAGAACTGCCGCTCACTGGATAAGGCCTCCGCCAAAGTGGAAACACACCTCCACCTGGCTATGCCTACAAATTCTGTCCTTAAAATGAATATATAATAGGCAATCTTGGAAAAAGTTGAATATAATGAGTTTGACGATGGTCAAAATCGCAAAAACATGTTTCCAACAAGCTGCTTCGTGGTTCTTCTGCATTGTATAACTAAAAGTTGAATATTGGAAGATATTAGGTCAGGTGTCCAAACTAAAACGTCATTTCAGTCATTTTCTTCAGAAATATTGAATATTAGTGAATTATCATGTTCTTAAATGAATGATGTGTTTGAAATTATTTGGCTGGGGTGTAACTGAAGGTACAAGTTTGAAGGCAATTGTACTTGCACTCCAGCAGAGCACAGCTTTGTGGTGTCATTTCTCTAAAGGAACAAAAACCATGACGTTCTGACAGCCCTCTTTAAAATGACTCTAAAGTGAAAAGTATTTCCAATTTCTCCCTTCATGTGTAGCGGATTACGGTGAGCACTCAAAGGCAGCATGTCTGTCCAGGTATAACTCATCTGTCTGCCTCCAACAATAGAACTGACCATCCTGACCAGTCATAGAAAAGATATGTGGTCACGTGACAAACAGGGCTGTATTAAGTGTGCGCTGTGGGTTGGGAGGCGGATGATTGAACTTGTCTTTGTCTGGCAGCTGAAGAATAAGACCAGTACTTGTGGCTAATCCCATTTTTTTCTTCAAGGAATATATAGGAGGTAAGAGTTGAGCATCATCTCAGGGTGCATGATGTCAAAAAGGCCAATAATTGCAATTAAAGCGCTCCTGAGTTAGAAACGTAAAACCCATCAGCATGATCAAACGATTACCTGTTACTCATACGTAGTGAGATGTAATGGATCAAACTGGCTTGGGCATTTTTATGATGACTTCTTTTTTTTCTATTCTGATCCAAACTGTGTATATCACGCTGTGGAAGGTGCTAAGCTCGCTCCTGAGACTTTGGAGTTGGTTGCATGCTTTTGGCTTTGACTTAATGCTGCCTAATGCTGAAACCAGCACCCGCAACATTCTTGCCGCTGTCAGACTCTCTGTTGTTCCACAGTTTCAGCCAGACGGGGACTGACCGCATTCATTAAAGCAAATACACATTTAATACCCGGCCATGACAGCTCTCATACATTGTGAATTCTTTCTGGGTTTCCAGTTAGTGTTATTCTTCAACCAGATGGCCTTCTTTCATTTCAGCTTTCTCTACCTTTCTTGGTCTCGCTCGCTTTTTCTTCCTTTGCATTGGCCCTTTTGACGTCAGCTGCTGAGTTCAGTGCCACAAGTAACCACACTGGGGCCTCCACAGGCGCCGCCATGTGTGAATTTGAGCACATGTGTAGCAGAATTTAAACAGAAGCATACATTTGGGGCAGTAACCATATACAGAAGGTGTAAATATGGCGTGCAGAGATTGAATGTGCAGCTGGTCAGGACGGCAGCCAGGCAGCGGGAGCGAGGGCGGAACTGGGGATGTGGAGCTAATTTTATTTCGTCATCCATTTAACGTGTGCATGAGAACAAATATCTGTTACCAAATATGACTTTAAAAAGCAAGAGAGTCTACCCAGAGGTATTGTGAAAATGTTTCCCCAAACAATCAGCTGACCAAACTGCAATGGCAAAAATAGCCCGAGTCACAGCTCATTGATTTACTGTGAGTATGCGCGAGGTGAGCCAAGCCCATTGTCTGGAGGAGCTGTTGAACACCTGTTCAAAAGCTTGCTCTGTTATTCTTATAAATAGACCCTCGCCCTCGGTCCTTCTATTCTGACCCACTGACATTGGCGTTTACGGTTCGGTGATTTATAAGCATGTGGAAAAAAAAAACACGGCCCCAGGAGGTGCTCTGCGCAACCATATTTCCGACATGCAACTGTTACATATAAAGAACCTTATTGAATCCCTTCCTCTGAGCAGCGTGACCTTGACTCCAGACATTTTGATGGTGTTGTTACAGAAGCTGGATCGACCGTGTTCCTATGTGTGATTTCATTTTCTTAATGTTAGGTAGCTTTCTCTGATTTCAAAGGGATGATTACTTTCACGAAGGACCTCCACGAGAAACAGATAAAGACATCAGAAATACATTTGTTTGTGCTCTTTATCAAAATAAAGGTTGTGTTTTTACAGAGGGAGGTATTTACAAAACGATATCCTATTCCTGTGAAAGAAACGATGAAAAATTAAAAGAGAGGAGCTTGAGATGTCTTGACCTATAAACTGATTATCTATAAAGTTGTGAATAAGAACGTTTTCAGGGGCTGGATACAGTTCTGTGAAAAGTTATGTTCATCCTTACTGCTTCCATGAAAATGCCATAATACATTAAATGCTTCAAAACTTTGGTGTAACACAATAAAAGAGGCAATTTAATGATCAGTTTTTAAACAATTTAAATATGAATTTAGATTTTAAACCATGTATAGTTTCCAGGTATAAAATGTAAAAACAATGCAGAAGTGCCTTAGACTTGCATTTATTGTAATGGCCATTGAGGGGGAACTTTTGTGGTTCCAAATAGAAGTCGGTTAATTCACTGTTTTCTTAGTGAATTAATGGGCTTCATCACTAGAATCAGATCCACCCCTCTACCTTACCCAGCTTTTGGCTTTTGTTTCTATTCTGAATACATTTTGTTTTAATATTACTCCGAGAGTCAGAACCAGACACGGAGAAGCTGCATTCAGCTTTTATGCTCCTTATATCTGGAACAAACTCGCAGAAAGCCTCAGATCACCTGAAACACTCAGTTTATTTAAATCCAGGTTGAAGACTCACTTATTCTCAGCTGCATTTAAATAAAGCACCAAATCCGCACTTAAGCTTAAATTTCAAAACTTACATTTTAACTACTGATTTTATCTACTGTTCTGATTTTATCTGTTTTGATTTTATATACTGTTTTGTTTGTTTGTTTGTTTGTTTGTTAATTAGTTAGTTAGTTTGTTTGCTTGTTTTAATCAATTTTAAATCATGCTTTTTATTTGTTTTTGTTTCTAATGTCTCTGTAAAGCACTTTGAATCACCTTGTTGTTGAATTGTGCTATACAAATAAACTTGCCTTGCCTTGAATGACAGATGTGCCAAGATGGCTACATCTGAAATCTCAAGCGTCAGCCTTCAAAACAGTAGTCCACTCATGCATTGGGTGAACACGCACTTCTTTCAAACCCCACGCTACAATTTTGTAACACAATCTTTATGTTACAAGTCTAGCTTAACCCTCATGACATCCTCATGTCTGTATCAAGGTTACCCTCTAAGACTTTAGAAATTGAAATTCAGAACCACAGCCACTCAGCCTGAGTAGTACAGATCATGACAAGAAAATTGATTTCTAAGTAAACAAAAAGAGGGTAATGGCCCCTTAATAAACCGAGCTTGTACTGAAATCAAATACAACTGCTTTTAAAAGAAATATATTAAGTTAAGCATTGCCATCACGCTAAATAGCACCTGTTATGATGGAGATTTCTTGCACTACTTCAAAGCCTTTTAAGTACCTGGGAAACTGTTTACGAGTGTACGTATCAAAGCCAATGCAATATGTGTGGCTGCAGATACATCAGTGCATCCCCGAAGAACTCATGCAAGCCTGATATTTTCAGCGCTTTTCAGACTCTAGTCGGCTGACTGCAGCCTTGATCAGCGCCAAAAGGAAATGGCTGAGGATTAGGCCTGGAGCTGTTTAAAGCCCTGGGCCTCTGCCTGCAGTGCCCATGGTGGAATCATTCCGGATTCTACAACTGCTCCAATCTCACAGCATGTAGCCAAGTTTTTAAAATTTATTTAAATATTTTTTTGTGGATTTTTGGTTTAGTTGTTTGCACAAATGATAAAAGTACCGAAAGGAGAAAGATGCAATCCATCTGTTCGAGGGGAAAAAAAATCTCGAGGGCTTTTGCGAAAACATTACAGGCAATGAGATGTCAAGAAAACAAACAATCAGAGCAATCACAGCACGAAGATTTGTGAAATGTACGAATAAACGTGAAAGCCCTAATGACCCGGATGGATACGTGTGGGTATGATTTCGTGTTGTTTCAACAGCTGCTTCTTTTCTTATGTAAAAATGTATCAAATTAAATTTGTGTGGCGACTTTTTGATGTTTTGCTCTCCGACGCAGGTAACTGTGATCCAAGATGTGCGATCAAGAGCTAGAAGTAGAAGTTATCGAGGAGATTCTGTGAGTACCTTCGCTACGCCCTCGAAACACAGCTATAAATACACAAAATCAGCTGATTTTAAAGTTTACGTCTTTGCTTCCTGTATTTTCAGGGAGGAAGGTAGGTAAAGGTTTTGTGAGAATTTGCTCTTTATATACCAAAATGTCATTCCTCGCTTCTATACGCTGACCTGATTATGTCTGCTCAGAGGCAGAGACGCAGCAAGAGGAAGGTAAAGGCTTCTTGAGTGGCTTTGCGTGTGCTTCATCTTGTTTCTGGTGTGTCTGTTGCCATTACAGTGTCTGCTGTCAGGGATAAAAAGGCGTAGCAAGCTGGCTGTGTGTGTTTTCTTTTTGAATGTTAACAACCTCTCTGTCAACACTGATGTGTCGGCTCATGTTTAGCCGTCGGTTTATATTGGAAATGTCTCCGTGACATTTTCAGGACTGTACAGTTCATGTCAGTATGTATACAGTGTACTGTGGGTTTTAGTCTTCTGACAGGTTTACTAACCAGGCTGCCGATTTGACTCTTTCTAATCAGTTTGACTTTTAGAGAAAAAGTTTACTTAAATATGCTACTTTCACTCCACCATGCCTGTAGCGACATGGGCCTTTGTTAAAATACACCAGGCTTACTCTTTTTAAATGATGGTATGTCATGCAACAGCTTCACATTTAATTATATTAATTTCTCATTCGCTGCAGCAGCATTTTTAAATCACCTATCCCCAAAACAGCTATTTTCCAGATAAGATGGATTCCCATATATTTATTGTATTTGTACAGTAATTTTACCCCTACCTCCATGCTTAAGCGCCTCTTGTCACGTGACATATTTCCAGGCAATAATGCTAATGAGTGAAGGTTTTCTTCCAGTAAGCCTCTCTAAATCATGGTTATGTTATTGAAAGGGTGTTTTTTATGCCAAGCCACAGTCTGTTTCTAAACATAACCAAGTACTTTGTCTCCTAAACCCAGCTCAACTGTGAAAGAAAATTAAAAAGAAGAAAAAAAAGGCAAACTTCTCTCTACCTTTGATATGCCCTTCTTCAGACCCCTTTACTCTTAGTTATGAGTTGCATAACATCAGTTTTTTTTGTAAAGGACTCATTTTAAGAACTGCACTCACCAGTCATTTGAAGAGGTACACCTACTCATCTGCTCATTAATGTAAATATCTAATCAGCCAATCATGCGTCAGCAACTTATTGCAGCATGCAGAGATGGCAGTTCAAACTGAGAATCTTTAAACATGGCATGGTCGTTGATTCTGAGTCTCTCAGAAACTGCTGATCTGCTGGAAGTCTCTCACAAAGCTATCTCCATGGCCCCAAAAAGGGAAAATATCCATTGAGCAGCAGTTCTCTGGGAGAAAAATCCCTTTCTGATGTCAGAGGAGAATGGTCAGATCACAGTAACTCAAATAATCATCGTTACAACCAAGGTATGCAGAAGAGCATCTCTAAATTGCACAGCAGCAGGCTATAAATCACAAGGGTTTACAAAACTGGAAAACAGAAGACTGTAAAAACTTATTCTGATGAGTCTCTGTGTCTGCTGTGATATTGGATAGGGTTGGAATTTGGCAATAATAACATGACGATCGACCCTTCCTCTGAGGAAAGTCCCCATCACCTTGCTGAATCTATGCCGCAAAGGCTTAAGAGAATTGGGAAAGCAAAAAATGTCCAACCCGGTAGTAGTGGAACTAATAAAGTGTGGAGTGTAGTATAGTGCAGTTTACAGCTGGTAAATTTGGTTGCATTGGCTACAGTGTTGCCAACTTAGCGACTTTGTCGCTATATTTAGCGAGTTTTCAGACCCCCTAGCTAAAAAAAGACGTGAAAGCGCATATCGCTTTTACTCTCAACGAGCAGCGGGTGCTGTATCGCAGTCAGTTCTTCTTTTACTCTTATGCTGTTTTGTGGATCCGGTTTAAAACTACTTATAAACACACACACACAAAGTAACTCCACCAGAGTGCCTATTTCGGGTCACTTTTGCCGGTCCAAGCCCGGGTAAAGGAGCAGGGTTGGAATTGTGACATTACAAAAAACAATAATTGCTAAAAGAAATTTAATTTGTAGTTCTAAATAAATTCTAAATGCATTTAGGATGTTTTTTACTCACTTTATGTCTCGTCCACGATGTTATTTCTCTCTCCAGCAGCTTAGGTTACAATTACATTAGCATGACCAATTATGCAAATTAGGTGATGACGTCATTTAGCGACTTCTAGCGACTTTTAGGACAACCAATAGCGATTTTCCTTACTGAGGAGTTGGCAACACTGATTGGCTAGCTTGATGAGTTTGGGAGCATCTGCTAGCTCAGGTTAGCACAAATATGCACATGTCAGACTGGCTAGCCAAACCACAATATTTTCTCAAACTTAACCAAGTAAACTTGGTTTCTTAACCCTAACAAAACCTCTCCCATTAACCACAATTACAGGAAACAGAAAAGCTAGCCTTGCTCTATCAAAAGGTACCTGAGCTGTGACAGTACATGACCAACAGAAACTGTTGCTACCCTACTTATCAAACTTTTCATTTTGGAGAACTTTTACACTGAAGCATTCAGAGGCTACTTTTGTAAAGGAGAGGAGCGCTGATAAGCGTGTGGTAACAGTCATATATAAAACATGTGCTCAGGCTTTGCTTTGATATCTGGCCTGTTGCAAACCGCTCTCGGGTTCAGTTTTTGGCTTTGCTCAAAATGAATGTCAAACACCAGCACTGCTTCTCGGTGCATCCCCAAGAGACAACATCACAGTGCTCAGAGTGTGACCAAAACCCAGCCGCAAGCTGTCTGCAAGAGTCTCATTGATCCACTAATCCATATTTTGTTCACTCAGTCATGGAGACGCTGAAAGAAAAACGTTTGTATGACTTTTTGTTGTCTGTAAACAAAGCATGTTTCTTTACTTACACACTTGTGGGATATTATTGTGGCTGTTTCTATTGTATCATGCCCTTTTTTGTGTGTTGTTGTTGTTGTATTCACCCAAGAGCAACAGAAGTTTACTTCAATAAGTTTACTTCACTGTTCTTGCTTTGCAGAAGAAGCTGTTCCTGAAGTCGAAGGTAATTTTTCTTTGTACATTTTTTTCTCCTCCATTATGAAGAAATGTTTTTCCTCAATTGTAACAATATTTATGGAGAAAAACTATGATTAATTTCATAAACTTGCACCATTCTAAACATCAGATGAGATCACTGAAATATAAAAAAAATGATTTTTAATATCGTCTCACCCGTTTCCACATCAAATTGAAACAATACTTCATTCACATCATCATTACCTCCTTAACTAAATCACTATAAACGTTCCTATGTTCAGTACTCGCTAATTATATGTTTGGCTCCCCAGGAGTTGCCTGCTGAGTTTGGCAGATTTATTTGCCAGGATCTTTGAAAAAAATAATAAAAATAGAGACACCTACTCAGACAAAAGCGACTGCGCGCAATGCAAGAAGAGCTCTGTTGAAATTCAATTTTCATTTCAGATCACACATGTTTGACATTCATTTAGTCGTGTTTATCCCACGGCAAACATGTCTTGATTGTTTTAAGAAGGAAAATGCATTGCATCGATTAAAGAGTGACAGCATCTAATCATATTTTCATTACTCTCACCCCTCAGAACCCCCGGTTTCAACAGCTGGAGGTAATGACCTCTTTTTCCCTTTTAGCTTTATAGGAAATTACAGCCTTCTTGCGAGGTTTCATCACCAACTGTTCTTGTTATTTTCCTTAACTTTAGCGTTCCATTATTTAATAAACATAACAAATGTGTTCGGCGCCTTGTCCATCTACGAGCAGTCTTAACTGATAAGTTGTTTTCCATTTCCTGCAATCCTCATCTACTGTCTCCTCGCCTTGCCCTCGCCAAGAGCCTGCAGAAGATGGTAATGTATACGGGTGCATATACAAGACTATATTAGTTGTTTTTGTGCGCATCTTTGTCAGGTAATAAAATCCAATAGTTTTGATTTTCTCCCGTACCGAGGCATTCATTTGCAGCGTAAATATCTCAATATCGTCCAATTTTATTTTGGCCCTCATGGTTGATACACATTTATCAAAGAGATGCCTCCACTGTTTCAAGGTAAACTAAGGCTCATGGCTTGCAGCCCCAAGAGTACTTAGAGCAACTCTAGTTTGACACGATATACAGAAACGATTTAGACTCCATTTCCAACCCTGACATGCAAGAAAGATTTTCGTATCAATAGACACAGGGTAAATATCAGAGCTGAGTGAAATGGAGTTAGGAAATAATAAAAGGAAATCCATTTGCATTCCACCTGCTGATGCACTAACATTTTCCTTTGTCCTTTTGCAGCCGAGTCTCCAGCTGTGGATGAAGGTACTCTTACATGCTGATAAGGCCTTGTGAAAATAGCTTGATCACTGCTCTAGTTTACCAAAAATGTCTGGTGTCTTCAACCCGCCTTTGATAACCAAACAAAAGGAAATAAAAAATCCACAGATGCTCTCCATCACTGCTAAAATAATAGAAAAATCCAATAAAATAAAGATTTTTAGGACACTGGATACACACACATACACCCATAATATATTATTATTTTCCCTGTTGCAGATATGACAGATGAATCCAAACCTAAACCAAAGTAAGGCTGGGTTTTGTTTTTTTGTTATTTGAATTTTAATCAGTTTATCCAACTTGCAATAAGGTTGTTCAAAGTTCCTCTCATTGTAACACAGAGATGTTATATTTCAGGCTGTTTGCACCACCGCTGACTGTGCCAAAGATACCTGAGGGAGAAAAAGTCGACTTTGATGTGAGTGACTGAAGCCAATTTAAAGAAACAGTGTGGCATTTTTCAACATGGCTTGCCTTGGAGTTAGATGGGGAGAGCAGCGCTATTTCTAAGTATGAATTTAGAATACATCTCTTTTTTTTTGGCAACATAGAAAATTATTAATTTCTAATTAAAAAAGGAGTAGGTGGACTCACACTTAAAAAGACAGAATCAAAGGCTTATCTGACTTTTGCATGTATCTACAAGTGGGTGTGAAGCACAGCTCTTGATAAAGCTTTGGTTATAAGTACAGGTCCTCTTCAGTTAAAAAGATACACTCAGCAGCCACTTTATTAGGTGGCCTTACTAGTGCCATGTTGGACCTGCTTTTACCTTCAAAACTGCCTTTAATCTCGGTGGCACAGATTCAACAAGATGCTGGAGTCCTTCCTCTGAGATTTTGGTCCACATCGACATGACAGCATCACACAGATGCTGCAGAGTTCTCGGCTACTCGCCAATCATATCAATCTCCTGTTCTGCCACATCCCAGAGGTGCTCTAATGGATTGAGATCTGGTGACTGTGAAGACTATTTGAATACAGTGAACTCATTGTCGTGTTCAAGAAAGTAGTTTAGGATGACTAAACTAGCAAATGAACTTTGTGACATAGCGCAGTTATCAGAAGATGGGTGCACTGTGGTTATAGAGGGTTGGACGCAGTCAGCAACAACACTCAGGTAGGCTGTGGTGTTTAAATGATGCTCAGTTGCTATTAAGATGCCTAAAGTGTGCCCCCACACTGTGGGAGCCTGAACCGCCGATGCACAACAAGACAAAATGGATCCATATTGGTATGTTGCCTATGCACAGTGTTGGGGAGTAACGGAATACATGTACCGCCGTTACATATTTAAAATACAAAATATGAGTAACTGTATTCCGTTACAGTTACAGTTTAAAAAGGTGGTATTTAGAATACAGTTACTTTGTTGAAATAAATGGATTACACGGCGGTACTTCCCTGTTTCATACTGTCGCGGGTCAGGCCTGTTTGGGTTTTGTTTGACAGCTACGTTCTGTTGTTCCAGGCGGCAGCGTTACGGTTGCCTTGGTTACAGGGTGACGCTCTCTCTCTGCGTGTTTCCTGGGTGAGAGAGCGCCTGTTGTTGTTGTGCTAAGCTAATAGGCAGAATGCTACCGGTATAGCTCTAAAGAATGTAGCATCATAGGCAGTGTAGTCCGTGCTGCAGGGAGAATGGACTGCCATACCTGTTATGTGTCTGTGAGCGAGGGAGGGAGAAAAAGGAAAAGTACGAGCTGTCATCGAGCAAAAACAGGAGCTGGAAGCATGTAAATATAATAATAACCACTGCAGCCAAGAAGAGTGCCTGACGAGCCCAGTTGTAAGTAAGCTATTAAGACTCGACTGTACACCGTGTTCGTGTTTTCCTCCAAAAACAATAAGTTCAGTTGGAGCAGCCTTTCAACGCCTCTCTCTGTCTCTCGCTAGCAAAGTTGACCCAGACAACAAAGTAAAGCTGGTTTTCGGCTACGAGCCCACACAGAACCCACTGTATTAGCCAGAGGTCCCTTTACTACGGTTCGGAGCCGCAGACCTTCAGTAACAGTAATAAATCACAGCAATAGTACATTCACATAGTTGTAAACAGCATGATAATATATTAAGTAATCCAAAGTATTCAGAATACGTTACTCTCATTGAGTAACGTAACGGAATACGTTACAGAATACATTTTGGGGCATGTATTCTGTATTCTGTAATGGAATACATTTTAAAAGTAACCTTCCCAACACTGCCTATGCAACAATTTCAGACTCGACCATTTGAGCATCACAGCAGAAATCAAGACTCATCAGACCAGGCAACCTTATTCCAATCTTCTATTCTTCAACTTCTGTGAATGATAGCCTGGTTCCTGTTCTTAACTGACGCCAGGTGTGGTCTTCTGCTGCTGTATTGCTGTCATTTCCTTCAAGGTTAAATTTGTTGTGTGTTCAAAGATGCTTTTTTTGCATACCTTTATTGTAACAAGGGATTATTTGAGTCCCCGAAGGAAGGATCGTGTCCATTCTCCTCTGACCTCTGCCATTTTCACCCAAAGAATCGCTGCTCACTGGATGTTTTCTATTTTCCGAGCATTTTCTCTAAACCTTAGAGATGTTTGTGTGGGAATATCTCAGCAGATTTCCAAAATACTATAACAACCATGCCACATCCAAAGTCACTTTAAACACCTTACTTGACACTAACTTTGAATTTCTCGATCATGCCTATATGCCTGAAACCACAGAGTTGCTGCCATGTGCTAAGTTATTGGGTGATTAGAGATTTGTATTAACATGCAGTAATAAAGGGATCAGTTAATGTATATAATCATCAAGTTTCATGTGTGCTGCATGTTTGAGGAATGTACTAGTGGGTGTCTGCCTGTTTTTCTTGCCAAAATGTAGATCTTAGCGTGAAGCCAGGACTGGAGATGATATGCATACGAGTCGTGCTCAGTAGAGAACTAAAAACATCTATACGTGACTGCAGGATATCCACAGGAAGCGTCAGGAGAAGGATCTGACTGAGCTGCAATCTCTGATCGAGGCCCACTTCATTCAGAGAAAGAAGGACGAGGAGGAGCTCATCGCTCTCGTTAACAGGATTGTAAGTATTCCAGGAAAGCGTGCCAGATCGCTACAGCGATGCACCACCCAGCAAACAATTACACTCTGTTTATGTGTGCGTGTGTGCGGTTGTGTTTGCGTGTGGGCACGGATGATTAGGAGAAGCGTCGTGCTGAGAGAGCTGAGCAACAGAGGATCAGAACCGAGCATGAGAAGGAGAGGCAGAATCGGCTTGCTGTGAGTTTCAAGATGCAGTTGCCTCGGCCTTTTTTCAGAATGAGACAATGTTTGCAATAAACGAAGAGTGTCCTGCCCCCAGGAGCTGACACGCTGTGGTTTTACCCACGTTCCTGAACAGAATTAGAGTACAGTCTGCAAAAGCCTAATTAACAACAACAAAAAAAGAACCATCCTAGATCTGTTTGTCCTCTGTTTTCATGTAATGTTACGCACTGGCTTTTTAATGGCTAGTGAAAATTTAAGTTTGAATCAGATTCCATAAATTGGGATAAACACAAAGTCTTGCACTCGGATATTTGCTTTCCATTTTACAATTTCTTTTTTTACTTTAAACCTGCCCTCAACATTTTTAATAATAACAATGGGTCAAATGATGATATTTGACTCACTGATTCTTTATAAAGCCTCATTTTCAGCCACAGGAAAAAAGGCGTTGTTAGCAAGTGTAGAGCCAAAAATTTCTCTTTAGAGGAGCCAGAATTGTACAGAAGTATTAGACTAGTGTTAAACTTGCTATGGTCACAAACACATCTCCAAGTGAATGCTTGAAATTTAAGTAGGCAAATTAATTTTAAAAAGTTCTCTAACTTATCTTAAAACATGAGACTATGTCAGTGATGGATTCACAGTTTGTTTCTGCTGCCCCCAAGTGGCAGTAAAAATATTATTTATGTATTTTGCACATAGAAGTTAATCTTATGTGCAAAATAACCTTGATTGCACAATAGAATAGCCTTGCTCACATAAAAACAATATTCTGAACTTTTTGAGAATGAACGACAATGGACGCTACATTCTTTTTTGTGACATCAGAGGATGTCAGAACGTTTGGAGGATGCTATTTTCAGTCCTGTTTTAGTGGCTGGAAAGACAAGTGGACAGATGGTTTCATTTTCTCTTTTCTGTTCTTTAATCCGTGTCACAGGAAGAAAAGGAGAGGAAGGAACAGGAAGAGGCCCGCAGGAAGCAGGACGAGGACGCCAAGAAGAAGAAGGCTCTCACAAACATGACTCAGCAGTACTCTGGCTTCCAGCAGAGGGTGAGTGATCACACGCGCGCACACATTTGCATTCAAAGCAATAGGAAATATGATCAGCTTCACAGTTTGCCTGTTTATTATGTAAATGCGGTCTCTTCCTTATTTTACACGTTCATTAAATCTCACATCCAGCAAGACGGAAAGCGGGGAGCGAAGAAGCAGACGGAGAGAGAGAAGAAAAGAAAGATCCTGGCGGAGAGGAAGAAACCTCTCAACGTCGAGCGTCTCAACGAGGACAAACTGAAGTAAGGACACTACTGTTCACAGTTCTGCTCAAACACCTAAATCAATTCAATTCAATTCAATTCAATTCAATTCAATTCAATTTTATTTATATAGCGCCAAATCACAACAAATGTCGCCTCAAGGCGCTTCATAGATACAGAGAAAAGCCCAACAATCATATGACCCCCTATGAGCAAGCACTTTGGCGACAGTTGGAAGGAAAAACTCCCTTTTAACAGGAAGAAACCTCCAGCAGAATCAGGCTCAGGGAGGGACGGCCATCTGCTGCGACCGGTTGGGGTGAGAGAAGGAAGACAGGATAAAAGACATGCTGTGGAAGAGAGACAGAGATTAATAACAGATATGATTCAATACAGAGAGGTCTATTAATACATAGTGAGTGAGAAAGGTGACTGGAAAGGAAAAACTCAATGCATCATGAGAATCCCCCGGCAGCCTACATCTATTGCAGCATAACTAAGGGAGGATTCAGGGTCACCTGGTCCAGCCCTAACTATATGCTTTAGCAAAAAGGAAAGTTTTAAGCCTAATCTTAAAAGTAGAGATAGTGTCTGTCTCCCAAATCCAAACTGGAAGCTGGTTCCACAGAAGAGGGGCCTGAAAACTGAAGGCTCTGCCTCCCATTCTACTTTTAAATACTCTAGGAACAACAAGTAGGCCTGCAGAGCGGGAGCGAAGTGCTCTAATAGGGTGATATGGTACTACAAGGTCATTAAGATAAGATGGGGCCTGATTATTTAAGACCTTGTATGTGAGGAGCAGGATTTTGAATTCAATTCTGGATTTAACAGGAAGCCAATGAAGGGAAGCCAAAACAGGAGAAATATGCTCTCTCTTTCTAGTCCCTGTCAGTACTCTTGCTGCAGCATTTTGGATTAGCTGAAGGCTTTTCAGTGAGTTTTTTGGACATCCTGATAATAATGAATTGCAGTAGTCCAGCCTGGAAGTAATAAATGCATGAACTAGTTTTTCAGCGTCACTCTGAGACAGGATATTTCTAATTTTAGAGATGTTGCGCAAATGGAAGAACGCAGTCTTACATATTTGTTTAATATGTGCGTTGAAGGACATATCCTGGTCAAAAATGACTCCAAGGTTCCTCACAGTGTTACTGGAGGCCAAGGTAATGCCATCCAGAGTAAGAATCTGGTTAGATACCATATTTCTAAGCACATCTAAATCCACATTTCAAGTCTGCTGCAGGTGATTTGGTGGTGCATAAACTCCCATCTACAGTTTGAGCCTTTTGGCCTTTAGGTTTTCACTTTTTGTCCTCCTCCTGGTTTTGATTAAAAGGGAGAAGGCCAATGAGCTCTATCAGTGGCTGTGGATGCTGGAGGCTGAGAAGTTTGACTTCACCAAGACACTGATGAGACAGAAATATGATGTAAGTATTTCGCCTCGGGATATTACGTGCTGTGCAATGACATAGTGAACACCGGTTTTTGATCTACAAGCTTTTATTTGCGCCTGTTGAAATATCAGCTAACAGTAATCAAACTTAATGCAAGGTCATTCTATTTAAATGATCAGCTGGCTCCAGATCTGCATCACTGAGCAGCTGAATTTGTGAGTAACTGTTAAAGACGAGTCTGAGCCTTCTGGTTGTTTGGTCTGTGTGTCAAAGGGTCAAAAACTGAGTCTCAAAGGGCTGAACCAGAGCTGACTGACCGCTGAGTGAGTAAGTTATAAACAGGAGGTGAAAACAGTGGTGTGTGCTGGTGAAGCTAGCGTGTGGCCGTTTAATCCTGGACCTTAAGAGACAGTACAGAGTTGAGACGGTACTTGAGGTCTGACTTACAAGAAGGCAGAGACACGAGACAAAGGAAACAGGTTTTTTTTTAATTATTTCCTTTGTTTCTAAGATTTTAATTCCCTTATAGTAGGTTCACTTTAAATTAGTAAGACACAATGTGCATGTCAGGTTTGTTTTTGCATTATGTTGGGACTTTTTCATTAGCATTTTTATCAATGTTGAGTATTTAAAGCAGATGGCAACTGTGGTTTTTCCAAATCTTTTACTTGGAACTGTCAACTGAGTATCTGCCATGGATGCTGTATTCGAGGTTTTATTACATAGGGGAGAGGCAAGTAGCTTCATATTCAGTGTGGCGCAATAAAGTCTTTCTTTGTTTACTTTTGTGTGTCTGGAAGCACTATTTGATTTACACATTCACCAAGTTACACATGAGCAGTAATCCGAATATTAGCTTTCAATCTGTTTAAAATATGTTTAAAATATAGACCGTTCACAGAACAGGTTGCCATGCGGACATAAAATTATGTAGGAGAATATACTGTTAGCTAGTTACTCCACAGGACCAGAAGATCCTCTTTTGCTGGCTCAGCTGGCGTCTGTTGTTTTTCCTGGACTCAGCATGTCCTCCATGTTTCTTCCTCTACAGATCACTCTGCTCCAGGCTCGTGTTCAGAACAGCCAGAGGTAAGTAACATCTATGAACCACCCTTCAGGTGTGGCTCATATTTGCACTAAGGGCATCATTAGAATTTCTTTAAAAATGTTGTTGTGTATCACGGTGATTTTTTTTCCTTTTGATTAAACACTCCTGGAGAAATCTAACCCAGGGGTGGGTAATTGATTTAATTCTCCCTTTTTTTTTCTTTTTTTTTAATAAAGACATGACATTAACACTGAGCACATCTGTGTTCAGTTTATTGGTGAAGCCAACAACACAACTCAGTTGCTCATGTGGCCCACTGGGAAAATTGGATTTCTATTATTCAGAAAGAATTTGGTCGTTTATACATTTTTTCTCGGGCCTTGTGACTTATCTCTTACACTCAAAGCCTCCAAAATTCACATAATGCTGTATGATATTAATTGGGAGCGTGATGTCTTAGCTGGGCTACAAATTATCAAAACGTAGCCAAACTTGTTTTTGTTTGAAACAGACATGAAAAGGATCACCTCATTAATAGAAATTCTTGTAGTTCTTGTGTATTGCAACCTTTTTTAGGCTTGTATGCAGTTTCTTTTATTTATTTTTATCATCTTTTCTGGTTTATATTCTCTTAAATCCTGTTACAACACTTTTCATCTTTCCCTTTCATCTTTTACATTTCTCAGTTTTTGATTTTTAGTATGTCAAAAATTAGGACAGACAGTGTGAGTTGTGTGTCGAAGCAGCCTGTATTTTTATGACTGTATCAGATCTTATGGGCAATGGTGCAAAACAGACAGCGGCTGCACATCAAAGGTGAGGACACAGTCATCGTTTGCCAGCTGTGTTCAGCATAAAATTGTGTCCTTTGTCCCTGTCTAATAGAATGATGCTTTGGCATTTGCCCTTTCCTTTCATCTATCACAGCTCTTTCTTGCTGTCCCTCTTATTTTCATATAGCACAAGTTTCTATACTTTAATGTTTATGCTTGTGTACGATCATGTGAAAAAAGCTTTTACAGTCCTGTGAAAAACCGTGCACATCCCATAATTCATTTGCTTGTAGAAACACTTTTGGTAGCAGCAACTTGAAGTCCTTCTTTTTCTGTTTGGCTTTATCAGACTCTCACATCGTTCTGGAGAAACTTTTGCCCACCCACAGTGTGCTTCAGTTCATGGAGGTTTACAGGCATTCATTTATGCATAGCTCTCTCAAGGTCCTGCCACATCATTTCACTCAGGTTGAGGTCTGGACTTGGCGTGGGCCATTGCGACATGATTCTTGTCTTTTTCAGCCATTCTGTGATAGATTTGCTGCTGTGTTTGGGATCACTGTCCCGTTCTGTTACTCAGTTTGGGCCAAACTTTAGCTTGCCTCACACGATGGCCTCACATCTGACAGCTGGTATGAGGTGTTTGTGCTAATTTGCTGCTTTTTCGTTTTCTGTGCTGTGCGTTATGGGCAAAACTCTTCACTGTTTGTCCAAAGGACATCGTTCCACAGGTTTTGTGGTTTGTTCCGATGCACCTTTGCAAATCTAAGCTGTGCTGTTATGCTCTTTTTTAAAGAGAAGCAGCTTTCTCCTGGAAACCTGTCTAAATTCAAATTCAAATTTTATTTGTCACATACAGTCATACACAGTACGATATGTAGTGAAATGCTTAGACAACTGCTCGTGACCTAAAATAAAAGACTATGAATAGGATAGGAAATAAGTATGAAAATTAAAATAAAGGGTAAATTTAACTAGGAAAGAATAAAATAAAATATAAAAATTAAAGTTAAAAATAAAATAACTGTAACAAAATACACAATATAGAAAATATATAAAGAATATATGAAGAAATATAGAACAATAAGAGCAGCTGTGCAAGTAATAAATGGTAATGAATAATGAATAAATAAGTCATGCTACTTGCCTTCTAAAAACTGTAAACACAGTAAAGGTAGTAAGGGTGTAAAGTCCTGTGAAACAGGGGCGGATTAACTGTGGTAGCATGTGCATAAGGTGCCCACCCCATTAAAAAATAAATAGTGAAAAGATTGTGAAACGTAAAAAGTTAGACTTGTATTTCTAACTGATGCACCTCTTGTTGTGTAGCTTTCTGGATTTTATACTTACAACATGGTTATTTATCATAAAGGCTATACACTACATAAAATTAAATTCACATTTCTTTATGTAACTGAAATATGTAAATATTTTGGGCTAAAGATAATAAGAAAGTTACAATGTTTATATGAAATGTGTAACATATGTAAATGTGTTGCATTTGATGTAATTTAACCTTGTTTCCCAGCCACTGTGCCTCGGCACATAGATGTGCCGTGGAAGATTATCTGGTTCCACCTGATTAGTACTCTAAGCAACCAGCATGAGTAGCGATCAGAACAATTACATTCTCCTTCACTATAGGGCAGTACAACGACCTGCTGTAATTAAATGAGTTGCCAACTGCCAGTAAAACAGAAGAAGACGAAGAAGAAAATCCATAATAGTCATGCTGTGAGACGACGCGGCGCGTAATAGCAATAGATAAATATTTGAAAAGAAAAAAAGTAGTCAATCTGGCCTGGGTCCTGGAGAAAATTCCCACTCAGAAAAAGGCCCTAGGATGAGTAGTGGTCAGAAGAAAACAAAAAAGGTATACCGTGGACAAACTGAGCTAATTCCGCTATGCCTGGTGCGCGGGGAAAAATTATCAATATGCTTTTTGTGACATTTTTGTTCGGTGGTGTGCTGTGATTTGTCTGATGCAAAATATGTGAAATACATGGCTGCAAAAGGTTGCAAAACACTGTTTTAACCATATATAGTACATATTACAGAATGTAACCTGAATGTGTAAAGAAATGGCTTTGATTTTGCCACCCCGTTTGATTTCCATGCCACCCGAACTAAATTTCTCTAGATCCGCCCCTGCTCTGAAAACGTTTTCACTTGACTATGTTTCCAGCTAGTTTGCATTGTCAGCTAACAATTCCACTTTATCCATACATTAATGTTGCTACATGTACTTTAAATGTGTTTTTTACATCATTAGCTAAAAGGTTAAAATGATCATAATTTCAGCTATTAGCTATCTTTTTGCTAGCTTCTTGAAAATAATGTTTCCATGTATGCCAGCAAACTACAGAATTACTCCATGCGTACTATTAAAAGACATTATGAAATAATCATAACTGCAAGCAGGTGAAGATAAGCATTAAATAGTTAAACACTGTTTATTTTCTCCAAATCCGGCTTATTGTTATCAAGTCTTTTTTTTTTTTTGACCTAGTGTCTATTCACACCTTTATTAAATACTGCTTATTTTTTTAATTTAAGATCAGTAAATTGGAGGATCAGTTCATATTTATTCATGATTACAACTTCAGTAGCTTATTTGTTTTAATTTTAATGCTTTACATAGCAGGAAAAATGCCGTACGGAGGTTCAAATAGGTGTAAACCTATTAAACTATGCAGTTTAACTTAAAAATATTCATCTATGCACACATGCTGAACAGTTGAATATTTTTGTCTGACTTCACAGCGCCAAAGGGAGAGGAAAGGCCAAGGGCAGAGTGAGATAGATGGAAACGTCGACATATATCCTCAGAGGAGCCATCTCACCACGAGTGCCCGTGTTGGAATTCGTTCTCGATCTGCACTTCAGTAATCACAGTTTTGTGCCTTTTAGCCCTTAGCCTTTACAAACAATAAACAGACTTGTGCTTTTATGCCCGTTTGTGTGTTTTCATGTTAAATTATCTCAGAAATGAAGCACTCTTTTCTTTTCACTAATCCTCACTCATTGCACATATGAATTCAAACCAATTAACTGGCAGTAAAATACCGCTTTTTATTCATTTTTTTCTTTTGGGAACCACACACAGAACCACAGTGCACCATGAATTTTCTTCACACATAGGCAGCGATATGTAAACTTAATTAAATGACGTCCTGCTACGGTGCTCTGGAAATTATCCACACATTTAAATAACACAGTAATAAATAAAGACTCTGATGGTAATACAGTGTCAGGTTAATGGACTTGCTTTACAGTACAGTGCAGTTATAATAGTGCAAAGATTAAGATGATGGAGGTTCGATGGTTTCAGACATGTGACAGCTACTCTTAAATGAAAAGGCTGCGAATTAGGAGCTGAATATTTTAAATACATTACTTTTCTTTTTTTTGAGTATATAACTTGGAGCCAAAATATTAAATGCTTTGCTGAGCTGCCGAAAAACGGATTCAAAAACTTTGATTTCAGCATCGCACAAAAGTCCATTTCCATACTGATTAACCAAACTTAGGCGAAAACGAAAAGTGCACTGCCTTTGGCGGCACTCTCAGTTCCTCCTGGAGTCGTGGGTGGCGACATTTTACCATTAGCAAACAGAGGCAGTGCATTTTCATGTGCTCCAGACAACACTACACTTTTTTAGTGAACAACACGAGTTTCGCTCCTTTCAAGTAGCTCTGTACACCGAAGCAGAGATCAGAATATTTTCATGGTAGCAAATCTAAAACTTCAAGTTCAGACATGATGAATGCGTGGAGCATCGGTCCTTTGGGTGTGACGAGGAGGCAACAGCCTGGGATGCGTTTTTCCCCCCCTCTCCTTCACCACAGATGCGTTTCCCTGATCTCTGCTATCACCTGACTGGCCCTCTGCAACGCCTGTGGACAAATGTGAACAAGTATTGAAGCGACTGTACACTGTGGAAAACTTGAGCACTGCTCAAACGTAGGAACCCGTTACCTGTAGCATGTCAGCGGCTTCCTTACGCCGCTGGGCCATGTCTTCAGACTCGGTCAGCAGGTCGTTGAGGAGGCCAGATTTATACAGCTGGCCGACGAGCTCGCTCTGGAGGCTGTCCTTCACATGGTTGACCAGGAAGTGCATCACTGCCTTTGGCACGCTGCCGCAGAGAGAGAAAGAGGAAACAGACCGAACAGATGGTTGAGAACAAGGCGGCAAGATGGCCCGGCGATGGCGTCGTTTCCCCAGACGGAGGTGGCTCGACTTTAAACCGCCAGGTGGCCATGCCTGTCCGAGGACTGAGCTGTTTAAGCAGGAGCTAAATATGATGGATTTAATCTTCCTGAGCTTTAAAGGGCGTTTTCTGCTCCCAAGAGGAAAGGGAGGAATTTAAAGGACGGTGTTTACAACATGTCCTGTAGTGTCGGTCGCTGTGCTTTCCAAATTTCCACTGAAATAAATGTGCAGAAACAGGCCGCCAATACAGACGTCACATAAAAACATTAGCAAAACACTTCTTTCTTAAAATTCTCGCAGCTGCTCAAGTCCGGTGTGTGCAAAGGCGTATGATTTACATAATTTTCATCCTCATAAACCATTCAATGACCCCCACCTCGTGCCCTGTGGACGGGGGTGCGTTTACAGCCTGATCCCAGAGATTAGAAATGTTTCATCACAGGATGACGGTGATCACTCAGAACGACTTTGCATTGATTTGTAGCGACCTTTCCCTCCTCGGAACAAAGCATGCACAAAATCAGCAGAACCACCGGATCACCTCAGTATAGTGGGGGAGCCGCAATTTCCCATCACCAATGTCTGTGTATAATTTCATTTTTTAAAAGGCTCATTAGTTTTCTAGAAGTGAATGTATAAATTTTACTCAGACAAGACTTTTTTTAAATCCATTTACTGGACTATTCACAAACAGATTACTGCTCATTTGGCGCACTACTGAGCATTTAAAGAGGCAGAGATATTATATGTGAGAGATTTAGTGAAAATAAGGTACGGTGCCTCTGGTTGCTTATGAAAATGATCCAACAAAGCGGCTCACTGATGCATTTTAAATTCTGATTTCTGGACAACAATGGCGCTCGAGCAGACGAGGGGAATACTAGAAATGAGGCTTCAGCTGCACACGCTGTGTTAGCAGATGTGTCTTAGTGTTGGTTTTTGGTCTCTTTATGTAGGATTTGATGGCAATAAACAAAAGAGGAGCAGGTGGGAGGGCCTACCTGTCCTGGATGTTCTTGCGGACGATGAGGAAGTAAGACTTGATGAGGCGCTCGATGACCTCACAGTCCCGCTGCTCGCGTGACGACAGCTTCCTGGCGACAGGCACAGGCTGCAAAAGGGAAGAAAAAAGGGAAGGCTAGTGTTTTAATCCCTCAATAGACTGTCGTGTTTAATACGAGCCACGCTGGAAGGCCAGTGTTAAGTTACCACATCTAGTAGGTTGACCGCTCCTTTAAGTGGGCTTCCGGGTCCTGAGCCTGGGGCTTCCTCCCCTTTCTTCAGCATGCCCCTCCAGCTTCCCATGCCGTCCTGCTCCCCCTGAACCCCTGCAGGTGGGGCCTGGAAAAAAAGAATGATAATATGACATTTGCAGAAAGTGATGGTTAAAGTAGGACTCATATGCACTGCTAACACAAAACAGGCATGTTAAAAAAAAAGAGACCGGATTAATCAAATGAAAGTTTACGTCTTTGTGCTGTTAATGCACAAGTTAGAGAGAAAACATGACAAAAGCCATGCCAACAGCTCTGCAAGTATAAATGTTAACTTCAGACATCAATGGCAACACTATCAAAGCAGGTTAGCATGCTTATTAAGATTAAAAACAAAGCACACCTAAGGGGGATGCTTGGAAAAAGTGAAGCAATTTCAACACTGCTACAATTCAGATGAAGGGGGAACCCAACCACGTCACAAAATAAGTAAGAGGAAAAGTCAAGGGGTCACCAAAGTCAGCACGCTTTATTCCCTGAGGAACATGAACTGTTAGCATAGCTTACAGAAAAAGAAAAGGAAAAGAAAGGAGGATTAATTAGATGGTACGCAGAGGTAGGATTATTCTCTACCTCAAAATGTCTGGAATCTAAAAACAAAAGACTGCACATATAGTATTAAGAGGTTAGAAAGGGAAAGAAATCTTTTTTTCTGTTAGACAAACTTTGGGTTTAACAGACTTCAGGGAACACAATGGTTGTCAGTGCAAGTCCACACAGGCTGAGGGAAAGCAAAATAAGAGCACGCCATTAGCAGACAAAGATCAGAGTGCATGCCAGCAGACCATGCCCATCATCCACCCATCATCCATCCATCCATCGCCACCAGCAGCCCCGCAGCCAGCCAGGCACAGAGCCAGCAGGCTGCATGTGTGCCCACCTTGGCACCGTCCATCTCTGCTCCAGACGCAGGGGGCTCGCCAGACACCGCAGTTGGGCCGGCCGGGCCTTTGCCAACAGACTAGCATGAATACGAGAGCAGGGATGGGGGAGAGGAAGGAAAAAGAAAGCACTGAGAAGAAATGTGGAAAGACAGAAGAAAAAGAGGCTGGCTGTCGTACGCTGAGGCAAGAGGAGAGAAGAGATGTGGGATAAAATTCCTTGATGGAAACTATCCGAAGCATTTGCTTCACGGATCATCATTCAGCAGCGCTCCGAGTGATTAACGCCGCACAAGTCTCCTTTATGCTGGGACTCTGCAGCCTGCGACCAAATGTTACAACACATGAGCTACGGTTATATTTGGAAACACAGTCGCTTTCTTTTACCTTATCCCTGGGAACTGCAGCGGGCATCTCCCTCATCCTGTTTCTCCTTTGCTCCTAGAAACATACAAAAACACACGTCTGAACAGTTGATGGTTTTTGACACTTCTTAGAAAGAAAAAAATATGGAAAATAATTTACTGGCAAGAAGATTAGAGGAAAAAAAGGGGGTTCGGTCTTAAACCAAACACTTTGCTCATTTCAAACACATTTCATCATGTAGCACTGTTAGTTATTCTGTTTATAATATAAATAATTTAATAGACTTGAAGGAAAAACTCAAATGACTAAATTAGAAAAAAATATTTATCAAAGTTCACAAAGAGTCATATTGAAAACACAAGTGACCAGTATTCAAAACCCTGTGCATGAAATTATTTGGGTAATAAGTGAGTTTTGAACAGAGCTGGATCACCCAGTCCTGCTCTATATCACTTGAACTAAAATGCAATTAAATATCACCAACATGGGTTCAGTGTAATCAGTTGCTTCTTAATTTCCAAATACTGCCTCCATCATTTTGCTTCCATGCACTTTATTTTCTATATCTGATGTCTTTATTCTTTCCACATGAGTACGAACCTCTATGTTGTTATTCATGACCCCACATGCGTCTGCAAAGTCCGGGTGTTTGGTGTTGATATAGGCCAGCTCGATTGCAACCAAGTTGTGAACCTGCGGCGAGAATAAAAACAGCTTACAGTGGTTGTACTTGCTGCTAAAACCCGACCGCAGGAGATAAATGCGCACGTGCAAAGAGAATTGAAGGTGTCGGTACCATCTCGTTGGTGATGGGCAGTCTCTTCCTCAGGAGGGAGGTGACCACTTCTACGATGGCCTCGTGCAGCTTAGGGAATCTCTGCAGCTCCTGCGGGGTGAAGCGGCACGAACGTTAACGATTGCACGCGAGCAAAAGCGAGCTGAGTGCACGCCGGGCCCGTTAGCTACCTGTGTGCTGTAGTTGCTGCAGTGCTGGATGATCCTCTGCATCTCCTCGTGGACCAGCTCCACGCAGCGCAGACTGGGCTCCTCCAGGCGTTTCACCTGCTTCTTTACCAGCAGCTCGAAGGAAACCTCGGGCACGAACAGGGAAGGTCGAGGGCCCTAATGCGGGGAGGCAGGGGAGGAAGTGCAAGTCAGCAACGTGTGCTGAACAGATAAGCTGTATGACAGAAAGTGTTTTTCATCTTGTTTTACAACAGACTACTGAACGCAGGTGTGAGAGGACAAGCTGCAGTGATGCTAATGACGTCGTGCGACAGCTGACGACTCACTGTGGCGTTCCTTATGGCCGTTAGGATATCGATGGTGCTCAGTCCCCCCAGAGGATCCACGGACTCCAGCGTCCTACCGAAGGTCTCGTGGAATATGTAACAAATTCTGGCTCCACCGCACCTGAAAAATAGCAGCGGGGGGATATTAGCTGTGATGTGAACCCCATGGCCTCCGCTCCTGTCAGCTCTTCCCTCGCAGAGGCTGTGCGTGCCTCAACTTACAATTTGGATCATATTAAATGATGAAACCAATGCAGCTGTTTTGCTCATTTCTCCCTGCACCGGATCAACAGCGTCACCATGTGGCAGGTCGGAGGAGTGGCACAGAGACTACTACTCACAGCTCTGCCGTCTCGATGTATTTGGCCGTGCCCTCGATGGTGTTGCAGTACTCTGTGGCAAACTTGGTGATGAGCTGGAGCAAGGTGGCACTTTGGTCCTCCACGGGTTCCCCGTAGCTGCTGAGCAGGGACTGGTACTGTGCTGCCAGCACGTTGATCCGTGTCTTCAGCTCAGGGAGACAGTCTCGAATGTGATGCATCAGTAGCCTGATATTACAACAGCAAAGGGCAGAGCGTTACCTTTTCTAGGACGGACAATAGCAACATGCGCTGATGCCTGTAATTAATGCCAGGGCTGCTCCATATCTATGCAGACAGCATCTTCACAGAGGAAGCACTACTTGGGCATTTTCTTGCATATATGACAATGATCACATTCTGCAAACAAACACAAACTAATGGTGTTAACAAACAAAAAGCCTCAGTAACACAAAGTAAACAACACTATATACTCTTAAACGCTGCCCTTCAAACCACCATTTTTTTGTCTCCACACATTATGACCAAACATCACCCTGGTTCTGATGCCATTAATTGAGGATTCAAGTCAATGGTCTAACTCCAGAGTACATCAGCAGTGAATCTACTGATGCCGCCTCATATCCAGGGACATACTCAGAGGGAGAGACACGAGGAGGCTCTCACCCTCTATAAATCTGAAAATCACATTTCAATACACAGGTAAATAAAATAATAATCTCCCTCTGCAATATTAAAGTGATATACACATTAATACATCACAATTATCCAGTGACGAGGCTCTGTCTGCATATTAGTAGTTTAATTTTAGATCTGCAAGGCATCTTATGTAACACTAAGAACTGTGTGTTTGCCATTCTGGGTCCGACGCTGTGGAACACTCTCCCGCTGGAGCCTGGGAGTCTTCTGGGTGTTTTAAGTATCACCTGAAGCCCTGGAACTTTTGTGCTTAAGGTACAAATTTTTAATTTAGCTACTTTTAATTTACCCCAAGCATCATTTACATTTCTTCTTTTTATTTTTAGAACTAATTTTCAAATGGCCACATACAGGACAGCATAAACCCGAGAACAGAATCATCTCCAATAGGCCAATATCAGCCAACAGATACATCATCCAGGCTCTACTTCACCAACTAGCTTTTGAATGGTGCTCGATAAAGAAAATGCAACTTTCTACCATCGTCTCAGTGTGATTTAAACATTAAAGTCTAAATCATCAGGGTGCCGTTACTTTTACCTGTTTAGGGTTCTGGCCAGGTACTTGGTTCCATTTCTGTTGGCAAGTGATGGATATTTCTTCTGCAGGAAAGCGTGTTCATCACGAATTGCATCAGCCACAGACTTTTTATTGTTGATGTCCAGCTGGCTCCTAAAAGTTCAAACGTACCAAAAAAAGAAAAGAAAAAAAAAGATGTTTACGAGAAAAAGTCTGTTTTACGGTACTTTCTCGTATTTTTCCCAGAAGTCTAATGGTGATTGATGTGCACGAAGACTGAAACGTTTTTATTAAATCTTCCCCCTCAATGGCACGACAGTGATAAAGCAACACAAACAATAGATCCTGACATTAGCCTTTACTAGGAGCATTAAAAATTGATGCGGCACTCCTCTCTCGACATCTCCACTGAGCTATTCATCTCTGATATGAAATCATACTCATTATGAGTAGCGGTTTGTGTGATGTTTGTGAGACCTGTTGACTACTCCGATTATGCCGAGTTTGACAGGGATCACTCTGCCCATCAGTACATCCATAGCGTCGGTACCAGCGTCCATCAGGTCCAGCTTGGTCACCACAGCCAATGTCCTCCTGCCTGATGAATTACAGTCATTCACAAAGGGCACCATAACCCACTGCCACTAGATTACACTTTTAAAATACTCCTTATTTTACTAGTTTTAGAACATCGCTCCCATTTGGTTTTTCTTACCATCTGGGTCGACTTCCCGGGCCACCTTGAGGGCCTCCGAGGTAGCCATGTCTGTGTTAGCCGCCGTGACAGCCAGGATAATGCAGTTGGGGTTAGAGATGTGCTTCAGGATTAAATCTCTTATCTGAATCTCGATGTCCTTAGGCTGATCCCCCACAGGCACCTGAAAGGAGCAATTCCAATTACAAGCAAAGACACAGCACTCGTTGTTTTGAGTCAGACAACAAAGTAGGGACTTTGTCAAATTAAGGGGGACCAACTAATGAGGCTAGAATCAAAGCCTGGATACCCTGAGGCTTTCATAGCACACGGTTGAAAAACATTAATTCTCACCCATCTACAAATATAAAATACGCAAAAGCATTGACCAGATGGAGAAATTAACATTGCTGACCAGGCTTATAAGGTAAAGCTTTTTTTAAGGCATTTTAGTGCTCTTTAATGAATAAAACTTCTAAAAGAGGGTGTTGTACAATTAATTTCCCTTGGGGTACACGATGATCAAAGACTTGTCTTGGGGAGCTGGAGCAAATGTTACCTTAGTGATTCCTGGCAGATCAACCAGTGTGAGGTTAACGACATGAGGAGAGAAAATCTTCAGATGAATGGGTTCATCGCTGATTCCCTGCAGAGGGACAAGAAAAGAAGAAAGTGGATTTAATAGCTTAGTAACTTAGAACTGGGGGGGGTCACTGACCCTCTAGAGTCACTGACCTAAACCAGAGTTACACTTTCACTTGCCGTTTTCAAAGCATTTAGTTTAAAAGTTGTGCTGCAGCTGGATTATTTTAATTCTCTGTTTTTATTACTGTATGTACGGCCTGCTAACTATTACGGGTGCAACGATACACAAAATTCACGGTTCGGTTCGATACTTTGGTGTCACGGTTCGATATTTTTTCGATAACAAAAAAAATGTTCATGCCTTTTTAATTTGTCATTTATTAAAATTATAAATATATATTTTAACTCAAAAGTACAGTTTTTAAATTTAATGTTGCTGAAACAACAAAGTAAAAAAAAAAATCTGATCGAGAAAACACTCATCTTTGGAAAAGAGAGTTTATTACCGAGAAATGTCTCTTTCCAAAATAAAAGCTATACTATATGCTTCTTCTGAGGTATACTCTCAGCAGCATATTAAACATATCAGGTCCCCATAAGGAGAATCATGTGCTAACGGCTGTCTAAATGCCCGCTTGTTGTTTTTGTCTGCTTCCACTTGTCTTCGCACTAAGATGATGTCGGAGTAAATGTGCAGTCATATTCGTTGTGTTCCCACTAGTGCTGTCAGCGTTAATGTCGTTGAAATGACGTTAACGCCACAACACGGCAAATCTCCGTTAACGAGCTACCGCGGATCGCCCCGTGCGTGGGGCTGGACGGCCAACACGTTAACGAGCTAACTGCGCTAACGCACTAGTTCCCACCAATGGATGTGCATTGCTGGCACATCCGACATACTGTTTTACTTTTGTCCATGACACGCTTACCTTCAGGGTCATACGTCACATGAAAACCAAAATAGTTCCAAACGCCACATCTGAATTAGGGTGGGGGAGGTTCAATTTGCTATGTTGCAAGGAGAGCTTAACTTCTGTCTAGCTAGCTTGCCCTGCGCTCAGTGAATCTGCGTTCGACTACTCCGCCTAGGCTGCACTGTCGAGCGCAGATCCACTGAGCGCTCAACACAGACAGCACAGTCAGAAGGAAAGTTGATAAAATAAATTAAAAATTTTGTATTGCTCGATACATATGCGTACCGAACCGAAAGTACTGTATCAAACGGTTCAATATCGATAAGAGTATTGTTGCACCCCTACTAACTATCTTCCATCAATGCCAGCAAGACAAAGGAGCTGGTGATTGACTTCAGCAAGAAGCCACCAGTGAACATCCAGGGTTTGGAAACGGTGGAGGAGTACAAATACCTGGGAGTTCACCTCAATAACAAACTGGACACGTCCACGAACACAAATGACGACTTAGACAATACAATAAGGGTCTAAGTCGCCTCCACCTGCTATGGCGGCTGAGATCCTTCGGCTGAACAGGACACTCCTAAGGATGTTTTACGACACTGTGGTGGCGTCTGCTATCTTTTATCCTGTGGTCTGCTGGAGTGGTGGAATGGCAGAGAGGGACAGGGGGAAACTCAACAAACTGGTCAGGAGGGCCAGCTCTGTCCTGGACTGTCCGCTGAAGTCCATCGAGCAGGTTGGGGAGTAGAGGATGTTGTCTAAGCTAACATCCATCATGGACAACACCTCCCACCCCCTGCATGAGACCGTACGAGCACTGAGCAGCTCGTTCAACAGTAGACTTTTACACCCACAGTGTAGTAAGGAGCGCTACCGCAGGTCATTCTTACCAGCAGCTGTCAGACTCTATAACACAGTTTAACATGCTTTTGGTTATCTTGTACAGTACATTTTATTCATATAGCCGTACAATTTTTTTCTATACATTGTTACCTGTATATACAAACTTCAGTTGCTTATGTATATAGGATCACTTTGTGTCTTCCTTTTATATTTTATATTTCCCCCTGCTATAAGAGTTGTGTAACACCCAAATTTCTCATCTGTGGGATAATAAAGGTTTATTATATTCTATTCTAACTCCTAATTTGACTGTAGGTGGGCCACAGTTTAAAGTTCGGTTTCTGACAAGCAAAATAAGGAAGAAATATCCTATAATGATTTTATCCTCAATGACCCCACTGCTTTAGAAAATGTTCAACCCTCGTCTCACCTTATTATTCCCAGATATTCGCTCGGTTTCACTCTCAATTTCTTGCCTGATTTCATCAAAATCTGTGTAGATCTGTAAAGAAAAGCATCAATAACAATATCACAACAAGTATGGTTCAGCAGACTGAATTCTTTTTAGTATCACAATAACACATACCTTATTTTTAGTGTGTAGAAATTTGCCCCACTCTTCAGTGTCTCTGCCTGTGAACCAGAATAAAAACATTGTTAAAGCAGGTCGACACGGGTGCTGGCTATTAAAGAAGCTACTCTGTGCGGGAGCCTGAGCGTAATGGCGGTTAATGCGAGGACTGATGCCTGGTGACATTTACTGGTGTGGTGAATAAAAGCAGCTGGAATTACAGGTAGTGCTTTTGAGGAGGAGGAGGGGGTAGAGCTAAGAAGATGATGTAGGTTACTAAACATTAAGACACCTGTACAATGCACCTCCTTGAAGTACAGTGCTTTTCACACCATGACATCTGCAAGTTGTTGGAAAGACAGTGATAGAGACAGGATTTTAAACCTGGGGCAGGGAATCTTTCACACAGGATACTAAAGATTACAAGCATGTGTTTGCGTGCCCCCTTGTGTGTGTGTGTGTGTGTTGTATTAAAAAAAGAGACGTTTAAAGACCAAAAAGGGTTATTACAGTTCATAGTACATACCAGCTTCATCATGTTTCCTTGTGTCTCCAGGATCCACGTGGACTAGCTGGAGGATTAGAGGTCTCCTGGTTACAATGCCAGTCCCACGGGGCAGCAAGTCCCTGCCCACCAGGCTCTCCAACACAGAGCTCTTTCCACTACTCTGCAGGCAGAAGTGCATCAAAAAAAAGATATGAGTTAAAGCACCAGAGATATGGCTTGTTATAGTTCATTGTTTAAAGGGGACCTATTATGCTCTTTTCCAACCCCATTTTTAAATTCTTGGTAGCTTTACAGCTTTACATCATTCACAATTTATCCTTATTTAGCCTATACATTTAGCCTTAATGTAGCTCTTCAGTTCATCTACTGTCTGAAACAAGCCATTTTAGCTCCCCTCTCTATAATCTTATGACTGGCTGCACCTTGCAAACAAAAGATTTGAATATCAGGTCAGTGAGGCAGCTGGAAATGGAGCATTTAACCAGGAAATTTGGTTCACCCAGTCTACCTGTACATACAACCTTGTTATTTGGAACTTCCTCTTTTAGCACAAGCTTGTATGCAGTAGCAGCTTATAATCGGTAAGAATGTTTACTTTTAGTTCATTCTTTGATAGCTTAGGTGTCTTTTTTTAGTTATTTGTGATGGGTAAGATTTACGAATTTCAAAAACATATGGAACCAGGGGTTTAAAATATTTTTTAGCAAACTACCAAAGCTCAAAGCTAACTAATTAAAATTACTTTTCCCAGTCAGATTAGTTTCAGTAAACAATCACAACTGTGGCATCTTCTTTCTGATTTAACACAACAGCATAAGGCTGATCTTATGATCTTGGAGCTCCGCTAAGCTAATTCTACCTCTCCCTCGGACTATGTCCTAGTTTTAGTCTACAGAAGCTAGATGAGGATCTAGATATAATTAATGGTGATCAAAATAGACTTAATTGCTCTCGTCAGGTCAGACTCTGCGTATCTGTTTATTAGCTGTGAAAAAGAAGAAGTGACAATTTAGCAGAAGTCCCAGACACGGCCTTTGCGTCATTTTGATATGCGAATCGGTATCACGGTGCAGTAAATGCTACTCTCTTAGTCCTCCTACATACATGTATATCATTAAAACAAGGTTATCTGGCTAGCATGACAGCCTGCTGAGCAAAATGCACCCAGTCAGCCTTTTACCTGAGTCCCCACTACTGCAATCTGCGGCAGCTGGATAATATCCGCCCCTACTGTGTTGAACACATCCTGGAGCTTGTTTATGACGGGTATAAGAGCCTCCATGCTCATGAATGCTGAATTAACCTAATAAACCCGTATTTCTTCCGTGATGGAGCCAAAGTCATTCAATGTCCCTCCGACACCACCATTGCAACAACACCCACCAGACGGCTGAGAGATTTTGTGGGGTGCTGGGAGTTGTAGTTCTCCAGTGGTCGAAAACGTATGGCTCAGGATAAGGAAAAGACTACATCGTATAGACGCTGAAAATGACGCCACAATTAGTTGTCTTGCGCATGCGTAGACGTTTTGTTGATGAAAAGCTAGCTTCATTCGCCAAGAAACTCGGCTACTTCCCTCCTTCTAACTTTGAACTGCCTGCATGCTTTTGTACCATTGAGTTAGTTTGATTACCTCTAGTGTCTTCAGTATTTCATCATGCTGCAATTCCTGGTAAGTTTTACATGTGTATTATTTTCCTTAAAAGTTGACGTCTGTTGCGAAGCTAGCCGAGTTAAAAATGTTAGCATTATGCTAACCGTGCAGCTAGTGCTGCTAGTTTGGATTGAAATTGAAACTGAGTTGCATGATTAGGAATAAAAGTCACTGTCAGCCACCACAAAGGTAAAAAATAAATAAATAAATATATCGGCTAAATAATCACGGTGGCACGGTGGTTAGCACTGTTGCCGCACAGCAAGAAGGTCCTGAGTTCAATTCCAACATCAGGCCGGGGTCTTTCTGTGTGGAGTTTGCATGTTCTCCCCGTGTTTGCGTGGGTTCCCTCCGGGTACTCCGGCTTCCTCCCACCGTCCAAAGACATGCAGCTTGTGGGAATAGGTTAATTGGATAATCCAAATTGTCACTAGGTGTGAATGTGCGAGTGAATGGTTGTCTGTCCCTGTGTGTTGGCCCTGCGACAGACTGGCGACCTGTCCAGGGTGTACCCCGCCTCTCGCCCTATGACAGCTGGGATAGGCTCCAGCGCCCCCCGCGACCCTGAAAAGGATAAGCGGAAGCGAATGGATGGATGGCTAAATAATCATAACATAAACTTACTTATGTACACAAACACACAGAGTCCTGAAAACTCTTCACTGCTTTCATGGTAGTTGTCAGTGCAAGTACCAGTCAGTTGCTGCTAATCAAATCCACTTTATTAATTTATCATTAAGAAGTGTAAACACCTGAAATTGAAGTTTGGCAGATTTCCGGTCTGGAGCATTCACAATGCCACAATATTCCAGCAATATTGTAGTTTCTCTAAGTGTAGTGCTTAGAGAAACTGAAATTACTCAGGGGAGGGCTGATGATCTGGGCTTGTTTTGCAGCCACAGTACCTGGAAGCGTGAAGTCATTGAGTCCGTGAACTCCTCTCTAAAGTAGTCTATAGTGAAGGGTGAGGCCATCTTTCCGACATCTCATCCTCGGCCAAAATTGTGTTATGTGACAAGGCAATGATCCCGATTACAGTAGCGAATCTACAACAGAATTACTCAATGTGATGAAATGGCCCAGTTAAAGTCTAGCCTGATTAAAATGCGGTGATGGTACCTTAAGAGAGCTGTGAACAAACGATTGTCAGCAAACCTCAAAGTGAAGCAACGCTGTGACGAGGAGTGGGCTAAAATTCCTCTACAACGATGTGACAGACTGATAAAGTCATACAGAAAACAAGTTCTTCAAGTTATTGCTCGGTTCTACGGGCTATTGAATGGGGTGTGCTTAGTTTTTCACAGAACATTGTGGAATCCTGTGAAATCGTTTTTTTCACACTAGTTTAAAGGGTTTTAATGAACTTTGTTTTTCTTCCAGGCTGGCTTCACCTTGGGAAATGTTGTGGGGATGTATCTCGCTCAGAACTATGAAGTAAGTGTGTTTTGTGACTTGCAAACCATTTTTTCAATGATTTAGTGAAGATGTCACTTTAACCCATGGGCTCCACTAACCCCGAACCCCAAACCAAAACGTATCTGGTCTGGATAGATGCTGGCTGGAGCCTTTTATTCCTTCAGTGACTGATGTGTGAAACTGCAGTTTTTTAAGGTCGTTGCCAACTTATGGCCTTTATCTATGTATAGAAATGAATCCTGACTGAGCTATTAAAACACAAACACAGTTTTGGCATTTCAAGTTTTGGCATTCTCTGTGTTTCTTGAATGTCTTTTCTGAACAACCAGAACATCTCAGTTGGATTATGATCCGGACTCTGGTTGGTTTACTTGTGGGATTTGGGTTATTGTCTCTACGCTTTTTTTTCTGAATTTTCTTGATACAATTTTAAATTTATTGTTCCCTAAAAGCAGCTTTAAACCATGTTGTTCCCTTCAGTGCGTTGGTGTGCAGTGCAAGTTGTGCAATATTTCAAAGATTTCCATCATTACCATTCCTTGTTTTAAATGGTCCGTATTTAATCGTCTGTAACCAGACTTTGAATGTCTTTATTTACATCTACAATCTATCAAGTTCAATTTCTATAGTACATTTTAAACGACCTCAATTGATCAAAATGACCAAGGTGCTGTAAAAGTTATGACTTGAGATGATCGTAACACATTTTCTGAGTAATCTTTGTTGTTCCAAAAGGTTCAAATATTTTCTTGCAACTGCATGTTCAGTGCCACTTTCTGCAGTCCTGGCTGTATCTATTATCTCCCACCTTTGTAAGATGGCTACAATAGATATATAAGTTTGAAGCTTACAGCAAAAATCTGAATGTTGTATTTTTTTTAATGAAAAATGTACTTTAGATCAGTTAATTTACACTACATTAGTTTTAGTTTGGTGCCTCTAACAAACCACAACCTATACATTTCTCAGACTTTATTACCGGTAGTTGTAATTTGTATCTTTCCCCTCTAGGTGCCCAACATAGCCAAGAAAATTGAAGCTTTTAAGAAAGATGTGGAAGCCAAGAAGAAGCCCCCAGAGTGAGCAAAGTGGGACCATGATGCAAGCAAGAATGGACATCCTCTGCAGAGAAACTATTTATTTTAAAGGCTTATTTTGATGTCATGGTTGTACACTTGATGAAAGAGTTGACCATGTTACATGTATATGAAAATATAAGCCGTGCCTGGAACAGTGTTTGTTTTTTCCCTTAGTTTTATAGGTATACTCTTTGTAAACTATTTTCTAAGGTAAATAGTGCAAAGACTGGATTTAAAGAATATTACAAAAAACCTAATGGGATCATTTTAATTCCAGTTTCATGGTACTGCTGGTTGACCATTTTTGTTATGCACTCGAGCTATTCAATATGTCCACAGAAGATTTTCCTTCACACACCTCACAATAACTGCCAAAGTTTTTATTGTTGTTGTACAAACAGCATTCTGAACAATACAATAAAGTTGAATATAATGAAGTCCTGTTAAGTCTCATGCAGTTAGTTTTACTAGAATTAATTATTTAGTGCCTCAAACACTCCAACTGTCATCTCAAATCCATCCAGTAGGTGTCACCATTGGAAGGCAGTTAAAATTCTCTTTGGCAAAATGTATGATTCAGTTTTTCTTCTTTTGTTTTGTCCCCTTCTTTTTCTTCTTTGAATTTGGCCATCCAAATCCTCTGAACTCCAGGCAGTCTGCTGCATTGTGAGCAATGTAGTAGATATTCTCCATGGCTGCTGGGCTGAGGATGTCCACCTCGGTTGTGGTGACTTTGGCACTACACGAGGACCTCTTTTTAGGTGTCTTTGGGGCCATAGTCTTCTTGGCTGACTTAGAACTGTGGGCTCTTGATTTCCTGGTGGGCTTTGGAGAAAATACGTGGTTTAATCACTCGTCTATAAATATATAAATGTCTTAATTATTTTTTACTTTACCATAGTGAATGTCAATCTTGCTTCAGTAAGTGATCAGATTTTCATCTGTAAAACAAGAAATCAGGTTTTTCTCTGCCAAAAAAGATTTAAAGTTTTTAGGACAAAGTGCCTAAAATGATAATAAAATACAATCATTTCATACCAGCTCTTGCCTTGGCACTGTAAGTGGCACTCGAATGGCTTCAGCGGTGACAGTGATACCCCATCTGTTTACATCCTGTTGTCGTAGAAACAGACCGGACTTGCTCATGTATGAAGGGGTTGGCCTTCCTCCGGAGCTTAAATTCTTTTGCTGTATCTGAGACACAGCTGGGCATCAAACACCACACACCGCTTACATTAAGTAAGGAAGAAAAACGGCCAACAACAGGTTATCATCACAATAATTTAATGGTAGTGCAGCGTTCAGTGGAATTCATGTTAAGACAGTAGCTTTCCAGTTTCTTTGGCAGCTCTCACCAAATCATCCTGGTGTAAAAAGCCCTTGCATTCACATTGTGAAATTGTACTTTAACATTTAAATACATTCAGTAAATGTACACCAACTGTATTCCATGCAGAAGCTCTTGGATCTTTTAGTCATGCATTACAAATAAACTCATAGTACAAAATCCAATATGGACCCAAGAAACTTCTCAGTTGTGAGCAAGACACAACCCAAAATAAAAAAACCACTGTATACCAACTCTGTGACATCACTTAACAATCAATCATGTGCCAATTTATGTGCACATACCATGCAGCGGTAGTATGACATCAAAAACTGAACGAAGCATTAGCTGCTTTAGTCCAGCAGGAATAAGAGTGGAATCTTAATAATCACCTGCATAGAGACATTTTTTTCTTTAAAGGCAGAATTTGCTTTAAAAACCTTGAGTGCAAAAGCAACTCCGTGGAAAACAACACTTTTAAGTGTCAGGTGGCAACACCGTGGTGTACTGAAACTGAGCTCATGTCAAATATTTGCCCAGCTAATCTTCCTCTGACTATCCACCATCAATGCAGTAATATTGACTTTTTAAAGAATTTTTAATAAAGACTTTGTGGGAGTGATGCAGGAGCACAAAGACATTAACACTGGGGCTCCATGCATCTGAGCCCTTTAAATAAAGAAATAATAATAAAGGAAGCTTTGAGTAGCAGAGCTACTCTGTAGAGATGAGGTGGACGATCATTTGTATGATGCTGGAGCCACGGGGGCAGCTGCACAGGTCCATGCTCGGGTTTTTGATTTTATCCTCCAGAAGCAGGTCCAGCTCCCAGCGCAACTCCTTCAAAAGCTCAGCCACCTGGATATAGTCACACAAGCACATGTAGTAACATATATGTTAACTTATATGTTGTAGTTGTTTAGTTGTCGTGCTTGCACTCTCCATAAAACTTGTTAAACCTTTAAAGCATATAAACTACACAGCTTGTACGCCCGTTGCAATACTAAGCTCTGAGCCAGCTGAAACTTTTTGTTCATGTGATCAAAGAAAAAAAACAAAAACAAAAAAAATCAGATCCTCTGACCTGGTGTGAAGCAGCAGCAAATCGGATCCACCCATCATCCAGGGAGATGACAAACTCGCTTCTGTGCAGCTCCACGTTGACCTGTCCGCATCCAAACAGCACCAGCGGGTAAACAGACACCATGCTGCAGTCCCTGATGAAAACGCGACTCGTTTTCACCTTCTCATGGTAAACCAGGTACGGGCTGTTGTAGTGGCGAACCTGGTGCATAAAGAACAGAAAGGTGAGGCTTATTTCTCCTACAAGTTGTTTAATTTGGAGCGTATCTTTTTTCCCCCCCTAACCTCACCATATAGTTGACGGATGATGGATGCACGTGGACGTAACCGTCGTTCTTGGTCACAAAGCGGAGCTCGTTGGCTTTGGGTTGCATCTTCATCACTCCCGTGCCCGTCTTCTTGTAAGTCCCTTGAGGAGCTCGTACCTGCAGGACATCAAGTGTGAATGTTTCATACTTCTGTTTGGCTTTCTGTTCTTTACTTGTATGACACAGAGGGGGACTATGCCCACCTGGACCACGTTAGGATAGAGGGCAGCACACAGCATGGCGGACATCAGCCGGATGTTTCTGGAATTTAGGTTTGCCTGAGATGCAAAATATTAGAATTTTTGAATTATTTTCTCCAAGATGAACCCTTGAATCACTGATTCAGTGATTTGTATGCGTCACCTCAGGGCCAGTAGCTTCCATGACCCCGTCTGTACCCTTGTAAGACATTTGCTCAATAATCCTGGCCTTCAGTCCCTCCTTGATGAAGCCAATGTCAGACAACAGCTCAGCAAACTGCCTCTTCAGACTGGCGATCTCCTGCCAAAGGTCACAATTCACCATTTCAAGTATTTTCCATATAAAACACACTGCTCGGGCCATTTGAAATTAAATCTGAATACATTGGAAGAACTTCATAAGCTTTAGATTTATATTCAAACAGAGAAGATCAGAATTATACTGTAGAGAAAGTGAGTTTATTGATTCTGGACAAGTGATTAAGTGCTTCTGGACACCACTGCCTCACCTGTAAACCCCGCCATGACAGGAAGTTCTCCCTGCAGTAGAGGAAGCTGGCACGGTGGCCATTCCTTGCTGCGGAGCACCATCCCTGCATGAAAAAAAAAGAAAGTTTTTATATTATCTGTATGTATTTCAACATCTTTGAATTATCTTATCACAATAAGCAAATGCAGTAGGGACCTTGTATGCCTGTAACAAAGCTAGATGGTCACTTTTAGCCACTGCAAACTCCACTTTCTTTTTATTTGCTTCCTCTCGCTTATCCCATGGAGACACCTGGAAGCAGACCAGATTTTCATTTCCATAGAATTAGACACTTGCATTACAAATATACATAATAAACAAATAAATGTCATTATGTAACCTCCTATCTGTTAAAAACAAACAGAAAAGACGAAGCAGCTCATTACTGCGCTGTGTACTATACTTGTAATTGTTAATGAGCCTAAAATCAGTGGCATGCTGCAGATGAACTGCACATAGCGTCTCTCAACAGAAACTAGCGCCTTCTTACAAATGGGGATTTGAAGGCCAGACTTGCAGCAATGGTGAGTGCTGGGTCAAGGCAGCGGAAGATGGCGCCGAACAGCATGAGCTTTCCGATGCGCACGTCGACAGGCAGGCAGGCCAGGTGGTAGCCCAGCGGGGTCAGCTTCTCATCTGTGGTCAGAGCTCCCAGGTCCTGAAGGCGCTGCTTGGCAGCGTCCAAGCTTCCTACTAACGGGGGCTCGATGAGCCGAGAGAAGACTGACTCCAGCGCCTGCTCCGCAAACACATCCAGGATCTTGATTCTGTTACAGAAAGGTCAGTGTTGTGAACAACCGTTTTGGAATTTCTCCATTTGCATTTTATAGTCAGAGTTATGTGGGAAAAACAGACGGCTCTACCGGAGACAGAGCTGCTCTAGAGGCGCTCTCTGGATCTCGGGCAGCTGCTGCTCAGCCAGCTGGTGTTTAAAGCAGTGGCTGGTGAAGAGGTGGAAGCAGACCCCCGAGGCCACACGACCTGCTCGACCCCTTCTCTGCAGCGCGTTAGCTTGAGAAACCCACGTGTCCTCCAGGCTCTCCATGCTTTTAGATGAATCGTACCTGAAAGAAAAAAAAATATCAAGGGAGACTTAGAGATTTGTGGATTTGAGCATATATCAGTGCATCTTCATGTATCACAAAACCATTTTAATATGATTGCATGGGCCTTTTAAAAAAAACAAGAAGTATAATTCACACAGTGTTGGGAAGTAACGGAATACATGTACCGCCGTTGTCTAAGGAGCTTGGAAAGAAAAGCGTCTGGACTTCTTTGAGTTGCTTGAAGACGTTTCACCTCTCATCCGAGAAGCTCCTTCAGTTCTAAGGTCAAATGGTGGAGAGTCCTAGATATAAAACCCAGCGGGAGTTTCCCCCAAAAGAGGGACAAGGGACCCCCTGATGATCCTCTACCTAATCACATGAACGTTTCTTTCCAAGCTCCTTAGACTACGATGACCTGGATGACTGAGAACCTTCACAGACATGTACCGCCGTTACATATTTAAAATACAAAATATGAGTAACTGTATTGCGTTACAGTTACCATTTAAAAAGGTGGTATTAAGAATACAGTTACTTTGTTGAAATAAATGGATTACACGGCGGTCTTTTCCTGTTTCATATGTTAGGCTATGCCCTCTCTATTTTTGGTAATTCCACATCGGTGGAAATGCAAACAAAACACGCATTAAGATGACGTGAAGAAATATTTAAAAAAAATTATCTAACATGAATGCAATAGGCAGAGTGTTACAGGCATAGCCCTAAACAATGTAGCATCATGGGCAGTGTAGTCCGTGCTGCAGGGAAAATGGACTGCCATACCCGTTATGTGTCTGTGAGCGCGAGGAATGGAGAAAAAGGAGAGTGGAAAAGTATGAGTTATCACCGAACCGAAAGCTGGAAGCATGTAAATATAATAATAACCACTGCAGCCAAAAAGAGTGCCTGACGAGCCCAGTTGTAAGTAAGCTATTAAGACTCGACTGTACACCGTGTTCATGGTTTCCTCCAAAAACAATAAGTTCAGTTGGAGCAGCCTTTCAACGCCTCTCTCTGTCTCTCGCTAGCAAAGTTGACCCAGACAACAAAGTAAAGATAGTTTTCGGCTACGAGCCCGACACGAACCTGACGTATTAGTCAGAGGTCCCTTTACTACGGTTCAAAGCCACGGACCTGTTTTATATACGCGCGGAATAGTTTTCCATACGAGATCACTGCAAAAACTGCAGCCTGACCTAATGTCCACCCTACTGTTACTCATTTTATATTAAGATTTAAAAATCTGGTTGGTATTGGTATGGCGAGTAACCTTCAGTAATAGTAATAAATCACATTCATGTAGTTTCAAGTATTCAGAATACGTTACTCTCATTGAGTAATGTAACAGAATACATTACAAAATACATTTTGAGGCATGTATTCTGTAATCTGTAGTGGAATACATTTTAAAAGTAACCTTCCCAACACTGAATTCACAACCCGAAACTGTCAAAAATGAGCATTTAGGGCTAGCATAATAGAAGGTTACCTTTTCTCCTTCATTTTTCCGGAGTCGATGACATAAACCACGTCGTCGATGGTTACTGAGGTCTCAGCAATGTTGGTGGAGATGATGATCTTTGTGACACCATCTGGAGGCCGGCTAAAAACTGCCTGCTGCTCCTCATTGGACAATGTTGAGTGAAGGGGGAACACTACGCACCTGATGGGCATGACCAAAAGTTACAGTTAATGTGTTTCAGTCAAAAGTTTTCACACAAACAAACAAAAAAAAAAAACTGGTTCAGCTTTTAGCTTCATTTTATACACATACAATTGCAAACCAAGTGTTGCCATAAAACACACACAGACCTGGACACGCCCCTGTTGTTGAACATTCTATTGGACTGAAGCTGCTCATAGAGCATCTTGATCTCAGCGAGGCCTGGCAAAAACACCAGCACTGCACCTGCAGACACAAAGCAACATAACCAGTGTTCAGCTTCACAGCTGTCCCCAATCCAGATCAGTACATCAGAGACTTACTGGCCACCTGTATATGGTAATGTTAACTGGACTGGCTCTTAGATAAAATAGAAAAGCGTTATATGAGCACTCAAAGCGCTTTACACAACTTGTTCAAGTACGTTTTCTAAGCATATCTAACATTCACACATGCATTCATCGGAGAGCAACATAGAGTTAGTCTTGCCCAAGGATATTCGGCATGCAGACTGGAGCAGAACCGCCAACCTTCCAGTTGGCATGTGACCTGCTCTACCACCTGAGTTAGATTGCTTTGCTGTCAAGTGTTGTTTTCTTACCAGGTGGGTAGTTGTGCTTTCCTTCTACTATCCACTCCAGCAGGCTTTCCACCAGGTCCATATTGATCTTGTCGAGGTCCATTGTGGCGATGGTTTTGAGCACAGACTTCTTAGTATCTGCATCAGCAACGCAAATTTTTAGATGTATGCCCTGATTGGCACTGGCAGCTTGTATGATTAAAACCTAAATATATTTTCAGTTCAGTTCAGTTCATTTTTATTTCAAACATTTCAAACATGAGCCTTCACAATCATTACAAAATATTATTCCATTATTTGTTTGAAAAGGAGTAGGCAGAAGTATTTACTTATTTGTCCCTACCCCCTCAAGTTTTACCTCTCATTCATTTAATTTTTTCATTTCACCTTTGTATCTGATGGTGAGATCCTGCAGGCTGAGCTGTTGGTCTGGGACCGAGTCTTTGACAAAGTCTTTATTACAGAAAGACATGAAGTTCCAGACATCTTCACTCAAATCATCGACCACGTAACTCGGGTCCCCTCTGCTTCGGGCACCCATGGTTGACTGATTCTGTTTTCCTGAGCGCATGTAAGGGCTACCATCCTCAATGACATAGCTGGAAAAAACAGCACAATACACAAACCGTTGTGTTGCTACGCAAATCGTAAAGACAGTCTACGGTTTACTTAAATGTTTTAAAATGTATTTACCGAGTTTTAGCTATGGCATCTTCAAGAAAAAACTGGTCAACAGGAAAGGTGCGCCCTGGAGCAACACACATTTATTAGAATGAAGAGGGGAATGCATAGAATGAGGTGTAAGAATAGAATTTGTCAGTTCTGCTAATAGATTACCTGGTATGTGGATAGTAGGACAGTTATAGAAATAGTCAGAAAAGAGGTTTGCATTAAGAGTGGCACTCATGAGGATAATCTTCAAGTCAGGCCTTTGCACCATCAAGTCTTTGAGCACCAGCAGCAGAAAGTCACTGAAAATAACAGATTAAGAGACAAGAAACAAAGAAGCAGCTTAAATTTTTTTTTTCCAGGTTCATTTTTCCACACGTTACAACACAAGTGCCATTAAGCTGAAGTATTTCTGTCTCACCTCTCCTCTGTTCGCTCGTGCACCTCATCCACGATGACATGCGTGACTCCTCTTAGGTCCGCCTCACCCTCCAGTCTCCTCAGCAACACCCCTGTGGTGCAGTATAGCAGCCTGGTGGCTGAAGTCTGATAAAAGGAGCAGTCAGTGTTGGAAGAGTATATAGTATTAATATAAAAAACAGACAACCAGAATGCTGTATTGTAGATGTTTTTATATCTGTATCTGTACCCTGACACTCTCCAGGCGGATCTGGTAGCCCACAGAGTTCCCCAGACACTCTGCACGCTCCTGTGCCACTCTCTGAGCCACTGACATGGCAGAAATGCGGCGAGGCTGTGTGCAGATGATGTTGGCCACCTGCTCCGCGGGGCCACTCAAAGAGGCATCTAGAATGAACTGAGGAACCTGAGTGGTCTTACCACACCTGCAGAAAAGTCACATTAATTCAAAAAAAGCACATGAAACAGTCATGTTTAGGAACAGGCAATAATCACAGGCATGTTTAGCGTCTTTTTTGTGAAGGTGAATTTTTATACTTCTTTCAAACTCGAGTCCTCTTTTATATTAAGCTTACACTGGACTTTGGTACAGGCCGTCTGTTCAGCCACAGCAGGTTTCTGTCTAAGTTTATATATGATTTTTATATTATATGATGATCATATTGAGCCATTTATCCTTAACCATTTTCATACAAAACCCAGACTACAAAGAGTTTAGAACAATGTGAAACCTGAGCTTTTGGTTCATCGAGATTATGTACATACACTGATCTCTCCAAAAGTTGATTCTGTTCATCTGGACGTAGCGTTTTGTGGGAGAAACGTTTCGTCACTCATCCAAATGACTTCTTCAGTCTCAGCTGACTGCAGGTTTCCCCAAATCTTATAAACAGTAAATTTGCATAATGACTGAAACCAGCCCACTGAAGGAACAATGGGCTGGGAGGTCAGTTCCTTAATCATAATTATGCAAATTCCCTTAGGCCCCCTCCTCGATTCAGAGATGGTCTTTCCCTTTTCACGTAAATGGCCTCCTTGACTCCGCGCTCAAACCAGCAGTCCTCCTTGTCCTAAGGGTACATCTTTCGCCACGAAACGTTTCTCCCACAAAACGCTACGTCCAGATGAACAGAATCAACTTTTGGAGATTTACTTTCCTGGATGATTGAGAATGCATCAAGACGATACACTGATCTCATTATTTAAAACTTCTAATAATTATAACAATATAACAGCAGATATGACAAAAAGTAAGGAAAGCCATAGTAGATCTCATTTATAAACTTTCAATTTTAATATATCTGATGTAAATGTTTTTAATTCCATACAAGCTAAAACCCTTCATATATCCACACATTTGACTTGCTATTGGTTGGGGGGAAAAAAGGCTGAAAGGGTGGATCAGCATCATTAAAATATATATTTTCTTTCATTTATAAGTCACGGTAAAACTCTGGGACCTACCCAGTCATGCCACTGATCACCAGCACCTGACACTGGTCCAGTGCATCTAGGATGTGCTCTTTCTCTTGCCAAGCTGGAAGATTCTTCCTCTGTTCAAGCATAGAACTGTAGCGTCTGGAGGACTGGTTTGACGGAGGAACCAAAGGAAATCGGAAACAGATTACAAGGCATGCATCATACTGAGAAGGATGTGGAGGAAGAAAAAACAAAAAAATATATACACATTTTTTTCCTAAGACCCACCTGTTTCTTACTGAACTCTTTGCACAGCTTGCTATTTTCTAGCAGCAGATTGTCCATCGTATTGTGCCTTTTCACCATCTTCCTCTTTAGCTTGACGTAACTGTCGTTCTTAACTGGAACTGCGTGGTCCCTCTCATCCTCGTCTTTCTCATCCAGCTCTTCTGCATCCACTGTCCGTTTTACTAAAAAGTGAGCAGAATTAAATACAGCTCTCTATTGTATAAAGAAACAACAGAAAATATATAGCAAAAATGTACATTTCTATCCGACTTACTATCTGTGGCCCTTGGGTTGTTCGATGCAGCAGCACTCCCGCTGTTTGCATGGTTACTACTGCTGGTGATGGCATTCGTGCTCTCCTCAGAAGCTTTGCTCCTTAGAGTTTTACTCTTTGCTATGGCAAGAAAGGGCGGAGGAACAGCAACAACAGGAGGTGGGGTGCTGTATTTGTGATGCCGTATGGACAATAGTTCTTTCATGGTATTTTCATCCTCACACAAGGTTATCAGGGTGTAAACAACAGGCTGGTTGCTCTCTGCTGCAGACAATGCCTCTCCAAATAATCTCTCAGTCACATGGAGCCTCCCCGCAGCACAGAGAGACTCATCATTGGTACTGAAGGCAACTATTGGTGCTTGAAAAGGGTAACGGTTCCCTTTGGGGAAACGAACTTCCAGCTCATACTCAGGAGGAGAATAGCTGCTGACACCAGGCTGGCCTGGGCCTTTCAGGTCCGAGGAACCAGCCACAGACATGTCTTTTTTGGGAAATTCATGTTTGAACCAACATTTGTCTCCATAGCGGCAGCCTTGACCTTTCATGTAGAATTTGCAAATGTCACCGATGTTTGGAGCGCCTCCGCCTACCACTCCTCCTTTCTTAACAGGAGATCGTGAGAGGAACGACAGGTCCAGGGTTACTGTCCATACAGCATTGGCAATGCGCTCACTGAAGCGCTCGCCATAAATAGCAGCTAGAGCCAAGGCCTCCTCCTGCTTTTGGTTTACACACTCATCCAAAGGCACCTCACCAAGTCCATCAGGGGAAACTGCTTTCTGACCATAGCGCTCAGTGAAAATCTGTTGGAGGAGCTGTTCCAAAGTTGCCCCAAACTCTCCTCCACCAGCTTCCAGCGCCTGTTTGCTGCGCTCCCTGTCAAAACCATATCTACACAGAGGAAATTATGAGAAAGCAGTGGGTTAGAAGCTAATTATATGTACACACAAAAGCACAGATTCAGAACATCTGATTTAGCTCATAGGTAAGGTTCTGGAAATAAAACATAAAATTTGAAATCACCTGCAGAGCTTTCCTATGGCAAATAAGGAGATAACAGGTTCAGGGCTGGGCTGTTCATCCTCATATTCTAGGTCAAATGTTGGGCTCTCTGCTTTCTCCACAGGCTCATCATTTGTGGCCCAAAACTGGCCTTCCTCACGGTAATCCAATTCATCAAATTCCTCTTCTTCCTCCTCATCTAGCCCGGAATAATCTGAACCAGAATCACTAAGGAACAAACAGAGGGTTGCATGAGTTTATTTCCTAGCTTTCTAATTGTTCTTTTCAAACAAGTGCGTATGTACTTACTCATACAGTTCATCAGAGTCCTGTGTCTGTAAAATCCTCAGCAACTCCTTGAGTTGTTCCTGGTTCGCTGTAGTCATGAAGATCTTCTGCAATGGCATACTGCTCACCTCTGGTCTGATGCATTCACTGACCTTTGAGTCCATCCTGGTACTCGTCAAGGACCTTGGCAGAGCCTTGCTACTACTTTTCCCATTTCGGTCTCGATCTCTAGCTTTCTTTCCTCCTTGACCACCATCCCTGCCACCAGCATGGGCGCCACCACCTCGTCCTTTATTTGATCTGCAGACAGAATGAGACACGAGGCAAAATGATAGGAAATCAACTGAAGCCGAGCACACAAAGCTAAATATTTCTTCAATATAAATTAACACCTGGTGAAATAAGAGGGTCCAAAATCAAGGTTGAAATCATCCCCGTCATCCCAGAGCCTGGTTCCTCCTTTCCGATTTCCTCCACCTCCTCCTCCTCCCCCTCCTCCTCTTTGTTTATTAAATCTTCCACCTCCTCTGTTGGGCTTCCCACCTCTTCTCCTTGCGTTCATTTCTCTACCAAAGGACACACGAACAGATTCATTACATAAACACCAGCACAAATACAAAATTGACTATTTAAAAAAAAGAAAAAAAAAAAACACTGCTGTCAGAATATACTTACATTCAATCAGTGTCCAATCATAGCAGAAAACAATCTGCGAAAAGAGACATTAAAAAGCATGGTCTGAATAAATCTTTCCAACCATGGGAGTATACCCCCCAAAGAAATCCTAGATGAGGGAGAGAGAGCTACTGGTTGCGAACCCGGGAAGAGCAGGCAGCTACTACTGTCCACCCTCTGCAGAGCACAGTCACACATCGCTGTGGGCTGGCTGGCACTTCAATTCAAGTGCGAGCAATGAGATGGTGGCTGACACACAGCGCTGCTGGCTACAATTATGCAATCAAACTTAACGTGCAGACTAACAACCCAGTCAGGGCGATGACCGATTAACCCCACGGCTAGGTGGCTGGCTACAGGCAAAGTACAAAAGACCAGAACATATAAGGAATAATGTGGAAGTAAGGTGCTGCACGTTAGTCATCTTCAAGTATAAGGAGTCGGCTAGCTAACGAGCTAACAGCTAGCAAGCACTTTTAATGTAACAGTAAGCTAACTGAAAAAAGCCTCCCGGCAAGTCAAGTCAGTGAGTCTAAATGCTTTAAAATGTCAAAAAGTATAGAGCCATGTTATAATCGGTAAAGTGCGCAAGAAACTGAAAAACGAAACTTTAATAACAATTGCGAACAAACCTGAACCAGCTGCTCTGACCACCGGTAGCCTGCATCTCTTCTATTGGCCCAAACTCTTGAGTTCAACGTTTCTTTTCCGGTTTACGTTCGCGCTTAGAAAAAAAATACAATAAAAAGTTAGCAGTATCTCTCAGTCACTTGACAAGGTTAAAGTCGAAGGTTTTAGCGGCGGTAAGCCTTTCTTCTTGTTATTTGAAAACAGTAGTTTAATAAAACGCCTTTAGAGCGTCGCACAAGCCGTTAAAGATATTAGTTTGCACCAATTCCGTAACCATGGTAACAAGGGCTAGCCTCTAACTGCCTTTAAAACACAGGACCCCCGGCTTACTGGCAGCATTAGCTACATTTAAAGGCAAGTCAAAGTGAACAGCTACAGTGCGGTTGTAACTTGTGTCATAGTCACAACTTTCTAATCAGCTGTCTGACTTTTCACATTGAAGAAGTTGGCCAGAACACAGCATTTGCTCTCGGCTTTGACAACCATCTGCCAGCTGGGGGAAGCTGTCACGGATGTCTGGTAGAGTGTGATTGTCAAGATCTGACGTTCTAACACCTAGTCTGCGCACACTCACACTCACACACACACAAACCCTTTTCTGATTCGGTGTGATTTTCATTTTCAGATAAGAAAGGAAGCGATTCTTTGAACACTGATGGTAAATATCCTCTTCGTGCCACAGTTTGCGTATTCTTGTGACAGCGTGAATAACTGTGTATTTGTTTACAGGGGGTGGACCTCTAAAAGTCTCCTACATTTTTCCAAACGGAGACAGATATGGTAAGTTATAGCTGGCTGATGATCCAGCTTTACACGTGAAACATTTCCACGTGTAAAAATCTTGGGAAGAAGAGACCTAATTCTTGGTTAAAGCAATACACAATGCCTCAATGTGACTGCTCAGATGAAATTTACGTCTATGCTAGTTATGTATGAACCTCTGTTCTCCACAGAGGGAGAGTGCAGCAGGTCTGCATATGGAGCACTGGTGAGGAGCGGTGCTGGTAAACACACCTCAGCAAGTGGCATCACATACACTGGAGAGTGGCATGAGGACAAAGTATGCAATTACTACCTCAAACATCAGTTATTTTTACCATGTGGTTAGACAAACATAATCTCCCTCTCTGTCGCTCTCCCAGATGCATGGTAGAGGGACCATGCAGTATCCCTCTGGAGCACAATATGAAGGAGAATTCAAAGACAACATGTACAGCGGCACAGGAACATACACCTTCCCAGATGGTTCTATGTGTAAAGGTCACTTTCATAATAACAGGTAAAAAAAATGCCTTTTTAAAAATATTTTCTGAAAAAAAAAAAGATCAGATAAATATTAAAGACAACTATTATATGAGAGTTTTTATTTTAAAAGACACAAACATGTCATTTGGGAGTTTGCACAGGAGATGCAATTGACCAAACAGGAAATCCCAGACAAACCCAGTACAGTTCTTAAAGCACCTGACGATCAGATGAGATTTAAAGTTACATTGCTTAGTGTGGGGAAGATTCAAATGCAGGATGTGGGAACAAACAAAAATTCCAAAGTTCAAACTGGATTCTTCTAATCTTATGATTATAGAGTCCAACCTGGGAACCAAAATATAGCCAACGCAAAGATATGACAAGAACAAGGTTGAAAAACAGGTCAGCATATATGCACAAGTGATCGACTGAGGATGAGAAACAGGTGGGGAACCAAGCACAGGTGAAAGTAATCAAGCAAAGACAACCACAACCAGAGAAGCAGGCGCGAATGAAAGAGTGAAACCTGACACATTAGGAAACCAACTATCAAAGTAAAGCAGGAAATAGCTAAAGGACAAATTATAAACACTGAAATAATAATACTTAACACTAAAACATGATAATAAGTAGAAGGTGCTACTACATAGACAAAACAGTGGGGGAGTCAGGGAAACACTAGGAAGACTGGAATAACAGTAAAGTCAAAGCAGGAACCAAAAGAGGAATTTAAATGATCTCAGCTGGTGATATTGAAAAAAAGCATAAATCAAATTTTATGTTTGGTCCCCAACCTGCTCTAAATCAATTTTACGCTGCAGCTTCATAAACACAGAGTAGAACATTGATTAGTTACATCTTTATTTGCATATTTCCACATTCTTTATAATCTGTTCATGTGACAATTTCTGTGATTGGAGTAGTTTCTGCTCAATTAATCTTTTTTAGTCTTAAGAATAGTCGAACATGAGGCAGAAAGTACCCGTTTGTTTCCCAGCTGGAGTTCTTAGGTCTGGTCAAGCCAGCTAACACAAAGGAAACCTGGCTATGTTAAACTTCCTTCATAGGTCAAACCCCGGGAAAGAATATATGGTAACAACAACTGTTTGGATGAACTGTATCCAGACCAGACTCAAATTTATGATCTTTCCTCATTTTCATTTATTGTACGCGTTTAGTTACAATATTGTGTAACCCAGTAGTTGTTGTTTCTTTGGTTCTTTGGCTTTGTTTGGTTCAAGCAGATGAAATTGTAGATTTTAGCTGTTTTTACTGGTGTGTTCCAGGTTGGAGGGAGATGGGGCTTTCATTAGCGCACAGGGACTGGTCTGGACGGGGGAGTTCCACGGCAAAGCAGCGCTTGGACTCAAATTGGAACACAACCTTTAGGCAAAACAAACACCACACTTTGGCACATTTATCTATAACATTAAAATGTAACTGCATCAGACAACAAACTTCTTCTGCATTTTGTTTTTCATACAAGATCTTGTGCACATTTTCTTTCACTTCATATATTAGTGGGTGACAGTCGCTGGCATAAGTGAGTCAAGTATCTACAATACTGTGTCTTGACTCTTTGTGAGAGTGAAGGACAAGTGCAGGGCAATTTTATTATCACTGCACCACCATCCGATCCCAGAGGGGCTCATGTCCCCATCCATAACAGCTGTACCCAAACTGCTGGAACATTGGCCTGGGGAAGAGTGAGTATGTGGTCATTTTGACCTTCAGTGTGTGTACACACAGCTTTGTGTGTGAACTGGCTTTCTGCCCCACACAACCCCTCCGACAACTCGGCTAGCAAATTAAAATGAGTCGACAAACAAACACAAGTGTTCAACACTGTTTAATAAGCAACTCTGCAACTCTGATATCGTAATCTGTCACTCTATCGTATAATGCCTCTATGGATGTGTAATTGCACATACCCCTGAACATCTTCAGTGTCGAGTATTTACTGGATCTAGAATATGCAGATATGGAAGTGTGAGTAACAAAAAACACATATATACGGTAATAACGTCCATACAATACTAAACACTTCTGGTGAAATATTACCCCAGATACAATAAACGGCAATTTTCACTGATTGTACAGTTTTCAGGTAGAAAAAAAAATATTTTTTTTTGTATTCCAAGTCTTCAGTACGGACTTGAATGCAGATAGCAGAAACGAGAATAAAAACAGGAAATGGCACTCAAATTTGGCACAAGATACAAAAAGAAATAAACATTACATCTGAACTTTAAGTGCGACCAACACTCACAATGAGCTACTGTGTTTTTGTGACGATGCACAGCTTATGCAGTAAATGTTTAGAGGTTCAGGTGTATCAGAATGTATATTCCTCTTTACAGGTAGTGAGCCAGAGAATGGCAAGGAAGCTTTTAAAACTGTTGTCATATATATATATATATATATCATCTCCATAAACCTGAGAATCTATAAAGTATACAATATTATTGTTAAATATATCGCCTTCCTGAAGAAGAAAACAAAAAGAGAATCCTGTGTGGTGCACAACACTGTACGACAAACAAAAGAAACTTTTCTTACTGGACTGGAAAGACAAAAAGGTTAGCCATTTAAAATGCCACATTAACACGTGAACACAGAACAGAACCATGGTCATGCACATTTCAACAAGACTGAGTATCAAAATTATTTCTATACAGAGATAATACGTAACGGTTTGTAACCCCCTCAAAGCAAGTAGATAACAATCTGAAACAATCAACAATTGTACAAAAAACAAAAGTACATGCTTTTTGTCCTTTGTGCTTGTTTGTGTGCTTAAGTAAAGACATATCCAGGAATCGAGGTGCTCAGCTCTGAAGCATTGTTTAGGCAGTTTCATCTACAGGAAGTTGCACTAAACTGGAAAAGCAGCACCATTATTGTGACAACCGCCACCACCAGTGTGGTTCGCGTGTTGTGCTGTTGTTGAGTGGAAGTGGGGCATCAGTTAACAGAATGGTCACTGTTCCGATCATGGGTTCGAATAACTCCAGATGGTTTGATAGAAAAGCTCAGGGAAGCAAGCAGACACAGTCCAGCCAAGACAACAAATTCGTTTTCACTCTAGAGGTCTTTTTGCTTTAAAATAAACAAATTGCAACATTTGGAAACACTTCATAAAACATTTTTTGTTTGTTTTTTAATGTTTTGCTTCTTTGTGGCGTGCCAAGACAAAACAGACACACTATTAACCTTAAAATCTGCGGAGGACAAAGAGTGCCAAACTAAACAATCAATAAAAAAATAAATAAATGTTCCATTATTTGGATGAAAAACCTTTTAAATTGCCTTAATTTAGTCATAAAAAGGGACAATTACATTCTTTTATTTGAATTTCTTCTGTGTGTGTGTAAATTTCTCTATTCACAACAGCCAAGAAAAGACACGATCAAGACAGACTTGTGGACTTTCCAATATGTCCATAATATTGAATATTAATGTTTGCAAATATCTGTCAGAACTGTGTCTAAAAATGTTTTTTATTGAATGGGTTTCTGGTGCATTGAGAGAAACTATTTTGTGTGTTTGTTTATGTATTAATATTGGTTTGAGTATTTCTCTGTTTGCATTGTTACCACAATAATCCAAAGACATCTTGAAGCTGTAAAGTCATAGAAAATAAACAAAGAAAAATAGACTTTAACTTCGAAGCTTTGACATTTAGGAAACAAATAATTTTTTTTTAAAAAAAAGACAATTTTGGACTTGTTTTTCAAATACTGCACATATTTATTTATTTCCAATTAAATTTAAATCCTTAATCAATTTGTTAAACATGTACTAAAAATAGCAGGCTCCAGCCCCCCGTGACCCTGATAGGGAAAAGCAGAAGAGAATGGATGGAATTTACTAAAAATATTTGTTTTAAATCGTGAATTTATTTCAGTGTTATTTCCGCCTTGGTGTCTACGATTTCAAGCAGCTTTCTGACTGTTCAAGTTGAGCCTGGCATTAACTAACCAAAAGATACGATGTTGATCTTATGATGAACTTGAAATTACAGCTGCTCAATTTGCATAACATAATAAGATATTTATTGAGAAATGAAAAGGTTGTAGTTGAAACATAATAAATGGATAAATAAACAAATGAACAACAAGAAATAAATGGATAAATTGGCAAATATGAGAATAAATGCATGAGTAAATAAATGCTATGTCTATATTTTTGGTATATTTTAAAGAATATTTATTAACTGAATCACTCATTTTTTAAAAAAAATTTTTTTTAGTTCTAATCTTGGCAGTTTTGGTCTTCCATATTGGTTAAAAAAAAAAAAAAAAAAAAAAAAACCTTCCCCATTCCACAGTCAATAACAAATTCAAACAAGTGATACACAGGTCTTATTATGGCTCAGTCACACTTGAGTGAAACTACAACTATAACTTCATTGCGACTGGGAGAAATGAATAATTGCCCAGGAGCTGCACTGAATTTTTCACATTCGCCAACCAATTGCAAGTATTTGTGGTGACCAACTGGGGAGTTCGAGAGTGTTACGCCCCTACGTCTGTGCAACCAGTCCCAATTGTAACTGCCGGGAGAAAACCTGTTTTTAAACAGTCGTTGTCCAATTCAAGACTGACTGCCAGACAAACAGAAAAAGGTTTGCAAATAATTGTCCGTTTAGAAATGCAGACAAATTACCAACATGTTGCAATCTGAGCCAGTTTGTTTTGTTTTCAACAGAGAACTCAAACAACTGGCTTTCAATTGACTGCATTTTGTTAAATTACTGTGTAATTTTCAGTAAAAATTGCTGTCCTGCAGCAATTACGTCACCATTTCTGAACTTGTATTTCAGATCTTTGAGGTTCTGGCTGGATTCTTAATCTAAGCAGTGATGTTCTGTGTCTGTAGATAGCAAAAGATTTGCAGTTTTCACTGATTTATCTTAGCTGATTGCTTTATTATCACAAACACATTGCGTTTAATTTCCAACTTGACCATATTCAGTGACAGACTGATAGAAGACTGACTCCATCTTGTTGCTGGTTCGTCAATATCTTTGTTCTTGGCACACCACAGTGGCTTTGAAGACAGCGACTGACTGTGAGTGGTTGCAGGCTTGGTCTGCACCTTTTGAAGGAACCATTTCAAAAGCAAGTTCATTGCACACGGTTCACAAGCTTCATTCAAAGTGATATGAAAAACTGAAGCGTTTTGATAAAAAAGTACATCCAATTAGCTTCTGTGACCTCTTCATCTCTCACGACATGTATCGAAACAAACCCTGGAGGACATCAGTAATTATAGGTTTGACGTTGCTTAAAATGAAGCTAAGATATTTGGAATAACAGGATTTCTGTATATAAGGTTCATTTTCTACTTAAAAATACAGATATATATATTTTTTAAGACAAAACATTTTGTTTTTTAAACTCACATCTCCCATTTTTTCAGATTTCCTTCTCCACACAAAGACTTTTACACATCCACAGAACAAACCCATACACTAATACGCTGGTATATTTCTCTTTAGTTTTTTTGGTGCTTTCGGAGCAAAGAGCTCCCATTTCTACATTTGGACTATCATAACCCTGTGGCTCCATTTCTCTTTTATACAAAATATATAATAGAAATGTTTAAAACCATCACCGACAATCCACAATCCCTATACCTACAGTAGGCTCTGTGTTGAATAAAAAAAAAAAGGTTCTTTCAAACAATCATTTATCACGTAATGTTTAGAACACACGTTGATACAAATAAAGAGGAAAACATGACTGAGGAATCAGAAGAGCACTGACATGTTAAAAAAAGGGACATGGTGTAGAAATTGATGTTTTTGTTGTCTAACATGGGGGCGGGGCAGTATAACTGGCCAAAAAAACCAGTTTCCTGCTACAGCGATACCAGGTGTTTCTTATAACTGCTACCTCTGTTCTTGCCGGTCATGTGTGTTCATAGTAGTTATAGGCACATGTCAGTGTGTGGCACTCTTTAATTCGATCCATTTTAAAACTCATCTTTGATCCTCTTGTCGTTTCTTCCATTGCTGCATGCAGCTGCCAGCTCCTTCTTCCCACCAGCGCTGCTTGGTACGACCTCCTTAAACCACCCCCAAGAGGCTCAATGTGTGACCTTTGCACAGTTACATCCACCCCACGCCCTCATGCCCCCCCCTCTTCCCTCCCTCCCCGTACGTTATGGATTCTGTAGTAGCCCCTCCCACTGGATCGGCTGCGAGAAGACCTCTCTCTCCAGCCACATCTCGTAGCTGTAGTGGAAGTCCTCCGGCAGCTCTATGCGCTGGCCCAGCACACTCTGCAGGCAGTTGTCCACGGGCGCAAAATCTCCGTTCCTGTTCCTTTCATAGCGGCGGCTGTTGAACTTCTCGATGCTCTCCCGCAGGGCACACTCCTCTGCCTGGAAGTCCCACGGCCGTGCGTCAATATCTGTGATTTTTACACAATTTGAATTTGAATTTAAGTGCCTGCTTCTTCTTTCTATCTCCTACTCTCTCACGCTCACAGTGACAGCTTGCTTGCTCTCCCATGAGGGATGGGGACCCTGAAAAGTCCCCCCACCCCACTGCCACCCCCATCCCTGTTGCCATAGCAACACAAACCAGACAGTTTGCCATTGGCTGCTGGACAACTGTACTGTAATCATGCAACCAGCTGCACAAACACCCGCATACATGCAGTAATTACCCTGAACGTGCCTGTTTTCACAGCCCCGGGTACACATGTTCATTATGCTGCAGTCTCCTCTCTGTTCATCAGCTCTGAGTGAGGAGCACTGCTGGGGCCAATTAGCTCTGTGACCGCTTCGTTTAGGAAGATCTAAAAGGCTAAACTGAATGTATTCTGAGCAACGCTGCAGGATGTTCCTAATTTAATCTGTGACTCCAGCCTATCAGACTACAATTTACTAAGCTCCACTCGACAGTTTTTGACTAACATAATAAGTACCCTGTGTCATCATCATAAAACATACAATAAAACTGTCACAGCTGTTCCCATTAAAACGCTGTTAGAAAATTCTATTTTGCATTTTTAAATCGGATTTTTAATTTGTATTATTTATATTTTTACTACATTATTTTTCTTTTAGCTAATGCACTTTGTCACTGTGAACTAAGAGTCAGACACTGGCTTATCATAGACATATTAATGCATACTGACATTTTTTTAAAGCACACTGCAGAGAATCTGAATTTAAGTGCTGTTATAACAGCGTTTGTCCAGCAGAGGGTGCTCTATGTGTTCAGCACTGCAGCACAAGTAGCAGAGAGTCATCAAAGCTGAATGGTGCAGAACAAATGGCTTCTTCACTTAAGTTTCAGTAACTTTATGGTTTAGATATACTGTATGTGTATTATACATAAAGAATATGCGTTGCTATATTTATTAAAGGATTTTTTTTGTATCTGTCCCCAAAATCACATATCAGTTGCTCCAAATTGGATAAAAATTTGTTAAAGAAAAATTCCTAGACATAAAGTGTTAAAAGGAGTAAAATGAAATAAAAACATACAACATAAAACATAAATTGGTTTTTAGTAAATCAAACTGAACTGTGCAAACAGATTATGGGCTGTTCCCCAGTACACAAGGATATATTCTCTTCCCATGAGACGTGTTTTTTGACCTTTCGTCCACACATAAACAATGTTTTAGGTCAGTGAAAACAGAGCTTCTGTGCACAGTGTTATTTGTAGCTTCTGATTGGCCAGTATTTTCAGATTTTTGGGGGGGGTTTCGTGATATTTTCAAAATGTAAGCAGAAAATCCCTGTTTCAACAAATCCCCGCATACTGCTTCTGCCAGCTGCTATTTACCGTTTCCATAGGCCCAGTCATCATTGAGCCTGTGCCGGACCTTCTGGTAGATCGCCGACATGGTCTTCATGTTGCTCTTCCTCCACTGGCGGCCCAGGTACTTGGTCTGAATCTTAAGCAGTTTGAGAACATAGAGCTGCATCATGGCCTGCTTCACCTTCAAAGCCCTCTTCAAGATGGGGGCAGACTTGAAAACAACCAGCATCTGAAAGAAAGATTAAATATAATGAAGCAAATTGAAGGCATCTTACAAACTAAATGTCCCTTTAACAGGATGCACACTCGTAAGGAGGCAGATATCACTTTGCATTCAATATAAAGATATTGAATTCAGGTGGGCGTTCCAACCTAAGGCTTCTTTATGAGACGCACACTAATGCAGATTTACACACCATGGTCCTCGAGTGTTTCCACTTGGTCAGCTTGTTCAGGATTCTCAGCAGATTAATGCAGGAAAACAGATTCCTCCAGCAGAACTGACTGCTGTCTCCGGCTTCCTGAAAACACACGTGAAGACACCGAGAACGTCATTACACAGCGAGCGCTACGTTCTTAGCTGACTATTACTCACTGAGGCTCAATCAGTGTGACTCACCAGGCTCTCAGCTGTAAGCTCAGGCATCTCATGGACCACACAATGGGGAAAGTCCAGCACACATATACTACAGTGTGAAAACACAGAAACAAACAACGAGAGCCAAAAACTGATAAGTCTGCAGGTCAACCTGTCACCTGTAACTTAATGCGAATCTGTATGAACCTCTTTTAGGTTATTACAGTAAACAGATGCTTGTGCGACTGATCGTCGGAGGTTGAAAATGGTGACGTAAATGGCGCTGTAAGTCGAAAGGATGAGAGAAAAGGATCCTACCTGTTTTTGGCACTGATGTAAGACATGATGTTCTGGTTAAAGAACTTGAGGATGAGTGGGATACAGTTGGCAAACACCAAATGCTGGGAGACAATCTCAAACTGCAGGGAAAAAAAGAGGAGGCGGCAGTGAGGAACAGTCTGGAGAAGAGCCATGGCTGAAAATGCAACTGTTACATTTAGTGATATGTATTGGAAGAAAGGAAAACCAATCAATCAGTCAATAATAGTAAAAAAATAATGCAACACATTTCAGACTTTTCATTGGGGGGTGTGGGGAAAAAACAACCCAATATTACTGCTGAGTGTGGAAAAGATCAGGAGCCAAGTGGGGTCATTTCTCATGCTGAAGCTACAGTATTCATCTCAATGCCGAGTTTGTGTGGGTCTCAAACAATCCGCAACCGATTTGACTTCCCACTGTAGCCGCTTTCCCCTTCAAAATTGTGTCAGCATGTAATCTCCTTTAGTTGCAACAGAGGGCGCTATCATTCTAAGTTTACAGAGCAGCTTCTCAACTATGTAGATATCCCTTACTAGCATCAGAAAGATTCATAATCACTGAAGCAACAAAAAACTGAGATACTAAGCACCAGAAATGAGGATGAATCATTTTTCAGTGAGTTTTACGTCCTCACTGAGATGAACTCCAATTGCGAATCTGTGTGTGAGTCAGGGGTTTGCGAGTTGTGAGTGAAGATAAGGCAACACGTGTGAGGGGGGGAGGAGGATGAAATGGAGAAAGTGATGGCGCGCTTGACTGATTAATCAGGCGGAGGACTGGGGAGGTTACAGTGGGGGAGGTGTATGGATTTTATCAGGGAAGAGAGGTAAGTTAAGGTGTATGTAGGAGGGCACAGTGAAGGTGTCTGTGTGTGTGTGTGTGTGTGTGTGTGTAACCTGATAGATATGGTTGAGTTTGAAGTGCTTGAGGAGCAGGAGCAGCAGAGCAGAGATGGCCTTGACGATGATTTCCTTGTGTCGGTTAACATCGATTCCCAGCTTCATGCTCTGCAGGACGGTGATACTAAAAGAAACACACGCTGTAACTGTAAGGCCTTTGGGTCTTTAACAGTATAATCACTTCTCTGACAAAGTGACAGGCACAGAAGGAGACCGAATCGGATTTATTTTGGGCTTTTTAAAAAACTTTTTTTTAGCCAGGACAGAACTGGAAGACACAAAGGAAACAAACTGGGGCAGACTTGAACCCAGGCACCCTGTATGGCCTTCTGATGGCTCTGCTGCCAGCTCAGGCAGGTGAGCGAGTGCGTAGTTTCAAAACATGCTCACCAAAAAAAAGAAAGAAATGGATTTCAGCCATGAAAATATCAGACATCTTTCTTTTTTCTGAGTGGGTGTTTTTGCATCAGGAAAACTGTCTCTCCTTTCATTGGCGTGTCAGCGAATCTAAAACAGAGCCATCCTACAGACCACGAACAACCCACAAGTAGTGCATTTACACCAGTGCTAACAGCCAAGAAAACCCATAAGAAAAGCAGGCTGCTTTTTTTCTTGCCAAGTGATTAGACAAAAATAAAAATAAATCGTACATAAACAGCAGTGCAAAGATGCTCCCGAGAGGATTTCTTTCTTTTTATTCCATCTTTTTTTAATTATCGCTGAGCATTATTAGCAAAAGCGTGTTTACTCTTCAAAACTGTCTCATCTAAATATGGCTCTAGATATCTACAGCATCATGACAAAAAAAGGAAAAAAAACAGCAGCACGGGTAGGGGAAAGAAAAGAAAGACAGTCAAGGATCCCAGCAGTCTTTCTGCAGTACTTACGGCATCTCCTCAGGCAGCACATCAGCCAGGATGTTGATGGAGTCCGTTTTGGCTTTGGAGGTCGGAGCTGCAGCGAGCAGTAGCTTCAGGAGGGCAATCTGATGAAAAAAAGAACACAAAAATAGAGGAATAATAACAGGCTAATCATTCAAGTTTCTACAGTACCCTCTTAAAAATCTTGTAAGCTTTTTTGTCCTCCACAAAACCCATTTCATATGAGATAATATGCAATAATTTAATGCTAAAATTTAATGCTCAGAAATATGATTGAAACCAGTACAGAGACAGTTGCTAACCACTGAGACTCTGTGTTAGACTATTGAAGATTTAATGAGCTGGTTTTATTAAACAAAGGTCAATAACTCCGGTGAGAATTTAATCATGAGGTACTCACCACATACTGTGACAGGTTGGGAAGCATTCCCAGGTACAGCATCTCTGCTGCTGTGTCCTCCACTTCCTCTTCACCCTGGGAGATAACACGTGCATACAGTGGAAAGTCAACATTGAGTGCTCAATATGGCAACATTCGAATCTTTCTTCCAAATTTAAGTTCAAACACCTGAACAAAGGCAGATATAAGCTCAACACTGACAGAATTGGGGAAATTAGAGCCAATCACATGATGTGATCACAGCCAATCGATCGAGTTAATGTTGCTGAACCGGACCTATATTCACGTTCATGCTCAAGTTTGACATCAGCACCATCTACAATTCAGCCTGTGGTATCCTTATATAATCAATCTTTAAAAATAATGGATAAAAAATCTGTTCGGTGGCATCTCTGTCACGTTTTAAAGAAATATAATCTACTTAGTTTTAAGAGATTTAATCATCTGTGTTTTCTTAAATTAGTTTTTAAATGTATAAATAGGATGGCCCCAGAGTGTCTCAATAGATACATCCAGAGACAAGATAGTATTCGTATTATTAGTAAGGTGAGCGGCAACTGCAAGATATTATATCGCAGATTTACATTCGGTCAGTCAGCTTTTTCTATAGAGGCTTGCCATCTGTGGAGCACACTTCCAACCGATATCAAATTGATTACAGACATTAGATCTTTTACATTGAAGGTTAAAGTGTGGTTAAAGGGAAATCAAAGATGTAGTCATTTTAACTAATGATTTTAATTTTATTTAAAATTATTGTCGAGTAACTGTAATTGTATTTATGATGTAATTTGGTTTTATGAAAATGTATCTATTTAGATTGTAAGTGCAACAAGGGACAATTGTTGAAAATTAGCAGTAGCTATAAACCTATGTGCGGCACATCAGTTTCATGTCTTGCACCTGAACTATGTTAAACTGCACTGTCCTTTTTAAATAAATAAATTCAAATTCAAATTTCACACAGTTCTAATGTTACCGCGCTGACAACATCTGTCCACAGGCAGAACAATGTCTTTGTATTGGTGAGAATTAACAGATCACACGATTCCTTCTTGCAGCCAGTGTGGTCCTACTGGCTTCACCTGCCCTGGAGATGCTCCAAAAAACTGCAATGCTGTGGACTTGTGGCTGATTTAAACTTCTGCACTGAATCTTTGTAGAGACCATAACATAACCTACATAAGCATTGAGCATGGGGTTAAATACTTTGCAGTTATGTGAATTAGATCTATGCAGTATCACGCATAGATCTATTAACGGTATATATAGATATATTTTTCATTTATGTTCACCTGCTGTCACAAGCTGTGGGTAGTGACTGACGGGATAAGGTCATGGACACTAGCAGCATGAATCACATTCACAGGTGTCTGTTATCACCCTCAGAGTTTGGGTGAGGACCTCAGACATTTAGGATGCAACCTTCTGCTGGGAAGCCGGGGGTCCTATGATTCATGTACATGTCAAGTAAACGCCCACGGCAGTCACTGGAACACGTCGGATACACGGAGGCTCCAACAACACTGGAGCAGAGATGTTGCCGTGGCACCAGCACGGTATCAGGCAGGTGGTTTACGGCTGTAGCTGATCAGTGGACAGAGATCTGAAGGACCGCGTTTGCCAACTGTGCAAGATGCAGTTCTAAACCTTAAATATGTATAGCTGGCAAAGAGTTTGGCTTGATGGGAATGGTACTTTCTTCATTTTTAATGTATTTGTGAGGTTACTGTGTCTGGTGCATGAGCCTAATAAGTCTGAAATCGGGCGTGCTTGGAGAAATCATTACAGTTGTGCCTGCTCCCTGTAATACACTCTATATTATACACAAGCCTGGTAAGACTGCTGACCAGAGTCAGTGGACACTGCTGCAGCTCCTCTTCCCTTTTGATCTGCACTTCAGCAATGGACATGTACTTATGCTGGAGAAAAAAACAAAAACATATGAGAATAATTGTTAATTAGCATCGTAGGCTGACACCCAGAGCTGTGTGATTAAGCATATCGGTCTGTTCTACAAAGACGTTATGGATTTTTCAGTGGGAGGCCAATTTCAAGGGGATTCAACAGTGTGGGAGTATTGATTAACGGAGACTATATCCACAAGGAAGTGGATAAGGGCATCTAGAAATGTGAATTTGTGTAAGAATGACTTACTAAGTCAAAAACATAGAAAATAATCAGTAATTCCCACACTCACCTGTTTAAGAGTCTTGACACTCTCATGGATGGGTCTGGGTAAGCCCACCAGGGTTTCTGTGTCACTGTAAAGTAACGAACAGCACTGAATGAAGAAGTCACCAAAAAACTGAATGAATACAGATATTTAACAGTCTTAGACGAAGCACCTACTTCCCCAGAGTAAAACCGATGAACTTGTTCCTACTCGTCTCGAGGAAGTGCTCGATGTCTTTCTCCCTGAAGACACAGGAGCAGACTCAAGTGAGATTTAAGCCACAAATATGTGCGCGCACACCCACATAAACGCAAACAACACAAGATCACAGCGTACTGCATCAGCTCCCTCTCAAATCTCATGGGGCACACGGTGTGCTGCTGCTGCTCTCTGTGAGAAGGGTTAAGAACCTCCTACTGATCAGAGTCTAATCACCATTGTGTGATGCAGCGCTCTGACCAAAGAAAAAAAACACAGTAACGAGAGCGCCCAGTGACACGGCTCAGTTAAAGAAAAGGCTTTAACTGATGCACTGCTCTTCTCTGAGATGTATTATTCAACAGCAGCCCCCTGCAGAGACACCCAGGCTCCTGTCTGAAATACACAGATGGAGAGCATATTGTTGGATGTTGGTGAGGAGAGAAATCTGGAGGAGGTTGTGTTTAAGATCTACTTTTAACTTCTGGAAACCAGGGTGGGAAACAGACACCCGTCATGTCCCAGCTGAAGTTTCCTGTACCCCAGTGGTCACCGTGGTAACAAACCAACCAATCCTTTGGAACTTTTGTAGAATAAAACGTCATATCATGAACAACTTTCTGACTTTTAGGAATACAGATTGCAACAACATTTTTTTTTATTAACCTGACTTTAGGGGCCCAAGGAAGACCTTTGGGGAAGTTGACCCTCTCTGTCGGTGGTCTCAGAGGAGGTGGCGGTGGTGGCGGTTGGATGATGACGTCGCGGTCCAGAGGGTCCACCTCACCCTCAATACCGCTGTCTGTGTCCTCAGGGTCCTCTTCTTCGTCCCGGGCGTCGTCGTTCTTAAAGGGGTCTCGCTCGTTGTACGTGTCCAAGCTGTCCTGCTTGACCAGGGGCTGGGAGACAGAGGGGAGAGGAGGGAAAGGAGGTCAGATATGCACCTACTGTGCAACCAAGGAGTCAGCAGCTCGTCCAAATTTTTTAAGACATAATAAATTCCAGTTTTCACTGCAAAACCAAGAAGTGATTGAAAATCCTCCATATAAACTTTACCTGTGAGTTTATCAGCTTTAAGCACCTTCTTCTCTGCAAATGTTTATACAATCATGCAAAAGGAATTAAAGTGCTTCCATCTAGACTGCAGGAAGCAGTGCACCAGATACCATTTTTACTTCATAAGACGATGTGTTTTAATTAAAGTGCAACACACATACTAAAAACTACACACTTTCAGCTCAAGCGTTCCATATGTGGTTATTAGCTGGACCTATAGTATATAATTTATAGCAATGCAGCCTCAGTGTGAGGACTCTTCAGGGACAGCTGAAGCAAACCTGCTGCAGGAGGAGTATTAAAGAAAGCTGCTGACGGAGGTATTTCTGAGACACCACATACTGGTCACACTGAAAACACACAGCCTTAAAAAAGTGTGTAAGTGTACCTCAATGGGAAATACATCTTCTCCTCTGCTAAAGTATGCTAAACTTGAAGCTAAACGAAAGTAATTGACATCATTCCATATTAAATGCAGCGTTATAGCGTCTGCAAACACTTACCTTTAAAGCTCACTAATTAACACACATTAGAAGCAGTAATAGCAGTCTTTTTGACATTTGGAGGGAATTTTGTTTGTTTTTATCAAAATACTATCAAATACTTATACTATACTAATACGCAAAGCTAAGCTAACTGTTTCTTTGGGCTTTTTGGTCATTGATATTTAGGCTGTCAACCAGCACCCCTAAAGCAAATTATTGAGGTTTAGAGCTAAATTATGTTTAATAATAATAGAAAGTCTATAAAAAAACTTATAGGAGAATATTTATTTGTTTTTGTTTTTTACCATTAGCTTAGAGTTGGGTTAGCTTGCACGTCATGCTACACCAGACCTGGAGGCATTCGGCCCTTTGCATTATTATTTACTTCTGAATCCTATTTTTCCTTTAACCTCACTGAGGCCGGTCACAGGTAGTTTGTCCCATTTTAGCCACCAAACACTCTTTGATAAAGTCTCCTGCTACATGGAGTCCAGTTGCCTTCACCTCAAGTGCGTGAGACTGAAATAAGCTGGATGGCACCAGTGTTGCCAACTCCTCAGTAAGGAAAATCGCTATTGGTTGTCCTAAAAGTCGCTAAATGACGTCATCACCTAATTTGCATAATTAGTCATGCTAATGTAATTGTAACCTATGCTGCTGGAGAGAGAAATAACATCGTGGACGAGACATAAAGTGAGCAAAAAACGTCCTAAATGCATTTAGAATTTATTTAGAACTACAAATTAAATTTCTTTTAGCAATTATTGTTTTTGTAATGTCTTTCACGTCTTTTTTAGCGACTTTTTTTTTTAGAAAAAAAGTCGCTAGGGGGTCTGAAAACTCGCTAAATATAGCGACAAAGTCGCTAAGTTGGCAACACTGGATGGCACAGACACATGTTTATTACGCTTTAAGTCTTTATGCTAAGCTAACAGATATTCCACATAAAAAACTGAAGCAACAGATTTCTTGAAATGTTCTTTTAACTCTCTTAGGTTACTGTGTCCTGTCAAAAACCTGTGAAACAAATGTGATATATTGAAGAAAGACTTCCACAACACCACAAGCAGCATGTCTGATTAAACTTACCACACACCTGCACTGAAGAAACGGGTAAAAACGCAAGCGGCAGTCTTAAAAAGACAGCGTTCATATTGAACTCTTAGTGCCAAACACACACTCACACACACACAAAGCATCTTTGTTTTCTACTTCTACAATGAATGATTGTGGTAAGAGTGCAAGCATCAGGCATGAGTCAGCGTTCGGGGCATTGGTTGAGCTACTGGAGTCGATGTACAGTACTGGTGTATCAGTGGTAGCGCTAATGCTAAGTGAGCACTAATAGTGAGTGTATGGTGGGAGGGAGGGAGTGGGAAGAGGGAGGTGAGACTGTGTCGTGAGCCATTCTCTATGGAAAAGCCATTCTCTGCTATGTGGGAGGTAAAGCTAGTGGTTTTTTCTACCAGGGTTAGGGGGCAATTGCTTTTAATGCCATCCATTTAAGAGAGAGGTCAACTGAAACCTACAATACAGCACCTGCAGAAGTAAAACTACAGTGGTGGTGATCTCAATTCGCCTCCTCAATGAATGCATTTTAAAGACATTGACCCCTAGTCCACACTCTATGGTGCAAGGTGATTTTTGAGACCAAACCCAGTAGCAATGTGATGAAAACTACAAGGGAGATGCTCCTACTGTTGATGTCTGAAGTGAGCTTTCTTTATGGGACTGCTCCAGCGCCAGTGATTACAGCCAGCAAGTCAGCCCTGTCCCTCAAACCCTGCCGCCCCAGGAGGAAGAGGAGGAAGAAAGAGTAACGAAAAGAGGGGAAAATAGTGGAATATGAGCAAAAATAAAAGAGGGGAGAAGACAAAATGGAAAAGCAAAGCAGGGGAAGGGAATGAGGGACACTTGGGGGATTAAAACAGAAGCATGCAAAAATTATTAAAATAACAGGAGACTTAAAGGAAAGCAAAAGAAATACACACATGTGCATGAAGCTGGAAACAATTAAATGGAGGATTAGAAATTAGGCAGAATGTAAGGCTGCACCAAAACCATCTATAACATCAGAATTTTTCCAATCCATTATCTATTCAAACACTAAAGAGTTTGCCCAGTGGATAACTTCAAACTCCAATTTAAATCAGGTAAATTATCTGACAAGTGCAGTGCATCCGGTCGGGACTGGATGAGTTTTAAATGGCAACAGTTAGGACACGTAGAGGAGAAAAGGAAACGCAGGTAGAAAGAGAAAAAGGAAGCCAAAGAGGCAGAGAGAGGAGATTTTGCACGGGGCGGATTGCAGGGATGTGGGAGAGGAGTGCAAAAAGTCTAGCTCAGTGCAGAAAGAAAATGCAGGAGAATAAGAGGGAACTTGTGGGTAAAGACCTGCTTCTTGGGAAAAGGACTGTCTCCTTCCAAGCTATCAACAAAGGCACTCTGTGGGGACACAAGGAAGGAAGAGGGGCAATTAAAGAGGAAGCCTGTCCAGTCAAACTTTGTAGTATTAAAAAAAATAGAGAGGCTGGGATTCTCAAAGATGTCCGAGCACCAAGATCATCTGTGGTCACTGACTTACAGCAGGGAACTGATGATGTTGGAACTTTTGGAAAAAGGTGACCCAGCAAAGAGTTAGAGAGTGAGAGTCTACTAGGGTAGATAGATGAAACTGATCAACATTACATGAGTTTGTATTAATAACAGCATGCCAGCAATATACACTAAAGTGACACTGTCACCTAAACGTTGTCTAAATGGATTTAGCTTCAGTGTGATGTCCGTGTGTGCTCGAGGGCTAGTACCCTGCGGCTGCGGCGGCCTCTCTTCTGCTGCTGTTGCTGTTCGATGAGCTCCATGGCGGAGGCCGGGGGCGAGGCCGCTCTCATGGCCCTGACCACCTTGATGCTGTCCTCTGGCAGTGGGGGCAGGTTGAGACGCTCCCGGTGTCGCACCTTCATCTCCTGGAGCTCCTCAAAACCTCCCAAAGTAAACTGGAAGACAGAAAAGACCCAGGTAAACAATGATTCATGTGTTATAAAATATTACCAACAAAGTTTAAGTAATGTCTATTAACAGGGGAATAAAATTTTGTTAACAATAATGTGTTAGTCCCCATAGGGAAATAACAGCCACCAGTACAGCACCCAGGGAGCACTGTGTAGGGACAGTACCTTGCTCAGGGTAGCCGTTCAGTGGATTCGAACCCCCGACCTTCCCATCATAAGGCAACCACTTTACCTACTGAGCTATCCCTGCCCAGCTGACAATGGATGACAATGTTGGTCACACTTTAAAAATATTAGCCTGTTTGACTCCCCCCCCTAATCAACCAATCACATGGCAGCAATTCAGTGTATTTAGTCATGTAGACGTGGTCATCACGACCTGCTGAAGTTCAAACTGAGCACCAGAATGGTGAGGAAAAACAATCCAAGTGGCTGAACCTGGCATGGCGTTAGTGCCAGATGGGCTGTGTATATTTCAGATTTTCCACATCATAGCCATCTGACAATGGTATTAAAAAAAAGGAAACTATCCAATGATTGGCAGTTCTCTGGGAGAAAATGCCTTGTTGACGCCAGGGTCAGAATCTGGTGTAAACAAGATGAAAGCATGAATCCATCCTGCCTTGTATCAACTATTCTGGCTGCTGCTGGTGTAATACTGTGGACATTTTCTGGCACACTTTGGGCCCTGCAGTGGCAATTTTGTATAATTTAAACGTCACAGCCTACAAAACGCAGTACTGTTTTTGACCTTGTCATGCCTTTATGGCCACAGTGTACCCATCCTCTGACTGCTGCTTCCTGCAGCATAAAACATCACGTCGCAAAACTCGAACCATCTCAAACTGACAGCGAGTTCACTGCACTCCAGCGCCTCCACAGTCACCAGATGTCAATGCAACAGAGTAGCGAATTTACAGCGACTGTGCGATGCCATCATGTCAATATGGACCAAAATCTCTGGGGAATATTTCCAGCACCTTGTTGAATCTATGCCACAAACTATTAAGACAGCTATGAAAGCAAAATAAGGCCCAACCAGGTACCAGCAAGGTCTAAATAATGAAGTGGGCGCTGAGTGTTTGTGAAACTGGTTTTATTTAAAAAAAAAAAAAAAAAAAAAAAGCAAAACAAAAATGCAGACATGGACAGAAATAGATTCATTTGCATTACATGCAACAACCTGACTGTAACACACTGACCAGTATTGTTTTCCACAGCAGCAGTAGTACTTTCTTCATGGGGAAGTGTGGCGCGTTCATGCTGCAGAACTTGGTCACCATGGTGAAAAGCAGTAGAGCAAAGGGCTCTCCGTTGTAAAGAGGAGAAGCTGGAGGGGAGGTCAAAGGCAATGTTTTTAAATGGAATAAAATGACATGCAGCATGAAAGCCAATGAAAAGATATACTCATGTAACTTCAAAATACTGAATAAACACACACGCACACACCGAGCTCATTCTTGAAGGCCTCTCTGGCTGCTATCCACTCAGGTCGGTCGTCTTCTGTTTGCACTCTAATGGTTTCCACCATCAAGTACATGATGCTCAGTAAGACTCTGCGAGAAAAAGAAACGTCCAAAGAACTCATCATGGACACATTGAGGTTATGTGTGCATTTGTCTGTGTGTGGCATGCATTTAACTGCTGCCGTGACCAGATATAATGGCCCTAAGTGGCCTATAAGTACAAGAATCATTGATATAACAGAGGAAATTATAAGCAAGTAGCGCTTGGTTTTGCAAATTGCTCGCGCATTTAGGAGAAAATAATCTCCGAGCTCTGGCTGGATCATGCAGCCATTCCCTCGTAATTATCTGATGCAATACAGGTGGTGTTTTGTACATTAAAGGCTTTGTTCGCTCAACAAAGCCTCTCGCTCGGTTCAAAAGGACTATAATGGCTTTCGGTTCTGCGGCAGTAATTAAAGGCAAATCCACTCGTCTAGCTTGTAATTATTTGTAAGTGTTCATCTAGGGAACGCACAGACGGCGCTACTGTATGTGTGTGAATCGTATGATTTCATGTGTTTGTGTGTAAGGCCTGTTGTGTTAAAAAAAAATCAATTTCATTCGGCAGAAGTAGAGTGAAAACGAATGTGAGGACAACAGTCAGCGAATACAATTACATTTTGCAGATTAGGCCAGATGGCATGAAGTTAAGCACTTTGGTTATTTTTAAACAGTATTTATTGGCCTCCTGATCTGAAGCAGACAGGAAGTTGAATCGGTTTTATGCTGCTTACCTGAGCTCTGTGCTGTCTGCAAGAGAGATGGCAGGCTTCCTCACGGCACTGCTGCACGCCTGGCTGTTGCTGCGGGAACAAACGCTACGTGATTTTAGTGGATTATCTGAAAGTGGCAAGCCAGTCTCTGAATACGTCGCAGGTGAGACTACCTGTACCTGTATGATTAACACTTCATCGTGTTTTTCCTGCTCGTCTTGCTGAAACCGCCCTTCTCTGCAGCTCTATGCAACTTGAAGATGCCTCGCAGCAGCTTATGTAACAACAAAGCAGCACTGAAGCCCAACTGAGGCTGACACCAGCAGCAACAAAGCTGGCTTGAAGGAGCCTTTGTCACGCCGCGTTCCCAGTGAAGGGGTCTGTTGATCACAGGCGGCACGCTACCTATAGTCTCTCCTCAGCAGCCTTTTGCGTGTCTCTGCTTCTCTGAAGTAATGAAGAGAGGTGTAGTGCTATGTATCCAGTTACAATGCGCTCCCAGTATCATTACATTTGTATGTGACCATGTAACTAAAGTGGCAAGTTTGCATACATTAGTCATCTTTAACTGACCACATCATCAAATGATGGACTGGATTTGTGATTAGATCACAGCCATCTGTCTGTTCAGCTTCAGCTTCATCTCTGCCTGGCTGACCATCTTCATCAGCCTCTGCATATTCCTCGCTTCTCTCTTTCTCTCTGTTTTCTCTCTGATCTCCAGGGGATGCTAGCCCCTCTCTCCCTTACTTATTCTGAGTTAGACTCAGACGTGAACAAGGCAATTACTTTTTCACACAAGACGAGGTTGGCATTTTCACTCAATTAATGATATCATCATTTACAAAACTGCATTTTGTATTTACTAGTTTATATTTGTCTAAGGTTAAAAATTGATGATCTGAAACATGCAAGAGTAAGAAATATAACAAAAAAAGAAAGAACTCAAGAATGAGGCAAAAACGTTTTCACTGCACTGCAGGGACATGTCTACAAGGGGTCATGGCAGCAGCATGCTTCTATGCCAGCCCATAAAAAGCTTGTTTGAATCTCCACTTTTCTTATAATAAATCTGCGATAGGACAGAGGTTTGTACCTCAGTTTTCTATAATTGTTCTTGTTGCGACTTTCATCCGTAAATAAAGCCACGGCCGGCTGAGTTGGTTGTGTCCCTGTGACGCGCCTCCAATAATCCATAATGAGTCATACTTGTACTTTGCGCATTTATTTTAAGAACAAAACAAAACAAACGTTTGCGCTTTCAATCAATTTACAAATAGCCCATGGATTAACTGGTGTGCCAAAAAATGACGGTCAACAGAAAAGTTTGCCCACAAACCACACCTGCTGCGAACACCGAGATCAGGTAAATAGACTGTGACCACACCCACATGCCATCACCTGAGACACAGGTAAGGCTATACACCTGTGGCACCATAACAAAAAGGCAAAACATAAACATTGACTTTGGCTCTTACAGTTCTATTATTTTTGATAATTTTGTTTTAATTAAACAGTCGGATTCCCCTGGTCTGCACTCATTCTAAGTCAACCCGCCGGGGCACCCCAGCGAAGGGGACCCGAACGGGCATTGCAACTGAGGCAATCCACAAGAAGGGCGAGGAGGGCGATGGAGCATCTGCTCCCCCAGGAGCGCTTTGCACCCCAGCCTGGAAACATCCCTGCAGCACTGCATAAGGAACAATGTTACATTTATAACCAGGGTGTCTTACTCACTCTATCTCCATGCTAAGCAGCTCCAGCAGTGCTGTGAAGATGCCCATGTCGTACAGCAGGAAAATGTTGTGCCTGGACCAGTGGAGGACATCCACCTCTGTGTCACACTCATCAAACACTCCTGGAGAAACAAGGCGAGAAGTGATGACTATTCGAAGCAAATGATGGCAGAATAGCAGTGACCGGTGTAAATTCAGGTGCTGTGCATTCTGGCTCACTGTCACGACCTTGTTGAAGACTTAGCCATGGTTAATATAAACAGCAAGATATGTGCGTTTTCTCTAAAACCTAAATGTCTGCTGTGAAAAAGGCTTTTGTGCAGCCCACACACCCTGAGCCAGGTAGAGGATGGCCCTGGCCACCTTCAGCCTCTTGTCCCTGTCCGTCACCTCCAGCGCGTCCAGCAGCCTCATTACATACGCCCTCTGCTCCTCCACCGTCAGCTCGATCCACCGCCTGCCTCGAGCTGCAGAAAGGACACAGAAACAAAAGGTTCAAGGTTGCAGTCAGAGAAATTTAATTTGTATTTTTTTTCTGTGCCTTAGAGAACTCCGAGTGTATCTGTGTCGACTTTTTCAACGTTTTGATGCACTTTGCAGCATTTTTTAGATGCTAAAGTTCCTGTTACAAACTCACGAGTGGAGGAAAAAGTGAGGAAAAGAAACTCGAAAACAATCTGAATCTACAGGGAAGTTAATTTTTCAAAATACCAAGAATATAAATAATTTTATAATAATGACACAGTCCTCGTACCCTGGTTTGCTACGGTCAAGGAATGATGCAGTTGCTACGTGCTGCACTATAATAACATGGATGTCGTAAACCCAGGATTCTCATTGGCTGTTGCACAAAAGAGGTACTTATCATTTCCTGTTCTCGTTAGGTGTTTTCTTCATCACAGTGGATTACATATCAAACAATTAAGATGTGATTAAAGCGCAAATTTCCAGCTTTAATTTTACGGCACTGTGGCGTGCACGCAATTAATTTAGCTAACTGCAAAAGTAGCTGTTAGTTCTGCCATCTGGGAATCCGTTATATTCAGATATTTTGGCAGACTTGTATGTTGTGGCTCACTGCATTAGCTCTGGAGATAGCTGAAAGCAATGAGGAGAAACCTGATGTATGCTTTAAAAAAAACACTATTTTTAAGACGAGCAAAAACTGAGTCTGAGTGCACCTCAAACAACTACAAAAACAGCAGCACTGCAGAAATGCACTCAGTCTCTAGCAAGGACTATGGCATTTTTTTCCTCCCATCTTCTACTCTTAGACTCTTCGGTTGATTAGACAGGCGGTGATAAGCATTAAGGAGTAAAGCATCCTCACTGATCTCTTTCAACTTAACACACTCTCACTTGTGCAAGGAAAACACACAAAAAACGTTCTAATTACAGCACACATCACAAAAAACGTTTTTTTTAAACAGCAAAGACCATCAATTAGACGTGCCTTGATAATAACTGTAATTCATGAGAGTGACGGGGAGGATAAAACATTGATGAGCTCTCACATGCTACACTAACACGTCCACAAAAAGGACGAGTCAAACAGGAAACCGCACATATAAACACTAATGGAAAGACAGTGATGCAAACAGGCAGCTCTGTCCTCTATTCTTCATAAAACAGTGAAGCTCTCATCTAATTCTGCTATTCATCATCACACAGCGTGGAGGGAAAGTGACAGACGGCGAGGACCGCTCTCTTCTGATTCAAACTGTCTACAAAGGGCGCCTCGACACCGTCTCTGCAGGACTTGATGTAACGCCCTAAACCTAAAAATAATACCTCCCTCAATACAGAAAACTCGACTTTGTCACAATAAAAATAAATCAAGAAGAAAGTTTTTCTTCTTGCTCAACAGCAAAAACGTAATTTAATGCAATTTTCCACACAAAAGCAGATAAAGCAACACCGTATTAAAGCTCGATCTCCTGTCAGGCTGATAATAACGCCGACGTACAGACTGGAAAAGCCGCTTTGTTCTCGATAACCAAACGTTAATCACATGCTTTAAGGGTGGCCCCTTCAATCTGTAGGGATATCAATTCTTTGAACAGCTTAAAAGAGCAGAGCTTTGATGTGTCTGCTCACCCTCGCCTCACCTCACCGGTCAGGTTGTAAACCACAGCAGCTCACTGAACACGTCGCTTTTACAGCCTTTAGTGTGCAAGTGCAATTTTGTAATTCTGGAACTTGAAGACACACACACACGCACACATGCACGCACACACTCACACACACATTACCATGGCTTCTGAAGTCCTCCTCGAAGTAGTCTCTGTTGAGGGCAAACTCTGGCTCTTCTGTGTAACTGTAGAGCTCTGTGGACACAACAGGATACAATCAGGGATGAAATAAACACTATAACCCACTCAGTGATGGAAAACCAATTTCCAGTTCATTCTAGAGCTTGAGAAGCAATTTAAACCCGCTAATAATTCCCCAAGAGTAAGAGAATGAAAAGAATACATCAGAAGAAAGATGAGCCTCCTAGCAGAGGCTTTGAAATCCTACAACGCCTTGTTCTCGAATCAAAAGATTTTGAGAAAACCTGACCTCTGACCTAGACTTTAAGGTTGAGGTCACCGAGATTCAAACTCATCCGAGATTTTTAGTAGATATACCTATGGTATGGTATCAACTTGAAGCTCCTACGTCAACTTGTTCTTAAGTTATCACATTCACAAACTGACGACGGTACCCCATCAGGCTTTTAAAGTTAAGGGCTAAAAATGAAATGCTCAAATCCAGCACTCCCTAAACTGCATTGTGCAGTGTTGAAGCTGTTCAATATCATAATGCAATTGGGATGTTTTTGTGGCATCTGCTCCAAAAGGCTTGGATAAATCAAACCATGCTGTGGTATTTCAGTCAGCAGTTGTCCAGATGAATTATTCCGTAGTATCCCAAGAGTCCTAGATTTCCTTGATAGAAAAGAAATTCACATTTTACTGATTTTCAGAAGGTTTTTGAGTCTGTCTGGCCTAATGCAGACTTGTATAAGCTCTAACTAAATAAATGTATTTACTGTTAACATTGGAGACAAAGAATTAATTGAAGACGTGTTCATCATAAGTCTGAATTCATTTCCGGCTTCATATAATCAGTGTTGGGAAGGTTACTTTTAAAATGTATTCCATTACAGAATACAGAATACATGCCCCAAAATGTATTCTGTAACGTATTCCGTTACGTTACTCAATGAGAGTAACGTATTCTGAATACTTTGGATTACTTAATATATTATCATGCTGTTTACAACTACATGAATGTACTATTGCTGTGATTTATTACTGTTACTGAAGGTCCGCGGCTCCGAACCGTAGTAAAGGGACCTCTGAGTAATACGTCGGGTTCGTGTCGGGCTCGTAGCCGAAAACTAGCTTTACTTTGTTGTCTGGGTCAACTTTGCTAGCGAGAGACAGAGAGAGGCGTTGAAAGGCTGCTCCAACGAACTATTGTTTTTGGAGGAAAACACGAACACGGTGTACAGTCGAGTCTTAATAGCTTACTTACAACTGGGCTCGTCAGGCACTCTTCTTGGCTGCAGTGGTTATTATTATATTTACATGCTTCCAGCTCCCGTTTTTGCTCGATGACAGCTGTACTTTTCCTTTTTCTCCCTCCCTCGCTCACAGACACATAACGGGTATGGCAGTCCATTCTCCCTGCAGCACGGACTACACTGCCTATGATGCTACATTCTTTAGAGCTATACCGGTAGCATTCTGCCTATTAGCTTAGCACAACAACAACAGGCGCTCTCTCACCCAGGAAACACGCAGAGAGAGAGCGTCACCCTGTAACCATGGCAACCGTAACACTGCCGCCTGGAACAACAGAACATAGCTGTCAAACAAAACCCAAACAGTCCTGACCCGCCACAATATGAAACAGGGAAGTACCGCCGTGTAATCCATTTATTTAAAAAAAAACAAACAAAACTGTATTCTAAATACCACCTTTTTAAACGGTAACTGTAACGGAATACAGTTACTCATATTTTGTATTTTAAATACGTAACGGCGGTACATGTATTCCGTTACTCCCCAACACTGCATATAATGTACATATAAATAAACGTGATGATAAGACAGCGGTCCCCAACCTTTTTTGCGCCACGGACCGGTTTATGCCCGACAATATTTTCACGGACCGGCCTTTAAGGTGTCGTGGATAAATACAACAAAATAAAACTAGTACCGGTACCGAAAAAAAGAAGATTTATTCATAACACACGTGAAAAGACCCAGGAAAACCGAGTTAACGATCAAAACGATAACAAAATAACGTTCAAAACCGATAAAAACCCTGAAAACCATACATTTCACACCTGAGCCTCATCTCTCGCGGCCCGGTACCAAACGACTCACGGACCGGTACCGGTACTGGTCCGAGGCCCGGGGGTTGGGGACCGCTGTGATAAGATGTCCCTCCATTATAGAACAGTACAGTCACACCCAGAGACGTGCATCTGACAGGTTTGTACAGAGCTGGGGATGGATCAGAATGAGAGTCCAACAGACACTGCACTTTTACGTGGTAGGAATCTGTTAGACCCACCCCCAAATCTTCCCTCACTTCATACATACATCTAATCAGTCAATCACAGGGCAGCAACTTAATGAATTACACACAGTCTGGGTGACTGTGGATGTATAATCTGAGCATCAGAATGGGGAAGAAAGGTGATTTAAGTGAATGTGGCACGGCCGTTTGTGGATGATGAGCTGGTCTGAGTATTTCAGAAACTGCTGATCTAATTGGGATTTTCACACACAACCATCTCTAGGGTTTACAGAGATTGGCTTGAAAAAGAGAAAATATCCAGTGAGTGTCTGTTCTCTGGAAGAAAATGCATTGTTGATGCAAGAGGTCAGAGGAGGAATGTCAGACTGTTTTGAACTGATAGGAAGGCAACAGTGACTCAGATAATCAATCAATACAAACAAAGTATGCAGAAGAACATCTCTGAACACGTGCAACCTTGAAGCAGATGAGCTACAGCAGGAGACCATACCAGGTGTCACTCCTTTCATCTAAGAAGATGCTAAAATTACCATAGGCTCAACAATGTTGGACAACAGAAGACTGAAAAAACACTCAAATTCTACTATGATATTTGGATGTAGAGTCAAAATTTGTCATGAACAATTTGATAGGATCCATCATGCCTTATGTCAATGGTTCAGGCTTGTGGTGATGGCGGTGTGGGCATTTAAATGTCACTCAATAGAAAAGAGCACAGTGAGGATGTGGTGGTGAATGTGCAACATCTTGTTGAATTGACGCCACTAAGAATTAAGTCCATTCTGAAGGATAAAAGGGGTCCAACTCAGTACTGGTAAGGTGTAACTAATAAAGTAGCACATTATTCAGTAACCACAGCTGTATGCATGTAAATAAGGATTTATGCAGATCCACTAACAAGCATTTTTTCTTAAAATCACTCTGCATCTATCTCTCTAAACAACCTTTATTCCAAAGCCCTGCAAAACCAAGAGCTAAGCCTCACAACAACAGTGCTGTGCAAACACCGATTAAAATAACCCAAATAACAATGCAGTGCAAAGAAAACGTATTCCGCAATCTACTAAAAGCCAAAGAGATTATGAATGGGCAAAATATCCGTCCGCCCACGCTCGACGGGTGAGGTCAAGACACAGATAGACCTCCATCTACAGCGAAAAACAACAAATTTAACTCGGAAATCCCAGATTTTTACAGAGCTTAAGGGCCTTTCAATATTATAGAGACACTTATAATAAGACACCTACATCAAGACCAGCAGGAGAATGAAATAGGACGACTTTGCAGCCCAGTATGCACAACACAAAAAGCATTCATGCGCATGACAAACTGTAAATGCTGCATATAATTAAGGAGATGAATTATTTTCTGCCGTAAGTTATAATATAATAATGAAAATTCAGGGTTGGATGTGTGCATCCCCTTCACATTCACATTATTGTAACCGTATGATGTTTATTATATGCTCTGATGCTTTGAGCAGCTGTCCTCCTCGGTTTGTTTCATGCGCAGTCTAAAGATCCGTCACACAGTCACGCGTCTCCTCCTGTTCTCGGAGCAGTCGTCATTCCCTTACCCCGAGGAGCTGTCGGCAGAAAGCCGCGGTGACTGTCTTGCCTGTTTGTGTGTGACTAACCTTTTTGGCAAATCAGCTGCCGTTTGCCATCTACCAGGTGGAACATCATTCTGACTTCAAATCGACACACTTATTCAACGTTTCTCTCAGCACACCAGCCGGATCGGAGAAAATAAATAATATACTTTTTGTACTCAGCCCTAAAAGGAACATTATTAACCAAGCTCCAAGTCAAGTACAGGCTGTTACCACCTTACACAGATGCTGCAGTTCTGAATGAATAATCACAGTGTTAATGATTAGTGTTAGTCATTTTTTCTGTGCGTGGCAAAAAAAAAAAACACCAAAAGATTTTTGTTCTGCGCCTTCATCGCTGTTCTCGCCGACTCTCTTTGTTTGCACGTGTAACATAAAACAGCTGAAAGCATCCTGAGGAATGTGGATGTTTGATTTATTTCTCAAATCAATGGCACATTCTCGTTCCTATGCTAAGTAGAAACAGGGGTGTCACCGTAGGAGCTCTGTGGGCGAAGAGCTCCGTCATGCATGACAAACAGACGTAGATCTTTGATCTGCAGTCATGAGAAAGTTTTCACAGCAGTCTATACAGTCCACACTGTTACGGATTCAAATATTGGGGATGGATACAAGAGGAAAACCCAAAATAACCACACTGGTCCGGCCGGGTCAAGTCAAACGATGATTTAATGAACACACGCGTGGGAGATGGACACCATACAGCAGACAGCATCAGATCTCAAAATGGTGGAGCCTTGATCAAACTCTTATAGCCTCTAGTGGCCCCCACCTAATCATAAAAGCCTAAACATTCACATTCTTTCTCACACACAGCGCCTAAGCTACGACCTTGACTCCCTGTTTATCTGCTCCTGCTGAGATGGGGCAGAATGCTCTGTTCTCTTCTAACCAGACAAATAAGGCGATGACTTTCTGCAAACAGTATTTCTTATAACTCACAGTATAATGAATCATAAAACAATATCATTCATTCACAATAAATCAGCAGTCTAATGTAATGCAAATCAGTTTACCAAATGTAATAGTTATACCCTCTTCTAATTTAGGAGAATAATGCAAACTAAAACTACATAATAATTTACAATCTTTAATTAGGGGTCTAACATGGCATAAAATAATATTATAATCCGACAACACTCACTGCTTCCATAAGAATTAAGAGAAAAAGAAGCAGCCAGGTCCTGCTATTCAACACTAGATTTGCAAAGTTGCATCTGAACAAACCGGTTACAGCTGACAGCTGCCCCTCCCTGATCCTGGTTCTTCCTGTTAAAAGGGAGTTTTACCTTCCCACTGTCACCAAAGTACTTACTCACAGGGGGTTGTCTCACGGCTGGGGTTTTCTCTGTATCATTGTAGGGTCTTTGCCTTACAACAAAGTGTTTGAGGTGACATTTGACTGTTTTAGACACAGCACCATGTTTGATGGAAAGCACACACAGCATATTAGGGCAAACATCTGATACCAACTATAAAGCATGGTGGTGAAGGGGTGATGATTTGGGTTTGTTTTGCAGCCACAGGACCTGGGTGCCTTGCAGACAGATCAACCACAAAGTCCTCTGTATAGGTTGGTTTGGGCTTAGAAATTGGGGGATATTTTCTTGGCATATTTTGGATCTCTTAGTACCGACAAAGTATCTTTTAAATGCAGCCTACTCCAATATTGTTTAGCTATGTTCTGAGGACATTTATGTGCTTTTTGTGCAGAGGAGTTTTTTTTGTTTCCTGTTCTCATGCTGTCCTACCATGGAAGCACAGCATGAGTAGAGGTCTCTTTTTTTCCTTTTGTACTTTCCCACTGTAGTGTATATTTCAGTGTTTTTCTGTAATGCTACCGATCTCCGACTTGTATCCCCATGTAATGTCTGTGTTGTGTGTGTAAGGTCCGGGGGGGGGGGGGGGGGGGGGGGGGGGTCCCATTTCACTGCAGGGCAGCCTGCATGTGGCGAATAAAGCTTTGATTGATTGATTGATTGACTCAGATCATCTCAAACATAACTGTACTCAAATGGCCTTCACATTTGAGTCCATATCTGAGTATAGAGTCAAATGTGAGGCTATCTGTCTGACAGCTAAAGCTTGGCTAAAACTGAGAGATACAGCAGGATAATGTTCCCAAACAATCCAGCAAATCTACAAAGGGAAAGGCTGAAAAGGAAAAGAAAAGAATCAAAGAATGACTGCAGTGGCCCCGTCAAAACCTCAATTTGACTGAAATGCTGCAGTGGGACCCTAAGAGAGCTTTGTATAAATGAACGTCAGTGACTCTTAATCAACAGAAGCAACGGTGTAAAGAAGAGCGAGCCAAAATTCCTCCCCAATGGAGAATATTTATTATGCACAGACTAGATGCACAGCACTGCATCGAGCCCTGTGAAAATATTCCTTTTTCACATGACTGTAAGTCTGCTCTGGCAGCTTTTCGACTGACAGGTGTCCCAACACAGATTGTCAATCGAGTCGCTGATCTGCACCTGCATCGTGTTTTCGCTTTTGGTGGCTGTTAAAGTAATTTTATTGGACTCGTTTGACGAGTAACACGGCCTGCTGTGTGGTACTGACCATACAGATGGCTGTGCTCCATTTTTGATGGGTGAAACTTCGCACCTGTCATTCAAATACGGCCACAAAAGCACAGCGGTGGTCAAAATGGTAATTCTGAGGCTTCGAATACAAAGTCCAAAGCCAACAGATGACGGTCTGTGGTCTTACCAGAGAGCTCAGCAGTCAGTGTGTCCGTGTCTCCGTACTCAAACTCCAGGTTTGGAGACTCCATGGAGCTCTGCAAGAGCAAAACACACATTAGCACACATAATGTAGCTGAATTCAGTTAATCACAGTTTCCCCAAACGCCCACATTGACATTGAAATAGATGCAAAAACATACTGTGGGGTATTTACATATCCCAACACCTACAATTACTATGTACTCGGTTTGCAGTCACATCCATACACACATCACCCACACACACACACTCACCATGGCTTTTTACTGGTGGCTGATTTTTCAGGCAGTGCTGATTAGTCATTTACATCTTTCCTCTGAGATCCTCTTACGCAGAGCCACTCACTCATGGTTACAGGTGCTCTCTATGGACGCACACAGCTACTGCTTTAATCAGCCTAATTGAACAGTCAGAGAAGGCTTTCCCTAGCCAGCACCAGAACAAGAGGAAAGAGAAGGCACAGGAGTCAACATGCCCCCACCCCCATATCGAAGCAGATTATCCACTGTATCCAGGAAAAGGTCTCTCTAAGCTCTGACATTAGCCTCACCCTGTGATTTACAAATACCCACGAGACAGGCTGCACACATTTTCTATGTTTCACGCAATCGCAACACTCAAAATCTGTGAGCGTTTGAACAGCATGTGATCCACGCACACACACACAGTCATATTTAGAGCGTAACCTTAGGGCAAGACAACTGAAAAATGTAACTTTGTCCCAGATCTCACCAAACTAACAACACTCCCAGCAGCCTCACACTCTTTTGTCTAGCTAGCTTACTGACCAAGACAGACCTAATAAATTATGAATGCATTATATGAAGCCTTTCTCAACATCTAAACAAGTAAAACCAAAGTTGGGAGGGTAAGCGTATAAACGCACGCACACAACAGAGGGAGATGGGCAGATAAGCACGCAGAAAGGCCTGCAGTCACTGTCCTTTTGAAACAAATTCATTTGCAGGGAAACAGGATGCACAGTACACATAATGACACCTTACTAACTTGCACCAAGACACACTGCACAGTAAGTAGCATGCAGCCATACAGAGAGGCTTTTAAAACCGTGTAAGGGTAGGAACAAAGTGGTGAAAGGGTTGTGCTTGATAATAACGTGAAGCAAAATTTCTCTACAAGGATTATAAAAGATTCATGTTATGCTAATGAGAATTAAACGCTCCTGGCAGCACTTAGCTTCAGGCTAAGGGTGTGAACCGTGTTTAACCCTGTGCAAACGGCCCTGGGGACCGGTTCAGGACGGTAAATAAGGATCTCTGAGTCAGGCATCCTGGTTAAATAACTGTGTGCTGCCATGTCTCCTATAAATACCTGCTGCAACCAAGTCAGCAGGAAGTAGAATATGCAGGACATTAGATGGCAGTTTGTTTATGACCGAGAGCCTGAGCAACACAACTTGATATCATTACTGCACTTGTAAACCAGGAAATGAAAACCACTTGGGAGTCAGAATGATTGAAGGAAAATGCTTATCGTGACCCTTAAAGCAGCAGAAGGGAGGCTCTGCAGTGTTTATCCTTGGCTGTCTGTTTTTGAAGGGGGCGGGTGAACCAAAGCTAGGAGGATGTTGGTGACAGTGGTAAGGGTTTTATTTTCCAGGGACAGTTATGAAAAAGAGCCATATCGTCATTTTAGATGGATTAACACTTGCCGGGGAGGAATTACGGCACTCACAGTAATTTACAGAGTCGTCTACACCTTGAGTATTAATGTTTTCACATTACCACACTCTGGTTAGTGTATGTGAGAAAGTGCTTTACACACAGACAAGCCCACATGATAAAACATACACAACAGAAAGCCCAGGAGAGCAGAGGAGAGAAATTAGTGTCATCACAAGACCCTAACTAGAGCTCGGCCAAAAGTAAAGAATAGATGGGAGAAATGCCTTTAAACCATGTTTTGAGTGTTGCTGTTGCACATTTTGTCCACCTTCCTATTTCAAACATATGTTTGGAAGGTAAAGGAGTAATCTTTGACAATGAAATCATTGTTTTTTAAGGACCAAGATAATTAAAGAATCCAAAGACTTATAAATAAATGCACATAACAAATATTAGAGAAATATGTTTATGTTTTTTGTGTCTGAAAGAAGAAAAAAACATTGGCCGAAATATCGAATTTTCGTCAATTATCGGCATGGTATTCGTCTTAAAACTCCCATGTCTATTAGGCTCTAAATCTAACTTATAGCTTTAAGGTAAGTAATACTGGTACTAGTACCAACAACAACATTTCTGATAGTGTGACATTCCTACTTTGGACTTGTTCTTATTTTTGGTCTTCTCTTTAACTTCATGCATTACAAACACATGGTTCAGAAAAAACAATTTTGTCAGGCGACTTTTATCAAGTGAACTTCATCTGATGAGTAGCTACTATAATATTACAGCTATTACAAAACCATCCTTTATTAACATTATTCATCATTAATAATTAAACAATGCATAAAATTCCAATGATTACTAGTTTTCTTAGTCAATAAAATAATTATTCACAACATTAAGTGTAACCAAACAGCCTTAAAACTGGCAGTTCATTTTAAAATTGCTAAATTAAGACACGTATGACCCTGCAAGAATTTCCTAGATTCGTTTTATGCAGAAAAATATACAAAAATTCAAGAAAAACAAACCAAACTGTTTAGCTTACACTGAAAATTGTGTGACCATGTAAAAGTGATTGAGGCAACTTGTTTTCAAGGCCTTTAACACTTTCACTTAGGCTTAATTAGCCTTGATAAATTAGTTAAATAGATTATATTACTGAGTCTCTCAGTCCCTCAGTCCTCCATTGGCATCCCTGAAACTGAAGTTAACTCCTCTGCCCAAACCAAAATGACATGTCTCTTTATGTTTCTCTTTAATTCTCATGCCTCTCCTCTCTCTTCTTCGTCTGCTGCTACTCTTACATTTCTCCTTACAATTACCCAGTCTCTCTCTTCCACTCCTTCATTTTCCCCCATTCACTCTCGTTTACCATTCCTCTTCTCTTTGCCGCCAGCTGATAACCAAAATTGCCCCGGCTCCAAACTGAACTGGCACGGCTCCTGTGTTTGCACGCTCTACACCGCATCAGCGTGCAAACACCGGGCGCAGTGTCAAGGCTGAACGCCCCCTCTCCTACCAACATATGCCAACATGGACAACCGATGACCACTCCAGCCAGCAAGAAAGACAAACAGTCACGTACACGACTGAGTAAGGTTTGAGATTCCTGGTTCAACTGTAGAGGCCAGGGAACCTCATTCATTCACCCCCCAACCCCCCTATCCCACAATCCATTGACCGTATGATGAATATGCTCTAGTTCCCCCAAAAAACATTCAGCGTCCTCTTTCAAAGCACTCTGAATGGTTTCGGCTTCAACGCACTCTGAGTAACATCTCTTATGTATCTGGACCGAGTAACCCCACCGATGAAGCCCATCATCTAGTAATTTTTTCAGGAGGAGGATGAATTATAGCTGCCGAGCACTGAGGGAGCCTTAACAACAAGCCTCGCCAGTCAAGTTTAGAAATAGCGGAGGAGATTACAGCTTACAGGTCCATATTACAGAAGGTGACTCCCATAAGCAGTCTACGGTGGCTCTAAACACTCTTTAAACCACAGAAAATATGCTTATACACCGGACCTATGGGACCGCCTCAGTCTTTTTTATCAAAAAAAAGATACTGCAATGATGTAAAAAAAAAAGAAAAAAAAAAAAAGATTTATTGGCTGATTCCAATGTACACCCAGCAGTTCAAACACAAACTCATACTGGATTTGCAGGTACAAATTCTTAGACAGTGACAAGGCTCTAATATCAACATATTAGTCAATATTCTATTTGCATACACTTGCTAGCTACTTCATTAAGGATACCTGTTCAACAGCTTGTTTATGCAAATAACTAATCATCCAATTATGTGGCAACAAGTCAATACATTTAGGCATGTAGATGCAGTCAAGTCGGCCTGTGGGAATTCAAACTGAGCATCAGAATCGGGGAAGAAAGGTGATAATCTACTGGGATTTCTCCGATGCTTCAAGCTGAAAGGAAGGCAACGGTAGCTCAAATGATCACTTGTTACAATCAATATGTGCAGGAGAGCATCTTTGCTGCTGAAGCAGCAGAAGAGCACAATGGGTCCCACTTCTTCCGGTTAGGAAGAGGAAACTGAGGGTACAATTTGCACAAGCTCACTAAAATCAGGCAGAAGATTGGAAAAAAAACCAAACATTGCCTGGTTGGATGAGTCTCGATTTGCAACAGGATCGATATTTGGTGCAAATGACATGAAAGCAATGATCCACCGTGACGTGTAGCAATAATTCAGAAGGCAATTATGGTCTGATAGTGTAGGGAGATAATTTCTTGATGCAGTTTGAGTTCAAATACAATCTCATTTATATAAAACGCATTACAAATGTAAACTTTCTAACTCACAATGTTTACGCTGACTACATATTTTCATCATTTGTGCCTCTCTGTTTTTACCAGTTTACAATAGATGATAACAGCCTCCAGAGCTAGCTAGAAGGCAGAGGAGGGCACCTGCTGGTGATATGTATGGGACTGGAAACAACTGTACATTTAGTGGGACTGTAGCATCCAAATTAGGTCTCTGACGCGCCCCAAGCATTCATATATATCCCAAACAATTCTAAATTTATGACAGGCCAGCATCGGCTTATTATTGTGCCACCAGTATATCACTCATACTGTAGTTCAAACCTCAAAGATTTTAAATTTGCACATATTTTATTGTCTGGCAGCCACTTTTATTTCAGTTTCCAAGAAAGCGTACTAAACCAAATTCCTCCTTTTACAAAGATCCCAAATAAAACCAATAAATGCTCATCTGAGGGGCAGGCGGACTGCCAAAAACTGATCCGATTCTCTGATTGATTAAATGGAGGATGCACTCCAGATGCCAAAAGGACACCACGAGGACACAAATATGATATGCAGTTACGCTCGGTGGTCCTGGGAGCAGCAGTCACATTTCACCACCTGCAGCCCCCCACGCTGAGCACCGCTGTAGGATTACCGCTGGGTTATTTATAGGAGCCGCTGCCAAAATAACACCTTGCCGTCTGCCCGCATGCATGCAGGCATGCTCTCGAGTCAAGACGACGACTCGCTGCATGGAAAGGACATTCAGCTGATCTGAAAGCTTCCCAGCAACAACACACACATACACACACGTACGCACACACAGCCGTCCAGTGCGCTCCTGTACCAGGAGCTGTGGGAGCCCGCTGTGCTGTACTTGAATTTACCTCTGACTCCTTCTGCTGATCCTTGAACACATCTTTCCCTTTCGGCCTCTGTCTGTCGCCGTTATCGTTAAGGTTATTAATGATAGGTACCTCCATGTCCTCAGTCTGCATCTTTCACGGTCGGCTCGGCTCACTTCCTCCTCCTCCGCGGATAGTGCATACCGGTCCGGTGGACAGCTCAAGACTGCACCGCGTCAGGAGGGGGGGACCGACTCCGGAGAGCCAAGTTGAGGATCTCCTCCTCCTTCTCCTGCTGCTGCTGTTGCGACTCCCCCCTCCCGATATGTTTGATTCGCTGTCCCTGCTCGAACCGAGAGGGCGGAGTTAAAGAGAGTCGCATCAGCTGACACATGGAACCAAAACGATGTTAGTGTACTAAAGTGGAGGTTGAATGGCTCAAAGTATTAGAAGCAGCTACATCTTATAAAAATAACTGCTGCATCCCCTTTGCTGAGCTGCCACACAGTCTGCCGTCAGCTGTGATGTCACTGTCGCAGATCACTTCATGTGTGTGCGTCTTCATTTGTCATTTCACCTCCTGTCACTTTCCCCTGTGAATTATTGATGCGTGGCTGTGTGTGGATTGTCCTGCAGACTGAAACACACACAGCCCCCCGACTGTGGAAAAACCACTTAAGATGACATGATTGGAGTGAACAGTTCAGAGCAGGCTTGTGCCACATGGCTAGGGCAGTGGGGGAGGTGAGAGAGTTCAAGGTTAAATAGTAATTTACTGGTGGTTAAATCCATCGCAGGCCAAGTGTAAGATCAGCAGACGCAACACAGGAGCTACAAAAACACAGTGATGTGAGGAACTCTAGAGCAAGCCAGAGGAGCAGCGGGAACTTGTCTAAATGTAACTCAAGTAGACTCACTTTCAGAATTTTATGTGATTTCAGTTGATGGACGATTTTTTTAGGAAGGCAAATTGGATTTATCAAAAACATTAACTGTTTAGTTTCATGGTAGCAGACAAAGTGTTGGGAAGGTTACTTTTAAAATGTATTCCATTACAGAATACAGAATACATGCCCCGAAATGTATTCTGTAACGTATTCCGTTACGTTACTCAATGAGAGTAACGTATTCTGAATACTTTGGATTACTTAATATATTATCATGCTGTTTACAACTACATGAATGTACTGTTGCTGTGATTTATTACTGTTACTGAAGGTCCGCGGCTCCGAACCGTAGTAAAGGGACCTCTGACTAATACGGGTGCGTGTTGGGCTCGTAGCCGAAAACTAGCTTTACTTTGTTGTGTGGGTCAACTTTGCTAGCGAGAGACAGAGAGAGGCGTTGAAAGGCTGCTCTAACTTATTGTTAACTTATTGTTTTTGGAGGAAAACACGAACACGGTGTACAGTCGAGTCTTAATAGCTTACTTACAACTGGGCTCGTCAGGCACTCTTCTTGGCTGCAGTGGTTATTATTATATTTACATGCTTCCAGCTCCCGTTTTTGCTCGATGACAGCTCGTACTTTTCCTTTTTCTCCCTCCCTCGCTCACAGACACATAACAGGTATGGCAGTCCATTCTCCCTGCAGCACGGACTACACTGCCTATGATGCTACATTCTTTAGAGGTATACCGGTAGCATTCTGCCTATTAGCTTAGCACAACAACAACAACAGGCGCTCTCTCACCCAGGAAACACGCAGAGAGCGTCACCCTGTAACCAAGGCAACCGTAACGCTGCCGCCTGGAACAACAGAACGTAGCTGTCAAACAAAACCCAAACAGGCCTGACCCGCCACAATATGAAACAGGGAAGTACCGCTGTGTAATCCATTTATTTCAACAAAGTAACTGTATTGTAAATACCACCTTTTTAAACGGTAACTGTAACGGAATACAGTTACTCATATTTTGTATTTTAAATACGTAACGGCGGTACATGTATTCCGTTACTCCCCAACACTGCAGACAAACTGCAAAGTACCTACAGACAGTTTTCACAAGGACGAGGTTTCCTATTTTCTGTTATAAATTCCAGGCTAAAGTTCAAGTTTGGTCTAAAAACTATCCCAATGGTATCATCAGGGTTAATTTCTCTTAAAGGTGGGTCAAGGCAGCTTCAAAAGGCCTGACTACAGACTGTATGTAAAAGATGGCAGCAGACAACAGTGGTGGATCTATTCAGGATTTGTAGTCACATGACAGATGTAACATTAAGTTGTTCGCTGTAGGGTTACGTGAATAAGGCTCCAGTGAACAAACCTAGAGACCAGTTGGCAACTACTGGTTTTATATAGAATATAAAAATGTCTATTCTCTGGTTGGGAAATAGTTGGTTAAATAAATGTTAATAATGAGTCCTCGTTGTGTATTACACTGGCATGAATGCAGTGTAGTAAGAAGCAGCGAGTCAGAGCCACCCCTGTGAAATTAATGGTGGCAGTCTGGTGACCTTGATAAAACACGTCTGGCTCCACCGCTGTGCCCACTCCAGGCCACCCTCTCCCTCCACCTTAAGCACTGCAGATTTGTCACAGTGACACTTCATATAAGAAACTAAGCTTGCACATTACTGCTGTAGCACCCAAACCAAACCTCATTTTAAATGCTTCAAAAGAAACAAGCTGAAATAGAACGTAAATAGATTATAGTGTAACACACATACAATACGATTCTATTTAAAGTAATCTGCTCACATAAACTTGACTAATGTTTCTAGAATAAATAGAGGCTCAGAGCCAGCTCGGCTCAGCTGATGTCAGAGATGTCCCCGTCTGACTGCTGCTGGCTCAGATGAGCTCACTGTGGCTGTGACAGACCTCAGCAGCTGCACGTGTCTTCTTCTTCCACGGCACATAAATACAACTAGAAACCAATCCACGATGACACAACACAGGCTGCGACATAAAAAAAAAAAACCCTCTGTATGTGAACACACTGGGTGACTGTGTATTAAATGTAGCAGAAATAAAGCAGCACACAAAGGAATAACTTTTTTTCCCCATTTTTTTTTTTTTATTCATTCAGATTACAGAATTTTGTCATTATTGCTCATCATCTAACATTATCACTTGCAATATTTAAACATAGGGTTTATTTTTTCTTTATTAGACAACTTAAAACATGTTGAATTTTTGTCAGTTTGAACAGTATGAGGATTTACAACAATAAATACAGGTGTCGATTCTTCTTTTACCTTCCTATACTTTTAAAGGTTGTCATATCTGCATATAGTATGTATATACATCTATGATGCTGGTGTCTTCCCCCGCCTACCCGGTCAGCAGAGCGCTGACGGAAAAACAAAACGGTTTCTCCACCCCTAACACACAGGCTAGGATCCTGAGGCAGCTGGTAACAAAGCAACTATGGCCTACAAAACAGAAAGGATGCTTACAAATACAGAGAGACATTTAGATGTGCACCGTCGTCGTTGTCACGCTCGTTCACACACGCGCGCACAAAAGGAAGAAAAAAGACTTAAGACAAAAGGTTTAAGTACTACAGACAAGCAGTCAACAACATGAAGAGACGGATGAAAGGGACTCAGTATAGTTTGACTAAAGGGTTCCCATATTGTTCTTATTTTTGCCTAAAACAAAAAAGGAACATAGTTTTATTTATTTATTTGACCAAAATTTCAACAGATGCATGAAACCTCGTCAAATAGGTAGTACAAGCCCTCTCAGGAACCCTTCAAAATAAAACGCATAACTACTCGATTAAACTGACCTGCAAAAGCATACTTATTCAACTGGTAAACAAAGTTTTTTTTGTGCCACTCCCACCTTTTCAAAAAATAAAACTTTTAATGTTACCTTTCATATCTAGTACGATACAGTAAACTTTCAGACTTGGGTAATGAGCCACTCTGTGTGCGTTTGATCCTAGTGTGTGAAAGCAGAGCTGGCGGCGTCTCGCAGCACGCCAGAAGAGATTGTGATCGGTTCGGGTGCAGAGCCGGTGTGGCGGCGGGGTACACTTCAGGTGAAATCACTGTCAGGGCTTTTCTAATTTCAAATGTCAGCTCAGCTGGGGACGAGCTGCAGTGGATGGCGACTGTGCAGCTCATTACAGCCTTAAGAAAGACAGACAAAGAAAGGAAGCGCCATCCGGGTGGGAGAAAAGGCGGAAATGGACCTGAAAGGCTAGTGCACGTCAGAGATGTCGTGTGCGTGCCGTCTTTCATTTGTAAGCTCAACTCATCTGTGAGTACCAAAGAGTTGTGTCATCTGATTATGGCAAATACAGTAATTCTTAACAGCACCGTGTGTTTTACTGAGGACCTGACAGAAGAAATCTGCTTAATGGGACAGCTCACCTCACAGTCATTGATTAAATAGATTTTCCTGGCATTTAGTGTTATTTTATCCACAATGTACACTGCACAGATAGATGTATGCTGTAGAGGCGTCTGCCTTCTCTTAAATATAATGGAAGTGGGGTTTTGCTTAAAGCGGTAACTCAAAAATACTGTTAGCCTTCTAGTAGATGCAACTATGGTATCAAGTTAAAAATCATACATTGTTTCATTCTCGAGTTATCACAGTAATAAACCTGGGTGTCTATGCCGCCTGCCCAGCAGGGTGTGGGTAAAAATCTCATCTTGTTATTGGAGGTTTCATGTAGGAACTATTTTCTTTCTTCTGTCTACATCAGCCAAACAAACAGCTCAGGAGACGGAGGACACCCATTAGTGTTCACACCCTGTCACAAACATAAGCGTTATGAGTGAGAGGGTTGTTGTAATTCAGCAGGAAGGAAACAGTTCCTACATGAAGCTGCTCACAATATTAGGGTGGAGTTTTGTTCCTTTATCTTGAATAGCCGGAGAATAATTTTGCAAAAGTGACACTGCTACCTAGTTTCAGATCGATTTTTTTAATGCTCCAAGAACCAGAAGAGAATGTAATGCTTTTTAGTTCCATGACGTTCAAGAGAAGGCAGATCCAAACAAAGCTACAACCTACATTTGAAAGAAAACAAACAAACAAACTACATTTGATTTTTGAGGTGAGCTGCTCCTTTACGTACCGGGGTGGCTGCTGTTTGGTATTTCTGTAAATATTTTCTCACAGTATTTAAAACGAGAGTTCGAGTATATTTATTACACGCATCATTAGAACGTTATACTGCAATGATATTAGAGGAGAGGAAATAAACGAAAGATAGAAAAATCTTTTCTGTATAAACATCTAAATACACAGTATACCCTCGTGATGATCCAAAAGCCTGCCATGCTTCTACTACAGTATTCTTGTTTAAGTGAAGGACCAAATAAAAATACTTTTCATTACTTCAACACTGGCGTTGCTAGAGCGGGTGAGAAAGAAGAGCAGCGAATGAGATGGTTTCACTGTGGGTTTGAGTGGCAGGTGTTTGGGTGAGGGGCTGGCGGGGGTCACCCTCCATTCATGTTTTAAAAAACAAAGAAAGAAAGAAAAACTACAGGGTGGCCCGTAGCGACATAAGAGCGTAATAAGAAAAAAAGCTTAAAAACAGACAATTCGCAATCAAATAAAACGATATGATTGGACCCTGAGACCCCCGCCTAAACCCTCAGTCTAGCCCCACCCGTCCCACCCCAATAATACACAAAAAAGAGAAGAAAAAAAAAATCACAAGTAGAAAAGAAAAGACGACAAAAATAAGGGACAGGAAAAATTGTCCGACACAAGATAAATCTTCAAAGGTGGTCTTCATTCACACAGTTTTTTTGTTTTGTTTTTTAAATCAAGGGTTTTTTTTTTAATATAGTATATATCTTTAGCTTCAGTAATTTCATATTCAACAGATAAACGATAAAAGATCTGGCAACGTGGAAGGGAGGATGGAGGTTTACATACGACTCGACATACAAATGAGCGTCTGAAGAGGACCGGGTGGAAATGATGAAATGACGAGTGAGAGGGAGACGGGGTTTGGGAGCTAGCTCGAGGTGAATGGCAGGAGCAGCTCCGAGGTGTAGTTAATGTTATTATTGTTATTATTACTGTTATCAGGTGGGGGATAAATAAAACGACTGCCATAAGCAGGGAAAGCCACGCCCCTCCCCCACCCTGCAGGCTCGGTCAGAGCTCCGCCCCCTTCTCCCTTACATATAAAGCAGGTGTATTGGCTGTTGTGTCCTCCCTCCTGTCCTCCGCTACGAGTCTGTATGATTCACGGAGTTCTTCTTCCCACAACACTTGGCTAATACCTTAAAAACAAAGAACATACATGTTAGCAGCTGTCGGAGCAACTGAACTGACTGTGGCGGAAACAAGCAGGTTAAACTGATGGGAGAGGTGTCAAAGGAAGAAATCAAAAGGGTAATATTTTGGATAAACCAAATGTACATTTAAATGATAATATATACCCAAATATATCTAATTACCAAACTTTGTTGTTAATCTGATGCTTTTCATTACAGTTCTGCACAGACGAGGAGAGTCGAGTGAAGCAGCTCCTTCAGGCTGACAGACAGGCATCGCTGTAACCATGGCCTCACCTAATGGTTTAACAAATGTCCATCCACAGCAGCCTGAGACTGCATCCATGCACCAAAACTACATTTATCGAACCCCTGGATCTGGATTATTATCCGCAAAACTATTTTTTGTCTTCTTTTAATTTGATATACATTTGTGAAGATGTGACGGGATGTGAGTGTTGAAATTTGCACATTTGCCTAACAAACAAAAGCTCTTCGGCTTGATCTCGGGAGGAAATGCAAAATGCCACTTTATCCTTCCACGGTAAAGATTCCTTCTAGATAATCCAGGATTCAATTACGGATCCAGATCAACTTTAAATTTTCCTCTTTAAGTTTAGCCACTTCACTTGGTAGGGTTTGGGTGGATCGACTGAAATTGTGATAGTGTCCACAGCAATGCTGGTATTAGCAGTGGCTAATACTACCAGGATAGGAGTGATGCTTTTGTTTGTCTCCTATAAGCCCAATGCGCTCCATACGGACACACTTGGCTCCGCCCCCTCCTCTGCTGTATTTAGTAGGCGGTAAATGAAAACACTGCAAGCAGTGATGCGTGTTGAAGGGAAATTCTCTACTTTGGCAACACCACCAACTTATTTGAATACATGAAAGATCACAAAACAGAAACAGCTTCTTCCTGGAATGAGCAGCAAAAGAAACAATGAGGAGGAAGAAATGCCTTCAGACAGATCCAGACTAAAGCACAGAGACAGAGGTAACGGTCACAGCACCTGAAGAGACGCAAAGAACAACCAGCTGAGGCAGGGGTGAACGTAATGTTTCAGTCATGATGATGATTCATCTCTTATTAATGTCACACACCTATCCTCAACATAAGATCCCGTTATAAGTCAAAAATACCAGTATCTTTACTTTGTATCAGGAATACTGGCTCTGCATTTTCGTCGCATTGGGCGGATACCGTATCACACATCACTACTGCACAGCATCAGTCCAGCGACGCCGCTCTTTACTTGCAAATTTGTGTTTACGTTGAAGTGGACAATGACCTGAACAGTAAGCACGACACGGAAGTTTAGGTTCTGAGTCTATATGGAGCTGGTAGACAAAACACCTGCATGTATTAATCTCAGGATAACCAACCTCTTGCTCAAAACAAAGCATGGCTATAGTGGTGCGATACCTGGTGGCTGCTGTAGCTCATTAATATTCAGACCTAAAGTCGCTTGGTGAAAAGGCTGATTAGATGCTAAACCCACCAGTACTCAACAGGGTCTTTGATAGGATTTAGCTTTAATAAGAGGGTGTGGTACACTATGTCAATTTAATAACAAGTACATACACACGGGATCATTATTTGAATTACGGGATTATATGTCAACCACTCAAAACAGTGCAAGTGCGCTGAGGTGTTTGCTTACCTATAGTAATTTGGCTTAAAGGGCCCGTTCTTGTTTAAGCCCAGGTACTTGGCCTGCTCGTCGCTCAGCTCTGTAAGATGCGCATCAAATGTTGGGAGATGCAGGCTGGCCACATACTCATCTGAAGGGCGAGAGAGAGAGAACGCGTTTACATTCACCAGGCGTCCATGTTTGATTAATCATTTAAATGAGAACAGGAAGTAGCAGGATTTCCCAGCTGTTTTCTTCTGCAGTGATAACTGTCTTCCTTTTTCCCTTTCTCTGACCTCATTCTTCTCTTCCTTATCTGAACCCAGCCCTCTCCCACCTCTGTGTCAGTGTGTGTTGTGATAACAGTGGCGGTCGCTTACAGACCGACCTACATTCTTCTCCTTGTTTTTCTCTTTACGATATGCGCGCTCTGCTCTCAGCCTCTGAGAGACGGCTCAGAGATGTGACAAGCGGCAGACATGCACACGTGTGTCTACAGATACACAGGATTCACTCTGCTGTGAGTGATTTGCTATCCGGGGAGACGACTCTGGACTGAACAGATGAGTCTGTCTGCAGAGATAAATGTAGTCTGTCTGTAGGCCTTCTAACGTGCTGTAATCACATCCTGTACATCCACGTAGATGGTATTTGTTACACAAGAGGTTTTTATGTGTTTTGATATCAAAGTGGACTCTAAATCATGCAAAACTACTCCGATAAAATCCAAAATAATTCGTATTTATCTCACACTGGGGTTAGACTGAAAATTGAAATTACTTGAACGCCGAAGTCGTTATTTGAAATGTTTAATACAAACATCCACTACTTTAACACATCCAGAAGTGATGGTACTCTTACCCATCTTCTTGGGCAGCAGGTAAACATCCTGTTTGTACCGTCCTTCGGGGGCATTGTAGAGCTCTATCAGTGCCAGTGCCTGGACAGATCCACACACACAAACGCAGGAATGCACAAAGCGTAACAAGCCAAACATATGCGACAATATAAATGAGACAAATTGATCCACAGCTCTACCTGAGTGGTGGCAGTGATTGAGAGAACGAAAGTGGGCACAGTGGAACAGCTGAGGTTCAGCAGACGACCCTGGACAGGAGGGAAAAAACAAAACAAAAACAACAACACAAGGTTAGAGTACAAGTCAAAAATACACATGCAGGCTCGCGCCTTTGTGTAAAAAGGAAATGATTCATGAAAAGGAATCAATAAACTCAGATTTCGGTGTCCCTCAACAAATCGACTGTGTATCAGCTGTGCAACGCTGCAGTCAGTCCTGTTAATGAATGCAGCTATAAGATTACTTTTAAGCCCTTTTTGCTTTTTTTTGAGTTTTCACATGACTGCTGTGCATTAGCTTACTGATGAAGACAGATGTTGCTAACTATGCACCAAGTGACCATCCCTCTGAAACTGAAAAGCTACACGAAGAGAGGGGAACAGACTGCCGTTCAACTGTTGTTGAACTGCTGATGATGAAAGCAGAACAGAAACTCCACACAGGGGTTTAATTTGCTGTACACACTGAAGTTCACACACACGCTGCTCGCTAGTGCTGTGTGCATTTTCACATGATAAAGCAGCTGTCTGTGAACCATCTTACAGCTTAATAATGCTCATAAATATGACATAAATGCCCGAGTGTGCATTACTACACTGGGACACAAAAAGGGAACAAAAAATAACTTCCTTTTTTTGTACAGAGCCACCATTTAAATCAACTTTAAACGTCCAAATGTTAGCTGTACTAAAGGATCAGATGTTGTTTTGTATATTTAAACTGAATGGCATTTTTGGAGCACTGCTCTATTTTAAGGATCAGAACAGAGAGCGATCTGGAGGCAGGTGAGGTGAGGATGGAGGCGCAAATCTACTGATGTGGTTAACACGTCTGCAGATCAAACAGCCTCAGAGAGGCAGGCATTGACAGGCTGGCAGTTTGCCTGTCTGGCCCTGTTGGACTGCTCTCATTCTGTCACATACGCACACACACCTCATCTTATTCTAAAATATTCATGATCAGGGGGTGAGTGTGTACATATTACTGCAAGTAAACTTGCAAAAAAGTTTGCTGAAGGGTAAGTGTCCTGTTTATGTGTTTATTCCATAACAACTTGCACTACATTACAAAAGAATATTTTAAATGATGATTAATCAACCAATTATTAAATATGAGAGGATAACTCTGCCAAAGAGGTTTCCAAAGTGATTAAATCAGAGGAGAAAATGGGATGAATAAACTCGCCTAAAAGCAGTCGAACTTTAAGATAATTTAACGGATGTGGTTAAACATCGTCTGTGTAAACGTCTACTGTATTTAATCCTTTAAAATTATTTTCTTAAACATCGTCATGGCAGTGGGCCCATTTTACAAAGTGCTCTTTAAAAGGCCATAAACCCAATACAGTTTGTGACTCTGAAGACAAACCTTACGGGAATATTTGTGGTATCAAAGCAGAAGAAAGCATTCACAAGGTTCTGCTGTCTGAACACAGACGACTTTGTGTTTTAGGCATAAATTTGGACACGTTATTCGATTATTTTGCCTGCTAACATTAATGCATTATGTACTGCTCTGTTTGAGTGGCTGTTTGCCTGCCAGTTACAGTCTACATACAAAGTAATGCAGAACAGCACTAGCTAGGGGGCTCTCTGTCTTACAAAAGAACTCCTGACTTCCAGTTACACAAAGAGGTGCTTAAGAGAATGAAAGAATGAAAAGTGGAATATCCAGCTCTCTAAATAAAGTAAAAGTTTTCTTCTAGGATTTTACATTGTTTTTGTATCGCAGCACCATGAATCACTTTATGGCAACCATTTATTTAAATATGGACATATTATCGACATCATCACACCAAAAGTGTCTAGTTGCCTGTTGTTGTACCCCAGACTGAACTGATGCCAATTAGACACCAGGATTAGAAGGAAGACGCATGGCTGGGTGTGTTTACCTCTGCCAGCAGGACTATCCTCTTTCCATCCGGCCAGATTACGTGGTCCACCTGAGAGCGCACTCTCTCCCAGGTGAGTTCAGGAGTCCGCAGACTTGCCTATAAGGAAGAAACGACATCATCGGTTATTTGTATTTGGCTGTTTGCTCTATGACGTCTCATCACGAGTCATATGTTGACTGAGCACGCTTCATTTCCAGGACTGGAGTGACTCAGAGCTTCCTTTCATATGAACGGTTTCCTTTGTCCATCGCCCATTGTTATTACTGATTTTGAAACAACTAACTGGTTGAAATGAACAATAAGTCAAAATGAAAAAAGGAAATCAAAGTTTCAACAAGCAGTGCAGTTTGCTTTGCAAGCACCAAGCTTTAAACACCAGCAGTAATCTTGTTAACGCCACGTCTAGCCATCTCTCATTAAACTTATGTTTCCATTCCAGCAGACTTATCGCACAGACTGGCTAGCCTCTTGATTTTTATCTTCACAATTTCCACAAGTGTACTGTAAACTCTAAATGAATGACCTGAAAAGATTCCCTAAGCAACAGGGAAACCTATAATAACTTAAGGTTGAGGTAAGTAATTAATCTCGTTTTGCTGCTACACACTTGAAACAGGCTTAAAGCATCATTGGAACATTAAGGAAGTAAAAAAGAAAGCTGCACATGTGACATTTATCCACTATTTGTTGTTAACATTAGCCTAAACCGCTCATCTCTGTATATGAAGATGATTAAGCGTCATTCTGAAGTGTCCTGCTGGTACAGCCTTTTGTACTAAAGCAAATATCTTAAACATGCAGCTGCACAGGTTGATTTCATTGTGTACATGGGTCAAAGACAGTTACACTGTGTGGTGCAAGTTCTTGCATGTGACTGGTGATACTTAATGATTTATTTTTATGGGGTTTTTTTATTGGTAAATGTGTATTTCAAAGACAAAGATTCATGGCTGCCCTGGATAAAAGCTTAACCATCTTTATGGTTTGAAAGCTTGTAAAGGTCTGCTAGTTTTAGCATTACGTAACCAAAGAAAGGCTAGTGGCAGCTCCACATTTTTCTTGCTTTTCTAGGAAACTAACTATCCATCTATTTATATATATATAAATAGATGGATAGAAATAAATATATATATATATATATTTATTTCTGAGTGTAACAGCAGGTTATAGATCAGACCTTTTACTGACGCCACACTTACTCAAGTCTACGTCGACTGCTACCATGACAACAATGAGCAATCACTGCCCCAGGTCAAGCTTTACAGACGTGAGGACATTTAACAGGGGGGCAGAAATCTTTTACAGTCTCGATCGATTAGTTCAGTCTTCCAAACTCGTAACTAGTGGCAGTGTTTTAACATGCCTAAATCTGATGAGATGACTACAGTTTAGACCTCGTGCAAACTGGCAACTGACCACATCGATCTCAGTGTTGGAATGTCCCATGTTGCAGACGATGCAGCCGTTCTTCATGCGGTCGAGGTTCTCTCTCACCACAACGTTCTTATTGCCTGATGAGGGGAGAGGACACAAAGAACAGAGAGAAACGTTGAGGAAGCAAAAATCTCCAGAGGAAGGAAAGAGGCTCGGCTGTACGTGAGGTTTTAATCAAATATGACGCTGTAAAGGGACTGAACAGGTTTTCTGAAATCTATGTACTGGGGGGGGAAAGAAGGAGGATTGCCCTTATCGCTCATGGTTTAATTACTTATTTCACGACTTGAACAAAGTTAATTAGGGAATGTAATTTAGTCTACATAGAGCATTTTAAATGGTTTTGTATTTATCTATTTAGATCAAAACAAGCTAAAGTATTTTGCTAAGCAATAAAAAAAAGACGTGATAGAGGTAAATAAAAACCAAACAAAGAGACTGCTGTGTGTATGTGTGAGATAAGAGGAGTTATGACAGCGTGTTTTAATATATTTGTTTCTTTTATTTCACAACACTCTTGAACTTTATTGAGGCCACAAATCCTTTTATTATCTTTGCTGTTATCTTTGCCATTTCCACCTAAGGACAGACCTCTGCAGCTCGCCTGCCAGCAGCACCGACTAATGAAGCTGAGAGGGCGAGTAATTCTCTGCTTCAAGCGCACAACTTGCTGGCTGCCGAGTTAAGAACTTTATTAGTAGCTGCTGCAGACTGATTACAAGGACCTATTATCCGTTTAGGCACCCTGAATGAATGATACCAGGGACTCCTCCTAAAATGCAACATCTAAGCTGGATTTCTCTTTGCATTGTGATTCTTCTTGTCAGGTAAGGACAGAGGCTGAACCAACCTGTGCAGGTAATGACGATATCCACTTGTCTGATGACTTCGGTGAGTTTCACCAGCCTGAAGCCGTCCATGCTACGGTTGGTTAAAGAAAGTGTGTAAGATGAATGCAGCATCAACGGCAACAAAGGAAGAACAAGAGCTGAAGAAGTCTCACCAGGCCTGCAAGGCACAGATGGGGTCGATCTCTGTGACGTAGACGATGGAGCCCATTGCTTTGAGGGCAGCGCAGCAGCCTTTTCCAACCTGAGGAGAGAAAAAAAAATGGAGTTAACACAAAGGACATAAACCCATATCACATGCAGAAACTGTCCATGATGCTTCTGTTTGAGTGGATGTAGAGTGTAAGTGTGCACACTATTTCACTATTTAGAAAAAGGACTGAAAACAACGTGTTTCTTAATCAACCAGTCACACAATAGGAGCCACGTGGAAGCAACAAGGATCAAAACACCTATTTTGTAGCACTACTGTCCATTTAGTATGACTCAGTAGTAATATATTATATCAAATAAATACCAGTACGTCCTACTTGACTGGGTTGCATTTGTCAGTATGCAGGCCACAATTTGACCCCAAATCCTCTGAAGAGGACAGATTACTTACGCCACGACAAAGCACTAACATAGGAGTAATTTGAAGTAATCTTTTTACCATTTTAAAACCTCATACATTTTAATTTCACTCAAAGTCCTCTGTTACACACAAAAAGGTCAAAACTAAGGGCTATGTTTTGAAGCGTGTTCCAGTTTAATAGCAACTACGGTACACAGCGTTGACCACAAGGCACACTTAGAATTCATTCAATCGTGTCAGTAAGTTGAGCACTTGGGTTCAAAGAAAAGACCTCCTACTGTACACTGACACATTAGCCCCGTTAGGTTTTAATTTAAACCCGAAGCAAAGAAAAAGAAAAAAAAAAGAAAGAAAGAAAAGGTTTAAAGAAATTTATACACTTTTTAAAAAATCCAAAGCAGCTGGCCTCTGCTACCATCACTTGGATGTTCTATTAGGACAAAACTCTCTGGTGGCTTGTTCTGTATTAATCAAGTTCAAGCAGGACTTTTACAAATTTAATTGCCACGGCCTTAGCAAATCCCCATCCTTACTCAGATGCCTCAAAAAGGACGAAAACAATTATCTAACTTGTCGTGCTACATTGAAATCTGTTCATGTGCATAAGCGAACTCACAGGAGACAGGACAAGGCTTCAGTGTTTGCATCACTGTGTGAACAAGAAAGGTGCGCGACGAGGACGGTGGTCTTACCTCTCCATATCCACACACCACCACCTGTTTGCCTCCAAACATGACGTCAGTAGTCCTCTTCAGGCTGAGGACAGAAACACTGTTATAACACACAGGCGACCTAATATGTATTCACACTGTTTGGAGCAGAGTGGATGCGGGTGTATACACCTTGCAGCAATGCATGTTATTAAAAACAAAAAACCTGGCCTGTTTTATAATTCTAACAAGGTTCAACAGGAGATCATTTCCTACCCGTCTAAGATGGACTCTCTGCAGCAGTACAGGTTGTCAAATTTCTGCTTGGTGACTGAATCGTTGACATTCATGGCTGGAACGCAGAGTTTCCCGGCCTTGGACAGCTGATATAACCTGCACACACAAACACACACCAAAAAACATTTAAACTTTACATCAGAATACAATCAAATATGTCTCTTAATTCAATGACTGGAAGAAAGGTGGCAAATTAATCCTGCCAGGAGCAGCTGCTGCTTAAATCTTTGAAAGGATTTGTTTTATCATTTAGATTTAACTGACGTGTTTCTATTTGCGCAAATCAAGTTGAAATTTTGCTACCAGGCCACAAATATACAGTGGAGAACATATTCACCACTAGATGGTGATGTTGGCACACCACAGATTATGTAAACACTTCTTCAGTGAGAAATAAATACACAAACCAGCACATTAACAGACACATTTACAGTACCTGGTTTTATCTACCTAAAGGTGGAATGTCTCATTCATCTGGAGGTAGATCCTGTACTCCTCATCTAAACAAATACCCCCTCCCACTGGGGCTCAATCACAAACTCAGCCCTAAAATTCATTGACATGCATCTCCAAGACGACTGCACTAATAATGGGCTAGCTGGTTAGCGCATTCATGCTTACACAGCATGAATGCATATTTCTCACAGCTGTGATTTAAAAAACAAAAACACCAAACAAACAAGATCAGCATTAAATATTATCACACAGACCACATGTAAGCACAAAACCCCAGCATGCCAAACTAGTGAGAGCAGGTTGTTCGGACGTTTTTTTCCTCTCTGCAGGACGTCTATAGAGCTGCCTGCAGGCACCGTCCTTTCCGCGGTGAAGCTGGAGCCAGAACCCAGGGCAACCTGCTACTGCGGCTGCTGGCACAGAGGAGCCCACCGACAGATGGGGAGTCTTTGTATGCGTCCGTGAACAAAGATGCAAGGAAGGCTTCTTGCACAACATTCTCCCGTGGAAACGAGCTCAAAAACCTCATCAATTCCTCTGAATCCAGTTTTTTTTGGATCAACCCTATTTTGGCTAAACAGTGCAAAACAAATGCAGGCCTTTTTGTCTAATGTCAACCGTCGACTCTGAAAACCTGTGCAGGCCTCCTTTCCCAAACTCAGAGGGGACTGACCCAGAATTAATAAGGGGAACTGATGAAGACATCAATAGAATCATATTCATTTCTATATTTCCTTAGTAACAGAGAGAGGTGCAGGCTCTCACACCTGCTCTACAAGCTGGACGGTTTTCCTCTAGATCCACTCAGGAAAACGTGCAGACACTCTCAGACTATGGTTCTCCTGTGTGTGACTGAACACTCCTTGCTCCAAGTCGGCTTAAACGTTGTGTGAATTGGTCAGAATCACATCTCCCCACAACATGTACAAACTCCTGATTTGACTTCAGTACACATACAGAACGGACAACCAGTGGACCATAAAGGGATCTCTGCTGAACTTAACAAGTGTGTTGAATCAGAATGGATGAATCGACGTTTATGACACACACACACACAAAAAAAAAAAAAAAAAACTAAACTAAAAAGACACCACGTCCTACCTGTGCACACCAGTAACGCTCTCCTCTACTATGCCCTTGATCTTCTTGAACATGCTGGGATATTTTTTATAAATCCAGTGAGTCAGGTCACCACCGTCATCCAAGATCTGACGAGAAATCAGAAAGATAAGTTTTCTATGTTTGAATATGCAGAATAAATGATCTGATATAATGAATGCCCCTTTCTTCACTTCTAGCCACAGTGGTAGACAATCATCACGTAAAAATACATTTAAAAACCTACTACACAACAGATGAATGGCCTACCAATGAGGACTGTTTGATGTAAAAACCACAGAGGCAACTTTTCTGTGATAAGTTTTATTTAGATATGTAGGTGAGCTACCATGTTGGGCTGCCAGCCTTCCACATTGACACAGCGGTCGATGCACCACCAGAAGTCGTCCTCTGATTCTCCCTTCCACGCAAATACACTGAAACCTACAAAGAGAGGAAGCGTTGAATACATATTGCATACGAGTGTATGAATAACAATGGATGTGAGCATGATGGGAAAAGCGAGCGCATTAATATTTTAGGCGGCAAAAAGGAGAGAAGAAAAGGTCAGGTGCCACCACATGGGAACGCTGAGCCTCACCTCCCTCTGCCAGGGCAGCTGCCACCTCATTCTGGGTGGAGTAGATGTTGCATGCTGCCCATCTGCACTGAGCGCCCAGAGCTGACAGAGTCTCCATCAGCACCTTGGGAGAAGACGAGGGTCAAGTTTGAGTTTTCGTCGTGGCAGAAGAGAAAAATAAACAAACAAGTGTGTGAGTGTTTTGCACTGCTACTACTTACAGCAGTCTGGGCAGTGATGTGGGTGCAGCCCACAATCTTGGCACCAGCGAGGGGTTTTTCCCCCTGGGCTCGCTTCCTCAGAGCCATCAGTGCTGGCATCTCTGAAAGAAAAGGAAACACACACATACACACAAATGCACATAAGTGGATATACAGGATTGATCTGGATGATTAAGGAATTCCCATCATTTAATCCTCCTAATACTTCAAAACTAATCCATCGCCTCGTGCGGTGGAGTAGCTCGATGAGCGAGGCTCTCTGCTAGGTAATTAGAGAGTAATGTCAATGAAATACATTGAGTTTGATTTTAAATTGTGGTCACAACAGCAGTTTGGTATTTAGCTCAGTTCCCAGTTTTTAAAGCTACTGCCCGCTGGTTCACCTTGCTCAGCTATCTCGATCTCTCTGCGGCCGAAGTCGGCCTGTTTGATGTTTTTGATGCAGAAGTCGCCGTTGCCCTTGGAGTTTTTCTGCTGTTTGTCACGAGGAGATGTCTCGTCATCAGAGCTGTCTGTGTATGATGCCGCTGCAAACAAACACACACACACAGGCATTGTCAGCATGTCAACACGTCACATAGGAGGCAAAATATTGCCGCTGTAAACAAAACAAAACAAAAAAAAGTTGTAAACAGTGAATCCATGTTTAAGTACAGAATACACCAAATGTATTCTGTACCTAAACATGGATTCCCTCAGCCTCTGGTTTCATCAGAATGCATTAAACTCAAATGTGCAACTTGAATTTGTTAGTCTACAGATTTCAGGCACCACACGCTTTAATTTATCATAGAGCCGCCAGCCAAACTTTTCCCACTAAGAGCAAAACTAGCAGCTTTATCACCTCCGACTGAAGCAGAAAGTAAACACAGGATGTTATTGGACTTAAGTATTTACACTTGGATATAAAAAGAAAACATGTTTGAGTAGTATCACTGGACCTGTGATATAAACAGTCATATGCACAGTCTGCACTTTGCATTATTGTGTGGTTTCAAATGTACTGTACATTTCTATACATGGAGGTGCACAGGGTGTACTCCTCCATGAGTACAAACAGTGCATGATGCCAACATCACACACGCCTTTAAGTGCAGACAGGAAAACAAAGGTTTCAGGGTGTAAGAGGATATCCCGAATCCAATTCTCCAAGTTTTAGTTCATTACAAACAATCGATATTGATTAACAATAGCGTCACCTCATGTCCGGGGGTAACACCCATGAAGTCAAGACAATGTCTGTGCTGTGTTTTTGGCTGTACATGTAAATGATATCCTTAGAAAAAGTTCCAAAGATTTTTTTTTTTACTTGTCCTTCTTTGGGAAAATCTATGAAATTCTATGCAGAGTGCCTAAATCAGGTAAAAGCTGATGAAGTAAAACATAATTAGTGAGTTGATTTGAAATATAAAAAAAAAATCTAAATCCCCAAAACTGAAAAACAAATCATCTACCAATGGAAAAAAAATACCCTGTTGTCCTACTTCCAAAACACGTTGGGACAAAACCAGGTGAGGGAAAAAGGTTTTGCATGATGAAATTCTTCTCAAGAAACACAAAATCTAAAAAAAGCTTAAAAACATCCAAACTATCATCAGTCAGGCTCAGAAGCCTTTGCCCCGGTCTGCTTCACAGTGACAATAAACTTCAGCTACATGCTAACTCTACCTGGAACCTGTACTGTCATGTCATTATTTACAATGTACTGTAAATGTGTTGGTTCTGCTTTACAGACTAGGACCACCAGCTTTAAAAAGAACCCTAATTAAAGGATCCTAAACTAAAGTGCTTTGGGGGAAGCTGCGTGACTGGTGCTTGCTGTAGTCTCTGTACTGTGGGAGCCATCAGACAAATCAGAATCACTCCAGTGAGGGAATTATGAGGAAAGACAGGGAATCAGCCGAGGAGGAAAAAAAAAAAAAAAGCAGCACAAGGTTCTGCACTGGAGTCTGAAACATGTCAAGGAGTTCACAGTGATTAAGGTGTTAACACAGGGATCCAAAGATGTGTGACAGAGACGTCTGCTGAATGAAATAAAAGCAGACTAAGTGCACTCCTCATCATCTCAATATCTTGAAGAAAATGCAGATAATTTTTTTTAAGTGGTGATGTGAAAGCCCGAGGCAGGAGCGAGAGGTTCCTGGGGACTCTTGAGCTGGTTGGGAGGGGAGATAAAGCGCTGCGCTAGAGAAGAAGAAAAAAAACAAAGTGAAAAGAAAGAAAAAAGAAGTTATGATTTAGTGGTAGGAGACTGGGATAGATCCAAATCACACAGCAGAGAAAAGTGCACAAGTGTGCAGTTTGGAGCTAAAAATGAAATTCAGAGCTGATTTTTTTTAAGACAACTTAATGTCTCAAACAGGAATAAAGAAAGGGAAAAAACACAATGTCGCTTTCTCAGCTGACCCCAACAAGCGCCTATGAAAACACAGAGCTGTCTGCACATGTGCCAGTGGGAAGTTACAGAGCCGAAACGCCTCATCTTCTCTGAATAAAAGTACTGATGCAGGGGCTTTTCTTCCTTTTTAGCACCCCTGACCTGAGGGATCCATTATGCACATGCACTAATACTGACTGACAGTCCATGTGTCCGTTTGCCATCCATCTGTCTGTCCTAGCGCCATCATGCAGATTAATTCATCATGTTAAATGGTGTCGTTTAAAGTTACGTGGCCTGTGACTCTGACACACAGCAGGACATCAAAAGAGCCCGAGTCCAAGTGGCTTATGCAATATCGCATTTAAAAGCGACTGATAACTGAGAAGGAAAGGAAAGCCAGGATTATAGTGACCGATTTATAAAGAACCTTTGCTCCCTTGTCCCTTCTTGTTTTTGTGGTATTTGAGCAGAGCCATGTTAACCATTTCCAAATATACAGGAGTGTTGCATCAATCTACTCAAACTATGGCTACAGCTATCAGTTACATTAGTGATGAGTATTTGAGAGCTCTACACCATCAGTGTGACCCGTTTACTCCTAACCTTAACCACCTTATGTGCTTTTATTCGTTTAAACTAACTAATAATTAAACACAGCATATAATAACATAGCATTCACAGTGTCTTCGTCTTATGATTCCATAGTAGGTGAGGGAAATAGTTCTGAAAGGTCTGTGTTGTACCTCATAGATGAGGTAGCTTTGGTGTTCATGTATGTTACTGGACATGACATTTCAGCTTGAAATATATATGGTCTACACTCCTTTCCCCCCTTTTAGACTCGCCCCTGGTTGTTTCAGGCATCACTGTGATAGAAAGCGGGGCAGCTGTTGCCAGCCTTCAGCCTAATTTAAACATCATTACAGACAGAGTTGTAATAAGTGCATATGCTTTTATTTTAACTTCTGTAGCTGTTGTTTTTTGTTGTTGTTTTTTTTTTTTTAACTACAATGGACACACAAGATACACTGTGTACCATTGCACACTATTCACTGTACACATGGACACACTTTTATGTTTATTTCTCAAAAAATAAAAATACATTAGGACCACCATCTAGCTATCAAGTTTCAAGTTCAATTACGAAAGTCTCTTACACCGAAATGCTGTATCGTGAAACAATGTTATACGTTTATTTCTCACAATTTAAGAGACTTCATTTATGACAGCAGCATTTCTTTATCGTGTAGAAAAAACTAAGACTTACTGTTAGCACTTCTGCTTCATATATTAAGTAATATGTGTAATTAAACATAATCAAGTTGCAAAAATCTGAAACCAATTAAACTGAGTTCAACAATTCTGGATGAAAGAAAGCAAAAGATTAAAAAAACATTTTTTAAATAACCAAGTTGTTCGAGTTACTTGATAAATCGTTGCAGCTTGAACTCAAACTAATCATACACAGAGTGTATTGTCTCCAAATCACCTGTCTCTCCTGGTTACTCCCAATGAAAATCATAACATCATGACAATGCATACTTAAACCAAATTTACAAAACAAAGAAACCCCTTATCTATACATACAATGAAACTTGCACTGTAAGACATAAAACGACACCTTACAGTTGCTGATACAAGCTGCCAGCTTAAACTCTTTTGGCATATTTATCTTTACCAGCTTTCCAGTTAATCACCAATAGGGCCATCCTATTTGGTTTCAGCCACACCCAATGCTTCGGCACCTGCTAATCCTCTAACACAGGGCCCACAGTTTCACATAAACCCAGGGTCACAGTGTGAGAAAGAGAGCTAGAAACACAGAAGTGAAGGACAGAAGTGGTAGATAAGTCCAGTCAACCATTCATCCAGGTGGAATTCGATGGAAAATTTAACATCCCCCTGGAATATCAGATAAGCAGCAAGGTAAAGTGATTGAGTAACAGGCTATAGTTTAAGACAGGAATGCAGGTATGGCGAAAGAGAGACACTGTGATGAAGTCTGCGCTATATACTTAAACAAACAGGTCATTTTAGTCTATTTAAGATACTGCTTTAGTCTGTAGATGTCTGTCTGTGCCAACAAGGCTTGCACGGCCCTACTATATTTTGTTCAGCGTTTCTTCCACCACTGCTCGCAACTTCCCAACAAGGCCGACTTTATTTGGCTCAGTGCGAGAGCCTCTACTATGCTACCAACTTTCAAGTCTCACTCCTGTGCTCTTTGTTTCATGAGGACAAACTGAGAAGAGTGGAGCTGAGCAGGTAAGGATAACGTTACTTGAGTCGATGACAAGACATTACTGTGAGCACACTGACACCAAGAATAATAGCTATCATAATCAGGATGAGTCACCCAAACATAAAATCTGTTTACCTGAGCTGTAGCTGTCTGTGGAGGACTGGGAGATGGAGCGGGACAGAGAGCGCCGTCCGATCTTGGAGGGACGCTTGTTGAACTCCTGTTTCTGGTCTGCAAACTGGATCTGTTGGTGGAGAAGGACGCAGAAACATTCAGGCAATCGGAATTGAGCTTTGAAAAATGTATTTAAATAAAACTATTCACAAACAGGACTCACAAAGCAATTTGAAAGCCAGGAAAAGAAAACTTTGCATCTTTAATAAACTGATCGCTTTTTAGCTCAGGTTACTATAGGTTCACGTTAAGCTCCTGATTAAGAGAATGCTATCCTGAGTGAAAAATGTTTTACAGATAAGAGAAGATCCATAAAATAGATAAATAAGACAGCAATAAACTGAGAGAGAGAACAAGTTCACTATAGTCTCTGAGGAGGGAGACTGCCTTTGAGTTCACTGACTCTGAAAGATAAAAGAGACAATGAGGCTATTATCAAGCAGTGACAAGGCCACGCGAGGTGCACTAGTTCATTCTGGTTCTGTGAAAATGAGCGGGATGTGTTTGGCTATTTGCCGCTTTCAGGACACTTAACTGACCATGAGCCTCTCTTTCAGTGTTGCATTAAAGCCAATGACTTGGTGCATCATAATTCATCCAGTGATAATATTACAGCACATGAATGGCTGACTTATTCCTACAATAAAGCCACACGACAAGAACAAAAACTGCCAGTGTGTGTGTACATGCATTAAAACCTTTTTATTAGTCAGGTTGCTTTTATTAAATGAGCAATAATGGTGTCCATAAATTCATAGAAAGAAAGGCTTTTTTTACATTGCCACATGGATGTCTAATGGATGTGGCACAAGGCTAAAAAAAATAAATAAAAGCAGCTGAAAGAGCATCACTTCTTTGAGCATGTACTCATTTTTAAATAATTTTCATCCTTGCAAAAAGATATCCTTGAAAATTTTCAGGTTCTTGTATGTATGTATGTGTGTGCATGTACGAGTCAAAATACCAGGAGGCTTTGTATGTATTGACTTATTTATTCTCATAATGTGTGGAGACATTCGGTAAATTTCATGAGCGAGAGCTGCTGTTCACTCAAAAGTCACCTCTACGATCTGAAATCATCAGCAATATACACATTTCCCCCATTTTTTGCTTCGTGATCTCTGAGACATTTCTTAAGTAGAGCCCAAACCCTGGTGATTCAGCCTGGAGAATGTGCACCTTACTAAACAGGCATGGAAAGGAAAGCAATGCAGCATTAAAGCTCTCGATAAAATAGTTAAAACTCATCACAAATTATCTGGTCAGGATGCTAGCTGATTAGCTGAGCATTTCTCCTTCCATTTCAATTCCACCCAAGCACCGATACTCTCAATATCATTTTAATCTCGATAAATAACATGTCATAAGTCAGACTAATCCACTTCTCATCCATTCTTCTTACCTTTTTCACACAGCGCTCACTGCTCTCCCCACTCTTTTCCTTCTTCAACATTGCCACGTGTGTGTGTGTGGGTGGGACGAACTGCCAAGTACAGTGCGGTTTGATTCAGGGCCTTGTGCATTGACGGGACATCATCTTTCAATGATCATGTCAGTGGCTGCACCTCTTGCCCTCTGCCTCTTTTTAGCCTTTCCTTTCCTGTAAACCAGCCCAAACCGCTCCGCCCATGTGCCAACAACACAATGCAATGAATTGTTTTCCCTTCCTTTCATTTTTTCCCCTTCCCTCTCTCCTACCTCAGTATTCTTGTTTAATTGTCAATTGTTCAAGCGCAGGCTGAACCGCTGCCATCAAAACTAAGCTTTGCCCTTGCTGACCCAAGACGTGAGCCCACAAACTAAGAGCATTAAGAAAGGAAGCAGTGATAGAAAAGGACTGGAATGATCCATCTATACATCCTTATAAACTCTCTTAATGAATGGAAATGCTCGTTAGCATACAGAAGAAGAGGTTAGGTTAAAAACTACAGTGATTACAGTTAATCTTGAAAGGAAGTAATTTCGATTGATCCTTTGAGGTCCACTCTTATCAGCACTGTGATTAAAAATGGCCATCGTACAAGGAGATAAATAAATAAAAATATGAGGATTAAACTGCTGTTCTTTGGAACATAGAAGATTCCAAAACAACACAAGCAGAACAAGTCAGAACTGCTGCTTTATATTATTTACAAGGGCAGCCATTGGTGCAAACATCGCTGACCTCATGCAACCTGTAATGGGTATGCTGGTCTCGAAAGTTTATTGGATGGGAGATTAAATGAGGGGCTTTAAGAGCTCAGAGTTGCACTGAAGGATTGCAGGTCATTTTAGGAGCTGGGGATAGAGGGCTTATTGGATGTTTTTTGGGACAAGATTACCACAGGGCACAAAGGAAACAGGGGCTACTGCCAGAGAGAATGGCACAGTGGTTCACTTATTCCTGTGTAAAATGAGAACAAGCAAACAGCATGAGAAGAACAACCCAAACGTAACCCATTCAGTTCTGATTTCTATTCCCTAGCTAATCTTTGAAAAGCACAGAATTAACAGGATTTTTATTACTAAGGTATGGGGTAAGCATTGTCTAAAAGCTATTAAAACTCCTTTCCATTAAACGCATACTATATGAATGTGAATCAGTGAAAACTGTCACTTTTCCATCGCTGGCACACCTGCAATCTTATAAGGGTGAATCCAGTAATATTTATGCATCACTTCTACCATAGCTCAAGTCTATTAATCCAGTGCATGCATTAACAGACAGCCATGCACAAATTACAAGTGGACATAGTCAAGCTATAACATATGTCTCTGAGCTCGAGTCTCAATCAGAAATCAGATCTCTCACTCAGAGACTGGGTGCGAGGGGCAGAATCATAAAATTCAAAGTGGCTTATATGTGAATGACACAGCACCATTTATAGACCAATTCTGCTTGCAGTGCTAAACACCTCATCTGTGAGAAAAGGTTTAAATCTGTATTTCAGCTTGTGGCAATAAAAGTCTGCAAATAAACTCAAAGTAATGAATGAGCTGGTGCTCATCCGCGTACAATAACCCGTCAGCCAAATTCTGGTCAGGTGTTCCTGCAGCTTACTGCTCACCACGAGTGGCAATTCTGAATGAAGGGCTGTTGTTGTGAGTGATCACATACTGGTTAGATTAGAGTTGACTTTACAGTAACCTGACATGACAGTTTCTAAGATGGTCCTTCAATCTCAAATAAGAAACTATTTTCAGTTTGACCATCTCTGATTTGCATAAACATTTTATGGTCCACAGCTTAAACAAGTGTAATGAAGAAAATTGCATTTTCTTCTTTTTTTGACTAAGAATTTCATGTAAAAATGTATTCAGTATGTTTTGTTTTGCATTATTGTGAAATTCAGCTATATACTATTCAGAAATTGTCACCAATTGTGTTTTGACATCTTTTTAATGTTTAATTCTAATGAGTTTGCGGTCAAATACGGGGCTTTATAAGACTGCTTGAGGTTTTTTGTTTTTAGTCCTCAATACTGAGATGTTTTTTGATCCGTCTGTCCCAATTTCACAGCTATTGATTCATTTTGATGGTAAGAAAGGGCACTGAAAATTTCAGGTTTGTATCTTTAGTTTTTGAGATATTCATGTTCAAACAAAAAAATTGCTGCAAGTGGTTTGACAAAAGTATTTCGAAAAGTATTTGAAATAAGATGCCCACATTTCACAGCAATCATTATATAGAAGTCCAAAAATGGGACCATAATATTTTTAGGCAAAATTGGGGATGGTTGAGGTGAAGGCCCACAGTGATTTGAGATCAAAGAACCCAAAGGACACTTGTAGCTGAAGACAGTGAAAACAGCAAATGGAGTCAGCAACATGTTCCTCCTGTGCTCATATATTAGCCACTCAGGAATGGCTGTACAAGTCCTAACATATAAAAAGCTATTTTCAGAGGCAAACAGCTTTTGTGTGTCAATGTCATTCAATTTGTCAAATACCTGGAGAAGAAAGGCCACTGTATAATTCAGCATCCTCTGATTATTTACAATATATATGGCTGTAATAGTCTCTCACATAATGATCCAAGACTGGGTAAAAATGGAAGAAAAAAAATCTTGGTCGTTTTCCCACCTCACATCAGTCAACATTGATATATAATCACGATATATAGATTTAAACCAAAATGAACTTCATGAGTTTTTTGTCATAAGCTGAACATGATAAATGTACTGCAACACTGTAACCGTATTTTAAATAAATACTGTTGTAGTATATAGACAAACTGTTTCAAATTGTTGGCCACATGAAGTGCAGTACTGGGTAGTGAGGCTCATAAATGGGCCAGGTGTACGCTTTGCACTCAGCTGCTTAAAATACGACATTTTCGACCATGTTTACCGACATCGTGTCTTGTAATGTGTGTAAGCCGCCATTGTGGAAACATGTTTTCAACACAGTTTACAGTGTATACTGCTCTGCTTCTTTGTCAGACTTTAAATAGCCGAAATATCGCCACATTAATTCCTCAATAGTGTCCTAATCCTTTGAGTATCAGGTTGTATCCACTGCAGTGTCATATTTGGTAACAAAGTCGTTCGAGTTTTCAATAACAGTCTTTGTTCTCATTTTCTCTTTTATCTCACTCGAATTCCTAATATACTGTAGTGTGTAGCAGCCCAAACGTTAGCACATGTGCTGACTATTCTCACTGTCATTGGCCTTCAGTGTTGTCAGTAAAAAAACATGGATTTGGATGAGCTCCATGCAGTTTATATTGACCTTGTTTTATAATGTCATCTTGGAAAGTTTTTTGCACGATAATTATTTGTATCGTTTTATCACCTGGCTCTATAAGAATCAATCACTTTTTTATATTAGGTTTTCTTTCAGACAGCACCGGCACTGCTGCAGAGCTTCAGCATGTTTGCAGGTTGCGACACTGGAAGAGCCATAAACGTGGAGTTCGTGTTGTGATGTGGGTTGTACGCAGGTAATCAAAATATTTCAGACTAATCTTCCTTAAGCAACAATGTTCATCTCTTGGCTTTCCCCTCCATGACATTCCTAATCTTCCACTTTCTATCCAGCTTTCACACCCTAGCTAGCTAATGATTTATGAATAAATCCTGTTCAATATTCAGCACTTGCCCACATGGGACACAATCATGTATCCGGCAGTGACCATGAGCCACCAATACAACCACAGAAGAAAGGGGAGGAGGAGCACTTGGTATGCACTTGTTTTCTAGCAGTCGCTTATATAGACGCATGTGCACAATGAGGAAAAGAGATGAAAAGAGCTCTATTTAAAGCCCTGTGCTCCTTTGTTGCAAGTGTCTTTGAATGGGCTATTCCAATTCAGTATAAGATGCTAGTGAGCTCTTGTGCTGAATTGGACAGACACAGATGCAGCATCGTTTTATATGTTTGTGCTCGCTGGAGGACAAATATAATCTTTCCAGTCGTTTAGCAGAGTGGGGTTGGGGTGGAGGCATAAGCTTAACTCCTAATAATCTATAACCCCTTAACTCTAAATGGAAGCCCTAAAGTGCTGCGAAGCGTCCGTGCTGGAATACATCTGACATCTAACATCAGAGATCAAACACGCAGGCTTTATGCCCCATCTGTTTATGTAATTCATATAGCGATACCCACAATGAAACCATAAATATCACAACATCTAAATCCTGGCTCCTGGCATATTCAGCTGGGCTCTGCAGCCCTCTGGAAATGACAGATTTGTTTTAGATTTGTGGTAAGACGACATGTTTTAGAACTGGCTGGGGGGGGAATCTCCCGTTGAACACAGTCAACAAGCTAGCCAAGGGAACTGTGGTGCAGCGCAAAGAACATCTAGGCTGGCCTCGTGAAAAAACAGAGACCCCACTGGGAGAGAGAAAATGAAAACAGACACAGATGCAGCATCAGATCTGACGAGATATGGTACTGTTTGATTTCCCCACAAACACCGTGGATTCATCTCATCCTGCTAGACTATCAGACATTTGAAGTGACAAGTGACTTGACAAACATGCTCTGTTATTAATCACAGAGGTGAAGATAGTAATATTTAGCACTTATGAATACACTGTAAAAAAAAAAAAAAACCACATTTGTCATGTTTTTGTATACAAATACACTTTGAAGATATACAACATATCAATACAACAGTGCCCTTGCCTTATACCTGCTTTGGCTTGTGAATGTCAATAAGAGGATTTACAGCTCTTTAAGGTACAGCTATACTCTGACATTTATGTTGTTAGTATTAATCTTTACCTTCTTTAGGGGTCACTACAGGAAATCATCTGCCTCCATTTCAACCTATCCCTAGCATCCTCTTGTCACGCCAACCCCCTTCACCTTCCATCCTACCTCATAGCTTCATCTTTTCCATCCAGATGTCTGCTATCTGCTCTGCACATTTCCAAACTCAGCTTTGCCTCTATTTGCATCTAAACCGCTCAACCTGAGCTTTCCCTCTGATGTACTCATTTCTAATCCTTTCCATCCTAGCCGTTCCGAACAAAACCTTGGGAGGATACCCTGCCACATCCATCATATCCATACATCATAAACCACCATCATAGCAAGTCTCACTGCCATCTCTTAAACATGCCCTTTAACCTCGGTACCGTTTGTTACGAATAACGCCAACGCTCTTCTCCAACCCCTCCACCTGCCTGCACTCTCTTCTTCACCTCTCGTGCTCATCTGTAGCTTTGGATGGTTGACCAGCCGAAGTCATCCACCGTCAGTCCAGAGCATATCTCCACCTGTTCCCTCCTCTACAGATAACAGTATAGTCTGCAAACATAACAGTCAATGGAAACTCCTGCCTGAGATCACCTGTTAACCTGAGATGTTGCTATATTTAATATTTTTCTCAAAGAGTTGGATGAAATGTTACTGAAGCACCTCAGGTAAAAAAAAAAAATCATGCCTTTATAAAAAGGGAGAAACAGGAAGAAGTTACTCCTTATTATGATTCATTTGGACAAGGTTTTATCTTTAAAAGAACCTATAATATTCACTTCACACACCATATTGTTATTCTCTGATTCTAGTAGAGTAACTTGGCATGATTCACAGTTAAAAATTATCATCATTTATCTTTTGGGGCCTTGGAGGATTTTTTTTAGTTCACCCGCTCTCAAAAACCCCCCCAAAAAACCCAAAAAACATTTATGCCCTATCCTACTCTCTTCCTCTCTCTCAAACACCACACTCACTTTTAAGCAAGCTTTCTTCTGACTGGCACAGAAGGTCAGAACAGCTGGTGTTTTTTTGTTTGAGGGAAAGAAAATACACCCATGCTCACTGAAGTCTTGAGTACAGCAGGCTTTTCAGCTCCAGCAGCAGGAGGAAAAAAAATGCCTCTTTTAACCAGTTTGGTTGTTTTTTGGTATGAAAGCTGCAAAAGATGAGAGACACCAGCTAACTACCTTAAAAAAACGGCACCCTGCAATTTTGAATAAAAACACATAAATAAGCCAATAAAGAGACCAAGCACAAACCAAAGCTAAAAGCTTGGCTCTAACTGCTAAGTGGCTTGTCACTTAATATTTTTGTAATACATTTCTGCTTAGAACAAAGCACGGAGCAAGTGCAAAATGCCAAGCTCTGCACTCTGTCTTTGGCATCACTCCACCAAGGAAAACTTCTTATAAAATTAATGTTTAGCCATTTCTGAGTATTTCAAGGAATTCTAGACGAAAGCTTTAAAGATTAATTTGATGTTTAGTCACACATAACACGTATGCCTTGAACAAGGACTTTAAATCAGCAGTGAGGTAACGGGACAATGACTGTGCAGCCTTTGCCACTGATTGATAAGCCAACAGGAAGGGAGGGAGGGCTTATTCGGCATCCCCCCAACACCTGATAACTGTGGGGAGCCACAGAGTCCTGCCCAATATGCCTTTTTGTGTGCGTGTGTGGGAGTACAAAATGTTCCCTTTGGCTGAAAGAACCTGAGGTACTTCAGGTTCATCAGGAATTTTCCCAGCTTAGAAATGCCTTTTCAGGGCAACACAAGAATCAGATGTGATGGTTCAACATTTTAAAAGGCAGTAAGTCTGTGTTGACCATTTCATAAACCAAAATATCTTTATGCTTCATAAATGAAACCCAGATTAACAAAATTGGTTTCAAAATACTGATGGCCCTCAGCGCTATCCCTCAGCCTTTTAGGAGAAGCACCTATGTTACACATTAAAACAGCGGTCCCCAACCCCCGGGCCTCGGACCGGTACCGGTCCGTGAGTCGTTTGGTACCGGGCCGCGAGAGTTGAGGCTCAGGTGTGAAATGTATGGTTTCCAGGGTTTTTATCGGTTTTCAGCGTTATTTTGTTATCGTTTTTATCGTTAACTTGGTTTTCCTGGGTCTTTTCACATGTGTTATGAATAAATCTTCTTTTTTTCGGTACTAGTTTTATTTTGTTGTATTTATCCGCGACACCTTAAAGGCCGGCCCGTGAAAATATTGTCGGGCATAAACCGGTCCGTGGCGCAAAAAAGGTTGGAGACCGCTGCATTAGAAAATCGTAGGTCATATCTTTCTCAAGTTATCACATTCACATGATTTTCAGAAAACATGACAATGATGTCACTGAGATTCAAACTTTATTATCAATATGGAAATCTTATCTTGTTCTGAGCTGAACACGATAACTGCCCACCCGGTATAGTGTCGACAATACCCTATCAGCCTTTTTTATAGCTGAAGGATAAAAATTAAGTACTTCGATGCTGCTGATTTTTCTGTCTCAGGATGAAAACTTTGTAGGGTCATAAAAAATAAATCAATAAAATGTATTCTTTGTCTGAAAAATCCTGCATGAAGGCTAAAATTCTAGTGGCAATTAATCAAATTCAACTGAGACTTTAGACAGAGACTGTTGTGTGCACTCAGGTGAAATGGACACTAGTTTTTCCAACAAGGAAAAATATTTCACAAATAAAGGCTGTGTGTGTACGCAGCTGTGACTGTAGGGACACAAGCTGGCATGCTATGCTACACAATGCAAAACATACAGTGATGTCTTCACAGCTGTGTTACTGAAGGCTCTGCATGCAAATTTCTTCTAAAAACATTCGAGTTCCCGTAAATCAGATGTTTGGCTAGAAACGAGAACAAAGCAAGCAGCTCTTTCGATGAGCCGTGTGTATGGTTTGGCAGCTTGAGTTTTGTTTTAGTTTTTTTGTTTTTTCCAAGGTGGCTTCAGACCAGAAGAGATCAAATCTTCTGTTTTTTCCGAACCATTGATCTCTGTCACACGGCGGGGTAATGGGCTGGAGCGGTTGGAGCGGTGACCCCTGCAGCAACGACCGCACTGAACTTACCGAGTTGTACTGTGGACTTTTATTAGAAAGTAACCATCTCACGTTCAATTGCTAACTTGCTTGGGAAGGATTCAAACCTTATGGCACCTCTATTACACGGCCCACAAGATTGCCTCATTGGCACACATGAGATAAAATTGTCAGCCTATCCAGATCTCATCAGCATACGGTGGTGGATGTTCATTTCCCATCCGACCTGCTTCAGGTGCTAACTGACGTGAATAATAAACAGATACGGAGCCTCTTGTCTCACGGTGTGAGGCTTCTACACAGATTGGCATGTGTTCCAAAATGAGTAATCCTAAGTGAGAGACAGAAGGACACAGACAGAGAGGAGTATGCTAACAAACACTAATGTGAAGGTAATGTACTAGAAAGAAAATTGAAATTTAATGATGATCACAGGGAAAATTGGCCAGCTCACGTTGGCTCCATTTGCCAGGATCGGTGCTGCAAAAGTTCTTTTTATTGTGCCTTTTTTTTTCTTACAGTGGCACAATTTGCAATCACCAATTGCAATGAACTGGTCTGTTTTTTTTACACTTATTTATTTTTTGCTTTGCATCTGTGTGGACACTTGTCAGTCCGTTCTCCAATCTGGTGTCAAATCTTGCCTTCAAACTGCACGTGTCATCATCTATAAAAGTTTTAGCCACATCAGGAACAGAAAGAGAGGCAGGGGCTGAGTGAGGAAGAGGAGTGGGTATATAAAGGATTGAGGCAAAAGAAGACTTGAGCCCCGTCTCTCATAATTGAAGTCTTATTCACTCACTCCCACATAACCTGTCAATTTTTATCGCCTCATTGCAGCTGTTCAAACTGCCAACCATCTATAATTACCACTCTAAAAATACATGATGCTGACCAAATAATCACAAACCAGCTTAAAACCTTGTAGATGATCATGGGCCATATCATTTAATGCTCCTCCACCTAAAACCAAAGAGCCATTGTTCTCAGGGAGCAAACAGTGAATGTTTGTGTCAGAGATACTGAGACCCCATGTGTGGTCATCTGAATGACACTGTTGGATTGTGGGCATCCCCAAAATGGATAAAACTCACCCAACAGCTCCGATGAGTATTTAACAGTATAACAGTTATAATTGTATGCAGGTTTTCAAATACAGCTATACTGGTAAACAAGTAAAAACACCCAGTGTGCACATTGCAAGCTTTTTGGAAGGGTGGATAACCCAAGCAAGTTTTAAGTATCCTGGGATCTTGTTAATGAGTGATAGGAAGGTGGAGCGACAGGTGGAAGTGTGTATTGCTGCAATATCAGCAGTAATGCGGGCACTGTACCAGATTGCTGTGGTGAACAGAGAGCTGATCTGGAGGTCAAAATTCTCCCTGAGGTCTGCACTCGCCCGGCTGAGAAGAGACAGCAGGATAGACGCAGGACTATATTGCTCATTTGGTCTGGGAGTGGCCCACAATCCCCTAGGATGAACCTGATGTACTGCTAGGAAAAAGGGTGCATGGAATACCCTCCTCAGCCTGCTACCAAAGCAAGCCAACTTCGGATGAGGGGAAGAAAACAGACATTTATTTAGAAACTTCCAGCAGGATCATGAGGAGACTTGTAGAGTTAATATGTTAGGGTGCCGTTATAATTATGGGGATCCACATTTGATAAATATTCAAGATGTGAATTTAAGGGTTTCAAGTATGGACACACTTTTAAGTACTTTTATTACACCATAAAAAGTCACACACAGATTGAGCCTCAGACTGAAGGGACGTGTGTATATATTACAATTATAGCAACAGTAAAACAGTATAATTGCTAGACTGTTTTAGTCTGGTTGACGGGTTCTCCTATGAACATTTACCAGCATATGCTATCGCCACCTGTTTGTTTATTTAGAGGCTCTAAGGCACCCTTCATCCTTCTTTTAGTACCCACAGCTTGCCAGCACAAGCAACCATAAGCCAGGACACACTTAGCTCCTCCACTGATATATTAGCAATCACTGATGATTGAAGTGACAGTGACTGACATATTTCCTACCCCTAGTGTCTATGTAAAAGAAAGAAGGTAAACACTTGAGGTAACCTAAGCTAGGCCTGTAGAAGCCTGATGCATAGTCCTTTGAGAGGAAACCCAAGAGGAGAAGAGGGAAGGAAGTATTCTCCATAAGGCCAGTAGGAAACTTGCTGTTTATACCTCCTTTGCTGTTGCTCTTCTCTGGGGGAAATCTCAATTGCTTCAAATGTATATGTGTGCTGAGATTTTTACAGAAGTCATATCCTGATATTATAGCAAGTTATATTTTACCACCATAAAACAGAAGAAAATGAACAGTTTGCTAATTATAGTTTTTGAGAGGTATATGAATAGCGGACTTGTCTTAGCCAAACACAAGTTTTAAGCAAAACATTATAATAAAACAGCAGCCTGGGCAGGACGGAGGAAGGGAAACATGAGCATGAAGCATTACAGCAGTGACTTTAGGAATTAAATTCTTGCTTATGGTGTCTTTTAATGATGCAATCTACACAAATCCTTGAAAGATCGCATGCTCATTTCAACACCTTACCAGGTACCAAAGCTTTGTGATCGTTGTTCCATAGTGCTGGACTGGCTATCAGGTTTTTATGTCATAATAACATAATTATAGGTGATGATGACTGAACAAAGTTCAAAGGAGAAAACAAGCGGATCAGATCAAACTAAGAGCAAGGATGACTTCTCTTAAATCAAAGTGCTAGAGAGCTTTTAATAGCTTTGTTTAAATGTCTGCCATAAGGTCTGGAAAACTGAGTGGTGACATTTAAAAAAAAAAGGAAAGCAAAAAAGGAACATGTCCTGTTAACAGCTTAATGCACCACACAAATATCTGGTAATGTCCTCAAAACCAAATCCTAAAAGTGCTTCTGTCAGACTGTCCCCAATCTGGGAGTCATTTAGTTAAAAGTAGAGACTTTAACTCAGAGTTAAAAACAGTAGGAACCCTACCCATGTGCCAAACGTTGTAAAAGCAAAATGCTCATGCATACAATATAATCTAATATTAAAATTAACCCAAATGCTCCCTATATATTACAAAAAGAAATATCTTGTAAAACTGATCTGCATCTGCAACAACTCATGCAATGTGGTCAAAAACATTTATAGGTAATTATTATGTGTGTAAATGGTCCTTTGGGGAAATGTAGTTTTTGAATGCCACAAGCTTGGGCATCCATCTCTTAGTCACTTAACACAGGTAATAATCCAACAGGGCTGGACACTAGAATATCAAACACAGTACTGATACCCAGGAAAATGCATACATCAGTACATGAATGTTAACTTATTAGACAACAAGTTAATGGCAAAAAGCTAATGTGGATATTAGATGAAGGTACTTCTGACTGCTCCCTTATTTCCACAGAGGTTGCAACAGTGGGTGGATCCATATGTTTCATTTGGCACAGATCTTATGCCAGATGCGCTTCCTGATGCAAACCTGCCAATTATCCATGCTTGGGACTGGTGATGTGCCAAAAAATAATAATCTGCCACAAAGTGATTCCCAATGTTTCTGGGTTTTTTTTTTTATTATCTAATATATTTGCTCACATTTCAAAATAGGCTCTACTTAGCATGACTTATTAAGGCAGTATACATAAAATGAAGAAATGATCTTCAAGTATCTCTATGGCTCCGACTTGTTGTCCCTACCATTGTGATCTACATTATAATCAATTGGGTCCTTTATGGCCACTTAAAATATCTTTATAGAACCGTTTTGTTATATTCATTCAAATTGCTGCTCTCTTCTTGGCCAGAACGCCTCTGAAAAAGACATTTTTAATGTCAATGATAATGTTTACGTGATTAATGTCACTTTGCTAAGAACTGATTACAGCTTGAATATTGTGAAAGGTATCTATGTTCTGGCTCATAATGGCATCTAATCATTAATGAGAGATCTGTTTGACATGTATTTGACAGATTACAGACCAACAAGTAATTTACAACCGTTTTTCACAAGCACTGGAAATCACTTTTTGGCACAACACCTGGCACCAGGAGTACACTAGCTTGTGACTCACAATTAATGGTAATTGCTAGGAGTTAGGTGGCTAACATTAATATGTGTACCAGCAAGGTTAACGTTTTTGATAACTGTTCAATACTTTTATGACCTCTTGATATTCCTTGTATAATGTCGTGGATGTCAGCTACTTCAGTGATGGGAGCAGCTGTGTGTCTGCCTGTGTGCTGAAGCACTCTGAAGTTGTGTCAACAGGAGGAGGCAAAGACAGCAATGTTGTCAGTACTGTTGCCTAAGAGTATCTAATGAGACAGTAATTTTAGTATTGGGAGAAGAATTGGGTTTTTTTGTACATCCCATTTCATAAAAAACAGCTATGTGTAAAACCAACACCAGGTCTGTACTGCAGATTGTCTTTAAAAAAGAAAAGAAAAAATGCTTCTTCTCCAAGCCAAGATAACCATGATGATATTATCAAGTTCACATTTTTTCATAACTTTGCTAAGCAACTCCAGTAATTTAATACATATGTTGGAATCCACCTCCATTCATTCACATTCACTGACACACAGAAGCATGCTGGCATTCATAACAACGTCTCTCCATTGAGCTCCTAAATTATTCGCAGATACACACGAGCAGTGTGTCACTATAAAGAAGCCAAAGAGCTGTCAAGACACCTTGGAGGAAACACGTATTGTTACAACATCTTGTTAACAGTGTGTTTTGGCCTTGGTTCTTAAAGCAGAGGAAGTCCTTCGGGCTTTCATGAAGTCTACTAGACAAAGCAACGGATGTCTTGCTTTGCAGCACTCCGTAGAGGACATGCAGTCCTAAAGGAAGCAACTAAAAAGAGACCATAAATGATTCTCTCTTTTTACTCCGTTCTTGTTACAACTCTTCCTCCGTAAACAATCTTGATTCAGAGTGAAGCTGACCACAGTTTATTATGTGCTTGTTTTTAAGATGCTCTTGGATGCCACATGTAAGAGCTGTGGACATGCTTCTCAGTGGTTTTACTTGCTATTCTTGGATTACTATTGTGTTTGTGTAGAAGAAAACCTATAATAGACTGCAGCAGACAGAGAGGTGTCGACAATATTTTAAAAATATATTTTCCTTCTTATGTCGCTCTCCCTCTCTTTTCACAACTTCCCTGCCTCTGTAATTGAAGTGAGATCAAACACAGCCCACAGCTTGGCTGGATTACAGCAGCCTCAGATTCAAGTCAAACTGCACTGACGGACAAGTCTTTAAAAAAAGAAAATTAAAAAATTAAACATAATTTTTCCATTCTTTTTCTATTATTTTCACAACATCTACACTGAACCATCACAGTTTATCCACCTTGTGAACAATGTTATCAACCAGACAGAGCTAACAGGTGGCTGGATCTTCAAGCACGCACAACGCTGCAGACTGACATTTCGGCTGACAACTGAGGCTGTTGAAGACAGCTCGGTCTGTCATACACCCAGGCTGCGCTACCGCTGGATCGCACGCAAGCAGCAGACCGTCTGTCGATCTTTGCTCGGCCTTCAGGGAGGTAACATCTGCGTAAAAGGGTGCCATCAGTCTCATCTTTGCCTGATGTTCAAATACTGTGCAATGTTGCATGTCACTGGCACTTCCATAGACAAAAGTTAAGTTACTGACCAACATGTTTAACAGGCATGAAAGGAGGAGTCCATTTTGCTTTTGTAATGAGAAACTGCCTTTGTCAGAGTAAAATTAGAGGCAACGGAGTAGGGTTTCTTACCCATGCATAGATTTTTCTACAAAAAATGAAAAAAAGAGAAAACAATAGTTGGAGAGAACAACCTGCACCATGGAGCAAAACAATAACCATCTGAAAAACAAGCCTGTGGCTAAGATCGTGTCTGAACTCACGCCACAGGAAAGGCCAGACACAAAAACCGGGGCAGAACTCTGGCAGAGACGCCTGGCTTTTACTGAAATGGCTCTGTAGTCAGCAAGCTCTGGCAAAGCAGAAGCAGACACACAAACCAGACAAGCAAGTAAAAGGCAAAGAAACCATTGAGACTGACTGCAAGGGGAGAAAAAAAATACAGAAGAAGAAGAAGGAAAAAACAGAAGTGGACACAAACTCTCTGTGATGCTCACATCACAGAAAGAGATCAAGGATATTCATGAACCAGCTCTTATGTCCAAGCAGCATCGTCTGAGGCTAAAAACAATGAAGCCAATATAGTTAAAATGTCACTTAAGGAGTGAATCCTCATAAGATCCCATGTTATTACTTTATAGGATTAATGCCCATGTTACCGCCTGAATGAAAAAAAAAAAACAGTTACAACATTCATGAAAATTGTCTGGGACTGACTTGTTTTTTTAAACACTACATTTCCTTCACCAAAAGGATCTGTATTAAAGCTTAAAAGATACACATTATTGGGGGTGTGGTCACTTTAATCAACTAGCAGGTGGCCAGAAGTCAAACAGCTTCTCGTTGTGTTATGCTGCCATACAGTGTATTGACACACCTAGGGTCCACCTAGCTAGACGAGCTTGCTAGTATTAGCTAATAACAGCACAGCATACCAAGCAAAGTCAGGTGCACCTGTCCACATCTAATCAGTCAATCACATGGCAGAAAGTAGTGTATTTAGGCATGTGGACACAGTCAGGACGAGCTGCTGAAGTTCAAACTGAGCGTCAGAAAGGAGAAGAAAGGTTACTCAAGTAACTTTGAACATAGCATGATTGCTGGTGACAGATGGACTGGTCTGAGTATTTCAGAAACTACTGATTTACTGGGATTTTCCAACACAAACATCTCTAGGGTTTACAGAGAATGGTCTGTCCAGTGAGCAGCAGTTCACTGTGAGAAAATGCCTCGGCGTAAGAGGTTTGAGGAGAATGACCAGACTGCTGACAGATAGGCAACAGTAAGTCAAATAACCCATCGTTGCAATCAGGGCACGCAGAAGAGCATCTCTGAATGCAAAACATGTAAAATGTTGAAGCAGCAGAAGACCACACCAGGTACTGATTCTGTGGGCTAAGATCATGAAACAGTGGCTGCAGCTCACCAAAATTGGAGAAAAAAAGAAAACTAAAAGTGCTGCCCTGTCCTAATGTCTGCTGCAACATTCAGATGGTAAAGACAGAATTTGTCATCAATAACATGAAAACATGGATCCATCCTGCCTTGTATAAAAAAAAAAAAATTGTACCCATTCAGGTGGTGGTTTTATTACTTTCCTTTCACCCAATTGTAGATTCCTGCTCTGAGCAATCAGGAGGAAAAAATATGAAGGAAGGAAGCAAGCTAGCGTGAGGTGGTGTGTATAAGGATATGTTTCAGAATCAGAGCACAGTGTGCTGCCCTGAGGTTGCCTATGATGTAAGAATGCCCCCTCTGATTTATACACACAGACAAGTGCTCAGACTGTAAATAAAAAGGCACACATACGCACACTCATGCGCCCACCATTACCGTGCATACACTTGGCAGCTACTGAGACAACATGCAATTACCAATGGGCTAGCACGTGCCCACACACACAGTATGTATATGTTGGTAGAGGCTTTGTGCAGCCACGTCAGCAGCAGAGAAAGCCATCTTAAGCTCGTCACTCAAGCCTATTTGCAGCATCAGCACATACTGTGTCCCAAAAAAGTAAAGATGCATTATGTAGATGAACAGCTAGCAGCTACGTACCTGGTACTTTAGCAAATTGTTGTTCTTTTTTTATTTGTTAATCAGTATTAAAATTGACATGAACACAAATGTCTGTAGAAATGTTAGTTTAATCCATTGCAAAAGGAGATGTTTGAGTCTAGACTCCATCAGGGGACCAACTCACTTCTCGCTCTCTTTTTCTTTTTCTTTTTTTCAAAAATGGAAATATTAAAATAAAAAACACCCAGAGACAACTCATACTGTGAATTGGTTCTGCAGAAACAAAACTGAATGGACCTGAACTGTAATTCAAACTTTTCACCAGGATGAAACTGTACAAGAGTAGAGGGAGCTGTGGGTATTTTTGATCTGGGTGCATCTTTAAGAGGGACATGTAGTGCTTATTCAATTGTTTCTAATGACAGTGCCTCATTGGTAGATAAGCTACATGCACCAACAGTGCAATGAAGCACTGTGTGTCTTTTCTGTTGCAAGCTTTTACTCCCCCAACCCCCAACACCCCAGGTCCTAAAGAGGGGAGAAATGTCCTTTGACTGGACAGACACTGACCTAGCTGTCCAATCACTTTGGAGAAATGAGGGGCAAACGTTACATACATCACCTGTGAGAACCAACTTGTAGCTGTATAACAACGGAAAACCTATTCTGCAACTCTCCAAATATTCCCACATGTCAACTGACACCCCAGGATTACCACAAGAATTATATGATTACACTACTGTTTGGGAGAACGTTTTGTTTGCTGTGGATCTGCAGCAGCAGTTAGACAGTACTCATATCACTGACAGGGGATGTTCTGTATTAAAGCAATCCAAGTTTCTTAGTTTAAAAAAAGGAATAATTATTATGTCCTCAAAGTTAAGTGTTATCAATACATTTCATCTATGTTTTATCTTTTTTTTTTTTAAGTATGTTTATTGAGATTTTTTGATATAAGGAAAAAAAGAGACAAACAAAACCCAAAAAACAACAGACAACACAACAGCAAGGGCTAAAACACACAAATAAGACAAAAGATTACACTGCAAAGACAAAAATACTACTTCAACACTAGCAATAAACAGAAATAAAACGCTAAGGTGGTATATTTTATCTAATGATATAACATTATATTTATAACACACCAACACTGTCACTAAATGTCATAAATGCTGCCATAAGATGGAGTCTGTCTGCTATCACTCTGCAATTGAATGGGATTAAGTTGGCAATTTTGCAAGCAATCCGTTTGTGATAATACAGCAATTGACCGGTATATCATTTAAAAAATAAAAAAAATTAAATTAAATTAAAAAAAAAATAAAAAAAATAAAAATCACACACCTTTTGCTGTCTGCATAGACTGAAATTTACATTTTGGCTAAACAAGCTTTGCAGAAATTGCTGTCAGGCAGTGGAAAGCTCTGGTTTGCTGTCCAAGTGCAACATGACATAAAAAAAAAAGTTTTTTCTATTGCCTACAAACTGTGCATGAGAATCAGAATTCAAATCTTTAAAAATAAAATAACATAAAAAACAAATAATAATAATAATAATAATAATAATAATAATAATAATAATGGGAGGATTACTGAATGAGCCTACTTCCTTTTGAATGCTTCTCTCTTACTGCTACTGCCTGAAATGATCCCAGTGCTGCTATAAAACTATGGAAAGTATGCAGGGCCATCTACACCGAGCACTCCCCACTAAAACAATCGCTGTCCTTCTGATATGGTCTGATAGTCACAGTAAAAACCCAGGGACACTGATACTGGAGGAGAACAGGCAATGAATGATGGGGCTTAGTGACAGATTAAACCCTACCTGCTTACTTAACAGAGACGGGGGAGAGAGGACACATGCAGGCCTTTCTGGAACTTTTTTCTTCTTTCACATGACTCTTGTGATGGTGGTGGTGGTGGTGGCTTTCACATGTCCTTTAAAGAAACGTTTTGCTGTGTCGCTGATTTTAAATGCCATATTTTACTTGCAGTGACCACCAGAAACATTACTGATAAACTTTTGAGTCTTCAGCCCAAACTGACAAAGCAAAATATTCTGATTTAAAAAAACAAAAACAAAAAAAAAACAAAAAAACTGTTAGACTTTGTTAATTAAAAACAGGCAAATTCAAATCATATCTAATTAAGAGAAGAAATACTGTATTGAGGCATTGTGGCATTAAATAGAAAAGATTTTCTATTATTAAAAAATCTCACTGAGTCTAATTATAGTCTTTATCTATCTCACACGCACAGTCCCAAAATTCAGTTGTGTAACAGGGTCTTTTTTTCCTACGTCACTTTTTCACTACGTCAATCAAACTAGGGCACGGTTTGGTGCCCAAAGGCTTCACACTCCCATTCAATGGCTGTGGTCAAATAACCTCCATTCACAGAGAAGACCAAGCCATCAATATTACTATTGATCAGCTCATTTAATAATCAATTGTTTCTACTCTGACTATGTGGCTCTCACATCTGAGAGAAAACAAACCGCGACAATCGACAAATGATGACTAAGTGATGCATCAAAACTGTGTCTGTGGCCTTTTTAGCAAATTAAAGAGCAAACTGTATCTGCTGCCTTTATACAGATCCATCTCCAGTCTACTTTTTTTAAGCCACTGCAGGGTCGATAAATGCCACCATTAGAAAGAAACATAATTTAACATTAACCAATAATCAATTAAGTAATTATATATAATAATTTTTCCCACGAGCTTGAAAGCAACACCACACACTTTTAGAATACGCCGCAACAAATCTCAAAAATTAAGTGATTCGTCTCTGGAAATGTGTGTTTGTGTTTTGTCTTCCCTCTTTTTGAAATGCTAAAAATAGCAGCAGCTCCCTGTGGGGAAGGTATAATTACATCAAAAGCACACAGTAGGGGGTGGTGCTGCTCTATTTTTGAATAAACCCATTATGGGGGTCGATGATCTATGTTTAATTAGGATTGTGGAGCAATTTCTTCATTGGTTATTAGGCTGGATTTGTCTTTATAAATTAATCCCACTAACAACAAAACCTGCACAGCAGCAAACAACATGAAATATGAGGAAAGCTGGTGTTTAAAGCTATTCCAAGAAGGAGGTTTTTTCCCCATATATCGCCTATGCAAATAATTATCATATGACTCTGTAGTTTCCCCGAGCTATAGGTAACATTTTAGCATCATTCAGCTTATTGTTTGGGTTTTACACCCTGGAGTTTTGCCATTTTAGTCAATGATTGCTAAAAGACCACAAATCAAATACTAAAACACAACTGAAGAGGGCTATCTGTTCAAACAGTACTATTCAAACAGCAGTTTGTTAGCAATACCATCTTTACATGATGTGCCTGACTTAACTAAGTAAAGAACATTACTTCTGCTCATATCAATGAAATTTCCTTAGCTCAAATGTAATAAAGTGTACATCTAGAAGTGGATTTATACATCCATTATCCAGCTCCAAGGTGATTCAAGCTTTAGCAGCCATTGTCTCTCTCTGCCAAGAGTTGGTGGTTTTGTCTAACTAATAGGAAGCTGGATAGACAGATGGGTGTGTAGGGGCTCATTTCAGGCTTTGTGAAGGCCTTTTGTGAGGCAGCACTTTTTGAGCACAATGTTGTTCCTTTGTTCCCTTGCAATGCTCAAGCACAGAGCGTTCGCTGTATTGCTGGGAGGTGCAACCAGAAATGTACACTACTTATTTTGTTTTTGTTAGTTTAAATTAGTGCTGTAACAAAAGGAGATTTTCATTTTGATATTACTGTATGATCAGCAAAATAACAATATTTTCACAGAATCAACAGAAAATTAAAGGGAAGTAGTGGTTTCATGTCTTTAAGCATGCCTGGGTTCTTCGACACAGCCTGAACTCTCTTAGAAAGCTTTCTTCTAAGATCCCACGCTGCTTCAATAATGGTGAGGTCTGGGCTTTGCTGAGGCCAATCCATCACTGATGGTACATTTTTCTACCCAGCATAGGCAGTTTGTGTGGAATCACTGTCATGGTGAAAAATCAAGCATCTATAGACATTTGCTGCTATAGCACTTTCCTGATCTCTTCTGTACATATTAATGATGATTTGAACCAAAACGTTCAAAAATCTGGATTCATCACTCCACAAGAACTGCTGCCACTGATTTTCAGTCCAGTTCCAGGGTAATTTGATATACCTTTGTGTCTTTTATCAGTTTCCCTTCATTAAGAATGGCTTGTTCACAGACACCCTTCAGCTAAGACCATTTCTGACGAGCATTCAATAAAGAGCAGCTTGATCTACTAAATGACCAGATCTAAAATAGTTCTGCCCTCCATGGCGAGATACGCCAAGTTTTTGAACAACAGCTTTTTGGGAATCACCTTGTTGGTGCAAAATACTACTTTATGCCTGTCAAACATTTTCATCTTTGGTATTTTCAGTTAAAGAACTGGAACAAGTGAAGTGTTTTGTCAGTTATGTGTAGACAACAATGGTTCATCCCTTGAGTTAGGTTCCTTTTTTATGCTTGAATGATTCATGGGTCAGTGTTAAGTGGCTTAAAGACAGACAAAAAAAATCCCAATGAGAATTGTCATCTGAAACTCAGCGAAAAAGTAGCTAATGTGCAAACAAAGAACAATTGCTCAATATCTCTTTAAAGGTGACAAGAAAGTCTGGCTTTCTTGCAATATATCAAGAAATAACAGGTGACTCGGACAACTTTTTTTAAACCACTGTACAGTTCCTTATACTACTGCTTCTTACAACAGAATTAAAATAAAAATAACAAAATAAAAACACTAAATAACAAAAACAGACTCTTGGATTCAATATTTATATTGTTAGTTTGCTTTTTTTTCCCCCTTCTCTTTAAAACTAAGTAAATCATACAGCATAGAAAGCTCCCAAATTTAGTGATGAAGCCTCTCTCAGCTCCTAACAGGTTGTTTTTGTCTAGCCAACATTACCCAGCATGCCCCTGTGGTGTAATTTTGAAAACATACAATTATAGGTGTTACAAAGTGTCTGCCATGGTGTTTGTTCTGTTACAGTTTTACTTGTATGTGACTGACTGCAGTGTTAAAGTTAGAACCATAAGTAAGAAAGTTTACATAGTCGACAATATTACAGATTTCTGTTTTCCATTAAAGAGCCACAAGAACCTTGCATAATTTATAGCGTATGGGGAAATTGAAACAAGCATGCTTGGCGACTTGTCTGTTAATGTCCACAGATTCTTATGTGTACTCAGCATTGTAGGCTGGAGGTCGCACACACACACACACACACACAAACAAAAAGCCTGGGCTCCCTCGCTGGTTCAACAGTAACTAAAGTAAGGGGTTTAAAATTTCACACTATGCTGGTTGTTTATGAACATGGGTTCCAGGAAAAGTGACTGCTCTTCTTTTCCCTTCATTGTGTTCACTCCTCTGTGCCAAGGATCTGAGGCTTGTAAAAAGCCTATTGATGGAAAGATGTGTAACTCAATCAGCTGTACATGCTCAGTGATACCGAGCTGGGATGACAAGGCAGGAAATGAGTTTCAACTGGGGAGTTGCAGATGTGTGGGTGGTACACTCATTAGGAGGGATGCAAAGACTCTTAAAGCGCCAGTCTCAAACCAGACCCACAGGCAAGAAAAGGGGGGAAACCTTCATGAATTGTCCAAGGACAGGTGTTCAGATCCCCATCTATACTGAGCACTAGATGTCAAGGCCAGTAAAGTCAGCATCATCTGCCAGTGGAAGGTGATACATGTAGGTGAAACCTAATTTAGAAATGAATGCGTGCTGTAAGAACAGCAGGAGACTGGGAGGTTAAATGCAAGTGATCGGTGATTTTTTCCTCCCCAGTCTGACAGCTGCACATCCTTAATGCCAAGGTAACCCTGTATAATCACCGTGCTAAAATGTCACAGACAGTCTACCGTGACAATGTGTTCTCATCCCAAGGTGCAAAATACTGCCATTTCACCAGAAGGCACTGATCACATACAGGCACAGCTGAATGGCTCTCTTATACAGGTGGGCAAACTTTTATGCCTGTAAGATGGTGGGAAGTTTCAAACTTGGCAGAGAGTGCTGTCCCATTCAGGAACTTTAAGTGCTGCAATTTGTTTAGTTTTCACTTGCCAATTAGTTCCCTTTTCCATTAAAGAAACATTAGGCATCCAATGTGTTTATCTATTGTGTTTATTCTTTATAATAACCAGAGACACCAACAGCATTTGGGTTGTTGGCTGGAATTTTCCTGTGCCAAACCAGATTTACTTTACAACAAAGAGGAAGTATGTTAGCAAATTGCACAAATAAACCCAGAAGCTTATGCTTGATTTCGCTTCAGCTCTTTATATGTTATTAGGTTGCCCTTCCCCGCAGCTGGCTGAAGGACCAACGGCACAAGCAAAAGTATCGCAAAGTTTGTGATACTGCCACCGCTGATCATAAACACCTACAATGCGTAAACGATGGTCTGCAAAGCTGTCCACACGACCACCACAAAACCATCTTTTACCCATAAGACCATAAGCAGCCTGTGTCCCTACCAAATGTTGGCTGTACAACCGCATAGTTCTATCAAGCAGTGTAGCCACTGCCCGCAGAACAGGTATCCATTGAGGGACTGCCAATAGAAACAAAGAACACATTCACAGATTGTCTTTCTATGTGGCTGTAGATACACTGAATCTTTAACAATGCCTCTAGGTAGTGAACCTAGTTATTTCTTCTATGTTGATGGCTGTTGCTAGATTACAAAGAAAAGTAATACTACCTACTTCGTGACAGTACTACATAATACCATTCAGCATTGCTAGAGGGCCAAAAACTAGTAGATGTTAGGGGTTCAATTTGTTACTTTACTGGGGAAGAGTGCACCTTGAGCATATTATTTTTTCTTCTGGTCCCTGCCCCAAATTCAGAGGCTGCAAGGCATCTTTCAACTGGTTGCTTCATTTATGTTCCTCAGCCTGGACAGCTTTGCCACATTCGTGAAAAACAATAATCCAAATTAGTTGATTCTGAAATCATTTTTCCCAAAAGCAAGTATGTGAGTGTGGGTATGGAGAAGACCTCAGGATTAACTGTTTATAAAGATTTTTACATTATGCCCACTGTTTGTCTAATGTTTGCTTGACTTCACCTCTCAGCCAGTCCACAGTTAATGGAAGTACAGCAAGAGTTGTGTGTATTCATACGTGAATAAAACATTATATAAATAAAGCTGGTTGTGGCATTTTACTTTAATGCATTACATAATGAAAGCAGCCATTATTTATCAACTGCACAACTGGGATTTAATGACCAGGCTGCTGGTTAGTTTTACTTAGTTTTGAGAATATTGTAACAAATATGTTGACCATGTGACCACCTTTTCAGTGTGAAAATTCTGATTCTTAATTTATCCATCCATGCATGCAGCCCTACAGCAGAGCAGCCGCTACAACGACCAATCTGGACAGCGATGAAGGGCTAACTATTTGGCAACTTGGAGCGAGAGAAACTGTAACTGGTGTAAAGTACTAACAGTCCATTTCCTGATTTGGCCCGAGTGCCATGGATAAAGATGGTTAGGCAGACATGATCTCACAAATAGTGGTGCTGGGATTCGCGCTGGGAAAAGGTCTTGTGCTGTACGGGAACACCAAGACTGTGAGAAAGTGAGACACGGCGTGAAAGCCAAATAATAAAAAACGACAGAGGAAGCGGTATCCTGCGGTGTGGGTAGTTTGTAATTCAGACTGTTTTGGGGGTTATTTTAAGAAGTCTGCTGATCCACTGTTTGGAAAGTATTGTTGAGCAGGCTGACATGAGGCACACAGCCTGAGCAGAACCAGAGGGGAGATGGAGCAAAAATAAAAAGTGGTGTGACATGGTAATTTGAGCAAGAGGAGAGTGAGAGCACCAGAGAAAGATCAGATAAATCCGGGGGTTTCACTCATAGGCCATTAAAAAGAGCGATAAACCTCAGCTAAGTGCACTGAGGGCAAAGCTGGCCAAATATACACCCTCTACCATGAGTGGAAGGGGGAGTTCAGACTTGCCAAATCACACAACAGTACCATTCAGCTCCTATAAGCATTTATTTTGAGATATATTACTTGGTCTCTTGCCTGGAAGTATTTCACAGTAATCCACAGATATAGCTCTTTGATCTTTTAAGTTAGTATTACATACACATATAACCAATCAGGCTTACCAGTGACTAACTGATTAATCAATCATTCAAGCTATGCACTCAAATACACACATTAAAACCCCAACCACTTACTACAGCCATTAAAGCTCTACCCAGGTCTGATTAACTAGTGGATCCCATGCAGGCCTGCCTGGGCCTTTCCACCACTCCTTACAACTGGGTTTGTTCTTTTTAAGACAGTCCACTCTGCTCAGGGCCAGGAACTTTCCCACTAAGGCAGGCCTTCAAACTACCATGAGGTTCAAGGTCTGGCCATGGGCTGTCGATCATTCTTAATGCTTCTCCGGTGACCTCTGACAATGCGTTAAAGCTTGCTGGGACCTCACAACTCCTGTGAGCTTTTTACTCCTGTCATCGAGTTTCCAAATCAGCATTTAAGGGCACTTGTGAAGCTGGGAAGCTGTCACGTTGTTAGACAGATATAAAAAATAACAGTAGAAATACGGTTCTTTGTGCTGTATCTGTAGTAGAGACGTGCTAGCCAACAAAAAGATAATTATAGCAGTTAATTTGTATTAAATTCAAGACTCAATAATTCATGTCAAAGTGGAACCATAACAGTTTTCTTTTAAGGAGTAGCCAGGAAAATGTAAAACTGTATTTATACAGCGCCTTTCAAGATGCTCATATTAAACATGCCCAAAGTTTCAGATAATGAGGTCAAGGTGTGTTCAAGTAACCACAGGCTTCAGACTGCTCTAAACATTAAGGGTCACATTCTGTTTCAACATTTGGCTTGGTGTGAAGTCAGAGAGATAGCTGTGAGCACATCAGCCCTACCTTCAAACCTTCTGTTTTGGAGGGACAGCCAATCAGAAGAAGGTTGACAAATTGATGTGCTGCACCATGGCCCAGTATAAGATAAATAAGGATTATTTTGAACTTCGACTCATTCTACTAGAGGCCAAAATGAATAGAGTTGGCAATGAGCTCAATAAGGTCTAGCCAAGAGTCTAGCCACTATATCAGTGGGGCCCATGTATTGGCCGATATTAGCTCCTTACCGATATATTGGTACTGATATTTATAACAGTCAAAATATAAAAATTAAGTAATAAAATAGATGTGAGAAAGATGTACACATGTGTGTGTGTGTGTAGTGCGCCACAAATACAACCAGCAGAGTTGAGCAGAGCATATTGTAACCCTTGACTTTTGACAATAAAACTGCATTGTTATGTTATCTTAATAGGGACTCATAAATAACACGCACAACAAAATGTTAGGGAAATCTGTTTGTGTTTTTGTGTGTTTCAAAAAATGTAATAAAAATTGTCCGATATTAGATATTTAAATAACTAATTATCTCAAAAAATTTATATCTGTCAGGGTCTACAAGTTTATCTGAAGAGGGGACTTGAATAAATATATTTATTCCTATAATCTATTTGATGAATACAAAAGTAGGGGTAGGACATAATAATTCAACTTTAATCCCTTAGGAAGTGCATGTGATCACCACAATGCAGGCACTCCCCCACACACAGACCAGCTCAGTTGCTGAGGTGACTCACCAATCAGAGGGCGCAGGGGAAGGACAGTGACACATTCGCCTTTGTAGCTGAGAACAGTCACGGGGAGATGAAGATCAATGTGCTTGCATGAAGATGGCCACGCTGAGAAACCACAGAGCAGCCACCTCATATCCCTCACCAGATGACTTGGAACAATCACGAGAGCATGGAAGGAACTGATGAGCAAACAGGCTGCGTAATCTTTAGCTCAGCTGGCTTCAGCACATCGTACTAGCTCCCTGCTTCATCTCACCATATTGACACCTGCATGAAACTGATCACAACAATAGTGCCTTTTACAGAGCAAGCTGGTGTAAATATAGTTACAGTTAATGATGGCATTAGAGTGGAAACCTATAGCACCATCGACAACAACAACTTGGGCTGATTTTTGACTTCGTGAAACACAACCCCACCTTCAAAATTGTTTTCATCTTGAGCAGAGCAGCCACATGTCACTAAGCCTGTTAACCAGTGAGCACTACCAGGAACATCAGCTTAGTAGGTGACATAACATTACAACAGAGAGGAATGATCCTGGTAGATCCTGCTGTTCTGTGAAATCATTTAATAACATCACTATGCATGCTTCCCATAAACCTGTTAGGAAGTGCAATCCCTGCCAAATCAGGCAGGTGACACTACTGACCAAGTATGCAGCTACAAAAATGTCTGCCTACCACACGAGTCTTGCAAAGCAAATGTGATAGCAGCTAGGCCCGCTTCTTGAAGTACTCCGCAGCTGGAGCCTTCACCCAGAACTTCCCAGAGGCTGGAGATATTCGAGCTGAGCTGGACGGGTTACAATCACACTCATCACTGACTCAAAGCTTACATCTGGGCTCACCTACAACAGCAAGCTGGCCTTTTAATCCCCTCATGTGGTGACATGACAGAGGCAAGGATTAAAAGCCAGCCAGCCATCCAGCCAGTCAGTCAACACTACTGCCCTGCCTGGCTGCGTACTTGCATCATCGTCCCCAGTGCTTCACTTAGCCTTTTCTGCAAATGGGGAAGCACAGTTCAGCAGATGTTCGAGGCCAGGCTGTGGTCATATAAATCTATATTGCAGTACCATTACTCCTGCTATACTTCATCATCAATAAACAGGCTGCAGGCAACCTTCTGTGAATAAACACAAACACTGAAAAACAGTTGATCAGACCAATACAGTTCCAACACACTGCATAAATTTACATAACAGGCAGACTTCAGCCCTAAAAGTGTTCAGGATGGCGTTCATCCTCAACTCAAGCTTTCTGGACTCTCTGCATCCCATGAACTTGAAACAAGACAACACACTTGCAATGAAAATTCAAAGACAGACATACATTTTAATCACACAAGCTAAGCCATAACAACAGTATATGACGATCAACATATAAAGATCAGATATTTAATAGAGTGTCTGCACTGATATTTGAAGGAAATATTGGTAAAGAGTTAACAAGCGTGACCAAAATGTTTACTTTCAAATTTAAAAAAAGCACTATTTTAAGTAAATTTTCACAACTACTTTTTCCCTTAATCAACAGTCTGTACCTTGCACCTGCATTCAAACTTGGCCTCCTCAGTAGCACAGATGTGGCTGTTGCTTTCCCATAGCTCTGGCTGCGCTTCCCCCTGCAAGCCCGGTGTTTCCGACTGCTCATTCTCTTCTAGATGCCGGCTCGCTTTGACAGTCTGAGGTACTTGAAGCCATCTGCTCTGTGCTGCGCACTCCATCCTCTCACTTTACTACCAAACATTTGGCTAAAGGGTCTTTAAGCTGGGTTTCCTTCGGGGTTTGGTTTAATAGGATAGGATCACTGACGTAGTACAGGGTGTGGGTGGGGAGTGCATCCCACTCGACTTGTCCTTTCACTGGGTTTCACCCAATTTCGAGGCTTTCTGAAGCCAAAAAACACTAAAGTGGCATGTGTATTAGTGCAACATTTGACCACTACTGATAAAGTCCACTACAGAGATAACAGGATATGCAACTGTTAATAAAGCTCCTGCAATCATTTTCTTATCAAATAAAAAAATGTCCTTTCCTTGAACGTTGCCCTTCTTCTGTCCTAAAAAAGACCTTGTAAGGAGCAGAGCGATAAGACAACCACAGCTAAACAGTGCCTAAATCCACCTAAGGTATCAATTATAGGTGTTACAGACTGAAAGAGGTTTATTTTTATAAACCAGGTCACAGGGGTTACACATCGCTGACTACTGTTACAGCCAAGTTAGACCACACACCTGCATTAACTGCACAACTGCATAAATTTGACTAAACTAAAACGGCATGTCTGTTTTACAGGCAGTGAACTGTGAATAGCTTTAACATAATAATCTGAGGTCAAGCAAGGGTCATGAAGTTCCACAGAAGGACACCCAAGTGTCAATAATCAGAGCTTCGTCAAAAATAAGAAAGGTGTGTGCCACAATTAAACTATGACTGAAAAGACCATATCCGAAAAATGTTAGCGGTGTGTGTTTTGGTTTTGTCACGTTGATGCTCAAGATAATGTGACACAAATATACACAAACCTACAAAAGCATGTGGGACCTCACGCTATGAGAGAGCTTTTAAATACCCAGTATCAGCACAACTTGTGAGAACAGTTGGATACTGTCGCCCACCTCCTGAGTCCTAAATATTTCACTTAAATGTCAGCCTTAGTGAAAAGGGTATGAGAAAAAGAATAACATTCCTTCCCTTGTACTATAAGCAGTGAAAAGCATAATTTAAACCGTCAACGGCCGCCGCCGATTCAGTTTTGGTGCCAGCTAGCCTGTTAGCATCGTCACACAATGCCAGCTTTCCCAGCAAGCTCGCGCTGCGGCGAGGTCCTCAGTGGTGGTCCAGCAACAGCGAGGATATACAAAAGCACTTATGTGGAGGGGAGAAAAATGCCGCCTGGCGTACCTTTTTCATGCGAGGAGCCTCGGCAACGGTTCCGTCCCGGTTGACAAACGCCTCCCCGCCGTTCTGCTGCGGGTCCGAGCGTTTCATAGACGACGCTTGAGGCATCTTCACCGGGTTTGGGGTGAGCAAGCCCGTGCCTCCTTCCCCGGCTTTCGCGGAAGGCTCCGCGGTAGGGGACACGGCAGCCGCGGAACCGGCCTCGTGCGGGTCGTTTCTGGGGAGGTTCTTGCCCTCCGACGTGGGTGTCACCGGGGATTCAGCCGGCAGGTCTTTGCCGGTGGGGACGTCTTTGAGTTCGACCTCTGCCATTTTCGCTGCCACAACCTGGACTGACATCGCTGCAGTTTCTCAAAGTCCTTTTTCCAGCACGATAGCGAGTCAAGCGGATGTGAGCGGAGGAGCCACGACGGCCAAATGCACTGTGGCTCTTGTAGTTCCACTAAGTAGCTCAATGGCCCACAGGACACCTCTCACACCAGTTATTCGTACATGAGCAACATTTTATTGGACGTCAATACATGCAGCAAAAGAACAATATCGTTACCTATTATTATAATACATTTAAATTAGCTAAAAAGAGAGTCCTAATAGACATTGAGACTACATTTCCCAATAGAGATAGCCGGGTTGTTAAATACACTCTGGGAAATGCAGTTTTTAATAAAAAGAGGACGACAATAAACTACATAACAAACGTGAGCTTTGCAGATAATGCGGTTTCAAGAGAAATCTCATAAAATGCACACTTAGATCTTTTTTGTGAAAAATAATCAAATTTCTTTCTAAAATAAAATATTTACAACGTACAAAATCCACTATTTGTGGTGGTCAGAGGGCCCGGTGGCGCCAGTGTTCGGCAGTCTCTCCTCTGTCAGTGCGCCCCAGGGTGGCTGTGGCTACAATGTAGCTTGCCATCACCAGTGTGTGAATGTGTGTGTGAATGGATGTGTAAAGCGCTTTGGGGTCCTTAGGGACTAGTAAAGCGCTATACAAATACAGGCCATTTACCACTTTACTTGTTTTGTCAAAGTAAGCAAGAGCAGGCTGTGCTATTACATTCTGTGTGTAGCGGAGTGTTTATCAACACTCTGTCAATATACTGCATCACATAATGCGGTGGTACATAAGACGGGTACAAGAGGAAGGTCAAATCACAAATAAGGAGCTGCACTGCCACCAAGTGGATGCCTAAGATATTTAAAAAAAAAAAAAAAAACAGATCTCAAGCACACAGCGTACAGTTCAAGGAAATGAAGAAACAAGTGTTTTCTATTATTAATATTTCAATTTAATTTCCAAGTCTCATTTGACACTCGTGAAACAGCTTTATCGAAAACAAACATGTAGAGGGTGGTATAAAATCTAAGGAAAAGAAATATTCACAGAAACAGACGTTGGTGACTTGAAGGCTTTTCATCTCTCCATCACGTATAGTTCAACTGTTGTACATGTATGTGCAGCATTTCCGCAGCTGTACATATACGTACAACTGCTTTCAGCATAGCTGCAATATCCACTGGTCTTTTTTTCCCCTCCCCAGTAATTCAAGCGCATGCCAGGAATAATCCGATTATTGCATTCTAAACTACAACAGGACAGGGGGGGAAAGCGACAAAAGGTTGCTATTTACATTCAAGCTGATGGGTCTGAGCCCTTGCTGTCCACCAGATAAATCTGAGGTATATTATTTACAAGGCTGCCATGCGGGTACATTCTTAAAGTACAAAATCAGAAACTCCAAACACTGTTAAAAAATACAGCTCTTTGTTGTATCATAAGCACTCTGTGGTGAAAAAGAAATATGTCTCTAAAAATGCAAATGAAGCAGGCTGTCAATCATCAAAATGTTCAGAGAACATGCATCTACTCTAACTGAAGTCTTGTGTGCTGTTTGTTTGTTGTTGGTTTTTTTTGCTCATGTGCACCAGAAAGGGGACACACGTGTCCTCAAATCCACTTGGAGTTCCTTATAACTTAATATTTGAGGATGACGCCTCAGTCCTCAAATATCCACAGGATGTTCACACCTGAGAGGCCCAGATTCACTCTCCTGAGGAGAATATGAGAACAATTTAACCACAGTACACAAGACAAGGTCAAAGTAGTCACTTTAAAATAAAAGTCAATCTTAAATCTGCACTTTAGTGCATCACTTCTATCGGGAAAATGAATCATCATTTCATGATTCTTTCTAATGGCTCTGTTCACGTTGGAGATTAAAATCCGACTAGCTTTGAATAAAGAGAAACACTCACCCCAGCATCCCTGACTCCTTGGTCTTAATAACATAGAGGAACATGAGGATTGTGTGGAACAGGTTGTTCCTGCCCTGTAACCGAAATCAACATAGGTTCACATCAGCGCAATAAAGTGTTACAAACAAGCAAGAAAACCTCAAATGTTACTGAACGATACGCCTGTTACATGCTGGCTCTTTCTCTAGGACGAGGAAGGCCCATGGATTTAATGTAAGTAACAAGAGTTATTCTTTAATGAATAAAACATGGGTTTTTGATTTGCAAATCATTTTATTCAAGATCCCAACATATGTGATAATGGCATTAGTATTTTAAGTTATCCTCCATGAAGGAGATTTTAATGTTTCCTTGGGAAAACAGAGGAATATGTAACAACTGCAAAATTATTGGCTACAATGTTAATTTAAACACTGCCTACAAATGGCCAACAATTTTACAACTGGTGCATTCCTAAAAAAGAGAAGAAAACAAAAAGGAGTGAGAACCTTGGGAAGACTGTAGACATGTCCTTGGTAGATGAGCTGGTAGTGAGGAGGAGTGGTGCTGCTTTGATGAATGCAGAAGAGGTTCTCCTTGGTAACATCTATGAGTTAATACAAAAAGGTGACACAAAAGAAGAAAAAGCAATGCTGGATTTCAAGGAGGATCAAACAGTGGGCATCTTAAGTCTTTAAGTACTATTCTTCAAATCCTATCTAATGTTGTGCTCACCAGGTTTGTCCGGGGTGTGGCTAAAATGTTGAGAGGTGAAAGTCTTCCCATCTGGGTACTTTGGGTGCGGAGGCAGCCTGGAGTCCAGGTATGTGCAAAACACATGCATGAGGATCTGAGAAGACAGACACGTGGTTATTGTGACACAACTGAGCCACAGCGTGTGCAGTAAAAGAGCAAGGTCGCTTTGATCTGACGAGTAGAACAATTATGGTAATTATTCCAACCTTTGCTACTGACATTTACTTTTTAGCTCATTCACACCCCGTCCTTGTCCTTTAGAAGCATTAAAAAAAATCATTTATATGATGAGAACTGAACACTGGAGCAATTTAAACACATTTTGAGTATACTCACATGTGACATTTATTAAATGCACATAATAAATAAATAATTGCTGCTCGTTATGTCTGTGTGGATATCGCTGGGTGTGGTCATGTACACTCACAGCACAGTCAGTAGGAAGGTCTGTATCCCATTTCCTGTTCTTCAGGTCACCACCACCGTTCCAGCGAAAGGAGCTCATACAACCGCTGTGAGCCAGCTCTGACACAAAGAAGAAATAAAACACACAGCACATATGCAGTGAAGTCCAATCACAGGTCCACAGTGTTCATTTTTCATGGCTGAACATAACACATTTTATTTAGTTTGATGCAGGTATACAGGACTTTTTTATATATATAAATTAATGCCTATATGCTTTAATATTAAACGCACCCTTTATCCGGTCCACTAGATACTCCTGGTTGGGTGTGATATCCAAGTATTGGACAATAGAGTTCAAAGTAGGGATGGAGGAGGCTTTGGTCACTGCTGCCTGTTTCAGACTGCTTATGCTGGCCTCTGGTGGAGAAAAAAAGTGGAAACAGTAAAGTAGCTGGCATAACAGTGCCTACAGAGTGTCAATTTCAATTGATTTGGAAATATTTTGAGGCAACTCCTTACTACTCATCAGTCAATAGCAGATTTTAGAAGTTTACCTCCTATCTGGAGCTCTGGGCAGCCCATTCTTCTGAGCAGGCTATTAACTGAGTCTATTTCTTTGACCAAGGGGACCAAAATAGTATCACTGATCCACTGCAGACACACATAAAATTATTTTTTAAAATCCAGATCAAATATTTCTGGACACCTGGAATTCATTAAATATATAGATAATCAAGTGAAGCCCTACTCACATTTCTAAGCTTGGCTGTCCAGCCATCAATGCGATCCAAAACCGGGCGACTGGTTGTGATTCTCGCCCACACCTACGTATCAGAAAGGAGATAAAAAACATTTCCAAAAGAGACAACTATAGTTTAAAGAAGAGACAAAAAAAAGGCTAATCTTTCAACTGATAAACCCCGCCCAAAAAACAAATACTGACACACAGACCTCCTCTGCAGCCTGTTTGGAGCCCAGGTCCGTCTCATCCTTGTGGGCAGAAGGCGCCTGAGAGCGGCATGCAGGCTGGTAAAGGAACTTCCTCAGGCTCTGCGCATAATCTCCCACCGAACGGTTGTAGTTCCAAAACGTAGGACTGTGGCTTGGAGAAACAGACTCTGGACTTCCTACACAGGGAATGACGCCATCATGACATCAGAAGTGACCTACTATATTAGAATGGGGAATACTCATGCTAACCATCGCCAAAGTTTCAAATAATAAGGATTTTCCACTCTTGGATCTGTACAATGTCCAAGAGAGGCGCTATCCTTCAAGGTTGTAGTTCAAACCTTGCTTGTGAGCATAAACCCAACTGCCTAATTGTATTCATTCATTCATGCTTTAAAAATCGTGAATGAAACCTACAATTTCCTCTGTGATCTACTCTACTTTAGCTACCTACCAAGCTGGCTCCGATGACTCCTTTCCTCCTCTGTTCGCAGGAACCTCTCCAGACTTTTCAGATCCTCCATGTAGTCCTCCTTGCTTCCAGGGGAGTTAAACACGGAGGGAGGTGTGCGGTAACGAGCCCTCAAGCTGGAGCCGTCTGCTGACCCAATAGTAGTGGGATAAGGAGAGGAGCCAGAGGGTGGACTGTAGTTCAGCACCTGAAACAAGGAGAATCGTTAATGGAAAGGAAATGGGGTTCAGTTTTCTTTTTTTCTCGTGTACTCATGTCACTCCTGGTAAAAAGTACCTTTCCAAAGGACACAGAAGGAGAAAAGGGGCCTCCTGCACTGTTTGTAGGGGATGGGTTGCTTAGTGTGGGGCTATATCCAGGAACACAGCTGGGGGAGAACTTGGGGCTGCTGGAAGCTGTACGAGAGGGACTAAAGCTGAGCACGCTCTGGCCCTGCAAAGGAGATGACTGGGCTGGAGCCGGAGCTTCCTTCTTTTCTGGCTTTTGGGGCGGAGATGCCTGAATACCTGCAAAACAAAAAAAACCCAACTCTGGCTCATATGTTCATCTAAAGATTGGGGGGGCTTCCTTTCTGCTACTTTACTTGCCACATCTTGAACATAGCAAGAACTGGACAAAAGGTGTGGAAAAATATAAACCATAAATTTGCGCCTCACTTGTGTTTCTCAGACCCAGAAGGTGATGCTGCTCAGGGCTTACAGCAATGGTGGACGGAGCCATTGTGTATTTGAAATACTTCCAGAAGTCAAAAAGAGCATTGAGGCTAAAAAGGGAGGCAAGCACCAGTTCTGTAAAAGAAGAAAAAAACTAAATAAAAGACTGTAGCAGAGCATGAACATGCAGGTGGCAAATTAAAAGCCATTTCCCTGTATTCCTGGCATGATTCTTTTTAGCATTATATATGGTATTGTGCAAAATTTCTCTCATGTGCAAACGAATGGAAATACAGCAAGAAAAACAAGTCTCTCAAGATACAATTTAAAGTTGTTGTAAAAGCAGCCAATGTCAAAAGAAAAACTCTGAAAAAACTTCAGAAAGTCAGGACAACTATAACAAGAACACATTATAACCCTACAAGAAAGTCTGTTTGCTTGGAAGCAAAACATGAAGAAGTGAAGCATGACTCAAGACTTTTCTACACTGTAAATGTTACTTTAAGCACAGCTGAGAATAAATAGGACTTATTCTGAACAGAGAAGCAAAACACAATTCTGATACGTAGCCTAATACGGTATATTAGGTCTGCGTTGCTGTTTGTGCAGTAGTGTAGTGGGGCCTCACCGATGTACCAGATAGGCCAGTAGGTAATGTTGTAGTATCGGCTCAGCAGCTTGCCTGACCTGACAGAAAAGTAAAAAATAAAACCAGACGAGTACATAACCACACCGCCAAGCACGCAGCATTATTTAACATTGAGGTATGTAACTTACATTTCAGTGTAAATCATGCCAGCAAGAGATACGTTTAGAACAGCCCAGGCAAGGACCACCTGACGAGCCTGCTCCTCCCTCCTCATCCTCAGCGCCCTGTCTATCATGCTGGGCATCCCCTCCTTCGGCGGAGTGAACATGGTTTTATCCCACTGATCAGGCTGAGGGAAAGCATAAAGAAACAACTGTTCTCTGGCTCGGCAAGGAATAAAACCGTGTGACATTAATAGCTGTACTTGGCTCGCGACTACGGGTACCATAGCATAGTTTAGTTAGCCCGGCATACTAACAGGAAGGGCTAGCTAAAGTTAGCTAGCTTACAAGTAAAAACAGTGCTGAGTTAGAGGTTTGGTTACACTTTATGCGCCCCTTCTCATTGTTAAAAGTAACAACATTTGACCCAAACATTAATACAACCACAAGGCAAATACAAAGCACAAGGAATTTCAGAAATTCATACCACGCTAAAGTGAATGACAAATGCGGCGCTGCATGATTTGTATTTCACCGGAAGTTGTAGGGTGCACTTCCGGTACCTTCTATATACGCAACAAAGCTGCTCAAATTTCAATAGTAAAAATAAAATATTATTATACTCTTATATATATTAATGCAGACACAATTAATTATTTGTTAATTAAGACTAAAGTAGTAGATTGCGCTTTAATCTTAGAAGGTCACAGTTTGTTTCAGGTGATAAATATTGAAACATGTGATATTAATATGGCCAATTGGGGGCGCTGCCCATCTTGTTTTACCATTTTCATTCACGTAGAGTTGAAATAAAGCATTAATGGCTTAAACTAAGGTCTAATTTTGACAGACACATAATCACAAAAAGACAAACACAACCCGAATTAACTAATAACAGAAGCTATTAGTTATAAAGTTATTCTATTTGTATTTAATATCTTGAACGAGAGGGAGACAGGTGTAAGCGTGAAACTGCAAGGAGCAGAGGTGGTGAAGGTGGATGAGTTTAAAAACCTCATCCAAAGCAAAGGAAAGGGAAGGTTTACAAAAGGCTTGAAACCCCATTAATAACTATAGGGACAATCAGTCCCATACCATATACTGTCATGTTAAAATGTTTCAATGATCAACAATTCATATAGGAATAAAAAGTGTGACAACCAACCCTGTCTACCCTACATCAGAGGGACAGCTAGGGATGAGCGGTTAAGAGATAGAGTGAGAGACGCAGGGCAGAAAATGTTTGTGCGAAGGAGGGACAGTAGATACTGTACAATGGATGTTAAATATGGAGCTGTCAAATAGAAGGAAAAAAGAAAAAATACAGAGAAGATTCCTGGATGTAGTGAAACAGGACATGCAGAGAGGTTGGTGTAACTGAAGGGATACAAAAACCATGGTGAGATGGAGATAGATGATTCACTGTGATGATCCTAAAGGGAGCGGCAGATTAATTGTTCACGATGCAGACTTCTCAAAAAATCCACCTAGAATCAGATGTTTTTAGCATCACTTTACTAATAGTCTGCTGTTTAAGAAAGACTGATATTTGTGAATCATGCCTTATTTGCCTCAAGATCAAACACAAACTGTACAAATTTTCAAAATTCAAGAGCACAAACAGACAACATGGAAAATAGATAAATACAAAATCATCATGGTTTGGTACCTTATTTCTTGGTCACCTGGAAATCACCTTGAAAGCAGTAAAGGGGAAAAGATGTCTTTAAGCTTTAATCCTAAAATGTAACAGGAAATAATCAAGGCAGCAGCCTGTGAGCTGCATCTGAATCTGGAGAAAACGGTGTGTGTGTGTGTGTGTGTGTGTGTGTGTGTGTGTGTGTGTGTGTGTGTGTGTGTGTGTGTGTGTGTGTGTGTGTGTGTGTGTGTGTGTGTAGAGGAGGTGGTCTGGCATTTAAGGTTTTCAATATATCATTATCAGATTTGGTTTGAAGATCACACCAAATATGAAAATTAGCGAAGACTTTATATTACCACCACAAGTTTATTTATTCCAGACAATATCTGGCAGTAAAAATCTGTATCAAATCAAAAAGGTCATACACGTTCATAAGTCGAACTACTTCGGGGCTTGTTGTTTAACTATGATGATGTACAAAACATTTGCTGTATGAAAATGTTCATCAGTGGTAAAATACAAAAAATCAAGATGGTTTTCTGGTGGTGCAGTGCTTGCTTCTTTCTTTCTTTGTTCTCTTCCTCTTATCTTCATAAAATTGGATTTCTTTCTGGTTGTCAACCAGCATCTGTCTTTCTTCCTTACACTGGGTGAGCTGATGCCTCAGAGCAGCATTTTCTGCAGCCAGCTCCTGACTATCCAGAAGGGCTTGGTGCAGGGTTTGCAGCATGCTGCTGGGAGCATGTCCATCATGCTGGGATGCAAAATCAGGCTGCATTTGTTCAAGTGACTAAAAGACAAAGAAATACACATGCAACACATGCAAAATACACATGTTTTGATTCACTAAAGACAGTCACTTAACATTAAGGTGAATTATTCTCAACAAGAACTGTATACTATTCACAAACTCATGCAAACTGTTAGATCAGCAGTTAGAGAACTCCAGGCCTCAAGGGCCAGTGTCCTGCTGGTTTTGGATCTCATCGAAGGTCAGCACACCTGAATCAAAGGATTAGTTTATTACCAGGCCTCTGGAGAACTTCAAGATGTGTTGACGAGGTAATTTAGCCATTTAAATCAGGTGTGTTGGATCAAGGACAAATAAAACCTGCAGGATACCGGTCCTTCAGGCCTGGAGTTCCCCACCCCTTTGTTAGAGTGTAGGTAGATCTAATGGCCATCAGGCTGAGCATGAGGCTACCAGTATGGGCCATTAAAACTCATCCCACCTTTCTTTCATCCTGGCCCTCCCTGGTAACTTTATTTTTTGATCCAATCACACAATTGTATTTGTACAGAGATAAGATGAACCAATCAAAGAATACTGGACTGTCCTAAACACTTTAAGAAAACAGTCTCTGATATTCAGAAAATCTTACCTCGCCTGTTGAGTTGATGCTTATCTCCATGTTGACTAAACACAGACAGTGTAAAAGTACTAGTCAGAGTATTGTTGTAGTTTTGGTGCGTTTTCTGTTGTTTTCCTGCTTTTTTGCTGAGTTTCATCTGAGAAATGATTTTCTCTTGGACTTCAGATTAGAAATTAATCTGTTAATCTAGAATTCTACAGTTTTATATCACAAACTGTATACATACAAGAAAATAAAAGACAAAAAGTCACATGTAAGTTCATGTATGTATACCACTGCTTACATTACATTATGTGACCAGCAGAACCTACAGTGCACATATCCTACTACATGTATAAAATGTAGTGAACTACAGGACCTGGATTTTCCTGTGATGTCTAAAGGCCATATGTGGTGATTGTGCTTTAACTTTTGTCCATCTGTAAATGTGATGGAACAATAAATACAATATTTTACCTTTACTTACAGTGTAAAATTGTATTAATATCCATTACATTCTCACATATCAATCACTTTAATAACCTGGATACGTGTGACTATAAATAAACCCTTTTTCTCTCAAAATGCAGTTTGAGATTGCAAATTAAGCATTGCATTTATTTCCCCCGCTACACACTGACCAGCCACTTTATTTAGAACGCATGTTCAACTGTTCAAATATCTCATCAGCCAGTCACATGGTAACAGCTCAGTGCTTTCAGGAATGTAGTCTCAGTCAAGATGATTTGCTGAAGATCAGCCTGAGCAGCAGAATGTAGAAAAAAAGATGATTTAAGTGACTTTGAAGTGAACATTGCACGATTGTTGTTGCCAGACTGAGTATTTCAGAAAATGCTGATTTACTGAGATGATGCCAGCAACATGTTTTAATAAACTGGGCTACATATAGCTCTGTGTTACATCACTGCTTCTTTTATCAACACTATGTCAGCTTTCAGACAGCGAGGACATCAGCGCATTTGTAAGCCACGTATGCTTCTTGACGTAGGATTACAACAGTTCAGTGTGTTCTTTGTTTTTCATCTCAGAATTTGGTGAATGTTTTGAGAATTTGACAGGACTTGAACTTTTACATTTGAGCCATGTTGTGAGAATGCACGCAAAGTGTGGTTTTGGCATTGTGTCTTGAAATAAACAAAGCTTCCCTGGAAAAAAAAGATGCAATCAGCATGGCGGCATATGTTGCTCCAAAACCTGTATAGATTATTCTGCATTAATGAGGCAATCTCACACCATCACAGATGCAGGCTTTTCAACTGTCGAGCTATTTAAATGCAGGAGTTTTACTAAAGATTTTTTATGGTGTGGCATTACTGCTTTCAATAAAGTAAAGCAGCTGCTTCCCCCACTGCTGTAATAGTAATGATGAACTAACGCTGATAAACTTGCTTTGCCACAAACACTTGCTCTTTCAAAACATGTTTTTTAAGTTGTGTTTTTCTGCAGTTTGAGGAGGACACCTCAGCATCATTGCGTGCCCAGTTAGTCCCATTTCTTCCGTTTCCGTCCCCGGATGAGGGCTCTGTGTCTGAACATGCGGCAGCAATCTTTCCTGGTGGTCCCCTACTGATCTCACTGCAGCTGATAAACTTTATCACGCCTAGTCATCGCGAACGTTTGCAGGAATTCTCTCGCCATGCGCTGCACGAATGTGTAGCCTTGCGCAAACAGGAATAGATCAGCAGGCTTAATATAGAGCTTAAACTTGCTTGTCTGATTGTATTCTAATTTCATTCCTCATTTTTCTTCCAGGTGTTATATTCTTTATTGTTTTCATCTTTCTGTTTTTGTGACTACATAATTGAAATCTTGCTTAGCATGCTTTTCACCATATTATAAGGGATATACCCAATTGTTCTCAAGTGTGTGTTTACTAAGGGCCCATGGTGGCCCTGTGTGACAATATGTTCAGAGGACAACAATGTTTGAGCAGTTGTTTTTGGTTTGTTTTTTTAGTCCCTCAGATTCAAAAAACTGATTGTATAGTAGGTAAGGATGTGGAACACACTTTCCAAAAATAAAACACAATCCACATGATTCCTCACAACCCTTTCCTCTTTATTATGGGTTAAATCTCACGCACACATAGGCAACAAATTTCACGCTGAAATAGAGAGGTGGATCCAAGGAATCTGTGCAGGAATCCGATTAGAATCTGCCTGTGTACTTCAGAAAAGAAAACATCCATTATGGCAAAAGCTTTAGTAGCTTCAGTAGTAGCTTCATGTTTTCCATCTTTAGAGTGCCGCTGAACCATCAAGCGCAGAGTACCAGCACTTGGCTAATTATTGGGTCTAATTCACACACTGCACTACCAAACGCCTTTTCTTGAGGGTTTGTCATGCTTTAGTGGAAATCAATGCCATTCTCCCCTATCTGCACGGTTCAGTTGGCGTGCATTCTGCAGGGCTTTCCAAATCCCCTTTAACTGTATACAATATCGCTAATGTTTACTTTTGGGGGGTAAATTTGTGGTTTTGGTTTTACAGAAAATGAGAAAGGGGCTGTTTTCATGCAGGCCAGCGGAGGTTGGAAGCATAAACATGCAAACAGTAGAAGTAGAGACGAATGTTTCTAGAGTTTCCTCTTATGAAGCTGAGGGTTCCCTGATAAATGCATTCCTCAAGATATTAGAAGGCAAAAACTTCCTGAGTACCATGAGATATTAAGTAGGTAGGTGGTCTTTGAAGAACATTTAGGTGCAAAAAAAGGAAGAAAGAGAGAGATACTTTCTTGTGAAGGGATGCTTCTTGCTTAAGGAGTGCTTGGGAAACTGCTTTAAAAGCATGGTTTTGCAAACAACCATTTAACACTGGCGAGAAATCAAGTGTGCTAATCTACAGCTGCACAAACTGCTCGACAATGCTGATTATTTATTACAAAAAATAAAAGTTAAATGCCGCTGATACATAAAGCAGTAAGATAAAACACTCAGAATGCACAGCTTACAAATGAGAAGGTAGATGTCATCATTGAGTGCTGTTCATCTTCAGGCTTGGCTTAAGAAAGTTTTTGTCCAGAGTGAACACTGAGCAGCAAATGGCCTTTAGCACAAGATTCTCAGCAGTCGGGGTGGGAGAAAAGGGCTTATCAGAAGGGCTACGGTTACAACAGAGAAGCAGCAGCAGAAGTAAAAATCCTCAATTTTCTGTCGTGGCCAAAAGCGTTTTCATAGTTACAAATATATCAGGAGACTAACTGAATTCTTGAGCTCATATTAATGTGCAGCAAGTTCAAATGAAGTTAAGTAACCACTTTAATGACAACTAAAGTGGTTAGTTGTTTTATGTTTTCAACTTATTGTTTTATATTATTACTTATTTTTTATTTCTGGTTTTGTTGTGATTTTTATCTGTGAAAAGTGCTTTAAAAATAAATTTATTTACTTAACTAGTTTAGTAGCAGATTTGAGATTTCATTTCTCTCATTTTTTATGACTATATCAATAGCCGCTCTTTCTTGAAACAAGACGAGACTGAGGGTGTTGTTGTTAAATAACAAACCAAGGAGAATAAATTCCACTCAATCGAAATCTTGTGTGTCAAAGCAGAATGATAGCATCACATTATTCCATTGATTAGAACGGATTTTCTGATTGCACAACCAAAATGCCCATGCGCGAGGCTCAGAAAAGTTCAAACAGCAGATTTTTTGAGTTGCTTAATCATTCAGTGCATGATTGTACATGCCACCTTAGACGGGAAAGCCATTATTTTTTAACTTACATAATGGAAACCGTTTATTTGTATCTAAATCCAGCGCTTTAAAACTGAGGAAAACATTTCAAAGTAACCGGAGAGCAAAGAGACTGTCAACATGTGATGTGCATCCCGAGGTTCCACAGTAAAAGGTGAAATAAGCTCCAGCTCCGCCGTGACACTGAATTAAATAAGTTAAGATGGCAGAAGGATGGATAAAAATGGGACTCTGACACAGCAATGTTGAACCAGTGTTATATCATAGGCCACATACACACATGTTATTTGGGCTGGACCAGTTGAAATTCCCCCTTTCCATCAGTGGAAAGACATTTAGCTAAACATTTAATCCCTGAGATGTCTTAGTATAAGAAAAAAGGTATTGAATATGTTAAATTACAGAAAAAGCTCTGAAGGCCAAGAAGGCAACAAAGAAGGTAACAAAGAAGGTAACAACGAAGGCAACAAAGAAGGTAACAACGAAGGCAACAACGAAGGCTAAAACTGTATGTAGCCTTCGTTGTTGCCTTCGTTGTTACCTTCTTTGTTACCTTCTTTGTTGCCTTCTTGGCTCTCGCAGCAGGTTTCTTCCTGGTAGACCAGGAAGACTATTACTGTACTGTATGCGATTACGGTAGCTATGAAAAATAAAACACAAGCAAACTTAAATTTCTATTGTGGATAAACAGGAACTTTTGTCATTTTATCGGTTACATATCATTTGGGTGTAGTATGAATGGAAAAAGGGGAGGTCTTTATCCAAAGAAAAAGCTGTAAACGTTATGAAAATACAGTTGCTTATAATTTCCAAAGCGCTCATTGGGCTAGATTTGAGTCTTTGCCAGGCCAGTTCTGTCCCCTGGCCTCATGTATGACACCCTTGCTCTAAAGTCTCTCTAAAGAAGTGACTTGTAAACATTTCGCACAGGGTTATGTTTTAGTCAAAAGCAAGCTCAGGAATCTTGTTGATACTTTTCAACCACAAAGAGCTTGTAACATGTGGCAAAAATAATAATAATTGGACGTAAATTATTTTTTTTAAACTCGATTTAATAATGATGACATAAATGAGCTGGGATTTTTTTGTAACATGTACCTTTTCCGAAAGTGAAGAAAGACATTATTATTTCATTGACTGCATGATATAAAATAATATGACTCAATAATAATTACAGCTCATCTTTACTGTCCCTTTTTCCTTTTTACACTTTGATCACACACAGCAGGTCTGAGTGACAGGCAGGGCTATTTAAACAACATCCCCGCTTTCGCTTAGGCTGGTTTGGGTTTCTCCATCGCTAGTGCACTCCGAGCTCTGCTGTAGCCGCTCGAGTTTGCGCGCCCCTCCCAGTGATACCTCCACCCCGGAGACGTTTACATCCAGCAGGCTCTGCAGGTGTTTGATATAGTCAATGGCCGCTCGCAGCGTCTCCACTTTGCTGAGCCGTTTGTCGTCGAACTCGTGAGGCAGGTGCTCCCGGAGGCGCGCGTAACCCTCGTTTACGCAGCGTACTCGGTGCCGTTCCCGTTCGTTCCTTTTCCGGATAAACGCGGGCTCGAAAGAGTAATCGCACACACCGAGGGGTCCGTGAAAGGGGATGTAGGAGAAGCGTCTGCAGGGTAATCTCTGTCCGTGCACGGGGTCAAAGTAGGCGTCCAGGTGGCAGGGCAGTCCGAGGCGAAGCGCGTCTTGACGGTGCGCTCCGCTGTTGTCCATGGAGATGCCGTGGAGAGCTAGCGGACGGACGAGTGAAATGTGCTCCATCATCCCCTGACTGTGGTAAGCCATTCTGCTGAAATAACAAGAAAAAATACATTTTTTTATCATAAAGTCAGAGGGTATTACATTGATTCAAACCATCCAGCACCAAATGAATCGTTTCAACTCACCTCGTCAGAGCCTCCTTACAACAACCATCACTGGTGTGTGTGCGAGTTTCCTTCTGAATTTTGCAGATGAAACGTGTTATCTTAAAAAAAAGAAAGAAAAGAAAAAGAAAAGAAAACAACAACAAAGTCGGCTGCCCTCGATGTAGTCAGTGACAGCTTGTTTGTTGGGGGTTTTGAGGCTGCTGACATGGGTGGGTGTGATCCTGGGCGGAGATGAATCCATGTAGCTTTTCTCATCAAGATAAAATTGTTTACACAACGTTTTCTTCCTTCCGCTAACAGTGTGAAGCAGTTCTCAGCAGGACAAAATAAGATTGGAAAATTTTATTGGTTTATAAGTAATTTTCATTGTAAGTTATTCAACAATTAGCCTGATGGATGTTGATTAGGATTTATTTGGTGTATTTTAGGATAAAATATCCCAAAGTCATCTATCTTTGTTTTCTTCTTTCTTTTTCAACAATGATAATAGCCGACTTTTGCAAGTGACCATATGTCCTTGAAATCCTAATCCAACAACAAAATACGAGTTGAAGGTAGCATTTGTAGGTAAAACCATCATGAAACATCATAACATGATGTTATTTGTTCCATATGATAGCATTCAATCTTTCAGTGCCAAAAAATTGAAACTTATCACCAACTCGTAGTAAAAGCACACACACTCCTCAATGTCACGGCAGAGGAGTGTAAGATTAACTTCAAGTTTATCTGATAAATCAGTAAATCAAGAACTAGACTGGAGCAGAAGAAGAAAAATCACAACCTAAACAAACCCCATAGAATTAGATAATTAAAATATTACCTTTTATAGTATTTTTTATTTAAAAGAAGAAGAAGAATATGTCTCTTAGAATAGTGACGAGTCTAAATAAGCTTTTACTAAACAGTAAAAATACAAGAACTTTTCTGTCATTTCATTGTCTACTATTTACCTACTTTAGTGTATGAGTGGCTGTATGTGTGCGTGTGCGTGTGTGTGTGTGTGTGTGTGTGGAGGGGGGGGGGGGGGTCTTTATTAGCAGGAACAGCTGGAAATCGTATAAAAATGCAATTAAAAGAACAAAACTTTATACCCTCCACCATATCTTCCATCCAGCGAACCAGACTGGAGTCTTTGCCGGGCCGATTCTGGCCCCCGGGTCCTATGTTTGACTCATCCGAACTACACCCTCTTTGACGTGTTACTCACCAACATCATTCCCTGGACAGCTAAACAAGCACCAAAGGAAACAAAATAAAGCAAACAAGCGTTTCCTAGTTACATTTTTCACTAAGAAACACCGCACAGATTTATGAAAACATTAAACAGCATCATATTATTAACAACTAAAGGTAAATTAGGAGGAGGTTATCCCTCTTACTGACCTGTGATCAGCCGACGCGCCTCCATCCTTCTATGCTACGGCGCATGCGCCGGGAGGCAGTACTGTCATGGCCCAGGTCATGGAGGTATTGTGTTGGTATGTTGTTGTTTTCACGGCTTTTCCTTTTAAAATCATCAACGTTTCAGCAACAAAGAAACACTTACGGACGTATCGAGTTACACGTGTAATACTGCCCAGCAGAAACCGCTCGAACAAAGCTAACAGTGCGGCCAGTCCGGAGATGTTGGGCTAACTAGCTAGCTAGTTGCAAAGCTTTTTTATTTTCTTTAAAAAAAAAATTGATAACGTTGACTTTAGTTTTAGCTTCTTTGTCAGTGTCATGCGCTTTAAGTTTATTTCAAGCCTGCTGCCTTTAATTCGCAGGGACAGACATGTAGGAGCACCACTCAGATGTACACGGCTACTGCAGGACCTCAGTTGTTAAATTCAGGTAAGTTTGTGCCCTTTGTACTTCATCTGTGTGCACATTGTGTGCTTTCTGTTTATTACTAAATGCTTCCCTTCAGAAAAAAAGACGGTCGCGAGGTTGGTACAATAACCTTTTCACCCCCTCACCCTCCCAAAATCTGCTTACTTGTGTATGTTAGCTAGCTTTCTGGCTAAACGCTCAGGCTGCCTCTGATGTTGACTCTCCAGGATGAATGACATGAACCTCAGTCCTGTGGGCATGGACCAGCTCAGCGTGTCCTCTGTGAGTGCCAGCCACCTGGGTCTGCCCACCTCCCCCACGCACAATCCCATTCCCACTCCAGGTATGGAACACGCTGCCTCCTGCTCTTAATGCTGTAGCGGGGAACACATTAGACCGACCCCGGTGATCTGTGATGGTCCGCACATTTTGTCCTTTATAAACAAAACATACTCACTCCAGCTATTCTGCTTTTAATTCTGATTTCTGGAAGACCCAATAAGGGGGAAAAGTCACAAAGCATATTGTAATAATTATTTCTTATTGTTAAACAAAGTTATAATTATAAGAAATTTAGTTTGTTTTCTAACTGATACTTGTAAAATACTGACTCGTCATCAGAAGTTACACTTGCACTTAGATTTTTGTTAATGAAGGTATCAAGCTTGAAAGCATCCTGACAATCCTCACATATTTACACATATTTACAATATGGGTTGTGTAGAGGCCTGCTCAGACTCTTGGGGCATACATGACTGTGTCCAGATTTCTGTTGTCAGTGTTAACCCGGTTTCACGTACTAATTAAACAGCTATTGACAGTTATTTTTCACTTTATAGCTGGTGTATAAAATGTGTTTGTTTGCAGATAGATCATATTTTTCATTTGCATATTATTCTTTCTTGTCTCAAGCGTCAGTGTGTGTTTACCTGTTCTTTGGTTTGGGAGTTTAGGTATGCCAGTGGCCATCCCCAGTCTGGGTCCTTCCCTTGGTTCTCTCCCTTCAGCCTTGTCTCTGATGCTCCCCATGGGTCCACTGAGTGATAGAGGGGTGATGTGCGGCCTGCCTGAAAGGAATTACTCCTTGCCCCCTCCACCATACCCTCACCTGGAAAGCAGCTACTTCCGACACATACTGCCAGGTGGGTTAAGGTTTCTCAGAACACTCATCTAGAGGCGAGGGCAATGTTTAATTTAAGTTGTATATCCCACACGGTCTCTGTCTTTGGTCTACAGGTATCCTGTCCTACCTGGCAGACCGTCCTCCACCTCAGTATATTCATCCCAGCAGCCTTAACATGGATGGGACCCTGTCTGTGCCCAGCAACAATTCCTCAGGTCTGGATCCCTATAGTGGCCCCGGAGGCCCACTGGAGCAGGGCCTGGTGCCCATGGACTCCAGACAAGTTAGTGGTCAGGCAGACCTTCACCAGACAGGTGCTCATGAGCTGGACTCTACAGGGCTTGCCATGGAGTCACGTGTCAGCAGTCCCATGTCTCCTGAGCGGATGGGGGAGGAATTGGCCTCAATGGATGGAGTCGGAGTAGTGCCGGTGCCTGACACCCAGCAGCAGCTCGGAGGGGGAAGGCAGCCCCAGCCTCACGAGGGCCTGACAGGGGTGGACTCTTCTGGTGGGGTGATGCCCCTGCATGGACCCCCTGTGCTCGAATTGCCAGTGGTAATGGAACAGGATCACATGGGGGGGCGAGTGGGCAACTCGGGGGGAGGGGGAGCAGGAGGACTTGGGGAGCAACTCCACACGAATGGGGAGCTGAACTCAGGCGTAGTAAGTGTGGTACTCACCGGCTCCATGGCCAACCAGAACCAACTGGAGCCTGTGTCTCTGCATGGACACTCTGGGATGGGGCTGGAGGCCGTTAACGTGTCCCCCATCACTGCTGAGGTTTCTCTGGGGCCGGAAAACAACCTGGTGCTGGTGAACTCGACGCTGCAGCTCGAGGATTCCTCTTCCAACAAGGAGAACATGGTCAATGCTTACAGCATCTGTGAGTTTTTAACTTCAAGTCTCCTATCCATGAAAAGATGGATGCAAGTAAAATATAGCTTATGGAGAAATCTTTAAAGCTAATGTGCATTTTTGTTTTAGGGTGCACACTGTGTGAGTGCTCATATACCTCAGACTGTCCCGAGCACGGCCCAGTCACTTTCATCCCAGATGCTCCCATCCAAAGCCGGGCTCGCCTCTCTCTCCCGCGTCCGCTGTGCCTGCGTATCTCTGTTGCCGACGAACCGCTCGGTAAGAAAAGAAACTTGATTATCAATGAGGACAGACCTCAGATGTTACGCTAAGCTCATGTTTAAATGTGCATGTGGTTGCACTCATAGGAGTTTTTGCACGGGACGTCATTCCACCAAGGACCTGTTTTGGACCAATGGTTGGCCAGCATTGTAGCAACGTGGACCTCTCTGATTGGCCGGAAAAGGACACACCTCAAATATGGAAGGTTAATCTTGTGGCCCTTTGTTAGGAGTGCAGTTGCCACATTCAATACAAAACCACGATGAAAGCATGGGAACGCATGATAAACAAGTTTTTCTGTCACAGATGTACCACAACAACGTGCTAGAGTTCTGCATCGTGACAACAGATGAGAACGAATGCAATTGGATGATGTTCGTCCGCAAAGCTCGGTGAATGCTCGTGTTTTTATATGCCATTGTTGCCTACATTACCCACAGTGCAAATTAAAATTAACACGTTTTTGTTTGTGTGTCCAGGACACATGAAGAGCAAAATCTGGTGGCGTACCCTGCTAACGGTAAACTCTTCTTCTGCACAACCACTGAGATCCACCCGGACCAGGAGCTGCTCTTCTATTACAGCAGAGACTACTGCAGGCTGATGGGTGAGCGGACATGACTAAATATGTCTAACCCTCTGTATAAAGTTAAGGAACCCTCATTTAGTACGAGTGTGAGTAAACAGCTGGACCCATTGTCTGACCCTACACTGGTGCAGTGGGTCCTAGGTACCTCCTGGTACACAATAATCATATGGTGAGAGCATGCAGGCAGTTCCTGGAGGATGAAGGAATAGGTGCCATTGACTGGCCCATGCTCTCAACTCTCTAACCTCCTTTTCTTTGGTTCTCAGGTGTTACACAGGTACCCGAGGGTCAGATCTGCCAGTGTGGCAAAGAGTGCTCCTCCTTCTCTGACCTTAAGTCTCATCTTGGCAGCCATAACAGTAACCACAGCCATACCCAACCTCCACACAGCCACAGCCCATCACAGCAGGACCACAATCAACAACAGCAACCACCAACTCAGCAGCAACAGGAGCAGCAGCCCCAGCAACACTCTCACCAGGAAGAGAAGCTGACAAATGAAACCTCTAGCTCCTCCTCTTCCCCGTGGCCCTGTCACAACCCTGCTGCAGGGCAGACAAACACTGACACCGGCGCCAGCAGCGGGGGCGGCAGTGATAGAAACTCTGATAACATTACCTCCAGGGCAAAAGGTCAGGGCCACGTGCGGGAGAAGAAATTCAAATGCAGCATGTGTACTCGGGCGTTCATTACATCCACTAAACTCAAGGTGCACTTCATGGGCCATGTGGGGATGAAACCTCACAAGTGCGAGTACTGTAGCAAAGCCTTCAGCGACCCCAGCAACCTCAGGATGCACCTGAAGATTCACACAGGTAGGCGCAGCGTAAATTGTGTAACTTCAGATGCTCGGCACACAGACTGATTAACACATGCACACATGTTTTCGCACTGACAGGTCAGAAGAACTACAGATGCACAGTCTGCGAGAAGTCGTTCACCCAGAAGTCCCACGTGGCGTCACACATGCTCATCCACACCGGGGCGGAGAAGCTCAAGTGTGACCTCTGCGATCGAGCGTTCATCAGGAAACACGACCTGAAGCAGCACATGTTCTCTCACACACAGTGCGTCACTTCATTGCTTTAAAGGTCAACAGATGGATTGTACTCTCAGAATCCAAAGTGTCTAATAGTTGTTTTTAAATCTCCTTCATTTCTCAATGACAGCGAGCGGCGGATTCAGTGCCCAAAGTGCAACAAACACTTCCTCAAGACCAACCACCTGAAGAAGCACATGAACTCTCACGAGGGCCGCCGAGACTTTGTGTGCGAGAAGTGCAACAAAGCCTTCCTCACCAAATACCACCTCACGCGCCACCTCAAGATCTGCAAAGGGCCCAAGACAGAAAGGGGGTCCCGCAAGGAGCAGGACGCTGATGACGAAGACGAGGAGGAAGAGGAGGAGGAGGAGGAGGAGGATGACAGCAGAAGAGGAAGAGAGAGACTGGTTGACTCGGCCAATAGCGAAGACTGCGGTTTAGATGTCGGTGGATATAACTCTGAAAAGTCCCTGTCACCCCCTCACTGACAACACTGTGCCTGTTGAGATGTTTTATTTATTTAAGTTCACAAAACTATCAGTGTTTACCTCTCGTTTTTGCCAAATATAACTTTCTGAATATATAATAAAATATTTGGCCATCAGTACAATTGAACTGCCACATTTTTGTCTAGTTTCTCACAAGAGCTGCTAAAATAATCTGAGATCTGACTGTATTTTCTTTCCTCTCATGACTCAGGCCTGTGTAATTACTGGTTTTCGGGTTTCATATAAGCTATCATTTATTCATCATTTTTCCCTTAATCTTAATTCTTCAGCTCACTCAGTAATGTGGCTGATAAGCCTTTTTTTGCTACACAGTAATATGGTGCATTATCCCACACTGAGTGTTGAAGTAATGTTGCAGCTTTATACTGTGTAATGCATATTTTAATAAATGAACAACTGTGTTATAGAGCAGACTGATATTTTTTTATGTGTCATCTCATTAAGTTGCAAAGAAAATTTGGCAACTTTTTTTCAAAATCCTGCAAATCTGTTACCTCAAGGACATCATCTAGACTTTCAAATTAATACCATTCACGCTTTACCGAGAGAGTAAAGGGTAGCACTGCTGATGTCAGCATTTTTTAGTACTGTTAACAAATTGTAGAGCACGTTTTTGTGACGTATGAAGTCGAGCATGCCAGCCAGGAAGTAATGGCTTAATTACACCTGAGTGATACTAGGAATAAAAATAATGACAACCATCAGTGCTGCCCCTCAGCCTCCTGGTAAATGCACCAGGAAATGATAAATACATTTGAAAGTCTTCTTGAGGATTTCCCCCTTGAGTTATCAGATTTGCAAGATTTTCAGGAAAACGTTACCTTAAGGTCCAGGTCAACAAGATTTTAACACCTCTGAGATTTTTTTTAGGTGATGCACCTATGGTATAGATTTGAAAATCCCTAATTGCATTGTTCTCAAGTTACCTTGTTCATGAAGTTGGCTGTCCCGTCTGCCCGCCTGCCAACAATACCTCATCAGCCTTCTACAGCGGAGGGGTAAAAGTAAGTCTTGTGACTAGGAAAATCGTAGTGATGCTTAGTGATTGCACTTTTAATTCTGTAACCGACCACTTTAGATTGTAAGGCAATTGTACAGGTTGCCTGGTGGGACGCAACATGTCTCCAAACTGACTGCAATCACTCGCCAGATAATTTATAACTGCAAACTGATTTCGCACACACTGCGATCACTCTGAGCCAGCTACAGCGAATGAGCCCAACTGAGTGCCTATTTCATTCTGAAGTTCTGCAACAATGTCACTATTAGTGGAGGAATTTCAACATTCATACTCCAATTGGAGAGAAACTTGGGGTTAGTATCTTGCCCAAGGAAATTTGGCATGCAGACTGGAGCAGCCAGGGATTGAACCATCAACCTTCTAATTTGTAGATGTACTTCCTGAGCTACAGCCATCCCTACTTATTGTAAATTCCAGTAAATGCAGACAGTAATAGATTCTTTTTTTTTTAAATTACAGCTAATCACAATATTTCCATAAAAAGAATGTTTGATTTCATTGAATGCAAGCTGATTGAAACCAGACTTACTGCTCTGAAGAGAACTCACTGTGACCTGGTTCCCATCTTTGAAGTAACCACTTCAAAATACCACCTTAAACCATTGTCCCTTCAGTGACTTCTCAGAGTCCAGGCCCTGAGGTGGCAAAGCAGCCCAAAACCATGATGCTCCCTCCACCCTGCTCTACAGTGGGGCTGAGGCTTTGCAGCTGATGTCCTGTACCGTGTCCCCTCGAAACAGTGCTGTATATTTTTGTTTCTCCGGTTTTTTATTTTGTTTTGTTTTGAACAACTCTTCCAGGATTGTTTCTTGAGCTCTTCTTGTAATTTTTACAGAACACCCTCTAAAGACAGTAGCAGCAACAGTCATTTAGCTATCAGCAGTTTTTCTTCATGTGAATTGATGATCATTCTTTTGTTCACTTTTCCACCAATGTGAATCTCTGTACTTCTTATTAAGTGATCAACTACTGGTTGTAACAGATGGCCGCCCCTCCCTGAGCCTGGTATAGTTTAAGGTTTCATCCTGTTAAAAGTAAATTTGTCTTCCCACTGTTGCCAACTGCTTACTCGTTGGGGGTTCGTGTGATTGTTGGGGTTGTCTTGCTAATAATATAAATATAAAACACCTTGAGACAACTAGTTTTGTGACTTAGTGTTATATAAATTACATTGAAATAAACGTAATTAAAACTGAGACATGGGCTAGTCTCTCAAATTTGTAAGCCTTTATTATAAATGAGATTACTTTGCTTCAAGTGTCTTGGAGAAGTCCTAAACACAGAGGCTCACTTACTCAGTGCATTCAGTAAAGAAAAAAAATTCATTTGCTCATGTGGTATCAGTTTAGTCGTGTTGTGTCCAGATAGTATCTCCAAACATGGAAACATTTCATTTCATAAAGAATCAATGCAGTGATCCAGGTGTATCTATTATTCAACTGTACGTCTACATACAACTGAATATATTCACAGGGTCTCTTACAGTTAGAATATGATTTATTCACGTGCCCAGCAAGCACATTTACAGAAACTAGAAGGTGTTACGGTTCAAATGAAGCCTCGTGCATCTTTTTCTGGACTTGCAGTTGTTAGTTAATATACTTTTACATTTTAATTAGACAAATAGTGCAGGAACGAATTTGTGGAAATGCTTGGATGTTGACATAACCCTAAATGTGTCATCAGCAGCAGAGAGCATAAAGAGGTCAACGTTAAATGATAGTAATGAGGAATTAACAAATGCAGCACATTCAACACGTCAGTCGAGTTATTCAAAAACCTTCCAGTCAGGCTGGTTCACTGCACACAAAGCAAAGAAAAAAAATAATGTATCATTTACTATCATTTATTAATTTAAATACATATTTACATGCAAATAACTGTATGATATCCAGTTAAATGTAAGTTTGGGGTGTAATACACGTGTAAGCTTATAGTCAGCAGTTCTTCAGTGCATGGAGTTGATTGAGGAGAGCGTGTTTTTCCTGTTCTAACAAGGATATTTGACAGTTCTTGTTCTTCACCGCCTGTTAAACATGAAAAATGACAATGTTACACAAAGGGACAAATCATAAGAACGCGGATGCAAAACTTATTCACGTAACTTTATTAAAAGCTCTTAAAGAAGATGTTTCAATAATTTAATTTAATTAAAATGTATTTCTTCTACCTCCTTGAGGGTTGTTTCTTTACCTGAGTCAGTACTGAGTTGTGCCACCGGAGGTCACTGTCTGCCACTGCTTCAAGCAGAGAGGGGTTGCTGCTGGTCATGGCGTTGGGATCACTCATCACAGAGCCCAGTGAACCGTTCACGCGCTGGATACGAGACCTGAGGAGGCAGGAGCGAGCCTGAGGACAGGCACACAGAACTGTTATTAAAGGATTAAAGGATTATTCTATTAGTGGGCTTAGAAACACCCGAATGGATGCCAAGCATAAGTCTCATCTTCATGATTGAAGAGATGAAAATGAAATAGATGCTTAAAATGATGTAATTACAGGAAATGTTTGTCGTTTAGGAATGAGGCTGAAGTCTTGCACAATTTTTCAGATACTGACCACTAAACTTGGACGCTGTGCATGCTAAAATTTATGGTAAGGCCCGATGCAACTTCCATCCTTCAGCCTCGACAACAAGGCAGCCAGTTGTGATTCATGTTGCTTTTATACCAGCATACGAAGTGTTACAATTACAAGCCTTTTCGAAGTCAGAAGGAAGTTAAGACTGTAATCATTCATCGTTATTAAACATGACAGCCTGATTTCAGTAAAATCAAAGAGGCCCTTCTCTGTACCTCTGCTCCATCTTCATTTCTGGAGACAAACACACTTCTGCTTTCGATGCTATCCTGCCAAGCCCCGTTCTCCTCCAGCCGCTGGAGATACCAGAGCCGAGCCTTCTCCAGAATCTCCAGACCAGACCACAGAGCGTCCTTCTCCTTCTCCAGATCCTTCAACCGTTTAATCTGAAACACAAAGAAGCAAAATGAAATGGAGAACTTTGGATTTGTGCTGAGTTATATGATAGAACCAGTTTTGGTATGTCCCTGTGTACTAGGCTAACGTGTTTGACCTTCAGGTTCATGTATAGAAGCATGTAAACCAGAGGCCCTGAGGCACTGTGTACCAGGCAACACTGAGCAGTAGGTGGCCTTTAGCTCTTTTGTCTATGCCCAGCGGGGTTACAGGCTCTTTAAATAGGCTGAAACAAAGACACAGTGAGAAACATGACATGTGGTGGTGGGGATTCATGACTTCAGAACATTAGAGTCACTGTAATCTCAACGACAATGAGGCCGAAAAAAATAACATTAGAAACTCATGTGGTTTAAGTAGATGAACTGACTCTATTCTCTATTTTAGAGTTAATAGTCTAAATTTATTCTGGCTCGGCTGCTGATCATTAGTAGATTTACTGCTAACGGAAAACTGGTTACACTGATCCTTCAACAGGAAGCTGTGAAGATCGAGCTTGACATGTGGGAATGTGTCACTGGGATGACTGTAGAGTCACGCTACCCCGAATAAAGCAAAGATAGAAATGACTGAACGCAACCTGACTCAACACACGCACTTTACACATACAACGATATGGTACGTGAAAATTCAACTTGTCTGAAAAACACACAGTGAGTGAGTGTGCTGTTCAAATGGAAAACAAATTTAAGCTGTTAGTATTAATGAGACATGCTCTTAATCTGAATATTGCTAACATGACCTCTTAATCCATGGCTGTCAACCTTATGTTATCAGTTTGCCACATATGATTCAGTTGTGATAGTTAACCAAAAATGTACATTGTGAAAACATTCAACTCTCTGAGAGCCTTGAGAAAAAGAGATCAGGTTCAATTGACCCTGTGCACGAGAAAATGCTAACTTCCTGGTTTGAGACCGGATGTGGGGTTGTACATTTCCGGTAGCTTTACTTTGCGGTCGATCGCTACTGCGAAGATATACTCCAAAATCATGCTAGTTTAGATCGATCAGTTGTTTACATCACTCAACACAAGCAGAACTGCAAATGCCCAAGACATCTATAGAAATGTAAATCGCCGCTTGATTTATTCATATGCTTAACTTGTTTTGGACCGTAAACAAGGCGCGAATAGGACACCGGAAACAAGCTCCCCACAGGAGTTTCCGCACCGGAAGTAGCATATGCTAACGTGCACATAGTCAATATTATCTACAAGTTTGTCACATTGAGTCGGCTAACTGTTATCACAAATAAACACTACATTTAAAAAGAAAAGAAAGGAGAAAGCATATACACCACTGGGCTGGTTAGCTGTTAGTGAGAAAACATGCACATTTGCTCTATAGTTTTCTCTGTTTTCTTGTCTCAAACGTGTTAATGTTTAAAAGAAACCATTAGACTTGCGACTATTTCTGCCGTGACCTTAACTCCTAAAAAATCCATATTTTTCCAGTTAGAAAATGTAAAATTCATGAGAAGTTAAAAAACGTGATGAGCGTGATATTTTATGCTAAACATACTGACATTAGCAGAATATAGTTTCCCTACCACAAGAGAACAACTGCAAAATATCATGGCAATTCCACAGGCAGTATCAAAGATGAAAGTAGTCACCGTCCGTGACGTCCCCCAATGGTTTTGGACTCAGCTGCCATATATGGAAGAAATGGTGGAGCCCTAATTTATCAAGCTAACTCTAGCTAGCTTGGTCAGAAAGCTGCATTCACAAACTGTTTGGGTGCAGGAATAAGTTAATTGAGCCAATTAATGCTGAGACTAACAAGCCCAAGGCAGGTGAGTTATTAAAAAGAGAAAACTACCCACACAGGCCCAAACCCTATTTTGTACCAGGCAGTAAATATGCTTTTTAATCTCTAAACCTCAACCTTTGAATATATGAGTCTGTGGAGATTAACTTCATTTTGGTGCCAGCCTCAAGTGGCAGCTACAGGAACTGCAGTTTTTGCCACTTTTTCAGCTCTCGAGTTTGCCCCTTGGTAGCACCTATTAAACTTCTCTCCCATGGATAAAATATAATGGAAGCACTGTTTAAAATATAGTTTTTGTTCTTCACTTTCTTTTTAATTATCGACTGAATGGTGACTGATATCACTGCACAGATATCAGGCTGATCTTATCTTTGATGCCTGGTGTGATTTTCTGATGGTTGTGGTGTGTTGCACGGTACATCATCAAGACTATAGCTGTAATAGCTAACTACAAACTATTTTAATAGTCAATCAATTGTTTTGTTAATTAGGTCATGTGACATGGGTTGCAGGAGGTTGTTACTTATTATTTGGTTCATAAGCATAAACCTTTTTTTCTTAAATGTTAATAATGCAATAATAGGATAGTTTAGAAATGCTGTCATCACACATTTTATTCAGCAGAGCAGCTCCAACATTTATCTCAGCACTGTTTGCAGCACGTGCAGCAGAGTAGCACTGCAACTGAACAGAGGGTGGTGCATCATCATTATATGAATCCAAAATGTGTTCCCCAATGGTGTGTAGAGGCACACTTCTGTGCTGTGTGAGGCAAGTCTAGCTGTGTGCTGGAATTCAATAACAGTCAGAACTTATTACTCCTAGACAAAAAGATACGGATGAACTGTTAATTCACCGTTTCAGTACTGTGCAAGCAGTGTTTACCTGAGGCAAATCATACAAAAAAAAGCTTTTTGCACAGCTGCCAAAAGTTAGATGTTATTACAGCATAACACATGAAAAACCTGACTGACAGTGAGAGTAGAGAGCCCTGAGCCTGTCAAGTAACTTGAGTAATACTCCACCAAGCAATCTAAGGAGGCACTTGGAAACCACAAAATCCTCTTTTGCAAAACTTATCCAGCTTTAAAAATGCTGAATTTTAACTGCTGAATCTGAATCAGTGGCAGAAGTAGTTTGTTTGATTGTGTCAGGGTGTTGTGCAGGGCTATAGAGGCATGGTATTCACCAGTTGAGTTTAACACAAAACAGAATAAATGTAATAAAACCTCAGACGGCAGCAAAAAATGTGCAGATATCATGTTAGGCATATTATTAAAAGTGCCTTTGTCCTACAGTGCAATCAAAGAATGAACTGAGGATGACTCGTGTGACACTGAATTAGCTTTATGCAGACATGAAGACTTAAAATTGGAAGTTTTTACCTCTTTAAATTTGCCTAAAAAGTTAAAAAAAAAACTTTTTCGTCTGTGAGACTACACTTGTTTTTGCATTGTTTGCTGTCTGTTCAAAGATTAATGAAAAGAATTGTTTAACAATCTCAGTTCTAATCAATAGATAAGATTTCTGACATTTATGTCCCTGCACTTTAGTTGTTTGTGTTTCTTGGCACTCGTTCCTTGTAGCTTGTACCGGTTGAACTTACTAGTGAAATATGCTGCCATTTAGCCTAGATAAACTTGTCTCTTTATAAGAATACTATAAAATAATGAGCAAATGAGTCAAAATAAACACAGAAATGATGGATGTTACATTCCAGAGAAGTGGGAAAAGTCAGGTTATTGCAGGTTGGCCAAATGTGCCAAACTAGTGACACTTCCACGGAGACCGAAGAGGCCATCAAAAACATGTTTAGTATACAACAGTTTGATCATTCATACAACTGCTGAAAAAAACAGGAAGACAAAACAGATGATGTAAGTACAGACACACAGACAAATACCACCTCTATCCTCACCCATAGGTAGAAGCGAAGTGCGTCCACGCTGCACAGACTGGTCTTAAGCGGGATGATAACCACAGTGTAGGAGCCAGAGCTGGAGGGATGATAGGCCATGGAGAGCTGATCAGTCACTGACAGCTACTGCTACCCCATACAGCTGGGTTGACCACAAACAACAAACCATAGCTTGCCACTGGCTGACTCAGAATAATACCGCGGGGAGAGAATGAGTGTGCATGAGTGTGTGTGAGAGAGAGAGAGAGAGAGAAGGCAGGACTGGAAAAAAAAGCAGCACGATACACAGGCGCAGGCAGCATGGTGCCCCCGGGGCGAGGTGATGAAAAATTCCACATGTCACTGACTGGTTGATCGACAACCAGTGACAAAGAGAGGGAGAAGCGGGGTTGGAGAGGGGGTGAGACTGGCACTGCGTGATCAAATATGAGAGAAAAGACAACAAAAGGTGAAAAAGCACCCAGCAGGAAATATGAAAATGAAGCTGCGGATGGAAGATTTGAGGGGAGGATACAGGTGTGGTTACACACTTATCAGCTCCTGATGTGTTTCCATCAGTGTCATAACAGCAGGGGGGAGGGGGGGGGGGGGGGGGGGGGGGGCTTGTTTATCCCAAATTTACAGCAGAAGGCCAGAGGAGGAAAACAAGGCTGTGTTTCACAAACACTCTGAATTTTCCAAGAAGATACGAAGAAGTTGTCCCTCAGCTCAAGGAAAATCATGCTAATCTGCAGCTAGGTGCAAAGGAAGGGCACGAACTCACTTTCTTGTTAGTTTCAGGTGAGCTTTCTGTCCCAACATGTTGCCTGGAATGTGACATAACCTGAGGACGAGAGATCAAGCACAGAGGTGTGGAGCACTGAATGGAGCTGCTAAACAAACTTGACTATGGCGAGTATAGTTTGGAGTTTGGGAGCAAGTACAGGAGATAGAGACTTCAGTAGGCTCAGTTTATCGACACTAACATCATTACTATCAGCGCTCAGCTGTTCAGTTAGTCGATGGCAACACAGAAAATCAGCAACACATGTTATTCATTAGGGCCTCAGGCTAAAGTGGCTGTTATGGATCCAACAGCAGCCCTGTTGGAGAGATTTTAGTGCAACTTGTGAGGGAAAAATATATATATAGAAAATAAAATCCGCTACTGTGCCCCCTCAGATTGGTTCTACGATTAACCTCTACAACAATGTGTTAAATATATGTTATACTAGCGTTTTGCATCAAGCACAGAACTACCATCAATAAACGGACAAAACCCAACTCTGGAGGTACCCCTCCTTTTTTGTGTGAGGGTGTTTTGTGTTCAAAAGAGAGGTCATTCATTAGCTTGTGCAGCTACGCTATGGACAAAAGTGCTCCCTTTTAAAGTGGACACGAAACACTACATGCATAAAGGCTAATTTACATCATGGATCCCTGCTCTCAAAAACTGACACAGATGTAACACTGTCTGTGAAGCTGGATTTAAGAAATAAGAGCTAAAAGTGGGAATTTTAAGAACTTATTTAGCACCATCTTCATTCATTACAGAACGTGGTTGGTTGCTGCTGATAGACTTACATTAGTTTATTTTGGCTAAGTAGAAACAAAACCAATAACTCTCCTTATAAGGAGACTAAACCTACAAATCTGTTTCACCTTTGTGCTGCCCCCTGGCCAGGGCAATGAGTTTTATGTTAGTGAAATTCATTGGATTTTGTTAAATGGCAAAATTCAGCTGTTAGCTGTAATGTTTGGGATTGTGAAGCACCTTATAAATGAGACTGTGTGGAGGAGAGCTGAGTGCAGAGTATAGGCTGACTCAGAGCTCCACATCTCCTCTAGCATTAACAGGAACGTAAAAAAACTGTGCATTAGTCCATCAAATCAGTGCTGACTTCCTTTCTTTTGAAATGACCAGATTTTTACTGCATTGCATCTTGGCTGATGATGGGCACTAGTCAGATGTGATGATGTGACATGACAGTGAAAGTTAAAAGCTCTGTAAGTGAAGATGTTTCTTCCAGCTGCGGTGGTGTGTGCGTGTAATTCAGGGTAGCAGAAGGCTGGAAGATCGTTTGAGCTCAGAGCCTCTGAGCTACATTGAACTATGCTGGTCGGGTGTCCGCACTAAGTTCGATATTGATATGGCTCTTGGGGGAGAGATTGGAGATTCTCCAGGTTGGAGACAGAGCAGTTCAAATCCTTCTCGCTCAGTAGTGGGGTTGAGCTTTGGATAGATGTTGTGTTGCAGCCTGAGTCAAGTGTAATTTTTCTCTCTGCTGTAAGATGAATGTGTCCTAACCCAGGGAGGGGCCACTTGCCCCTCCCTTTCTCCCCTCCCCATCCTCAGCTGCCTTCCTCTTCCCGCTCGGACTTTCGGACTTATCGGACTTTCATACGCAGCAGCTCAAAGCACTCGTGTCTCTTCCAGCTGCTGAACACTACCTTGTGAGCAAAATAAATAAGTGCTTAAACACGGTTAATATAACAGTAAAGACATGGAAAAAACATTGTAAACCAGGTTATTGCGGAGCAGGTGTTTAATATTCCAAACACATTCAGAGAGTTCACTCGACACCTCATCCTTGTCTTGAAAACACACCCACACACACGCAGGGCTTGGGGTGCATGTCTGTCACCAGGGTGCAGGGGAGGCACTCCCCCTCTGTCCCCTTCTGGCCGCCTGTGCCTCAATTTTATTCCGCAACCTAGACATCCGCATTAACCACACTCTCATAACACACACATATAGGGCCTTGGGGGTGGGCACGTTATACAGCATCCAAGGGATAGTCTGTGTATTCAAACCCACCTCTGGCGCTGGTGCCCTACCCTCAATTTTAAATGCATATAGACACTGAGGGTTTTCGGGAGGAGCCGTGCTGCTCTCTGGCAGGAAGCACCATGCCCTCTTGTGTTTTAAATGCACTTCTTCACTCACCCCCGTTCTGTTAACCATCAGGGCTGGGGGGCTGGGAGGTGCTGGCCGTCGGATTGGGGTCTGGGATGCGGGGCCTCCCTGCTACTGCAGATAAGGAGGCGATCTGCTTTCCTCCACCCCAGAGAGAAGGGTTACATCTCCTGGGTCTGGGTACGGTTTGCCCCTCTGGGGGCAGGGGTACCCGGACCTGGGATATAGAGTATGTTTGGGGGGTGTGAATGTGTGTACAGTGTCTATTTATGTCTGTCTACACGTCGGGTGAGTGCTGAGTATTTGTTTGTGTATATGGGGGTGGGAATGCACGTTTGTGTCTGCGTGCGCCTGTTCGTCTGTGTCTATATGTCAGCTTGGGTCTTAGACTCCACCTCTCTGGGTACATCTTAGGCTCTTCGAGGTATGGAGGCCTATCTCCCCTCTCCACACTCCCTGCCAGTGGCTGATGCCCTGAGAGGTCGGTGTGTTGGTGTTTCTTGGTGTCTGGGGCTGGGCGCTCATGTATGTACCGGCTCACTCCTGGTGGCCGATTGGCGGGGCCTGGCGCCTGTGGCCCGGCCGGGCCCCTTCCAGGGGGTGGGGTGCCCTCAGGCCTCTGGCCTCTGGGCCTGAGACCCGGTCCTCTCTGGCACAGCTGGCTGCCGGCAGAGCCTGTGGGCACGTCACCGTAACCCCCTCTGGCTCCGTGGCTGCTGGGTGACCTCTCGTTTGGGGCTCTCCAGCTCTTCTCAGGAGGGTGGCAGACAACAATTCTGATGGCTAAAGATCCAAACCTCTGTAACAACAGCATGATCTGAACATTTTAGATGGCATAGGCAGCCGTCCTAAATTTTTAACTTCACGAAACCATGACTACAGATGTGTCAGGGTGGCCGAGCGGTCTAAGGCGCTGCGTTCAGGTCGCAGTCTCACCTGGAGGCGTGGGTTCAAATCCCACCTCTGACAGCAAGTACCTTGTCTGACACTGTTCAAGTAAAGATGCTGGTGTTGTGTCAGGTCTAATTCTGCGTTGGTGGGTTTTGTAATAATTGCCACTATGCTGCAGCTGACATGTACAACAAAGCAAGTCATTAATTTCATGTCACTAATATATTTACTGAAGTCATATAGTAACTGTCATGTGCACTGTGCTAACTATTTATTAAAGGCACTATCACATACTGGTAGAATCACTTTCTTTTACACAAATCTGCAAATTTGAAATCACTGGAGCAACTTCTAATGGCATTATTTTGGCACTCCCATGGTGTAATGGTTAATGCTTTGGACTTTGAATTCACTTCAAAACACATTGAGATCTGCTTTTATGAGACCAAAGTTCTAAGCACCAACCATAATATCATATCTGTAACCTCTGTAACAGCAGCATGCATTGAGGGCTTAAGATGAAACAGGAAGCTCTATATTACCAAAAGGCGCTGTGGAAGATATAGATGGTTGAGCGGGTTAAGGCGTAGATTCGACCGCCACTACTGCATTCAGGTGTTTTCAATGCAGGAAACAGACTTGTTCAGATGAACAGGGTACAACTATTCTTAGTGTTACTCTGACAAAATGCATTTGAGATCTAAATTTCTCGTAACACAGGTCTCTTAGTTGGGCACTGTTCAACCCTGCATAGTGACTGGTTTTGGTAATGATGAACAGCATCTTCATCTGCTACATGCAAGAAACTTGCTGTCAGAAGTGGGAATTGAACCCACGCCTCCATAGGAGACTGCGACCTGAACGCAGTACCTTAGACCGCTCTGCCATCCTGTCACAACAGCCCATGAGGTTTGGCAAAATGATAAATTCCAGACGGCTGCCTATGTCATATTATGCTGTTGCTACCGAGGTTACAGAATCGATAATACCTGTGCTGGTTAATGGGAGGACAAGTTCATCTTACTCTGGAAGACCTGACAAAGTCACACCTTTCACAAAGTCACACAATTCAGACAGACATTTGTAAAAAACTGAGAAAAACCTCAGAAGTTAGCCTCCGGTTTACAGTTTCCTTCAGTCTTTGTGGTCTGCCTCATGAATGTAAACTTGCTTGTGTAGCCAAACAGAATTCCTGCAGTTTGATTTCCATCAGTGTCCTGAGTTTGTCATTGTTTATGTGATTATTACAAATCCTTGAATGTTTTATTGCTTATCTGACAGTGCATAAACAAAATGATCACACACACACACACACACGTCCTTCTGCCAATTAAGAAAATCTCATATCAGTCGTTATTTGCTTTGCCATTACTTCCATTATTGATGGACACTACTCTAATGTGATGACGTTAAAAGCTCTGTGAGTGAGGCTGCTTCTTGCCAGGTGCGGTGGTGTGTGCCTGTAATACAAGCTACCAGGAGACTGAGGCTAGAGGATAGTTTGAGCTTAGGACCTCTGAGCTGCAGCAGTATATCAGGTATCCTCGCTCAGCATGGATATGGTGCATCTGTGGGCCCTAGTACCACCAGGTCATCTAAGGAGGCCAGACAGAGCAGGTGAAAGTAGGACCAAGCTCATGAATAGATGCTGAAGATCAGCCTGAGCAATGCAGCAGAAGCGAGTCTTTATACACTACTGATTCACACAATGTTTTGTGTTCTCAGTGCATGAAGCATTAAAAACCCACAATTATTCCCAGTGCTATCCATTTAAGATCTGAGTTTCCCATCAGCTTTCTTACAACTTGTGTGTGAGAAATAAATGTTTAGATGTTTGCAAATTTCTTAAATACTGAATGATATATATCTTCACTAAGATGCCGGATAATACCAATACCATCATTTGAAATGCTTCGTCACAGGAGCAGGATTTGAACCCACACCTCCAAGGGAGAAGGCAACCAGAACACAGAGCTTTTGCTCAGCTACTGAACACTGACTACAAAGATGCCGGAGCACACTTTTATCTGTCAATATATCATAATATACAATTGAATGATCTCGAATGCATAACCCTAAACTGAATGGAATCTGAATAATGTGTTTAAACTTGAGGTAAAATAGCTTTAGAAACAAATAGCAACTCAAACATGCACACACATGCATTCCCGATGAACTGTTTCCTGCAAGACCTAAACGCAACACCTTAGACCGTTCGGTCATGACTCCAGGTGGTGTGCAATTACGGTAGTTATGATGGTAAGAATACTATCCACTTATTCCACCTCCTCACTGAAGGCACACCTGAATAAGCACAACACATAGCCGCTGGTAATACAAGAATGCACTGAAAACAAGAGGAAAAGAAACAACCTTTGTGGTAGTTACGGGTTCAGGGTCTGCCATCACCATCTTTCTTATGAAGCTGCCAACAAGGCTGGGATGCAGGAGCTGGTGTGTCTTCAATGAAGCTGTCCCCACCCAGCAGTGCAGCTTCCAATAAATTTGTATCATTGTAGTCTGCAACTATAACACACACAAATACACACGGGGCAGAAATATTGTTGAATATAAACAAGTATAAAATGTAATATAAAAGAATAGATCACAACACAGAGAGGTGTAAGAAAATTTGCATTTACTTCTGAAGAGGACTCTGGACTCTGTATAAGGTGGCTGGAAGAAGACCTGCACAGTACAAAAATTATAAAATACTGGCGTGTGCTAGTTCTACTTCTCAGCCTCCGAGTAGACACACCTGTGGTATCAGTTTAAAAATCCTATGTTGCCTCATTTTGAAGTTATTGCATTCACAGGATTTTCAGAAAACTTGACCTCTGACGTTGAGATCACTGAGATTTGAACTTGACCAAAATTTTTAGTAGATATACTTATGATATTAATTTGAAGCTCCTACGTCACCGTGTTGTCGCGTTAGTCGAGAAACTTAGCTGTCAATACCGATCGCCCGACCGCCCACCATGGTGATGACAATACCCTGTCAGCCTTTAACATTTGAGGGGTAAAAACAAACAAGCAACACAATTTAAGTCATTAAAGTCATTAAAGATGTATGCTACACACCCTGAAACCCCCCCCCCCACACTATCATGACATTCATGTGCGTGATGACTGCATTTGCATTTCTGACCACAAGTGTATGTCTTTGTATGTTTCTTTCCCTTTGAAATACTTTGGTAAAAAGACTGTTTGCCATTACGCTGCTGTATAACCTAAACAAACTTGCTGTGGGTGAGGTGTAACAGAGATAACCCCTGAGAGTGATACCATAGTAATATTTTAGCCGGAGTTCTGATGCTAATCAAACAATATCAAATTATTATTAGGACTGTAAGGTCTCACAGTCTCTGATAAACGAGGACCAATATTCATAAAAAAGAAGCTCAGAAAAAAACAAAACACAACAAACCATAAAACCTCTTTTAAGCTGTTACTGTAGGCTGCTGGGAGACTGGCTATCACATTCAGTACATACTGTGTTTTGATTATTCAGTGGGTGCGGTTAAGCCTCTTTTGGCACTGTACTGACAGGGAGGTCCATCAACCTCCCTGTCAGTACAGTGCCCACCCATTGGTCCCACCCACTACATTATCACAGCGCTGTACAGTAAAGAGTATCACAGAGTATCATGACCTGGGTCATAACAGCTAACACATTGATCTGAGCCATGCCAGCTTAATTTGCACTTAAATTAGGAGTTTGGGTCAAATGCAAAGAAATGCACTGGTATTTAATTTTTGCAATACAGTAGAATAGCAGGACTTGTTCATCTTGTCATCTACAATATATATACTCACCTGAGACTTCATACCCCTTCAATTGCTCATTAGTGCAATCACATGACAGCAACTCAATTTATTACATGACTTGAACAAACAGAATGGGGATGAAAGGTCACTTAAGTGAGTATTTCAGAAAATTGAAAATACGTTTTTGGTGTCAGAGGTCACAGGAAAATTGCCAGACTGCTTCAAACTGACAGGAAAAAAGTAACTCAAATAACCATTCCTTACAACAGGTTATGCAGAAGAGCATCTCTGCATCTGTGTGTAGTTTTCTGTAGGCTGTGGCAATAGAAGAGCATACTCCTGTCAGGGTAAAAACAGAAAACTGGGACAAAATTGGACAACAGAAAATTAGAAAAATGCTATCTAATATTCTCCATTCAGTTTCCCTTTTTCCCCACAGCCTACTTGAAGTGTGATATAGGTTATGAACAGTAGAGGGAGCTATAAGTCCAAACTGCCTGCTGAAGCATACAAACTGTTAAAAGCTGACATTTTGTATTATATTCTCATAAGTCTGTGCCGCAGTAACTTCAACAAAACACCAGATGGAGCAACACAATTAAGTGCCAACTGAGAGACTTCCTCAAAAGTATGTCAGCTATTTTCAACCTTTCCTCACCCCCATTTTTTTAATGGGGATGTTTTCTTTCATGAGGAACAACATGTTCAAACTACAGCTATGAAAAACCGACGGAACCACTTTTCTTCTCCTAAACGATGCAAATTTAGACAGAAAAGAGGACCAGATAAGGACCCAGAAAAGCAATTTCAAAATATTTCTATATAAATATTACATTTATTTATATTCCTTTATATAGAAAAGTTACATTACAGAGGGAGGGTTGTGTGTTCCATCATAAGACCTGTGAGTCTTGCCAAAATGAAGCCTAAAGCTTCATGAGCTCATGATATCCTGAGCAACAGATGGCCTGTTTTTTTGTACACAGCATATATGGTCACAAGTAAGACAACATATGATCACAAAGGTTTCTACTGTGGGCTCCCCTGAGGAGTGAATTCACCACATTTATTACATAAAACAGTGCAAATTTATTCACACAAGCTGCAACTTTTCTGCCGCTCCTGTTTGACCCCAGTCATGGTATAATACTTCGCAACACGTGCATGCATGTTTGTAGGTTATTCATATTTAGTCTGAAGTTTCAAGCACACACACAGACAATTATATACCCAAACACACAAACACAACAGTAACTCACTTCCTCTTAAAGTGAATCTTTTTAGTCACTACTACTACTTTGTGGCTGAGAGTGGGCCCCTGGTTGCTTCCTGTCTTGCTCTCTCACATACACACTTTCTCGCACACATATTTGCTCCCTCGCTGTCACTCCTGTGTTTCATGAATACTTATAGAACTGTTTGCAACAAAAAAAGAAGAAGAAGAAGAAGAAGAAGCAGCAGCTAACACGGGCCACGGCCCCTCTTTATAGCGATGTGAAACAGTCATGAAGAGTCACTGTCAAGTGGAATGGACACATTATTCCTCGCCAAAGAAGCTTGGACGCTCCCTTCGCCTCTGCAGTCCAATATCCAGTGCGGGCCACTCTGGGCTCACTGTTCCAGATCATAGTTTTGTGGAATCTTAAGCATATTTCCCCCCCAACCCCCCTCAACACACACGCACACTTAAAACCAGTGATAAAAAAACGACATGTCTTTGCAGTCTCTCAAGGGAGCTCGTTACAGACGGGCTCCTCCTTGTCCTAAGAACCAAATATAAGCAATGGATAGGAATGGAACAAACAAGTGGTTTGAGAGGAAACTCAATCCTGATTATGATGTGTTCATGCCAAAAATAATATTGCGTGATGAGTTGCAGGAAGTGTGCTTATACATGTACAATATATTGGCTGGAATCTGACCTATTAAGGCCTCGTGGATGTAGTTTAGGGATAGCGCACCTATGGCCAGCACTTTTTCTCAGACATTGAGCTTCTTTTTTTTTATATCAGAGACTAGATAGTGTCATTAACTTTACTCTTGGAACTTGGTGAGTTCATCCAACATTGCTCAGGCCCACGAAACTTAAATGAAAGTCAAAAATGAAAGCTGTCAAAGATACCAAATGTGTCAAACTACACTTTTTTTAACAGCACATCTCAAATGTTGTTGCACAATCGATGTACTTTACACCATAAGCCACATTCCCCCCGATTCACACACACACACACACACACACACACACACACATACACACATACACACACTGTAGTTGGTGCCTGAATTGTGCACATACAGTACTTTCTTTATCATAAACACACATTGAGGGCTGTTTATTTTAAGGAGGGTGTTTGAGGCCTTACGGACTTTTCTGTGTCAGAACTTAATGTAGAAAAAGATGCTTTATGGATATTTAGATCATCACACTGTTTGTTCAGTTTGTTTGCAATATTATCTGCAGTTTGTACAGTATAATGTAGCAGAGCAGCAAATGGTGAAGTTATTAATGGGTTTGTATAATACTTTGCCAGAAAGGTAAAAAATAGCACCATTCCCCTTTACAATATTACTCTAAGATAAAGTATGTATTTACATGTAGACTTACTGGCAACTCTGTTGGGTAAACCTGTGAAAATGCTCACAGTGTATGTCGTCGACCAAATTTCAAAGCAGGAACTTAATGCATTTAATGGTTAAGACGGCCAGCTGAAGCTCAAGAAAGAGTTTTTAAAGTGACTTTGAATTTAAAATGCTTGTTGGTGCCAGACAATCTGGTCTGATTATTTCAGAAACAGCTGATCTGCTAGGATTTTTCCATACAACTATTTCTCGGGTTTATAAGAGATCAAAAAAGCAACACAAAATATGAAACTATTCAATAAGTGCCTGTTTTGTGTGTTAAAATGCCTTGTTAGTGCCAGTGGTCAGCAGATAATAGTTAGACTGGTTCAAGGGACAAGGATAGAGAGATTAACTCGAACATGTGTGTTGTCAGGAAAAACTCAAAGCAAGCTACAGCAGCAGAAGACAAGAGAAACTGAGACTACAACTTTCTTAACCTCACCAGTTGGACAACAGAAGATGGTAAACCCAGCATCTGTTGCAGCACAAATGGAGACGTCAACCTAAACGTGAAAGCATGGATCTGTCCTGCACTGTAGCAAAGAACCTTTGCTACAAAGAATTAAGGTTCTGAAAACAAAAGGAGGTTCCAACCCAGGACTAGTGGTGATTAAGAGATTTATTATACCATAAAAACAAGAAAACACAAGTACTTCAGAAAGCTCTTTAAAAACTTGTTTAAAACTACAAACTGAACAACTGAAATTAATCAGGCATAATGTTAAACCTAAACCACATTTGTCTGTTCAGGAAAGTAACAGATTTGGATTCTTATTAAAAAATAAAAATGTGCTTTTTTATATTTGTTTTTATTATTTTAGCATTAAAATATTATTTCAAGTCAAACATTTGTGTGACAACCAGTGAGGCGAAGGATTTCAGTGATTGACATACGACCTGGTAGTAAACACATTTGAGGGTACCCAACACAACTTCTGCAAGAAGCCATCCGTCAGCTTCAAAGTCATGAACGATGAGCAAAGTGCTTGCAGTATAGATGCAGCTTTGGACTACAAAACACCAAGATAAACAGTGTATTACAATATAAAGAGACACAAAGGATGAAAATCATTTTAAAAATCACATTTCCAAGCCTAGAACCACTTTTTAAAATCTCATATTCAGAGATATTGATCAACAAAAGGTGGAACACATCATTTACTCTATCTAATACAATATATATGCAGAAAGGTTCATACAGGCTTTAGAGGTTGTTCCTAAGCAACCCAGCTGGCCTGCTTACCATGAATACCCTGTGGCCCCAAATCGAGGATTTTTAATACAGACTCCTGCTGCCCCCTTAAAAACCAAAGGCCTTTTCTTTTTTCCCCCCAGAGATGGACATCTTGAACATTAATCATCATATCATCACACATAGGTTTGATGGTGCTTTTCGTACTTAATTTTACAACTTTTTTGCCCCTCCTGTTTTCCCCCAGTCATGGTATAAATCTTTGCTTTAAACTGAGCCATAAAAAACAGAACCTCAACAGGTTTCCATTGAAACCTGTTGAGGTTCTCTGGTCTAAAAAATAAAAAAAAAACTTTCTGTGAAACAATGAGCTTAATCACATCAGCAAAGATTTGTGCCTAATTTGTCACGGCAGCATTGAGATTATTGGTTGCAGGCAAGGTTAAAATGCACACACACACGCACACACACTCTCTTTTCAGCAAGTCATTAGCTCACCCCCTACCCCACCAACTCATTCGTCCTCTCAGCCAGCCTGTCACGCACACTTTATCGAAGCTCACGAACATATTCCATACCCTCTCCTCTTCCCTTTCTCTCTCTCTCTTTTGCACTATTGTCACGCTCACAACCCAACCCAGTTCCACACGAGCACAGTCAGATGGAAACCAGATGTTCACCAGATGTAGATAAGGGCAAAAGCACAACAGCTGAAGCACCTTTTTTAGCTCAGCTGCAGGGAGGAGAAGCAGACAGCTCTCCTGGACTTATGAATGGCACATATAATATAGCTTCCCTTAAGTTTCTTAGTATATTCCATGCAGTTATTCACTATGCAGTCACATTAAGCCTATATGCATTTGCAATAATTCAAATTTTGCTTTGGTTTTACTTAATGTTTCATATTGCCTTGCAGTGACTTTTGCTCTAGTTTTGACATTGAATTAACCTCAGTAACACCAAAACAAGTTCCTCACACACATACACACACACACACACACACACACACACACACACACACACACACACACACAGAGGCAGAGATGAAAACAAAGGATCGATTTACAGCAGCCTCGCTCCGCCCTTCAGCCTTCCTCCTCCCTCTCCCCACGCCCACAAATACACTCTGCAGAAACAATATTTCAGAAAGCACCGCCTCAGAGAACAGGCTGTTCTTGAAAGAACAAGTAGTACTTTAAGTGTACAGATCAAATGCAAAGTGGGAACACGCTGAGTGCACACTCAGGAAATGGTGCATGAGACACCGCAAGTCTGAAAAAATAAATCTTAGACTCTCCTGTCTGCATCTTTCCCCCCCAACGCTAGCCCCTCGAGGAGCCCCCAAAACAAACAAAGTCAGGGTCTCTTTGGGCAAATTTCATCTTAGAGTCATTCACTGTGACGACCAAGTATCCCTCCAGTGAGCAGCTCTAACTAGCTGCCACCCCGGACCCTCGGTCTCTCCAGACCCAAAGCAAACTCTCTCGCACTCGCTCTTTCAACATAGCACATATATGAAAATAATATATGACTGACTCCCCCACCCTCTGTGACAACCCCACCTGTGACCTCCACAAGTGGGTGTACACTCCCATGGAAACTCCTCACATATTTTACACTCACAAAGCTTTTTCTTTTCTTTTCTTTTCTTTTCTTTTTTCTTTTCTTTTTTTTTTACAGCACTAATGTCCTGATTTGATTTTAACTCCACCATTGACTTTGAAGGTGTGTCACTATTCAATATTAATGTCCTGCTAAGAACAGATTTTATGGTTTGCAGAACAAAAACATGCAAGCTAAGGTGAAAACCAAGCAAATGAAGAGTTTTAGATGCTAAATATAGCAGGGCTGAATACTAAGGGGATTACAGTCATAAACAAAGTTGTAAAAACTGCAGTTAAGCCTTTGTAGGTTCCAATGATTAACTGCTAAACTTTACAGCATTAAAACAAGTGTTTAAAACTTCAGTCACTTCAGTTTGGGTTTCTGTGGATAGCCCCCCCCCCCCCCCTCCATAAGCACTCTGAATGAGGTGATTTTTTTTTCACATTCACCTGGAATAATTGCATTAGAGGCGTGGCAGGTCCGACAGGTGGATTTCACCGAGTAGGCTCAGCCTCATCCACTTGCCAGTAAACTGGACCCTTTTACTCTCTGTGCTATTGGACATTTTAAAAGGATTTTTTTTTTTAACTTCCTGTGTCGTAGAAGAAGTTTTTGCATAAACTTCCAGTAGACTATTAGTCTAAAATGGTTTTCAGTCTCGACCACTTTCCTGCTAAATGTATGGGCTAAGTAGCTCATTTTGGTTTACAGCGAATAAAACATTAAGTCTATTTTGTAACAATTGGTCACACTATATTTCAAAACGGACAATTATCTGTGCTATGGTCATAGGCTAGTCCTTAGCAAATAAGCAAGCTGGTTTCAAAATCAAATCATTTAGTGAAATCATTTAGGTTGTGCTTTAATTAACAGATTCTAATGAGTTAGCTAACCTAAAAATATCATTATGTTAATTAACAAACAAAGTTTGTTATATTTATTTTTGAAGTCTTTATGCTAAGCTAAGCTAACAAGGAAGTAACTTCAGTTAGTAGTCAGTTGGTACAGACAGTGTTGGGAAGGTTACTTTTAAAATGTATTCCATTACAGAATACAGAATACATGCCCCAAAATGTATTCTGTAACGTATTCCGTTACGTTACTCAATGAGAGTAACGTATTCTGAATACTTTGGATTACTTAATATATTATCATGCTGTTTACAACTACATGAATGTACTATTGCTGTGATTTATTACTGTTACTGAAGGTCCGCGGCTCCGAACCGTAGTAAAGGGACCTCTGGCTAATACGACAGGGGTTCGTGTCGGGCTCGTAGCCGAAAACTAGCTTTACTTTGTTGTCTGGGTCAACTTTGCTAGCGAGAGACAGAGAGAGGCGTTGAAAGGCTGCTCCAACGGAACTTATTGTTTTTGGAGGAAAACACGAACACGGTGTACAGTCGAGTCTTAATAGCTTACTTACAACTGGGCTCGTCAGGCACTCTTCTTGGCTGCAGTGGTTATTATTATATTTACATGCTTCCAGCTCCCGTTTCTGCTCGATGACAGCTCCTACTTTTCCTTTTTCTCCCTCCCTCGCTCACAGACACATAACGGGTATGGCAGTCCATTCTCCCTGCAGCACGGACTACACTGCCCATGATGCTACATTCTTTAGAGCTATGCCTGTAGCATTCTGCCTATTAGCTTAGCACAACAACAACAAAAAGGCCTCTCTCACCCAGGAAACACGCAGAGAGAGAGCGTCGCCCTGTAACCATGGCAACCGTAACGCTGCCACCTGGAACAACAGAACGTAGCTGTCAAACAAAACCCAAACAGTTCTGACCCCCACCATATGAAACAGGGAAGTACCGCCGTGTAATCCATTTATTTCAACAAAGTAACTGTATTCTAAATACCACCTTTTTAAACGGTAACTGTAACGGAATACAGTTACTCATATTTTGTATTTTAAATACGTAACGGCGGTACATGTATTCCGTTACTTCCTAACACTGGGTACGGATAAATGAGCTTCTTATGAACCTCACACCAAGATAGTAAAGAAGCATTCTCAAAACTTTTAGCTTATCACTGAACAGCTTCACAGTCACTGTATGTGGGTGTTTAATTTTGATGTGCACTAAAAAGTAACCACAATGATCTTCCAAAATATGTAGCTGTTCTCTAAACACACTAACTTTTCACCACCACCATATTATCTGTAATTCGCCAGCCCGTCCTTACTGGAGCTGCCTTGTTATTATTATTTTTTAACTTTATGTAACATATGCACGGTTGAGGCCTACAGGTATCTTTACTGCTTGTACGGCTTGTATGTTGGTGTAGATCCTTATCTGTTGCATGAACGTTTGTGTGTACACGTTTGCACATGCACTTGTCAGCACACAAAAAAACGTATATGCCCTGTAGGAAAACTGCTTAAAAGTCAAATGATTGTAGACTGTGCCATCGTACTGTTGAACTGTACAATTAAATTTAGACAATTTAGATTTAGATCCATTTTGACACAGATGATGCTAATGTTACATAGACTTTTAATTGTTATATGCATGATGATGTAGGAGCAGACATACAGGGTACATACAGATATATATATACATGTCTATAATACAATCATTATAGTCAAATTTTGTTTCTAAAAAACAAAAATATTAATATAAATGCTTGACTACCATCTGGTATTGCACAGGGGGTAGTTTCCTCATATACTCTACAAACGAGCTGTCTGGAGGTTAGCTTCTAGCTTGTGGACATAAATGCAAACAAATGCAAGGCTGTAAGCAGGCAGCTGTGAAGCCTTATGTCAGTGACGTAACACGCAGACCAACTTCCCGTAATTCGCTGCCATTCCTCTACTTCTTGTGCAATTAAGTGTCTCTTTTGCTCCTTGCCTGCATTTTGTTGTGGTATGCCAGGAAATAATGACTGATGTAAACAATCTCCTGTCTGTGGTAAGCCTCTTCTCAGCGCTTGCTTTCCGGAGCTGAAGGGTAGAAGGATGTGGAAACCCCCGCACTGCACCTGTGAACCAACAACTTCCTCTCACCAGTTTTTCTGTCCTCCTTATCTCTATGAGAGCATCCCCCTTCAATACAGACGCTTCCTGCTCAAACGAGACTGGCGTACGATACGTGCCGTATGTTCTTTTGGTGTTTTCCTCAGAGCATCTTCAGCACCAAAGCTTCAACGCTGGAAAATTATCTCTAGACACGCACCTTTCTGAAACCTCAATCTCATCCGGAATGAAACCAAACTGCATTTTAAGTTCTGCATGGCACAATATTTGGTAGTTAAAGCAGTACTTCAAATAATGAAGGCACAAAGGAACATGAGCCTAACCTCAGTGTGTATTGTGACACCTTCCTACATATGCTATATGTCAGCACGGGGAATAACGTGACTAACAGTATTTAATTGGTAATTTAATGTGATTCTGTGGCTTAGTGAAAGTCACTATTATTGTCAATATTATCAGATAAATGTGAAGGAGGTGTATTATAGGGTTCCTAGTGGACTCTCTGTTGTTTCCTTTGTTTGTGCACTGAATCAGTAACATTATAATAAAAAAAGGCTGTATTCTTCTCTTTTTTGCAATCACAAGGCTCACCATGGCAGTTTCCAGTCTTCTGACCAAGTCACATTGTACTATGATGACTGTTGTTTTACTAAGAGTGCTAATATATTCAATGGGCACTGACCGTGGAGCCGTTACAATGGGCTTAATGACTGCATATGCAACTGCAAAATAAAGTACAGGATTAAGAATGGGAAAAGGGGGCGGGCGCACCAAAACACACACACACAGAACTGTAGACAACAAGAAGAGGATTAGGAATTAAATGTGGAACAATAAGCTGACTGTAAATACAGGTCACAGAGCTGACAAAACAGTGAGGGATCATGCTGCTGAGGACTCATTGTCTGCTGCTGAGTCCTCAAATATTACAGTGTATAAAAAGGCCACCTCACACACAGATTAGTAGGGCATTAGGGAAGTGGGCCACAACCCTGACTGACTAGTGTTAAAATAAATGAGACCTAAAACAATGAATCATTAAAAAAAGAAACACTGTATCTTTCCATTAATGTGACAAAGATGCTTGGCTGAGGGGATACTCGGTCCCCTCATGTAAGTATTCATGCGACAGATATTTTTCAGTGCCAACCTTCTCCAGAAACGTGAAACGTAACCGTAACCTGACACTTTCTGGATGCTCTATGGAGCATGAAAGAAAGGCAGTTACTATGAAATGTATTGTTTTAATTTGTAGATCTACCTCTCCACCTAACTTTGCACACTGGATAACAGTTATTTCTTGTACAAATGGAAGAATTACATATGTGTAAACCAGACACTCAGGGTATAATTAACAGGGAATGGAGGGCCTTTTCTTCAATGGTACAATATTTTTGCCTTAAAGTCAGGCAGTTTAGCATAGGAGTTAATGTGATTGCTGTGAATGCTTTTCAAGGCAGGGTCAAGTCGCCATTTAAAGACCTTCACTTCTTGGATGATACTTTCTGGGTTGGAGTAGGGTCTGAATGAAGTAAATTGCACCAATTGCACATGCACCCCAGGCTTCAGACTTCAAAGGAGTATAACAGGAATGACTGCTTGCCTGTCGGGTCTCCAGCTCTCTCTGTCCGCCACAGAGTATAATCGAGGCCTTAAGGAGGTTTTGTGGTCGCCACATTGGTTGTGTCGCGAGCTATCTGTGACATCACCACAGCTCGATTCATATCTTCACTGTGAGCGCATCAGATGGGATGCAGTATTCTGCTGAATGACAGGTCTCACCACAGAAACAAAACTTGTGTATCAGTACACGAGGGGAGAAAGTAGACCCCGGAAGAAAACATGGAGGTTTGTTTCTGTTTTCCATGGAAAGTGTCATCTTTTCAAGCTGTTACAGCATCTTCCTGTACATAATCTGGCAATCGCTGAGCTTCTGTACTGATATGTCATTGAATGTCTACGCAATAGAACAAAAAAAGGCACACAAATGGGTCGTTTCTTTTCTCTTTTGGTGTGTGCCACTCTTCGTGAGGATGATAGCAGTCTAATGGACCCTTTAACCTCCTAAGACCCGAACTCTCCCACGGCATGAATTTTTGATTTCTCTTTGATATTTGGGCATATTAGGGCCCAACGAATGTAAAAACAAAGAATTACCTGATTTTTTTTTTACCTGATTTTTGTTTCTAAGAAAAATGAGAGCCACATATGAGGATATTCATTTAAAATTTCGGTAGAACAGTAGCAGTATAATGTCCTCGTAAGTGGATCTCAGGCCCTTGTAGAGCAAAATTGAGTATTTTGGTCTAAATAACCCAAAATGTGATGTCCACATATGTGGACGCCAGGTCCTAGGAGGTTAAAGTTGCATTCACACTGGAAATGATTCACTCGTTACCGCATTATTGACCAGAAGAGCTCATAAACCTCTGTCTGCATCTCTGACTGAAGGAGGGAAAGCATTACTTGTGTCAGACTTGAATAACTCATTGTGCTAAACAGTTTAAAAATAGTCCGTGTATGTGTTTGCAAATCCTTGAATAACCTTTGGGAGTGAGGGCCGTTGGCTGGCTAACAGGCCCCTTGGATGACTTCTATATTATGTCACTGATAAGCAATAAAACTGTACATTTTTTTGCCCATGTGAAGAGGCACTGCAGTAACAGGAAACGGGAGAGTACAACAGGAAAGAACAATAACATTTTTTAAGTTCAGGGAACAAATGATGTGTCAGAATAGATGTCAGAAAGATAAAAGAAGCAAAAGGGATGCAAAAATACCACCAGTGCTCACTGACACAATAAAAACGAAAATAGAAATAAAAGGAAGGCAGGCAGGAAATAGTGACGACAGTGATGATTTAAATGAATTTAGACTGCAGATGAAAAAAAATTGTCTGCGTGTTACAAGTCTATTGATGGATGTAACTAATTTCTCGAATAATAGCCACACTGAAGGGGTCCCTGAACATCACTAAAATTACATCATGCATAGACAAGTGGGAGGTATTCAAGTATAAAGTAAAAAGAAAACACTTGTATGGCAAGAAAGGGTTGGGGGCTCCAAATGAACTGCTCTGTGGTTTATTTGTAGTGTGAATGTGAAGCAACTCAACTACCACCTTTCCATAGCCTTGTTTGCTTTGCATTCTGGGATGCGGCAGGGTACCATAGCTGTGCAAAGGTCATTATGGTCTAGTAACTGGCTGTGAAATGAATGTAAATTTTCCATGTTCTCCAGTACTCCAGAACACAGCACCGTCATTACTATATTTACTTTTGTTGCTTCACCAGACACGTGTGGCCAAAACAGGCTCAACATCTTCACAAGGTTTGAAATTGCGCATTTTGGTTCACTTGGAATTCCCTTGGCTTTTTTTCTGTGTGAAAAGAAATCAAACCACTGGAAAAAAAGCATAAATCGAACTAAAGTAAAGAACTATTTAAAAAAACATGACTGTTAGGTGGTGTAAAAACACCCTAACATGCACGTTCTCTGGAAGGAACCTGAAGGGAGTTAAAGGTAATAGATTTTAAAACTGGCAGAAACCATGTAATAAAACTGTGATATGGCACATAGTCTCAGACTATTTTTTTAGCAGGGCTGGTACACGCTTTATCTTGAAACGTGACTGTGGTGTTGGCAAATCATCTCTAAAGATAACACCGGTCTCTAAATCTTTGGACATTATTTTACAATCTGAACTTCACCACCTAAAAGAAATCATTGGGATCAATAGATACATATCTGGCAAGAGAAACCCGATGCTTTACAAGAGCTGGATGGATAGAAATATAACTATTACACTCAGAAACATGTTTATGCTGAAAGGCTAACTTTGTATATTTCAATTTACTCCAACTTTTTGCTTCATGTAGATACAAATGTAGGTGTTACTTTTTGTCATATACTGGATTCTGTTTACCATTATTTAAATCTCCCATCAAAACCACAACCAGTGGATTAGTAAAAATGCTCTTATTTCCCCAAAACTAATGAATGGTTTTGATCCATCCAGTGATTTCTTCAACCGTAAAATTTGATTTTGAGTGCAATTAATGTGTTTTGTATGAAGGTGTTATTGAAACAACAGAATTTCTCTTTGTTTTTGCACTCATGCTCAGTTGTCTGGAAACAATTCATTGAATGGTACCAACAACAACAGCAACATAGTTTACTCCTATGATATATTATAACACCAAACAACCCAACAATGGGTCTACTGTCCTCCTCGTTAATGGTTTACTCATTGAGCCAAAGGTCTTTACTCACAAGGACAAAGTTTATCCAAGCGCCACGCACCCTGACTTAACTTTACCAAGTCCCAAAAGATAGAGAGTTATGCACGTTTTACATAAACAGATATATGATTTAGTGTCTTAAACACCTTATTAATTTGGTCAGCAGACAAATTGTCAATGAAAACATCATGTGTGATGGCATGCAGTACAATGTCACCTCGTTTTTTTCAGAGCTGCACTGGACCATTGCACAAGATTAAATCTAATTCATTTTCTTCAGGGTCAGAAAGCATTAAGTACATTATGTTCTTTTCAGTATTTATGATAATAAGTTGGTCAAGAGGTCAAGGGGAGAAGTAGCAATTGAGTTAAAAAAAAAACCAAGTTCCTCTTTTATTGAATCCTGTGAAGTAAGTTCAGGTGATTTATTTTTATTTTATTCCCTACTTGGTTGGAAATTTGTATTCAACTGGAAAAATGTAGGGCAAGTCCAAATGAGTCTGTCTGTCCAGCCCTGTCACGTTGCAGCTCAACGTGACTCGAGGATACGGGCACGTCGCCAAAATAAAACGTGATGCAAGCAAACACGAGAACTGTGTGTCACATTTGAGAGACGAAAAAGGGGAAATGGCGGCCACTGCCAAAATATTTGACCTACTTCTGAGCGCCGGGAGGGAAAAGCGAAACACAGCGCGGGGAAAGCGAAGAGGGAACAGGTTTGGGAAGAGAGCTGCGAGGAATTTCACATTTTCGCAAACATTTCAGAGGTAAGAAGTTTTCTTTATTAAAATGTAATAATTTTTTATTAATGTATTTCCTGTAGCACGTTTATAGGTGTAGGTGTTTTTTGTGTGTGCATTTTTTTTTGTTCCCAAAAGAAGTGCAACGTGCTTCATATTTTAATATATTCTAATAAACTATTATATCGTTACTAACCTCTTGGCTGCGCTCCAGCAACCTTGTTTTGGTGGCGACCACGTGACCGACTTCTCGCGTAAGGACGTCCCCTGTCTCTTCGCAGTCCATAACAAACAAGTCGCAGTTAAGGGGACAGGACCGACCCACCCGTGGGTAGTGTCTGAGTGAAACTTTGCAGCGTGACAGTGTTTATGTCCGCGAGGGCTGTCACACAGCAACACCGTTAATTCTTCAAGCCGGTGCGACAAAATAGCTGGAGCCGTCAAAGCGACACTTTTACCGGACTACTCTGAGATACTGACGCCTATGGTAAGATAAAAAATAATAATGTTAATACTAGTATTAATATTGCTGGTGGTCATTACAGACATATAGGCTCGTTTTTATTTTTCCTTTTTCTTAATAAGACGCTAGCTTTGTTTTAATTTTACTTTGAAGCTAACAGAGTTTGCTCGCCTCACTGCTTAAATGTAAGCGTTCTGTATGCTTTCGTAAGAAAAAATAGTGCGTGTGTGTTGTTTTGTGTAGCAAGGGCGAAGAGACTAGAAAAGACATGAGGCCGTTTGTGTGTCGCATCTCATTGACCCACATCCTCGTTTAATGTAACTGCGTCACGAACTCTGGCTGCTCCCTTATTAACCCGCTAAACCTTAAAAAATAACACCCTCCGCTGTGCGTTTATCCGCAGTTTAATGCCAGTGTTATAGTGCTGCAAAGGAAATAAATGCATTTTAAAGTGGAGGGATATTTATTTATTTATGTTTAGTTTGAGGAGTGGAGGGTTTTTTTTCCCTTGGGGACACCGAGCATAGTAGAAACCTGACCACCAGCACACCGCGCCCACTTCGTTTTCGACGCAAACAACTTTCTCTCACTGAGCGCAGTCCTCTTACTGAAAACAAAACTTTTATGTGCCCGTTTTTTAAATGTTTTTGTACGGCAATGTGAGTTAAAATAGGTCATTGAAGTTATAAATATGTAATACGCACTCACTTAGGAAAGTGTTTGAATTGTTGTGGTTTGGGACATTGTAACGGTTCCTGTGAGTGTGCAGGTGCCGTAAATGAATTTAAGTGTACGTGTGAAAGTATAAGCATTATAAAGTATTAGGTGTCAGACAGTTGCGCAACTCCTCACCCCCCAACCCAGGGTCTAATTGCTGTCAGGCTTATCTTCGCCCGATAGAGTGCTGGTATGTTCAAGAGCAGAATAGGCGAATTTGTAAAGTGCGTTTTCACCTCTAGAAAAACAGAGCAAAGTGTCTTAACGGATCGTTTCTAAATCAGTTATGCAGGCAGGGGGAAAAAAAAGGGAATTCATGACCACAAACCAATTTCCAGCGCTGGGGCCTCTTCCTGAGAGTTTTGACCTACATTTGCATTGGCAAAATCATTTAGTGTTTATGTATTTATTTTAGCTTTAGGTCTGCCTTAAGAGAGGAAAGACAAGTTTTTACGCTGCATTAAGTGCGTGGCAATAACTGCCTAGTCCAAATACCATGTTTGTTCTTTTTAAGCCCTGGGCAGTTAGTTGGAGTTGTCTGTAAAATGTTAACTGGGTTTGGCTGGGAGTTGGAAACCAGCGGAGGCTGCGCTCAGAATTCATCAGTCTGCCTCTAATGAAATGTCACAAATGCAGGGGAAACATTTTTTTGTCAACCTTCTGACCATTACTGTTGACCTTTGGCCTGTGAACACCAGAGCAGGTGTCGCTCTAGGTTCACTTTGAAGCGGCGGGCCAGTGAGGGTTGCTGGGGATTTATTTGGCGTTAGCTCATGTACCTGTTGCTGCAACAGTTACTCAGCAGGTGAGGGCACATGTGTGTGTGTGATCACATAAAACATGTGGGCGCCCAAGAGGCCGATATGGGTAAGGGCGGGGGTTTAGGTGTTCAAAAGCTTGAGTGTGTGCGTGTGTAATCTGTGCCAGTAAAACCCCAGATCACACCTCATTTGGAACTCCACTGGACTAATGTATCCATGTGTGTTTGCTCTCTGATAGGGACATGGCGATGGCCTCTAAATCAATAGCGGAATCAGCTATGGAATCCGACCCAGAGCTTTCGCGCCTGGGAGGCATCGAGGCATGGAAGTTGAAGGCGGGGCCGGTGCGGAAGAACCTCTTCGGGCCCGTGGATCACCAGCAGCTGCAGCAGGACTTCCAGCGACTGTTGTGCATGAGTGTGGAGGTGGCCAACAAGCGCTGGAACTTTGACTTCCAGAGCGACGTGCCGTTAGAGGGCTCCAACATCCAATGGGAGGCGCTAAGGTGTCAGGACGTGCCGGCGTTTTACCGCAGCTGCACGGTTCGACCGCTGGCGAGGTCTGGAGCTGAGAAGACAAAGGAGAGACGGCGGACGTCGTCTTCGTCGGGCGAGGGTTCGCCTGGGTCGAGCGCCTCGTCTGGGTCTGGGGACGAGTACCTAGAAGTAACCACTAGGAGGTGCTACCGGATCCAGCGAACGGGGAAACGCAGACAGGCTGCGATCACAGGTGAGTTCGCCGGATTAGCTTGATTAAGACAAGGAAAGTTAAACCTCTGTGGTCACACTCATAACTGATTTCCACTCTGTTCTCTCACTCTGCAGATTTCTTCAAGGTAAAGAAGAGGAGGCTCCTGCATAACAAGGCTTCCTCTCGGCAGTAGAAAAAGCACAGTGAGCGGAGGATCACCAATTGGTCGACATCCCTCCTCACATCACCTCATATGCATCACATGTAGATATGTAGCAATATGCAAGTGACTGTCCACAAGCTCATACATGCATGGGCTTAAAAACTTCTGACACCACATACCTTTATAACTCAGCACAAGGAAGCTACCATTGCCCAAGTAAATTAGACTCTAGAAATCGGTTTTTGTGGATAGCTAGAAATAATAATAATAATACTGTATACTCTTCATACTGTTAGCTTTTTTTGTTAACTATACTGTGAAATCATTCTGAATGCACTCTTGCAGGATCCAACAGAAAACAGGCTCTAGTTTGAAGAGGTTAATGTTCTTCTGAACGTGCCTTAAGTAGTATTTGACCTCAGCCCTTGACCTTTTTTTTTCTCCCCACCCTCCCTCTTGCTGCAAGTCATAAGTGATTTTCATTTGACAAGTTTAGCCTTTAGTCTAACCCCACAGCGCGTGGGGTCAAAACCTCGCCCGTAGTCAAAATGTGGTGACGTGACTGGGATCAACCTTTGGGGCAAAAGGTCAGCGGTGGAGGTTTCTTAGGGAATGTGGCTGTACGTCAGGGTTTTAAATTATAATAATGTTTCATATATCACTATTTATTATTCAGATTGATAAAAAAAATAAAGGAATGTGTAAAAGCGAGGTAATTAAATTACAACTTAAACTACAAGCCCTTATGGCTCGTAAAACACTCCACCGTTGCCACTTAAAACTATCTGAAACCATCAAAACATAGCAAAAAAAAATACAAACTATTTCCCCTTTTTTTGCTTTATATTATTAGCATCTTTTTGGCAACAGACTATAAACATATCTTAATGGTTGGCTTAAGCTTTTATTAATGTAGCATGTTCCCACTCTTCGTGTGATATTGTAAATGCGAATGTAGTGTTTTTATCACTGTGGTGCAGCTCAGAGGAACCAAATCTTCTGGTTCTACCGTTTAACATTTTTTTAATATATAAAAAAGTGTCACATTTTCTGTTGCTGTGCAGTTGTATACGGCTTGTATATAGAAGATACATATATGTGTGTGTGAGTGTGTCAATGTTTTTTCTCCCCTTTTATTTTGTTTTTTCACTCGTTTTAAAAGTTGCGGCAGCTGATGCAGTCCGACCAAAGGATTAAGTTGCACACTGTTTGAGTGATCAGTTGTGGGTTACAGAAAGTCTCCAACACTTTAAAAACAAAAAGAGTTTTTCTGTTGTGATCCGTTACTGCACGTTTTGTGACTCAAATAGCATGCGGCTTGCCCTAGCTACAGTGATTCTAATTTGTATAAGGGTAAAAAGCCATAGCCTGGGTTTATCTCTTGTAACTACCTCATCATAAAATTCAATAACACAAATATAAGAAAATCAGAAAAAGACAAAAAAAAATCAATCAGTGTAGCTCAGGTTGTTTGTGTCTACGGGCATGAAAGAGAGACAGACTCAACGAAGGGGAAGTTGTTATTCTGTTGTGGTAAAAACCTGTTGCTTCGTGTCGGGTTTCTCATCAGGTGAAAGAGTCAGTGTGTCAGAGGGCCGTGCAGCGGAAACTCGCCGAGGGGCGGTGTGGGGTTAGCTTTTGTTGTTGTTCTCTTTACTTTGCTTTGACACCATTCCCAAAACACACATGAGGAAAACAACAAGGGTCAGATTTAACCAGAACAAGAGGAAAAATGTCTCAGATCCTATCTGGATTTCTGCATCCAGATGATAAGTGGTCTGTAAGTGCCCCCCCCTCCAGAGTGTGTCTGTCTCTCTTTCATGACTCAGCTGCCTCTGCCTGTGAAAACTCACCATGAAAGTAGTTGTTTATAATCATGTTGGGTTTGACTTGCATGATTTTGCACAACTGTTTTTCACACATTTCATAAAAGCAGAAATTGCTTCTTCTTTCTTTTTAAAATCTTTTACTTTATCTCTGTGTAAGTTTGAATGTGCATCTGTTTTCTCAGCGTGTTTGTAGTAACTTATTTTCAGTCTTTGTCATTTGTTTTCAGAGGGACATCATTTTAAATTCCCCGTTCTTTCTTGTTGTTTTGGTTTAGTTTTGTTTTGCTGTAACTAACTAATTGTTTTTCGTTGAAACCATATCATTGCACTACTTTAAACATTTTTGACAAAGGAACTACTTTTTTATGGTAATCTTCAAAAATAAGGAAAAAAAAATCTTAAAGAGAAACAGACATTGAGTAGATGTGTCCAAGCCGATCTGCCATGTTGTTGAACGTGGCTTCTAACAGTTAAGCAGCATTTTGTAGCTTTGCTCCTCAAATCCACTAAGAGGAAAAATAAAAATAAAATAAAATCTAAGAAAAATTTGGACAGAAATATAATGAATCTCTAGTGTCTCACTCTGCTCAAGCAACCTCTGCTTTCCTAACTCACCTGTCGCAGCTATATTAAAAGGTAGTGTATACTTTGTATATGCATGAATGTATGACAATATTTCCATACGATTTATAATAATTTTTTTAAAACTGTAATTTAATACTGGTATATGTATCTTTGCAACATGTAAGAAGTGTAATTAAAAGAGATTAATTGCTGAGTTGAATGAAGGTTGTCAGTTAAATGTTTATGAATTATATGGATATAAGCTGAAATTACCAGCACAACACTTGTTTCTGCTTAAACAGGAAAGAAAAGGGAGTGAAGGTTTAAGTTTGCATTCAGAGCACCCCCTGGTGGATTTGATACAACACTGCACAGACAGCAAACCATTCATGAAATAAAAAATGCATTTATTTAAAACAAAAAACAGTTACATTTGTTAAAAATTATATGGAATCTCATATGATTTTTTTTATTTTCAAGACACAAAGAAAATTTCTTAGCATGATAAAAAAAATTGCAATAACTATTCCTAAATGTGCTTTACACAATCCTATATAGCTACATGCAAATGTGCAGCTAAATTAACCAACTTAACCAGAACAAATTGCCTACCTTGCAGATACCATTGCATCTGAATTAAACATATTTACCTACACTGGCTGTTAAAACCTAAATCTGGACATAACCTACATGGATTTACAGTTAAAAATCAGTTAAAACATATGCAGGGCTCCTGATGCACACAGGCAAACCTTTCCACCATGGTAGTGTGTTTTACAGAAATAAGGCATGCTATGCTGTTAACACAGAGTTTAAGAACATTTCTGCCCATGTGTGCAAGTTAAGACACTAAAACTTAAGATGTAAACATTCGAGCAAACAGTAAATGGAAAAGGGAACAATGAAAATCACATGTACACAGAATGAAGAGAACCAGCCCCCTGCCATGAAAAGGCTTTACAGTACAACATTAAAACACAATTACAAAAAACTGTACACAGGTGAGATAAAATGGCAGTGATCCGGAGCTTTCCCAGACCTCTAAAAGTGATTTATTAAAATGTTTTAAGGCTTGTGCCTGATTACTGTGAGAAGAACATAGTGCAATATTTAAAATGACTAAAATATGATACATATCTACAAGAACTGATTACAGAGTTCTACTTTACAATCACTGTTCACATTCCTTAGGCATTAAGCTTTCTCAAAGAGTCTCATCTTTACGGTAAGAAGCTCTAGTTTCTATATTTGGCAACACTGATTCAAATACATCAACATTCACATCCATTTAAAACCTTAAAATATACACATTAGTACATTCTGGGATGTTTTACAAAGCCCTGAATATACAGAACAGTGCAACCTGTTGTGGTTTTTTTCTTCTTAAGGCAAGGACTTCAGCTAAAACTCCAAATCTTACATGTACTGTAAGTAGCATCATCTTTCAACAACCACAACTTCAACAACTGATTAGAGTAAAAACTGATGGTGGTTAAGATTTTTTACAGCTGCCGTTGCCGCGCTCGCCTCTCTGTCCACATGGCCCGCAGCTCTCTAACAAGCAAGGGAGTGATGAACACAATGCTGCCCGCAGTCTGTAACACGAAGAGAAGAAGCCTTAAGCAACAAGCACAAACTGTATATAAAAGATGGATGGAATGTCTTGGACTGAAAAGTGTAACAAGGTGTCATGCTTCGTGATGGTCAGCAGGGGGCGTTTATAAGAAATCCAGCTTACATCTTACTTGATTTACGACCTCGGTAAACACTTTTCTGATTAATCCAAAGTTAAAGTCTTATCTAACACGTTTTGTCCTTTTAAGGATAAAAATTATCTTACCATGACAATGAAGAAGTAGAACACGCTCATCCAGCCCAGCTTGCTCTCTATCAGAGACACCAAGTACTAGAAGACGAGGGAGAAAATGGACAAATTAAAGGTCAGTCTGATCACTCGTGTGTATACAGTCAATGTCATAGCTGTGTCACAAAAAGGCATCAGTGGAAGCAAACATGCTCTCATGCTGCCAAATTCATTCTGTTTAATTCTCCAATTAGATTTTTTGTTTCATCTTTACCTGTCCTGCAGCAGCTCCTATACTTCCAGTTCCATCCACTATACCAGTGACAGTAGCCAAGGCCTCCTTACTGCCCCTCAGAGCATCCTGCCTGCCAAGGTCAGCAGATATGGCCGAGCTGATTATGTTGGATGGCCCACCGATGAAGAATCCGGTAATAGCTAGCAGCACACCGTTTATCACCTGGTCATTAGGTGATCCTGAGAGAGTGGATTTTAAACACAAAATTAATCGTGTGAATTTTAAACCTTACAGTGTTATTGTGAGTTTGACGCCTTGACTCATGAAATGCAGTTTTTTTTTTCTTTTATTATTATGAAGAAGAAGATATCAGATCGTGAGCTGTTGTTAGATGACGTGCATGTACTTACGGCTGTATCCCACCAGGGCTCCGATTGCCAGCGTCAGACTGACGACCAGCACCGGCGCTCTCTTCCCCATAAAGTCAGAGATCAGACCCTGAAATGTTCCTCCTGATACAAAAAAAATAGCATAATCAAGGCAAATTAGGAACTGACAAACTGCAAAGTTATTTACCAATGAATACATTACACGGGGGGCTGCATACATTACAGCTCCACTTTAGGACCCTGCCAAAAATAAATAAATATTCACACCACACATAATTTTGTTTAAACCACCATTAAGTACAGCAAGGATCAAAATCAGCCATGCAGCAGACCTGTCCTGGGCGTACTCTGCCTCTCACCTTATGACAGCTGGGCTGGGCTCTAGCCCCGCCCCCTACACTGAATTAGACAAGTGGAAGAAAATAGATGGATGAAGGATCCAAATCAAGTTATGCTTATCTGATGGTGCCCCCACCTCCAGAGGCTGCATGCCCCACCGTTAGAGAACCACTGCACTACTATAAGTTGTGATAATAACATTCTATTATAAAGCATCATACAAAATGATGAGTGATAAGTGATTTTAATCAGGACCTTTAATGCTCATTACCGGCTCCATGGTTTTATTCTTGGACTCTATAAGAGCAGCTTTGCTTTGATCTCAGCTCCAAACAATCTCACACTGGTCCCCAGCTCATCAGTTCTCTGAAACAAGCTGTTTTAGTTCCTCTCCTTACATACTTCCTTTAAGCAAACTTTGCCCTGATTGGTTGCCCCTCGCAAACAAAGTGTAAAGAGCGGGAGGGATCTGAGATGACCATATCAGGACTATGGTTGAACAGCCAAAAGTCGGGAAAAACATTTCTGGAAAGAGTGTTCAGAGAAGCCTGAGTGTTTAGTCACAGGGATGACTGAGTGTTTCTTTCAAAATAGAAAGTTTTATAACAGAACTTTTTTTTCTTTTTCAAGCAGCTGCTTACCGATGATTCCTCCGACATCATACCACACAGACAGGCGGTCGGCCTGGGCTTCCTTCCACTTGTAGTTGTTGCTCAAGTAGAAGGGAAGCCAGAAGAAGAAGGAGTAGTTGACCAGCTTCAGACATGCATAAGCCAGGGAATACTGCAGTGCAAGCGAGACAAAGTCATCACACTATAAAAACATTGTTTTATAGTTTTATATAGTTCGTCTTCTTCACACTCACAGGCAACACCCCAGGAAGACAGAAAGCCTTTAAGAAGCCGATGGCCTGCGGAGACTCGGCTGGAGCCTCTACAGGCTGCTCGGCAGACTGGCCTCGCCTGCTGTACTTCTCCACCTCCACCTCATCCTCCTCGTCGCTCATCAGAGGCTTGTGGCTGTCCGTGTCTGTCTCAATGGGGCCGAGTCCAGTTTCTGACTCCAAGCTCAGACCTGACACACACACACACACATTAAAGGAGACCATAAGTTTAATCAAAAGTTTAGCTTATTCAAACTGTTTCTACTTGAGGTAGAAACGAGTTCACACCTCTCATGGAAAGAAGTTATAAAAAGTAAAGATACAAAGTTGATGGTATTGCAAAACAAGCTGAAACCTGATCACATAGTATATGCATCAAACATTATGGAGAATATGAACACATATGCAGCATTCTGGGAACTACTTTGAGTCACCTTAATATATTTAAAGCATGCAAAAACAAAAACAAAAATACAAGCAAACACTCTGCAAATTTGTTACATTTTTAACATCTAACATGCTTCCTGAAGTCCTTACCAACTTCCTTTGGGGAGGTAAGCAGGCCGAAGAACACGACCACCCCTCCCGCAAACTGCACAACAGAGGTCACCAGGAAGGCGTACTGCACACAGCAACAGTCAGCACATTATTTCAGTGCTTAGTTGTTGGCAGTGTTAAGTGGGGTGGGGGTGGGGGGCAACAATAAAACATGTTTGTCTATGTGTGCTTCACCTCATATCCATATTTGAGAACACTGGAAGCAAGGAAAGCACCCAGGATGTTGCCTACAGAGGCGCATGCACTCCACAGGCCGAACACAAAACCACGGCTGAAAAAGAGATGAATGGCATTAAGTTTATTTATAGAACAGCTTTAAGTATTTTTTACTCTGCCACTCGCAGTTTTTAATATGAGCAGAATACGCCCTGCTGCAGAGCAAAACTGAGTCTAAATAGGCCTATGTTCTCACTGTGGCACCAGTGAATGGAGGCTATTGATGGCGAGTGTGAGCATCTGTATTTCCATTTGGGCGTGTATGATGACGGTCGACTTGGCAAATATGAGCCTGACTAATACAGTGGGGCAAAAAAGTATTTAGTCAGCCACCGATTGTGCAAGTTCCCCCACTTAAAATGATGACAGAGGTCAGTAATTTGCACCAGAGGTACACTTCAACTGTGAGAGACAGAATGTGAAAAAAAAATCCATGAATTCACATGGTAGGATTTGTAAAGAACTTATTCGTAAATCAGGGTGGAAAATAAGTATTTGGTCAATAACAAAAATACAACTCAATACTTTGTAACATAACCTTTGTTGGCAATAACAGAGGTCAAACGTTTACTATAGGTCTTTACCAGGTTTGCACACACAGTAGCTGGTATTTTGGCCCATTCCTCCATGCAGATCTTCTCAAGAGCAGTGATGTTTTGGGGCTGTCGCCGAGCAACACGGACTTTCAACTCCCGCCACAGATTTTCTATGGGGTTGAGGTCTGGAGACTGGCTAGGCCACTCCAGGACTTTCAAATGCTTCTTACGGAGCCACTCCTTTGTTGCCCGGGCGGTGTGTTTTGGATCATTGTCATGTTGGAAGACCCAGCCTCGTTTCATCTTCAAAGTTCTCACTGATGGAAGGAGGTTTTGGCTCAAAATCTCACGATACTTGGCCCCATTCATTCTGTCCTTAACACGGATCAGTCGTCCTGTCCCCTTGGCAGAAAAACAGCCCCATAGCATGATGTTTCCACCCCCATGCTTCACAGTAGGTATGGTGTTCTTGGGATGCAACTCAGTATTCTTCTTCCTCCAAACACGACGAGTTGAGTTTATACCAAAAAGTTCTACTTTGGTTTCATCTGACCACATGACATTCTCCCAATCCTCTGCTGTATCATCCATGTGCTCTCTGGCAAACTTCAGACGGGCCTGGACATGCACTGGCTTCAGCAGCGGAACACGTCTGGCACTGCGGGATTTGATTCCCTGCCGTTGTAGTGTGTTACTGATGGTGACCTTTGTTACTTTGGTCCCAGCTCTCTGCAGGTCATTCACCAGGTCCCCCCGTGTGGTTCTGGGATCTTTGCTCACCGTTCTCATGATCATTTTGACCCCACGGGATGAGATCTTGCGTGGAGCCCCAGATCGAGGGAGATTATCAGTGGTCTTGTATGTCTTCCATTTTCTGATGATTGCTCCCACAGTTGATTTTTTCACACCAAGCTGCTTGCCTATTGTAGATTCACTCTTCCCAGTCTGGTGCAGGTCTACAATTCTTTTCCTGGTGTCCTTCGAAAGCTCTTTGGTCTTGGCCATGGCGGAGTTTGGAGTCTGACTGGTTGAGGCTGTGGACAGGTGTCTTTTATACAGATGATGAGGTCAAACAGGTGCCATTCATACAGGTAACGAGTGGGGGACAGAAAAGCTTCTTACAGAAGACGTTACAGGTCTGTGAGAGCCAGGGATTTTCCTTGTTTGAGGTGACCAAATACTTATTTTCCACCCTGATTTACGAATAAATTCTTTACAAATCCTACCATGTGAATTCATGGATTTTTTTTCACATTCTGTCTCTCACAGTTGAAGTGTACCTCTGGTGCAAATTACTGACCTCTGTCATCATTTTAAGTGGGGGAACTTGCACAATCGGTGGCTGACTAAATACTTTTTTGCCCCACTGTATTTCTGGGTTGGACAGATGCTGTGTCTGTGATCCAAACTCATCTGGCAGCCGTTAAGGCAAAGATAATGACATTCACAGAAATGACACGCACCCCGCCTTCCCGAACCAGTTGCCCATGACGGCCACCACGCAGGGCCAGACGGCCGACTGCAGCAGGCCGTTCAGCACCCACAGGCTGCTGTACAGGTAGATGTTGTAGATGTGGAGCCATTCAGTCAGAGTGCCAAACACAAACTCCTGCAGAAACATGCACAGCTGTCTTGAGTGTTTGGTGTTATCATTGTCAGAAATCTTAGTTTTTGTGTGGATTTTATACAGATACCAGCAATGATTAATGCAAAAACCACCGCCCTAATAATCAATCATATAATTCTGTACTATGTACTAACCACTGCAGCAGAGCCACACAGGCCGAAGCAGAGCACATAGCGGAGGTTCACTCTGTCTCCAATCACACCACTCAGATACAGACCCTGTGTGGACACGAACAAAAACATGGAGAAAATAAATAAATAAATAAAAAGTCTGATCTGATTTTGTTCAAATTACAGGCATGATGTACTTCTCAGTGAGTTCCAAGAACAAATCTGATACTTAGTGTTACAGAGATGCGCTGGCCTTTGTTTTACTCTTATCATAACCCACACAGATCACCAGATGGTTCAAATGTTTTCCATTCCTGAGTAAATGCAGGCCCAACTTGGCACGGGGTCGATACACAATATTATCTTCTGCTCACAGTTTTACCAATTTGTGTGGCAGACGCATCCTAATAAACAATGAAAATCATGTACTCACCACTGCATATGAGAAGAGGAAGATGGAGTCCAGAATCCCCAGAAACAGAGTGGCCTGCTTTTCATCCTCAAACAGACGATTATCCTGCCAAGTCTGGGACAGTCAGAGAAAACGTGATTGTGCAGAGTTCATACAGGCTCTTAGACCAAGGACGTGACTGTAAAAGTTTTGCTTTTGTGCATCAGGGATTAAGTTAAACTGCAGAGAAGCTAACTTACTGGAGTGTGCACATTGAGAAACAATAACACACAAAAAAGTAAAAAACAAAAAGGCTTTACTTTGGAATTGTAGCCAGCCAAAATATTTCTGACTTATTTTAATTTCAGCGTTGTATATGTGGGAGACACATTGTTCTGGGCTGTATGCTCATTACCTCGCCAGGCGAGAAGGCAGGTGAGCTGTCATTAAGAATGGAAGGCGTCCACTGAGCTGAGATGCTCACTTTCACATTGCTGAATGTCTTCCTGGACGCGTGCAGCAACACGTAGCTGGAAAGACAGAAAGCAGTTTTACTCAGAAAGGAATAACAAACCATATGAGGACAAACATTTACTGAAAGTGCAGCGCAGTTATTTCATTCTTATTTAATATAATGGATCAATTAAAGGGTACATTTATGAGTTTTGAACATGCTTTTTGTTTTGAACATGGATTTTTTAGGGCTCTTGGGTACCACAGCTCTCTAGTTGTAAATAAAAAGGTTAAATTCCAAAGTAATGTCATTTCAGCTGTGCAAGAAACACTGAAATTACATACTTAAAAATGAAAATGAAAAAAACAACAACCCCCAAACAAAATCCACTTCCAAAACAGCTGAATGCTTAAGACAAATTTATGCTTGTAATAAAGATTTCAAGCACAAATGTCCGATGCCATGGCTACAGCAATTGCTCTATATTACTTTTACTTGAACCAAAATAAAGCAAAGCCTATTATATGATACACACTGTCTATTTAAAACGACGTGAATGTCTTTGCTAGATTTGTTCAATAAAATAAAACTAAAACTAAACGTTAGTAGCAAAAATAGGGTTACAGCGAACAACTAATAAACCTCCACAGTGAATAGGGATGTGCATTTCTGTGCATATGATTTGATCCATAAATGTAAAAAACAAACTGGATAATGGATACATTTGTTTTTTCCTACACTCTAATGTGTATGATAATAAAACAAGACAGATAAGTCTGAGCTGATTTAATCTCTCATAGATCTTTAACTTGACCTCACAGCTCACATGTATTCACACTGCATTAACTATGTGGCTAGATTGGACTTGCTGGGATTAAAACTGCTGCAAAAAATGTGTGTAAATTTCATCATTCCAGATACAGTTTCAAGTGGCCGATTAAAAATATAACCAAACACAGAAACCGTTCTCTGCTACATTGTGCAGCTCTCGTCAGTTTTCTGTTAGTCTGTGGATATCTCACGTAGCACAATGTTATCTAGACACCGGCACAGGATGACATTTGCATTCCTACTCAAGGCTTATAGGAAGTTCTATAGCACGGGGTGACTCCAAATTACCTAAAGAAGGTGAGAAGAAAGACAACCAGATGATGATGAGTGTACTGTGACAGAGAGGCACAGCATGATGGAGGCATCACAGGGGCGGCCAAAACAAGAAAGAGGAGGAAGGTGTTGGTGAAGGTCTTCGAGGACAGGGAGGGGGTTCAGCTAGAGTCTTCCACTATACCACATGGGACAAACACATCACTAGACGTGCCTGGAGAAGAAAGAAAGCCAATGTCAAACTAAATAACGTATTTATCATTCAGCACTGATTATAGGACAGGGCTGCAGACACAGACACACAGGGGAAACTCCTCTGATTACATAAAGAAGGCAGATGTTACAGAAGCCTATGGGAAAACAACCCCTCAGCTCCCCTTATCTATCACCTGTGTAAACACTTTCCTTATGAGTTTATGGTTTCAGCTGACAGTCACAAGTTTTATCTAATAAAACACACTGTTTGTGTTGTAAAATTTTATCCCAACCAAAGTGAAACACAACGATAAAGCAGGGTTTTCTTTAGGCAAGGCCTAACAAGACTGACCAGTATGGTGCTCGGCCCTGGTTTTAAAACCAGGATGGGTAACATCACTCTGCTCAAAGCTTCACACCAATACACCCTGACCTCACTATCCATATGGTGGGTACGTCCAGCTATCATATACAGTCTATAGTTCAATGGAGACTGTGGGATAAATATTATTGTGGCTCATTAATTCGTTTCAAGTCTCTGATAATTCCAATATGGCAGCCAGTCAGTACTTCTCGTTAAAGAACTATGTCCCCATAGGTTAAAAGATAAATATAAAGTAATGCACCTCGTCTGAAAGCTGGGATTTGTGTGTTGCCTTAAAAAAAAAGAGGGCTCAATGGACCCAGTGTGCACTGACTGTCTTCATTCCATCCTGTTCAGCTGTAACACTGCTTTGCTTCATCTTTATAGCGCTCTACCAGCTCAGAATACACAGACCGAACTGATGGCAAAAGTCTGGTGAGCTGCTGATGACCTGCTTGCTTAGCATGACTATTTTAATGTTTAGACCAATTTCTCAAAGTCAGTTTGAGATCTGAGTTTTCTAACTCTCAACACATTTGATAAAAGTGGTCGAAAGCAGGTGTGAAAAATAAAAATGAAAGTCACTTCGAGTACTTGACACCGGTGTTGTGCCAAAAAGTGATTGTCTGCCAAAAACTGATTTCCGGTATTTGCCAAAAACTGGTTGCTTGTATTTAAACTACTATAAGTAACTTGTTGGGCTATAATATGTGAAACATATGTCAAATGTATCCCTCATGGATGACATAGTCATCTTGAGCCACAAACAACATTCGTGTAACAAGGTAGAAGCCGCAATCAGTTTTTGGCAGTGACTTTTATATAACCTTTATTTATGCAGTTACAAAAATCTCATTAACATTAAAAATGTCTTTTGTAAGAGTAAGTTGGCCAAGAGGACAGCAGAAATGGCAGCAAATATTACAATAGTTCTGTAAAATTATTTTAAGTGGGGATAAAGGACCGGATTGGTTATAATGTAAGTACAATAAAGATACTTGAAAAACAGATAATTTTTTAATTCTATATATAACCCCTTTGTAAACCCGAAGCCTATTTACCAACATACGTAAAGATATTACACATAAGAAATACACAGAAACATTGGAAATCAGTTTTTGGCAGTATTACACAGTATCTACAATAGTTTGTTTAAACTCTAGTTTTAAACTAGATGCAATACAAAAACAAAACTCTGTAACAGTGGCAAATGAGGCGCATGGGAAAGTTTAATCATGGACACCTCTTTTCATTAATTTTGCTGTTATAGAACCTTCATATAGGAGATAAAAGTGTCTGACAAGCTCCCAGAAGACAAAAAGGATCTAACAAAAAATTGTCTGCAGTGTGGGCTATGCTGTGCACTTAATACAGCACACTGGAGGAATATGACCGAGATAGCTCGGAACAAACGGGCTTTTGTTTTGAACTAAGCAATCACAATTTTATGGACTCCGTGGTTAAATAACGATTTACGTCTTCGTGGATCAACGACACATCTTGCCACTGAAGTTATAAACCCTCCACTGTTGTTCTGTCAACTGAATTAACGTTTCTTTTGTGAAAAGAAGCTACTGCCACACCTAAAGAGCAGTTTCTCTCCACCTCGGTTTTCTTAGTAACAAGCCGCATACTGGTTAAAGCCTTTCGAGTCAGTTCCGGGTTCGTTGCGCCTTTAAAATCACCACAAACATCTCCGAAAAAACAGCTGACTGCTACTAACTCTTTGAAAACAAAATCATATGCTGACCTTTCAGCTCTGAGTCCCGTTGGCTAGCTTGCTCTTGATGAAGCGTCAGTTTTGTGTTTACTGTGGGTTGCCCCGTCACTCCAAACGTCAAATTTCGCAGAGCGCCCAGGCGCGCTGCTGCCACCAGTAGGACAGGAGTGGAATTACAGCTCCCCCCCACCGCCCCAAAAATAACAGCTGGGATTGACTGTTGAAAAAAAAAGTGAGCCAGCTGCTCACGTTTCACCTGCTGCCGTGCCACTTGTTCGCGAGAACCCAACTTTCATTGGCTACAAGCAAATGTATTTACAGTTTAAAAACTGCAGCGCCAAAAAAGTCAGTTTACAGCAGGGTTGCAGCACTTGAACTTGGACAGCACTACATTTCTGGTAAGCATTTGGCAATTATGTAGATTTATCATATCGTATAGTTGATACATATGTATGTAATACTTTTACAAAGCCTTCTAGCTTTTCAAAGATCCAAAGCTTCACGTCCATTCACGTGCAAGAGCAACGTGGTACGCGGTTGAGTGTGGTGCTAAAAGATTTGAGTAAAATTGAAGTTTAAAAGTTGAAGGATTTAAATCCACGCTTATATGTAGCAAATGTAAATAAACACTCCCATAAATATTTATATCAAACATTTGCATAATGACAGTCAAAAGTACAAACAAATGTAGAACTTTCCTTTTTTACATGTTCTCCTATCAATTTCTGTATGACAGTGAACGTAACGTCATTGGAAATCATTGGAGGGGGGTTGTGCAGCTGCAAGAGCAGCTGGAATGAAAAACAGTTCCAGTAAATTTCGGATTTGGAGGGAAAAGCCGTAATATGATGATGTCTGTCCCACATTCCACAAATTTCCACACAGCTTGTCGATGTAAAGTATGGGATGAAATAGTTTTAGTTAGCATCAAGAGACATCCATCCATTCATTCGTACACAGCTCGTTTCTGAAGCCAGCTCTAAGTGAATCAACAGTAAAGAAAGAGAGAGAGAGAGAGAGAGAGAGAGAGAGAGAGAGAGAGAGGGAGGAAGTCATATCCAGGGTGAGGGGAGAGAGAGGGTGATTAGAGGCAAGGCAGGGAGAGGGGGGCACGTTCAGCACTGTGTCTTCAAGGCTCACTAAGATAAGCAGTCGATGAATTGTTTCAAGGCTTAGAAAATCTATTTGAACCTGGGCATATAAACTGTACACTACAGCCGTTTTGGAGGTTATACCAATGGATACTGTTATAGCAGCATGGGATGCACTGTGCTCCCATTCCACTGATGAACACATGAAAACTGTGCAGCGAAAGGAGGTAAGAAACTGATTTAATGTTTTAATTTGAAAGGAGATAATGTTAGAAATGATCTGATTTCAGCAGAATATGCGCTGTGCCGATGAGTTTGTCTTTGCCAGAAGAAACAGATTACTGCAGAATATAATTTCACTGTATCTAAATATACACTCCTACGCTTTGTTTGACACACCTGCTGAACTGCTTGTTAACACAAATATCTCATCAGCCAGTCACATAAGAGCAATTTGGGCCATTTAGGCATGGTCAAAATGGCCTACTGAAGTTTAAACTGAGCATCAGAAGGAGGAAGATAGGTGATTTAAGTAACTTTGAATGTAAAAGGGTTGTTGATACCAGACGGGCCGGTCAAGTACTTCCAAAACTGCTGTTCTACTCATATTTTCCCACACACCAAAGAGAAAGTATGCAGTGAGCGGCAGTTCTCTGGGCAAAAATCCATTTGTTGATGCCAGAGGTCAGAGGAGAATGGCTCGACTGCTTCAATTTAATAAGACGACACTAACACAAATAACCATGTGTTACAATCAAGGTATGAAGAATACAGAATACAGCAGCAGAAGACCATACAGGGTGCCACTCCTGTTAGCTAAAAACATGAAACTGAGGTTACAGTTCACACACAGGCTCACCAAAAGTGGATAAAAGATAACTGAAAAATGTCTGTGAAGGTTCTCAGTCATCCAGGTCATCGTAGTCAAAGGAGCTTGCAAGGAAAGCGTCTGGACTTCTTTAAGTTACTTGAAGACATTTCACCTCTCATCCGAGAAGCTTCTTCAGTTCTAAGGTCAAATGGTGGAGAGTCCCAGATATAAACCTAGTGGGAGTTTCCCCCCACAGAGGGACAAAAGGACAAAAGGACCCCCTGATGATCCTCCCCTCCATCAGGGGGACTTAAAGAAGTCCAGACGCTTTCCTTGCAAGCTCCTTTGATAACTGAAAAATCCTCTACTGTGACAGTGAGCTGGTAGTATCAGAAGACATGAGCATGGATCCATACTGCATTGGATCAACAGTTCAGGCTCGTTCTGGTGGTGTAGTGATTTGGGGGATATTTCTAGCCACACTTTAAACTGAGCATCATTTAACCCTGGAGAACCCATGGGGTCAGAGCCGACCCCATTGGTTTACTAGGGAAACCATGGGGTCAAATTTGACCTCATGGTTTCTCCGGGGTTAAACACCACAGCGTACCTGGCCAAAATCTCTGAGGGACGTTTCCAGCACCTTGTCGGTGAAGAATTAAGGCCATGACGGTAAAAAGGGATCCAGCCTGGTACAAGCAACATGTACCTAAAGGGTCCACTGATTGTATGTTTGCTAAGAAAGTAAGATTAAAGTGGTGCTTTTTCTAATTCTAACTAGTATTTTGTATCTTGTTGCCAGGATGTATCTTCTAGCAAATGGTGTAGCTCTAAATGGCTTTTTTTATAGCCAGTCAGCTACCCTACAGCCTTAAGGGTGGTATGTAGTCCTTATGCACATCTGTCATATCATTTGGAGTGTATATCAATAAACAAATGATGGCAGGGGCCTCACATATGGGAAATCACCAAGCCCTGTTTTAGAGGACGCTGAACTGCAAGAACATTGACCTCGAAGATGTGAAAGTACGAGAATTTGCACAGCAGCTTTGTCACTGCAGAGGTCAAATGTTTGGAAGTGGTGGAAAGATGAGTATACTACAATACACTAAAGGAGAGGAAAGAAGAAGGCAGGCCCTAGATGACTGCTGAATGAAGTGTTAGTTAGTGTGATGAACTACTTCGGGGAGTTGCACTTGAGTCTCTGGCTGTCATGGTTTCTTTGATTTTGCCCAGCTGTCCTGCGGCCCGAATGCTGAAGTTTACCAGCTTAATGTTTAATCTACTAAAAATGCAATGTGAAGACTATATAAGAGTGTAAAGCCGGATAGCTATTGTCAGTGGGAGCAAAACCACAACAACCGCTAATGTGCAACTCAACGAACAAGCAAAATCAGAGAAGATGCTGACAGAAGTTGCTTCTATGTCTCTCTTTCTCTCTCTCGCAGGTGTGCAGTGATCATGGAGGCCGCTGAGAGAATGAAAACAAAGCAAGATTACATCAACTCATCTATCAACAGGTTTGTATCTGACCAGGTTTACCAGTGAGGCATTAAAATAGGACACGGGCCTTCACAAATTTCTCCGTGAGCCCTGAGAAAATAAGAAACCCTGTTAGGCTGCCCTTTAATCATTACATCCATTAAGGGAAAGTCAGAAAAGGTCTTTCAACTTAAGGCTTCCCATTTCCTCCCGTTTATTTATTAAAACATAACAGTTTGATGAAATGGGCTCCGATCCAAGCATGTGTTTATTTAGCGAGGCCGATGAGAAGATGCTCGGTCATAGGCTTGTCCTCTGGCATTTACTCTCAGGATGGATTTTCCCACTGTCCAGAAAAAGACTGAATGTCCCCTAGCTGGCAGTCACCGTGACCATACTGGGAAGTTCAGGGAACTCTGCTAGCAGTAGGTTATTCTTTAATTGGTATTCCATTTATTTTTAATTTTTCTGATTGAATTTGGGAATGTGGAAAAGTATGCATTAAAAAAAAATCCAAATAAATGTTAACTTGTTATTCCAGGAGACCCGAGCTCGAGATGGTAGACTATGTTCTACAGATTTACCCAAGCCTCCAGTTTGCTTTATATTTTCTTTGTTCTTCCAAGTGGAGAGGTATATTTATTTGACTTTATTGCAGATGCTTCAATTTTGCATCATAGCTGAGGGTTTTTTTCCACCCACTAGGGGACAAAAACACAACTGTGCTCTGAAAGCCATTCTTTTCTATGGTTTCTATTCCTGCTGGCCGTGGCGACGTGAAATACGTTCACACAAGCCATCTATCCATACATTTGCTTCCGCTTATCCTTTTCAGGGTCCACTGGGGCGCTGGAGCCAAGGCAGGGTACACCCTGGACAGGTCGCCAGTCTGTCGCAGCGCTTTCACACAATCATTACAATATGTGACATGCATAAACTGTATGTAAACACCCACGTGTGGTTGAAAAAAATGACATAAAACTTGCAGAGCACAGCAGCCAGTGCAAGAGACATTTTGGGTTGTTCGATTTACCCGGAAGTTATCATTGCGTCATGTGATAATGTGCGATTTGCTTATGTGCTTTTATATTTCAAGCATTTTTAAAATGATCCTTCCTATTTTTATTTTTAGGCTAAAGAGGGGCTCTCCGGTGGGGGAAAGTGCTTTCTGTTTCGCTTCAGTAGAAAACAAGGGAGGTGAGCACAGAAGACAGGGAACACTAAAACACCCCTTTACCCCACTGGAAAACCTCATTAACCAGAAGGAAGAATCATCCATGATGGCCCACAGGAGGTCGACCTTTGACCCTCAGAGCAATGACAATGCTCTCTTAGTAGGAGTCAAGCTGCCCAGATCAAATGGCTGCAGCATCAGGGACAAGATTTCACTATGGGAGGGCAAGGAACCCACTCATTCATCTCTAACCTCGGATAACGTGGGCCAAAGTAGCGGTGTTAAAAGGACAGACTCGCTGCCAAAAAGCAACAATAAATGTATAGAAGACAAGCAAAGTGCAGAAAGTTGCACAAAAGTAGCCCATAAGGAAAAGCAGGATCTTAGGAAAGAAAATGTAGGAAAAATCGGAGATTCCCGGCCTTGTTCACCGGTTGAACCCACAAAACAGCAAAGAGGAGCATTCAATATCAGCAAGCCTGGTAGCAACCAAGTGAGGGAAGACTGTAAAAGAGTTGTAGTTCACAAAGAAAAACAAGAACACGAGAAAGAGAATGTAGAAAAACTTGGTGATTCAAGGCCCTGTTCGCCTACATCGACAGATAAACAGCAGGTGGGAACCCTGAAAAAAAGCATTGACAGGAGAGCAGCAGAACAGACGAGTCATGAGAAGAGAGCTGTATTCAGTCTTTTTAAAAAGCTGGAGGCTATGGGGGGGAACCATGGAAAAATGCCCCCAGAGCTTGGAAACTACTTCAGCCCACCGAGCAAGGACAAGCAGCTGGAGGTGAGGAAAAACGAATCTGAAGCTTTAGCTCAAAGAAGCACAGTTGCAAGATCTGGGACCAAAGAAAAGAAGGAGCAGCATGAAAATGTGTACGCCGAGCCAGGTGCACCCCCCATCAACCCCGTCCCTAAACCCCAACGAACCTTCCAGCACCCAGCTACTGCCACCCTGGGAAGGAGGCAAGGCAGAGGGCAGAGGAACCTCCCGCCACTACCGTCAGTAGCTTCGAAAACGTCCTTGAAACCTCCCTCTGGCATCTACGGAAGACCCAGAGGTGAGAGAGTCCGGGACAGCTTCAACAGGTATCCATGGATTAGAAAGATTATTTGCTTGGTGAAGTTATGCCAGCTGTATGTAATGTATTAACTCATGCTTTCATCTCATGATGACAGGAGATCCTTTGAGTTTGAAGACCTTGCGGGGTCAAATGGCCTGCTCTTCTCTCGCTCGCTGTCTCAGGAACATCACTATGAAGACATCCTGGGTCAGACACCAACCTGCATTATCCATTGAATGCCTTTATGAGCAAATTGTAGTGGAAGTGTAGTTAGAGGGGATGCAGTTGATTCCAGAGCTGAGTTATTTCCACTTCTACATGCTAATTGTAACATGCAGATACAGTATTCAGCAGAAAACAATCAAGTATGAGTACGTTTTTGTTAAACGTGTAAAAAAAACCCTCCTCAAAACTGCCAGGTAAACTACTTTACTACTTTTACTGCATCAGAAATTAAGTCCAAAGTGTCATGGCAGGACTGCAGCCCTGCTTCACTGTAAAATATTGAATAATGTTAACTTTGTGCACAATTATCAGACATGCTTGAAAACTTGCGTCAAATGCGTCACTTCTGGTTTTTCTGCAGACTCGTCAAATGAGAACCCGTATGAGGATATAGAGTTGGAGAGCCAATGCTCCCAGCAGTCTTTACCTTCCTCTCCTGGTGCTGACACTGCTAAGGTTAAAGTATACCCTGAACTTGAAGCAGCAACTACTTGGTTTCAGTAGTTAGAAATAATTATGGTTATTATTATTTATTTATTTTCTGTCCATAGGCCTCCAGACCAGGGTTCTTCAGGCAGAATTCAGGCAGAAGCTTTAAGCTGCTGGACATGCGGAGAACCAACCAGCAGATCCATAGCACTGGAAGCAGTAGAGGTGTTTCATCTCCACCCCAGCTCAGCCCTCCATCTACCCCCACCGGACCTGAACAAGCCTCCTGGCTGCCCGGAGATTCCTATAGCCGCACCTGCCGGAGGATACCAACGGTCTGTGTTTGTGCATGGTTTTTTTGCTGCAGAATCTTATCACATCCATGTTGAACAGTCGGTTTCTTTTATTAAGCCTGGCAAATTATTAAGCACATACTATTTTGCCCGGGCTTCAGACTAATTTGCATGGTTAGTACTAGTTTTTTACTGGAATGACAACAGCTGGGCACTGATTTGGTGTTTTTAATTGGAAAAAACAAGCACTGCACTGTTTTGCTAGTGATGCATTAGTAGTTGTACTTCGCTAAAGAGCAAAAATAATCCTTTCCTCACTTTTTCAACTTTCCTACTGGAATGTACTGAAGTCGGGGGTGACATTGCTCCCAGTTCTGATTTCCGAAACAGATTGAACGTTGCATTAGATTAGGTATCACTGTGTTGGTGTTGTTCCTGGATAATCAAAATAAATGTTGATCCAGCTTCTGCAAAGGACCAATCATGTCATAAGTTTGTGACATGGAAACATCATCACACCATAACCATAATCCTGAACTCCAATCCTAACTGCCTCCATTTTTGGATATTTTCCTATACATCAGATACAGCCTCTTTGGACACAGATATCATGCAGTAGTATTTACTGGCACTGAGACATATTTTTATTTATTCCTTTGGACAGGTTGTACTCAGGATCAACAGCATATTTGAAACTCGGTCCAGGAAAAAGCATCTGAGAAGGATCTATCATTATGCTGAGACAAGCTCGGGCAGAGGTGACAATGTTAAAAGTGATGAAAATTGATTGTAATATTTATTTTACTGTCTAGTAAGTTTGTATTTTTGGGTTTTAATTTACAGTAACAGATGAGAACAGTGACTCTGAGAGTGAAATTGAAGAAAGAGCAAAAGGTAGGGTTTCATTTATTCATTTATCTGTCATTGTTTCTTTATTTTTCACACTGAGGTGGATAATAGTGCTCTGGCTTACATCCTTTCTTCCAGCTCACCGCCAGCGTCTCGTGTCGGTGAAGTCTATACTGAGCCAGCCGAGCCAGGCTCAGGTCCACACCAGAAGACACTCGCTCGAACAGGAGCTCCATCAGCGCAAACTTTTTGAATATTTCCTGGTTGTGTCGCTGCAGAAATCAAAGGCTGGAGCGCACTATCTACCAGAGGTCACACAGCAGTTCCCTCCTAAGGTCCTTGAATCATGGCTCATTTTTGTGGTAGTTTAATTTAAGACCAAATACATTAAAAAAGAAGAAATGCAAGAAGTGGTGACTGATCTTAAATCTCTCACCTCATTTTAACTGCAGCTGGAGCGAACCTTCAAGTTCATGAGGGAGACGGAGGATCAACTGAGGATCATTCCTCAGTTCTGCTTTCCTGATGCTAAAGACTGGGAGCCGGTGGAGAGATACCCAAGGTGAAGAGTGTGAAATGAACAGGGCGCCACACTTATCTCAATATAATAAACACTGAAAATTCAACTCTTTATACCACGGGAAACACTATCAATTTCATTATTAGCGTTGACTTTTACAGTATATGTGTATTTTCTCTTTGAATAGTAAAAATACACTAATTACATTTTTGTCATGGCTCATCCCTCGCAGTGAGATGTTCTCATTTGTTTTGACTGGAGTGGATGGGAGCCGAAGGTTCGGATACTGCCGGCGTTTACTGGTAAATAGAAATCGTGTGCCGTCACCGAACAGGAAGTAGCTAAATACCACAATGACGGCTGAGTAAATAAGCATACCAGAATAGTGTGCCTGCGCCTGTGGGAAAACAGCCCATCTCAGACTCTGGGCGGAAATGTGTGAGACTGGGAACTGTGTATGTGCGGGTGCGCATGTGTTTCTGCTTATGCATTTCTCTAGGAGGAGTGTGTGTATTGCAATACTGTTGATTTATATACTAGTCTGTCCTCATGTCTAGGAGTGCACTAGTGAGTATTATGTGTCATATTTTCATCTTTTTCTCACAGCCTAGTGGAAAAGGCAAACGTCTGCCAGAGGTCTATTGTATTGTCAGCCATCTTGGCTGCTTCAACTTGTTCTCCAAGGTAAATCACTCCCCAGTGATAGCATTTCTGCCCTTTATTACCCTTTATTGTCATTGTCCATGTCCATGTACAACAGAATTATGGGTGCTCCACACCAACTGTGTAGGAATAATGTATAGATAGTAAGACACTGGGAATAAATAACAAACAGGAAAAATATATACAGTCAAGATGGATATATACAAATAAAGAGAAAGGGACACATTGGAGACAAAGTGCTTGGAAATAGTGGAAGAGTCTGTATGTGAGTGGCCTGAGTGATGAGGGTTACTCAGACCATGGCGCAGATTAGTATTGTGAGTGGGCAGGGGTGGGGTGTGGGGGGATAGTGCTTGTTATCAGTCTGAATGGTCCAGGGAAAGAAGCTGTTTGTGAGTCTGGAGGTGTGCGACCTGACTGACCTGAGGCACTGACCAGGTTGCAGCAGGTCAAATAGGTGGTGGGCGAGGTGCAAGGAATTACCTACGATGGCTCTGGTTTTGCTGGGAGAGGAGGATCTGGCGATGGCCTCCAGGGGTGACAGAGGGCAGCCATTGATTTTTTTTTTTTGGGTGGTGTTAATTATCCTCTGCGCAGCCTTCCTGTTCTCAGTAGTGACCCCTGTGTACCAAACACCCAGGCAGTAGGAGAGCACCCTCTCCACCGAGGAGCGTTAGAAGGCCAGCAACAGCTTCTGGTCCCAGTTATTCTTCCTCAGGACATGGAGGAAGTGCAGCCGCTGCGGGGCTTTCTTTAAGGGGCGTTGGTGTTGTGGGTCCAGGTGAGATCGGTGGAGATGTGGGTGCCTGGAAAAATGAAGGTGGAGACAGATTCCACACGTTCTCCACTTATGATGAGAGGGTGGTGGACCTGCCTGTGCCTCCTGAAGTCCATCATGAGTTCTTTTGTTTTAAGGATGTCCAGCTTCGGGTAATTTTCTGAGCACCAGGGGGACAAGTTCTCTACCTACGCCCTATACACTGTCTCATCTCCATCAAAGATGAGCCCAACCACAGTGGACTCATCAGCATACTTGACAATAACAATGGTTAGATGGGTTGGTGTAGAGTAGGGGTGTCACGATCCTGGGTCTTATGACCCAGTGTTTTGAGTTTAGTTTATTTGGATGTTTATATGATTAAGCTCATGAGTTTTTCTAGTTCTTTGTTATTAGATTCCCCTTGTGTCTTCCAACCCCTGTTACGTCTCCCCTGCTCTTCATGTGTTTCATGTCTGTGTCTTACGTTGTCAAGTTCTGGTTGTCATGTCTACGTCTCATTATGTTTCCTATTTTATTTTGAAGAGATCTTGTGTTTTTATATTATGGATTATGTTTTGAGTCCTTTGTTGTACTGTTTCTTGTTTCCCTAGATTTCAGTTATGGTTATCATAGGTTTAGTTCTTTGGCTTTGTAATATGGCTTCCCTGTGTTCAATGTTGTGTCTACTGTGACCTTTTTATACCATGTTTCTGGTCCCTATGTTCTGTCTTCTCATTTGCTGTTAAGTTTGCATGTTTAGAGTTCAGTCAGTGTGTTTCCTGTTTTACTTTGAAGGTCCACGTCTCATGTGAGTGTTTTTAGTTTTGCTTCCCTTGTCTCGTCCAGCCTGATTACTCCCAGCTGTGCTCTTCTTCTGTGTCTCATTCCCTCGTTATCCCTCTGTGTATTTAAGCCCTGTGTTTCTCTTTGTCAGTGTCGTAGTCTCCCTCATGGCTGTGTTTCCTTGCGTGTCAGTTTGTCCATGTCCCAGTTTAGTTTTCCATGCCATTCTGCAATAAAGCACCTTTTTGAGTTTAATTTCGTTGTCGTGAGTTTTGCGTTTGGGTCCTTATCCTGCCTGTACACAGCTGAAACATGACAAGGGGGCTGAGAACGCAGCCTTGCGGGGATCTGATACTGAGTGACACCAACGAACAACCTTTATTTGTCACATACACAATGTAGTGAAATGCTTGTGTCTGAGCTGCAGCATTCCAGGGCTTGGTTTTTTTCGGGGTTTTTTTTTAGCCAGGACCCTTACTGGATAGCGGGTGGGAATCGAACTTGTAACTCCCGCTCCAAAGGTGTGTAGTCTTATTATCCAGAATCATGTCTGATCAGTTTGATCAGAGCCTGTACAGCACTCATCATCCAAGGTTTTTTGGTTAGGAAAAACCCAGATGGTTTTGGTCACTGCCACATTCTCTACGCAGCACTTACTGTAGACAGGGACAGACTGAGTAAAGGTCTCCATGTCCTGCTGTTCGAAGATGGACCAGTCTGTCAAAACAGTCCTGTGGCTGGAGGATCATCTGGCCACATTTAATGACCTGGGTGCTTCAAGGGGTTTGTTTCCTGAGCAGGGTGTAAGCAGGGATGAGGAGCAGAGAGTGGTGCTTAGATTAAGGAAACTTAATATGTTGGTGGAATTTGGGGAGTACAGATCACAAATGAAATCAAGCTTGTTTTATATGCACGCATTCTAGGTGCTGGATGAGGTGGAGAGGCGCAGGGCTCTGTCTCCTGCCTTGGTCCAGCCTTTCATGAGAGCCATCATGGAGGCCCAGTTTCCAGCTCCTGGGAAAACCATCACCATCAAAACTTTTCTTCCTGGTTCAGGCACTGAGGTGAGCGACAGTGGGACCCCCCCAAAAAGTAACAAACTGTAAGAAAAAGTCAGATAAAATAGTTAAAAATGTCTTTAGCAGTCCATTTGAGCAGTGGTTTCCGATCCATCCTAATAATAAATCAAATAATCTGCTAAGCACATTGACATTTTTTTTTTACCAGATTTTGAAATTTAAATCTCACTATACAAAATTCATCCAGTTTTGTTTCTTTCATCTAAAAAACACTGCAAAAAATGAAACCTTTATTGACACCCAGTAATTTGGAACTTTTACTACATTTTTCCTACACATCTAAAGATTTGACAAAATATTTGCTGGCTAAATGTTTTTGCATTTTTGCCTCACAGTTGTGGATGAACAGCTTACACAGTTCGCTAACCATAACTAGAGCTGAAAGTAGTTCAGATCCAGATTAAAATGACTTGAAATGAACATATTTAGAACTGAATGGTGGAATGGATTTGTCAGTCCATCAGACACAACTTTGGTGTTACATTGAGTAAGCTGACAGGATCAAATCTCCGTTGATTTCTCAGGTGATGGAGCTCTGTCGACCCTCTGACTCACGCCTGGAGCATGTGGATTTTGAATGTCTGTTCTCCTGCTTGAGTCTGCGCCTGCTTCTCAGGGTTTTTGGCTCTCTGCTGCTAGAGAGGCGAGTCATCTTCACAGCAGACAAGCTCAGGTTTGTCCCTTCATTTAAGCCATATTGTCTGTACACAGTGTTGGGGAGTAACGGAATACATGTACCGCCGTTACGTATTTAAAATACAAAATATGAGTAACTGTATTCCGTTACAGTTACCGTTTAAAAAGGTGGTATTTAGAATACAGTTACTTTGTTGAAATAAATGGATTACACGGCGGTACTTCCCTGTTTCATATTGTGGCGGGTCAGGACTGTTTGGGTTTTGTTTGACAGCTACGTTCTGTTGTTCCAGGTGGCAGCGTTACGGTTGCCATGGTTACAGGGTGACGCTCTCTCTCTGCGTGTTTCCTGGGTGAGAGCGCGCCTGTTGTTGTTGTGCTAAGCTAATAGGCAGAATGCTACAGGTATAGCTCTAAAGAATGTAGCATCATAGGCAGTGTAGTCCGTGCTGCAGGGAGAATGGACTGCCATACCCGTTATGTGTCTGTGAGCGAGGGAGGGAGAAAAAGGAAAAGTACGAGCTGTCATCGAGCAAAAACGGGAGCTGGAAGCATGTAAATATAATAATAACCACTGCAGCCAAGAAGAGTGCCTGACGAGCCCAGTTGTAAGTAAGCTATTAAGCTATTAAAGCTAGTTTTCGGCTACGAGCCCGACACAGAACTCACCGTATTAGCCAGAGGTCCCTTTACTACGGTTCGGAGCCGCGGACCTTTAGTAACAGTAATAAATCACATCAATAGTACATTCATGTAGTTGTAAACAGCATGATAATATATTAAGTAATCCAAAGTATTCAGAATGCGTTACTCTCATTGAGTAACGTAACGGAATACGTTACAGAATACATTTTGGGGCATGTATTCTGTAATCTGTAATGGAATACATTTTAAAAGTAACCTCCCCAACACTGTCTGTACACCAAAATCCATATCTTCCAGCTATATATGAAGCTGTACTGTTTATGCAGTTATGAAAATGGCAAATATTAGTTGAAAGTAGCAGGGGTGTTTTACGATAAAGTTACAGGATATGTGGGTGGTCCAGACTCACAATTTTAAATAAATTTAAGGCAGTCCCAGTTTTATTCAGAGAACATACCAGAGAGCTATTTTCAGGAAGGCCAGCTGAGTTGTTGACGTGTTGGGACTGGTTTGTTTGCTCTGCTGAAAGCCACTGGGAGTCAGAAAGATCAGCCACAGTAGTAGAAGACAGGAATGCAAAGTGCAGTGATGTAAATGAAAGAAGTATGTAGCCTTGGTTTTCTCTCAGGGTAATGGTATTACTTTAGAGAATGGCTAGTCTCTATTTAGACTGTGGTGCCCTCATGCGGTGAGAATAACTGATAATTCTCTCCTTTGTCTCATATAGACTAAAAGGGAAAGTCAGTTTTGTTTGTTTTAAACATTAAAATTCATTAAAAGCTCAATTTAATAATGTTCCACTGTTGTGTTCTCTGCTCCCTCTTTTAGTACTCTTTCCCAATGCTGTCATGCAGTCGTGGCATTGCTCTACCCCTTTGTATGGCAGCACACTTACATCCCAGTGCTGCCCTCAGCTATGCTCGACATCGTCTGCACACCAACCCCTTTCATCGTGGGCCTGCTGTCCAGCTCCCTGCCCCAACTCACTGAGCTGCCCCTGGAGGAGGTCAGAGGAGTAATACAAGTGTCACTGCAGTCATATAGGAATACATGACTTATGAGCTGCTGTACATTGCTGTGCAGAGAAATAACCTTTTTTTCTGTGTACAGGTTCTGGTTGTGGATCTTGGGAACAGTCGATTTCTCAGACAGGTCAGATATTTTTTGGTTTGTCACACTCTGTATCTGTGTAGATGAAATTGTTTCAGCCTCACCCAGACTTTCTAAAAAAAAAAAGAGGGTTGTAGCCAAAGGTGTTTTTTAAAATTTAAAATAAAATTTAAAAAAGCCTTAAATGTGTATTGTTTTTCAAATGGTCAGTGTGTATGTGACTTCTTAGAAGCCTGCTTCCAGCACTGGAAAAAAAGGTGTTTTCTGTCACCCAGAAGTTAAAACTTCTAGTTATATTCACAGAAGTTTGAGTTAGTAAGTTGAGATTTTAAGATAATAACCTGAAACTTTGACTTCTGGGCGACAAAAAAAATGTTTGTTTTTTCAGTGGCAGAAAGTTTCCATAACTGTTCTTAGCTAGTCATAGAGCAAAGAAATCAAAGGTGGTTATACCATAACGTAAGTGCTTTTGCAGCAACAGAAAGTTTAAAGCACTTTTTGTATTGACTTCACTTTTTTGAGATCTAGAGTAGGGCTGGGCCATATCATACCGTTCACGGTAATACCGGTGTAATGTCGGGCAACGATAAGAAAATGAAATATGGCGATAGAATATGGGTAAAACGCGCGTGCGCAGGGCCTTTGTTTTCATACGCACACGGTGGAAAAGGCATGGCGGCGACGGAGAACGAGAAGGGCGAAAGCAGATCGTTGAATGAAACGGATGAACCAGAACTGGTTTGTAAAAATGCTGCAGCTTCAGTGGTTTGGAACTGGTTTAGCTTTCGTCCGTCAGATACACAACAAAGCACTACTTTTGGTAGCGCATGCTAGCGGGCCGTCGTTATTACCGTGTTTTTTGGAAAATACGGCACACTTAAAATCAATCCTTCGCTTTTTCTGAAAGTCGACAGTGCCCCTTATAATCCCGTGTGCCTTATGTATGAATTCTGGTTGTGTTTACTGACCTCGAAACGATTTTATGTACATGGCGCTCGAAAATCTGTCAAATGTTTTAGTATGACTTTGCTAAGCTACGAAGCCACACAGCTTGATGGATTGTCGGAGCGTTGCGGCTATCGTAGGCAGGAGCCTCGCCGAGTGATACGTACTGTGCTTCAACATAATATTACCATATTGTGTGTGTGTGTGTAACCTCTTTTTAAGTTTTGTGGATATTACACATGGTTATGCTGAGGATATGTCGGCCAGTTTCCACTGGAAATGCCTTTTGGTTAAACTGTCAGCAAGAAATTTGCATTTGCACTGTTACATTTTTATATAACTTTAATGCACATAAAAAACAGCTGCTTGTTTAAGTGAAAATACTTTTTTTTTTTGCACGAATAAAGTTGTGGAGTTGTAAAGTATTTTGTCTCGTGTCAATTATATCGTCAGTTATATCGTTTTTGCAAATTTTCAAATGTATATCGTGATAAATATTTTTGGTCATATCGCCCTGCTCTAATCTAGAGGCTATATTTATCTTTAATAACGTTTCTAAGGTTACATCTATCTAGCTATGGTTTATGAATACATTTTCTTTCCTGTTATCTCACATTTAGTTGGACGATGAAGACTCCATCCTGCCACCTAAGCTTCAGACGGCTCTGGAGAACGTTCTGGAGAGGCGAAGAGAGCTTGCTAATGAGCGAGGAGGAGATACAAGCAGCGGTGAGTCAAACTGAGGACTTTTTTCTATGACTCTACAGTGTCATAGAGGCTTCTTTGGTGGCTTTGAGGCTTCTTTATGGTTAAACCTAGAACACAAACATGTTTGTGGTGACAACGCTTATGTGCTTTAATGTGGATCTGCTGTATATTTACCATGTTTACCACCAGGTTTTAGTTGGTGCCAGAGAAAAAGTCAGTAGTCACTGTAGTTCAAACGCTTGATCCCCTAATAATTTAGAATGTCATGAAATAATTCATACTGGGGTAAAGGGATAGAAAGACTAACTAGAGGATAAAAATTTCTGTAAACATCTTTTTGAACATTATGTAAATGGTTGATCAGCAAGTCGACTTTGTTATGTTTTATATTACCACGTCTAACATCCCGTCTCCAGACTCAGGCCATCTTAGCACCATTGTGTCCGAGGCCTTTGTTCGATTCTTTGTGGAGCTGGTAGGCCACTATCCTCTCTTCATCACCGGCGAAAGGGAGGACGGGTACTCCTCTTCATCCTCCTCCCCTGCCTCGTCCTTCTTTCAGCGAGAGGGTTTTCGCAAAGCCATCCCATCCAAAACCGTGCGCCGCTTCTTGGAGATCTTCATGGAGACGCAGATGTTTGGCTGGTTCATCCAGGAGAGGGAGCTTCATAGGCAGGCTCTCAGAGGTACAGAGGCACAGCAGAGGTTTCTTCCTGTTGAAAGGGAGTTTTTCCTTCCAACTGTTGCCAAGTGTATGCTCATAGGGGCTCATCTGATTGTTGGGGTTTTCTCTGTAATACCTCATAGTAAAGCCTTGAGAGCACTTTGAGTTGTTTTATCCCCCATTTTCAAAGGCTCAAAAGTAATTGGTCAAAGTAATATACTTTTTTAAATCAAAAATTTTTTTATACTTGGGTCAGAATCCTTTTGCAGCCAACGACTGCCTGAGGTCTAGAACTCCTCATCTGGGGCCTTTCTGTGTGGAGTTTGCACTTTCTCCAGCTCTCTCCAAGTACTACATCATCTTCCAGTCCAAAGACATCACAATTAGAATAACTGGTGACTCTAGATTGGCCATAAGTGACTGGTGACGTTTACAGACAGGTTACTAAATCTGAGAAACTGGATGGATAAATTGAATGGGTATGGGTGATGGGTTCTTCTAGCTCTTCATGATTGTTTTTGTTTTGCTTCTTTTAATCTCACCAGGACTGTTTGAAGTGAGAGTGCAAGAGTATCTGGATTCTATCCATGATAATGAACATAGGAGGGTTAACAGGTTTCTCAAAGGCTTGGGTAAGGAAACAACTGCTTTATATACACTGCTCCAAAAAAAATTAAAGGAACTCTTCTTAATGAGAGTGTAACATCAAGTCAGTGAAACCTTTAGGATATTGATCTGGTCAGTTAAGTAGTAGAGGGGGTTGTTAAACAGTTTCATTTGCTTTGGTGAAATTAACAACAGGGCAACTTTTTTTCACTAGTTTTGTATTTGGCTAGGGTCAGTGTCACTAATGAGGTGATACCTGGACCCTACAGAGGTTGCACAGATAGTCCAACAACTCCAGGATGGCACATCATTACGTGCCATTGCCAGAAGGTTTGCTGTGTCTCCCTGCACAGTCTTAAGAGCATGGAGGAGATTATAGTAGACAGACTTTACTCTAGAATGGCTCTTAATCTATCAGCAGGACTGACATATAGGCAGTGACACTCTGACTGCCATTAGGTATTGGGATGAAATCCTTAGACCCGTTGTCAGACATTACATTGGTGCAGTGAGTCCAGCCTAATGTGGTCAGAGTATGCAGACAGTTCCTGAAAGATGAAGGAGTTGATACCATTGGCTGATTCCCATATCTAGGAGCTCTGTGGTGCCATGGTCCAGACCTAGGAGGAGATCCTCCAGGACACCAGCATGCCCCAACCTTGTTAGGCATGCATACAAGCACATAGGCACCATACAAGCTACTGACTACTATTTTGAGTTGATAAATGAAATTTCAGTAAAATGAACAAACCTGCTGCATCATTTTTTCCAATTTGATTTTTGAAATCTCTTCGAATGCAGCCCTCTGTAGGTTGATACTTTTTATTTTGATCAAAGATATGGCATGCATTTATTCCTACCACATTACCTTTCAAATTGTTCCTTTAATTTTTTTGAGGAAAATATTGTTTTGGGCTCATTCTCACTTTTGATCACTTTGTGTGTTTGTCTTTTTTTTGTTCCAGGAAACAAAATGAAATTTCTTTCAAAGAAATAATACAACAAAGAAAGCACTGAAACCAGGAAAGTCTTGAAGAACTACTAATGTAACAAAGAAAAACACAACCAAATTTTGTTCATCCTGATTTATGTCACTGAACGAAGGATTTTGCAAACAAATTAATCCTGCCAAGGGAAAAATGCTGCTGCATGTCACACAGATGAAAAACCTTTTTGATCCTTTTTTATAACAGGATTCTTCAGACATCATCAGTTTATGCATGTCTGGTTTTGTGTTTGGCGTGTTGCTGTGAGCTACATATGGCTGAGGAATTAACCTGGATTAATGGGAAATAAATAGACTGATTAGTAGTAACAGTGGTAGTCTGGATTTGAATATAAGTTAAAGTGAAAGAAGCATTCGCAGTAATCTTTTAAATCCACCAGGGGGCAGTAGTATATTTTTTCTGTTCAGACATATTTTGACAGTGACTGACCACAAAGTTACACCAAATAGCATTTCAGTTTTCTTTTATTCATAACATGACAACATCACATGCACTTTGAATAAATATCCTCTGGCTATGCTGTGGTGATTTCTTGTCTTGATGCTGTCATATTTTTTTTCGTTGCCATCAAAGCAAATGCCAATATGTCATACAACCGTTGCATTACATGTTTAGATTCTCAGTGCCATTTTTGTAAATGTCTTTTCTCTCTCTTCCTCCTCCAGTTTGCACATTTTCAAATGATGAGCTTACTTTATGGTAAACACAAGATGTATCCAATGACACGGTGCAAATTTTACAATTTCCGTTTGTTACACGCTGGGAACAAGAGAATCAAAGCCGAGGGAATTGCACTCACTCAGCATTTGTGTGCCAGTTTTATGACACGAGTAATCCACATGCCACCAGTTCCCTAACTACTGGCTGATGTGTTTGTATGTTTGAAGGTATTTGGTTCTTTCCTTTTCTTTTTCTTTTTTTACTACAAAGAGCCTTGGTTCAGGGTTGGTGGCAGCTTTACTATTTTAGTCTCTGAGTCATGGAAACAAAGCAGATCCTCAGCCCACAAAGAGGAAACATCTTTGTCAGCAGGAAAACATAACACAGGTGCAGAGCAGAGCATAGTAGCGTATTGTCTTAGGGATGGTGTGTTCAGTCCTTGCCTGTTGGGCACGCCTGAGAGCCCCTAACCTGTTACCTTGTAAATGGCAAGTTCACACACAGGCCCGCTGACACACTTGCTGATTCTAAACACAGATGGCCAAAGTGCAAAATCTATATTAAACAGACACACCAGACTTTAAAACCCACACAGTTCACACAGTTCACATTTACTTCAGTACTTGCCAATCAGCCTTTGGGGCTGAAGTGTAGAGTACAAAAGTGCCAAAAACTGCAATTCCTCATAGGTTAACTCTGAGAAATTACAGTGACATCACCTGTTGTTTGGTGAAATCCCATTGTGAAGGCTTGAGATAAACATTTTTGACATAATCTTAGGGTTTTGAAACTGGGTGTAGATAAGGAGCAGACATGAATGCGAAACCATATAATCATTGGCTGATGACCTGGCAAACACAAATTAGTAGCCTATCCTATATAATGCTCCCATCTAACCCTTAGAATGACCATAATTTACTAAATGGACTGTCGGTCCTAAAATGAGCAACTGGCACCATCAGCTCGGCTGGAAAGAGGTTAATGAGATTCTGTTAGAGGGCAATAGAGGCCAAAAACAGTTTTGTCCTCTATTGCCTATTTTAGAACCCAGCCAAAATTTCAGTGATTTATCCTTTTGAAATTTCAAAGATTAAAAAGAAACGGAAGAAACACCTTAAAGCAAGCTATGAGTTTTGTTATTGCAAAGTTTGCTACACCAGAGGGCGCCCTGCAGTCCTGCTTTCCAGTTGACATGAAAATATTTTAGAAAAATACAAAGTCACATTTAATCAACAACATTATATAAGATCCAGTTCAAAGTCAACACAAATACACAATTTGAACATGGAGATGAGAGACGATGAAGGGATAGTTAAGCGCTTCTGACAGGGCTGTGGGGGCAATAAAAACACGTGTTCCCTGAATACACATGTTCAGTCGGGCTGTCACAGAGTAACAAATGTGAAAATCATACCACAACTTCCTATCTGGCTCCCAAGGTGGGAAGGCTGCTGTGCTGTGGGACAGGAGTCATCTCAGGAAGATGAATGGATGTGGTGAGAGAAGAGCACGGACGGCGGCTGGAATGTTTGCTCAACCCACTCAGGTTCTTGGAGCTATGAATATGTGTGTGTGTCTGTGTGCGCTTGTGTGTGTAGAGAGGGGTGAACCCCAAATCCAATGCATCACATACTGTTTCCTGCTTGACACCTGGCTGCGGTTCAGGACAACCAGCTCGTTAGCGAGGAGGTAATTATGGTTCCGATTAATTCCAGTCAGCAGGGGTTGACCCCCGAAGCCTTACATCCTGCACTGGTGTATTTCCACAGCAAACCTCCCAGTGGAATATCTCCCACTGCTGCAAACACAAATGTCATGTGTTTTCAGTCAGCGAGAGAGGACTCTTATCTGCCACTTAGAGGCAACAATAGCTTGTTGAAACTTCGATAATTCTCACTAAGTCCCTTTCACGGGTGCCTAATACCTAACTGCATTCCACCTTTATGAGATGCTACACAGTGGTACCCTGACTTGAGCACAGCTACCTGCTGCAAGGCTCAGCTTGGCAATACAATGTAAACCTGCAGGTAGGCTCATTATTCTCAGCAGAAATAAAATCATACAAATATCATGGCCCATTAAAACCAGCAGCTATTTCAACTGGAAAATCTCTTCAGAGATACGCCGACCTCATTTCGAGGCTTGAAAACCAGTGTTCGCAACTCTCTTGAGGCTGCCTCTGCTAATTACATGATTTATGGTGTCATTTATGGGGGCGTGGAGGTGCGGCAAGCAAAAGCAGCACTTTGCATTAATCAAAATGAAAAGTGCTATGTCATTTTCTGCCATTTTGTTTTCAACTTTTTCTACCTTCTCTCCCACAACCCTAAATCAAAAAGGGCATTGTGGTTAGACTCCAGACGGATTTGGATTTTTTTTAAAAAAAGCTCAGGGTGTTTCTAAACCCCAGGTGCTGCATGAAATAATGCACAAATTATGTGTGCCTAGGGTTTTCAAGTTATCACTACACAAATACGGTGCCTGGGGGGATGCCCATACAGTGCGCTTGTGCTTGCTGAAAGTTGGAGAAACCTTCTTATTTAGTCCAAAACATCTCACACTAGTTCAACTTGCTTGATTCTGGCTGAAGAAAAGTAAGAAAGTAGGGAAGAATTTGATATCTGAGAAATGCTGATTGACCATGCACACTGAAAAATGCATGCAGATGTACACTACACACACACTCAGATGCACTGAAAGTTTCCTGAACTTGCACCCGTCAGCTTGTTTTTCAGAGCTGCAGGTGCAGTGTCCAGCTGCAGCACTGCCATACATGCCAGCGGCTTGAATCATTTCTCCCCCAACCACCCCTCTTCTGAGGAGGAGCCATCAAAGCATATGGAGAACATAACAGCGAGGCAGGAGGAGGTGGGGAAGGAGAACAGTGGAAACAGTGGAAAGAGGAGGAAAAGAAGAGGTGAAGTGGTAGGTGTAGAGGAGAGAGAAGGGGATTAGGAGGGGAGCGTTTCCATTCCCCTGCTGCTATGCTTGACCAGAAGCTAGCAAAGAGGACGAAAGAAGTGTAAGGAGGGGAAAAGGAGAGAATGGGGCGCTGAACATGTAACACAAGGGTAGTGTGAGAAGAGGAAAATAAGTGTGGATTGTGTGTTTGACCTCTTTTTCTTGCCCTCTCCCTTTAATCTCAGATTTTGAAAGGAGGAGAAACGGTGAGGCTCAGAAATAGAATTCGAAAGGGGGGAGAAAGAAGAGTAGTGGGGGAGGGGGGGGGGGGGGGGGGGGCATTGAAGCTCAGGCCACACACATAGATTTCCAGGCCTGAGGGTGCGTCAGTCAGGCCTGTCTGCATGTGGTCTCCTATACGTGTCCAAGTTTATCCACACCACTATTACACCACCATTAGTCGTGGCAACCGATGACAAGGGTTAAGATCCTCCGCTCGTCCTGTTTTGTTGTTTTTTTCCTTCTATAAGTCGTTCAGCTCGAAGGATCTTTTAAAGGGTCATACCCCTAATTTCTTTTAAAGTTCCCTATCTCACCGCTGTCTGACTTTGTGTCTCCGCCGAGCACGGAGAGGAGTCAGTCTGGAGCCTGCAGAGTGGACGTGGACAAACACACTCATGCACACATAGACTAGTTGCAGGGGATTGTTTGTCAGGATAGTTACAGGGTGGTCTGGTGTTTAAGTGTCGGTATGTCGGCTCATGTCTCTCTTAATGTGGTTTTGAATGTGTGGACATTGTGCGTGTCTGAGGACTCTGAGCGGTTATATTAAGTCTTGTGGAAATGTAATAAGCACGAAGATTCAAGCGTTTATTTTTTTAGGTTTTCCTCGAGAAAATTCACTGGCGTAGAGACAAGAAATGAAACAAGGTGAAAATCATGTCAGAAAAAAATCACCCCTTATCACCTATGTGGTATACTAAACCTTTACAAAATACATCTTCACACAGTCTAAGTGTAAACATTTTGAAATTTTTAAGTTATTTTTGCAGATATTTACAATAAGTTTAGCGGAAAACAAATAGAAATCTTATATAATGATAGTACTAAATGAATTAATAATAAATTAACAATTAAATGTACATCTGTATCTGTATCCATCGATCACTACGGCCATCTTCTTCTGTTTGTCTACCACCACTATGTCCGGTTAGTTAGCCACCACCATTTTGTCCGTCTGTATCTGGAAGTCCCACAGGATCTTAGCTCGGTCATTCTCCATCAGCCTTGGGGGCATCTCCCATTTTGACCTTGGGACTTCCAGGTTATACTCGGCACAGATGTTCCTGTACACTATGCCGGCCACTTGGTTATGGCGTTCCATGTATGCCTTGCCTGCTAGCATCTTGCACCCTGCTGTTATGTGCTGGATTGTCTCTGGGGCATCTTTACACAGCCTGCACCTGGGGTCTTGCCTGGTGTGATAGACCCCAGCCTCAATGGATCTTGTGCTCAGTGCTTGTTCCTGTGCTGCCATGATTAGTGCTTCCGTGATGTCTTTTAGTCCAGCTTTGTCCAGCCACTGGTAGAATTTCTGGATATCAGCCACCTCCTCTATCTGCCGGTGGTACATACCGTGCAGGGGCCTGTCCTTCCATGATGGTTCCTCGTCTCCCTCCTCTTTCTTGGGTTTCTGCTGCCTGAGGTATTCACTGAGTACGCTGTCAGTTGGGGCCATCTTTGTGATGTATTCGTGGATGTTCCTTGTCTCATCCTGGACTGTGGTGCTGACACTCACCAGTCCCCGGCCCCCTTCCTTCCACTTAGCATACAGCCTCAGGGTGCTGGACTTGGGGTAAAACCCTCCATGCATGGTAAGGAGCTTTCTTGTCTTGATGTCAGTGGCTTCTATCTCCTCCTTTGGTCAGCCTATTACCCCAGCAGGGTACCTGATCATGGGCAGGGCGTAGGTGTTGATAGCCCGGATCTTGTTCTTACCGTTCAGCTGACTCCTCAGGACTTGCCTGACCCTCTGCAGGTACTTGGTGGTTGCAGCTTTCCTAGTGGCCTCTTCATGGTTCCCATTCGCCTGCGGGATCCCCAGGTACTTGTAACTGTCCTCTATGTCTGCAATTTTGCCTTCTGGTAGTTTGATCCCCTCCGTTCTGACTACCTACCCTCTCTTTGTTACCATCCGACTACACTTCTCCAGCCCGAACTACATCCCGATGTCCTTGCTGTATATCCTGGTGGTGTGGATCAGTGAATCAATGTCTCGTTCAGTCTTGGCATACAACTTGATGTCATCCATGTACAGGGGGTGGCTGACAACTGCTCCATTCAGTAGTCGGTATCCGTAGCCAGTCTTGTTAATGATCTCACTGAGGGGGTTAAGGCCTATGCAGAACAGCAGTGGGGACAGAGCATCTCCTTGGTAGATCCCACACTTGATGGTGACTTGTGCTATGGGCTTGAGGTTGGCCTCCAGTGTTGTCCGCCACATCCCCATTGAGTTCCTGATGAAGGCTCTCAGGGTCCTGTTGATCTTGTACAATTCTAGGCATTCCAGGATCCAGGTGTGGGGCATTGAGTCATAGGCCTTCTTGTAATCAACCCAGGCAGTGCACAGGTTGGTGAGCCTAGTCTTGCAGTCTCAGCTGACTGCTCAGTCTACCAGTAGCTGGTGTTTTGCGCCTCTAGTATTCTTGCCCATCCCTTTCTGTTCGGCCTTTGGTTAGCCATTCTGGTTAGCCATTCTGGTTGCCTCTCGTCAACTAGCAGTTGGTTTATTTGTACTGCCAGGCGCTCGTGGAATGCAGTCAGCTTCTTCATCCAGTAGGCCTGAACCATGTCAGGGCCTGGTGCTGTCCAATTCTTCATACTTGAGACCCTTGCTGTGCTTCTTAGGCACCTTCTTCATCACACCTTTCTGCAGCTCCAATAGTTGGCTAACCTCCCTCCGTGCTACCTTGATCTTAGCCTGTAGCCTCCTTATCCATGGAGGGTACTGCTCCTTTTGGCTGTTCAACTTGTAGCCAAGCATCTCTCTGATCTCTACTGCCGTGGTGTAGATCAGCTTGTTAGTCTCGGTAATGGTGGCTATAGGTATCGTCCGTAGTGCTGCATTAACATCATCTAGCAGACCTTCTGAGGGTATTTCACGTAGTCTTGGTAACCGGCTACGGGGGATCCAGGTTTCAAGCTTGGCCATGATCCTGTCTTTCAAGTCAGTGAAACCAGAGAGATCCAAGGTTACAATGTAACCGTACGTTTTGCAAGCATGCTACCATTTCTGATATTCATCAATAGATACAGAATCGTGCCTCTAATTTTAAGCCAAATTGGCAATTTATTGTTTTTTAAAATCTGATGTCATGAAAAGGAGAATTACCTTTTTGTACCAGCCTATAAACATTTAATTTTGTCACTGAAGTTGAGCATTTTCACATGGGAGTCTACAGGGACTGAGTTGCTTTTGGAGATAGCCAAAACAATGGCTTTGTTGTACAGGTTGTTGCCTTGGTGATGCTAGGTGAATGGATCAGCATTGGGGTTCACCATTGGACCTAATGATGTGATGCATATTAAAGCTTACAAAGATGGAGTTCACAGGTACACAGGTATTTTTTTAAATGTTATTTTCTGCTTTTGTTTTGAAATAGATGTCTACATAAAAACTAAAAACAAGATGTCAAGTACTGTCAACAAGTGGTGATTTAACCCAAAGGGAAACCAAATGTTTTCTCTATGTTTGTTCTTCACATTTTAAGCATTAAAAACAAACAAGCAAAAAACAATCTCATTGTTCAGTTTCCTAACATGGTGTTTACTTGTGGACAAAAAAGACAAAATACCTGTGTATATGCACAGACTACATACCTGTACAATGGGGAGAGTTAATATGGCACAAGTGAACGCAATTAAGACGATAACGATTGTGGGAAAAGTAAAAAAGGAAGGAAAAACAGAAGGAAAAAAAAACACAGAAGGAAGTAACATACAAAATAAAGCAGGGAGTAAATGGAAAGAGGCATTGAGCAGGAAGCACATGGAAAAAGAAGAGAGCAAATCGAGAAGTAAAGAAGGATCAACCACAGAGATCACGGTATTTTGGTCTGGAGCAAGGTGATGGCCCAAGTAAAACGACATAGGTTTAAAAGCCTGTCTGTACAAGTTTCTTTTACTTCACTCTCCTTCTTCACCTTCCTTCTCAGCATCCTGACAGCTTGCCAAAATGAACAACGTGACTGCCAATCAGAGTGCACAACAATCGTAATATCTTTTCCTGTAAAGCCTACCATCTGTTAAAGTGATCCAGATGAAAAACCTGCGATGGCACTCAGTGTCAAGGCACACACACACACACAGTTTTACAATAGCCAGCTTAACATAAAAAAGCTTGAGCGACTAGTACTGCTTGCTGTAAATAGGGGAGATATACAGTAACATATGTTTTTCACATTAGCACAAGCCCTGTATTTTAGTGTGTGTGTTTTATGTGTGTCAAATTAGGGATTGCCTTGCCACTACAGTGCATTAAGATCTTATTTCTGCAATAAGTATGATTGAACCTTTTGTTACTTTTGTTTTGTTGACTATAATTTCTTCAAACTGCAGTAAATGAGGGCGTTTTCAAAATCAGGACTACTGTGCAGGCATGCAGCGCATACCGAGTGCGTTGAGAGAGTGGTGCTATTTGCAGAGAGGGAAAATTGCCTGACAACTGTATGCGCCTGTGAGTAATGTTGCTATGAGGAAGTACGCCCATACAAATAAGCTCTGTCTTTAAGCTGTCACTCAGACATTCATCAGCCTGTGTATTTATTCTCGGGGATTAGAAATGCTTATCTCGTGGTGGTCATGTTTATTTTCCACTAGATCCGTCACACAAGCGCTTTTTCCTCCTGTCAGGTTTGTACATCTAGGATGATCAACACCCCCACTCAGGTGTAGCTTTAAAAAAAATCTCTCTATATTATTATTATTATTATTATATACTTGTTTTTCTTGGATCTAAATGGACTCAAACACCACCATTCAACAATATTTGACTTGCATTTTGGGCTCCTGTACATTTTGTCCAAACAACCTTGAAACTTTCCTCAGATTTGTCATTTGTCCTGCCAAGGCACTATCTGATGAAATGCAGTATATGCCTTTGCTCCAAATGGTGTATCTTTACCGTAATACTCCCTGGCTCCTGCTGGTCTCCACTTAAGATGACAGTAATAGAAAACATGCTGCTATGAAAAAGACATGCTTCTGCTTTATTTTGGTCCTCTTCATTTTCCACTTCAGCCAGTCCCCACAGTGATTTGTTCTCCTGTAGGACTTCAACTGGCTTTGGTCTGGAAAGTTCTGGAAAAGGGGCTTTTTCCTACTGGGGCAGGTTGTGAATTGTACTGAGTCACTTATGCAGGGAACAGGATAGGATAGGGTATCACCCAAACTGAACATCGACTACTGCAAAAATGAAGGACTGAAATTCACTTTAGAATAATAATAATAATGGATTGCATTTATATAGCACTTTTCTAGACACTCAAAGCGCTTTACAATTCCACTATTCATTCACTCTCACATTCACACAATGGTGGAGGCAAACCACAGTTGAAGTAGACACACTAGAAGACCTGTTAAGTTTTAAAAAGTGGGAGGAGCATTTTCGTTACACAAGTGTAGTGTGCAAAAGTAATTCGTGTCAAACAGACATCAGAGAGACATGTACTGTGCTTTGGTAACTATAATTCTGTGACAGATAAATCTTAAGAGAAGTTTGAAAAAAAAAGAAGCAACAAAACAAAAAGGTTGTGTACCCAAATTATAGACTGTACACAAAAGATGTATGTACCTACCATGGTGATGCCCATTAGCTTGTGAACTAGTGTTTATGAGCCTCAGCGCTAGCATTTTGGCTGCTACCGTGTTGGATCTTCAAGCCAATAGTAACCATATTTGGGTGGGCGGGTGAAGTTTTCAGTTTTCACATAGTGCAATAAAGTAATTAAGTACAGATGCCTGCAAATTAGTGCTAAGCAACAGAATAACAAATACTAGAGTCTGACTCTAAAAAACAGTGGTGCCTTAAAACTGGTGCTGCCCTTCATCATGCAGTCATAATGAAGAGGAAACAAGAGCACTGTACAAACCTGTTGTTCGATTATACTGTAAATATGCTTTTTGAAGCCCGTACGTTGGGTATTTTAAAGTGGGACATTATTGGAATTTGCTCAAAATCCAAAATGCAAACCCTGGATAAATGTCAGGGTTGAATCAGGAAGCGGATCCATCTGCTGCAGCAAAATAAGGGACGAGCCGAAAGTACCAATTTACTCTGTTTTGGAACAAGCCTCCAGTGGCCATTTCTGGAACTGCAAATTTTGGTACTTCTGAGCTGTTCTTGAATCCTGGAGGTTGCTGCTTGGTACACAGACTACACCAGCGGTCCCCAACCCCCGGGCCTCGGACCGGTACCGGTCCGTGAGTCGTTTGGTACCGGGCCGCGAGAGTTGAGGCTCAGGCGTGAAATGTATGGTTTTCAGGGTTTTTATCGGTTTTCAGCGTTATTTTGTTATCGTTTTTATCGTTAACTCGGTTTTCCTGGGTCTTTTCACATGTGTTATGAATAAATCTTCTTTTTTTTGGTACCGGTACTAGTTTTATTTTGTTGTATTTATCCGCGACACCTTAAAGGCCGGTCCGTGAAAATATTGTCGGGCATAAACCGGTCCGTGGCGCAAAAAAGGTTGGGGACCGCTGGACTACACCATGTTTACTAGCATTAGCTAAAACTGTACATGCCAACAACTGTATTCATATGGTGGCTTTAAATGTTTGGCTGCCTGCTGTTTTGTCATTAATATCAGTGCAGACCATTACTGTTCTTGTAAGCAGGATCACAAGATGTGTGCGTTGACTTTTTAATAGTTTTGAGTTGTTTTGAGTCCAAATTGACAAAGAGTCAATATACAGTCAGCCTCTAATTTGTGGTCATTTGTCAGTGGATGGCAGGTTAAACAGGATGTCAGATTTACTGGACTGTGTTTCCAAGAAAAAATGAGCAAAACTCATCTCAGCCTGGGCAAATGCTTCTGTGGACAGTTAATATGATTTCATTTCTTTCTGCAAAACTTTTGGAACATAATATTTTGCTCTGAAGATGTTGACTATCCATCTCCCATGTAAAGGATCCATGTGGAAAATGTGTTTCTGTGCAGTCCAGCTCCTTATAGGCTGCCAGACCCTTACAAGTGAAAACAAACTATGCTGCCCTTCCAGTCCAGCTTGAAAGCTTTTCGTTCAGTGTTTTCAAATCAGTGATAATCCTATTAATAAATGTAGAAAGTTGTTTATATACGTCATTGACTAAGAGGAAAATCAGGGTTTATTTGGGTGGGTTGATTATTCAGTGGTTCTTACATGTGGCATACTGTATTTTATGTATAGTTAGCATGAGCTGGACCTTGTTTTGATAAATGTGGGAAAAGGGGAAGTGACTGGGCTGCATATTATCTTATCTGTGTACCGTCCAAGCCACTAACTGAGCCGTGTCCTGGGAGTGACTAGCACAGTTGTGTGTGTGTGTGTGTGTGCTTGTGCGTGTGTGTGGTAGCTGGCAGCGTGTTTCTCTGTACAACAAAATGAGCCTGAGAGACGGTGCAGAGGGTTTTTCAGCTAATTCTCTCCAGGATGTTCCAAAGCACTATGAGTTGATATGTACAGAGCTGTCTGGAGTGAGAAAACAAATGCTGTAACGGAAAGTACAGAACTCATAAGCTTGTATTTGGCTAAAGAGCAGGCTGAAGACATTTAATGACTACAGGACATATGAGACATTTAATGAAATCCTCTGAATGACATATGAGGCAATTTGGCAACAACAACCCTCGGACATTTTGTTCCAAAATGTGATAACCATTATTGGAAAAAGGTGAAACTATGTCTTGCCAAAGAGCACACAGTGAGATAGCAAAGAAACTTTCATTGATAAAACTTTTACATGTTGGACTCTCTTTATTTTAGAAACAGTGATTAATTACAGTCTTCTCCCTCCTCTAAAGTTTCATCTTGGAAGTAGACATTTTCTCCTGCTGCTGCAAAAAGCAGCCACTCCAGCCAAAGCTTTTCAACTCTGGACTCAACACGCTGATTGATTGACTTATGGACTCTGGCCAGCGTGTCCTTGTGTGAACCGCTCAAATCAGAATGGCCTCCACTGTGGTGGGAGATGAACTCGTCTCTCTCCAAAACCACAGCAGGTGGCCTGTGTTTGGGTTGTACACAAGCTTAGTATCACGTTACCTCCCTATACACATGGTATCAATTAGTATACAGTAGATCCTCAATGTGGTCATTGCTCACAGCTTTCTGTCTCCACTTCCAAACCCAGAGATATGAAGAGAGGGCTACAGTAGTAAACAGAAAACCTGGCCCGACATGCAAAAATGCAGTTTACATTTCAGCAGCTTTTACAATCAATTAGGTGTTGAAATGTCAAATAAACACGGGAGAGGGTGGTCTAATGGTTGAAGTATCACGGGTTGCATTAATAATTTCCAGGCAGCCATAACTGTGCATCATGTTGGTGTTCGTTATTAATGAGTTGTCCGTGCAAACATAACAAAATTAGAACTTAAGCACAGATATAGTGATACGTGGATATGAACGTAGCACAGTGGTGTCTGCAGATAAATTCCTGAGAAGTGAGGCAGGTGTCTGAAGATCTGGCTGGACCCTTCACAGAGGGAAAAGTTGGGATTCCGAAAATCATCCGTCACTTCGCCTCATTCAGAAATATGTCTGGGACTGGTCTTATGTGAAACACTTGTACAAACACAGACTCTGTCCTTTTATACAGTTTGGCTGTTGGTGACTCAGAGAGCTGCCTCCGGGGAAGGGTCTCCTTCCAGGCAGTTTCCACTCAGAAAGAACCAAAATACATCCTGACTTGGCAACGGAGACCAAGACATTATAGACTGTTGGTACACAAGAAACTTTTGTCACTTTTTGTATGGGTCTATAGGCAATAAATATGACTAGTCCTTTATCACATAGTGATGATTACAACAGGAAAAGAAAAGATTTAACTGCACTGGATATTCATTCACTGATTAAATGGAGAAATTTAATGAAACTGAAGATAGTATTAGTCAGCTGATCCACCTGTATTCATGTTTATGGGATTATTTTAAAGAAATGCTCCATTTTATAAACTGTATATGAAAAATGGACTGGCCACTGTGATGTCGCCCACTGGAACTTGCTTAATTCTCAAGTTGTCTTTTTGTTTGTCTGTTTGTTATTTTTAAACTAGATGCGACCATATTTGGATGAGAACTGAGCAATCAGTTAATGTAATGTCACTGACACTTACAAAACTTTATGATATTCAATGCAAATTCTTGCTACAAAAAACACTTTCAGGAAAAATTGTCTTAAAAGTGTCTTGCAAAAGAACTTTAACACAAAGTGCCCAACTATATCTTTTTACTTAGCATAACTTGAAACATATATACAATTTAAATGACTGAAAATTGCATCCATACAGTTGTTATGGAGGTGGGAAATTATATATAGCCCCCATTTTTTCTAATGATTTTTCCTCAGGTGGAAAACCTGTTTCCACACGGGAATATACAGAGATTCGAAAACGGGAGTTCTGGTTTGGGTCTTGCAAGGTGTCCCTAACAAAGTGGCCAGTGATTACATGTCTCACATAGTGTATTCTTTTGAAATACAGTGGGGTCCAGATAAATTTTTAATAGCCTTTATAACATTTATTCAGGAAAAAGAATGCATTTTCATTGATTTTGTTCCACCTAGCATACTTCTGACTTAACTTGTTTGCTATCAAGCAAACAACAAGTCTATGATTTTGTTCCTGCAAACATGTCTGCAAGTGTTACTAAGGCTGTTTTACAGGCATCCGCCATGAAAACTGATTAGGTGTGCAGGATGTTTCATTAAGTCAAGTAAAGTGTCTTTGATCGTGCAGTTTATCTGTATTATGCAGCCCAGTTTTGTGGCAGGAAACTGTGGCAGGAAACTGGCTGCACACAAAGATGAAACTTACCTTTAGCTCCATCACTTTTAGGCATGCCTCTTCTAGTTCTATGTCTATCTGAAGGTTTTGCTTTCTATTTATGAATCCATACCTTTGCTGTATGTGGACTCAAAGATTATATTCTTTGAAATTAGAAGATGTTTCATAGCACACTCATTAACAACAAGGCTGCTCAGTCTACCAAATTGTTGAAATGATCTACCAGCAACATCAAACTTTCCCTTTTGTTGCATTGCGTTATCCGGCAGGAACTGTGGAGGTGTAACTGTCTGTTTAGTCTGACGTGTGCATGGGGTGCGTGTTTCTGTGCAGACATTAACAACTACCAGGTGGGCCAAAGTTTACTGAGAACCTAAAGTGATATGCCTTCATTTTGACACATGTTAAAATCATTCTCTTCTATTAATATGACCATACGCATCTGCTTTGGTGCTTCTTTTCATTTTTACGTCCATATTACTCTAGCTCTTTAGTCTAAACCGATGCCTTATACAGGCAATGGAAATGTCCATTTCTGAAACATCTGCTGCTGCTGTTTTATGATATTTACTTCCATGAACAGTTGTAATTGTGACTCATTTTTCAAGGGGTGTGCCGGATCTGTTGTCAGATGTGTTTGTGTGTGCTGCTTTTATTTGACCATGACAAAAACCCCTTTTAGCACTTTTTAGTAATTAAGATGCCATATTAATAGAATTTCCACATACTGCTGAACCACCTGCGGGAGCTTTATGTATATACTTGTGCACGTACCACAGTTTGAGAACCAACTGCCAAACATAAAACAAACAGCTGACGATTGTAGCCCTTATTTCTTTGGAGACATTTTGCTGATAAATACGAGGCGGTTTGGACAAATCTAATAACGGTGTAAATAACAGTCACACAAATTCTGTTTTATTGCCATTGAATCCAGATGTTCTGTTATGGGAGCATTTGGGGTAACAGGTAGGGCCTGTAGCCTGGTCAGTAATTCTCCAAATCCCCTGGCTCTCGGCACTGGTCCTGATACAGCTCATTAAACTGATTATACTGCTCCCAGGGGTTTGGGCTCTGGACCAGCTCATTATTAAGGCAACAGAAAACAGAGCTTGTGGGATGAATCTTAATGCAATGTGCTTCTAATATGGTAGTTTTGTCTCCAAACAAAAGCTTCTCGTTTGAAGAAACATATTGCCTTATGTAGAACGTAAATGAACATGAAGCTGAAAGCCAAGACTTTAAATGTGAACCTGGGCTAAAATATGTTATAGAGTGCATTAACATTAGTATTAATTGTAGGCTGACCTCCAGTGCCCATTCAACCTTCCCAGCTAGTAGCGTGCTACACAACTCACTTTTTGCAGTTGTAGGGGACCTGGTAGCACATTAGAAGAGGGAGTCTGGGCAAATTAGCTCAACCTGAGCAAGAACAGATTTAAAAGGCAAGAAAGGGCGACCGTGGCTCAGGGGGTTGGGACACGTATCTGTAACCGGAAGGTCACCGGTTCGATCCCCGGGCTCTCTGTCCTGGTCGTTGTGTCCTTGGGCAAGACACTTTACCCTACCGCCTACTGGTGTTGGCCAGAGGGGCCGATGGCGCAATATGGCAGCCTCGCTTCTGTCTGGGCAGCTGTGGCTACAACCGTACCACACCAGTGTGTGAATGAATAGTGGCATTGTAAAGCGCTTTGGGTGCCTTGAAAAGCGCTATATAAATCCAATCCATTATTATTAAATTCCCAGGAGGTCTAATTCTATTTCTGCTTGTCATTTAATCATAGTGTTTGTCCATTTCATGGTAAAGAATTAGACGTAAAAGTGTGCAGGTATATTTATTTAAGCCATTTATCCCTTGCTCAATTCATGAAAACCTTATCTGTATTACTCTGTTTTAGTCAGCATTTATTTGGAGTTTGGTGCCTTAACACCTGTGAATGCAAATGCAGTTAATTTCTTGCTTTACACTACCACATTAGATTAGAAATTAAACTATCAAGATGCAAAACTGCACCCAGTTTCAGAGGTTCAAAGGTAACTTAACAAACAAACATTATTTTAAATACGAGGACTGGTTTTAATTTTTGGATTAAAATGCTTTTGCAGGGAGTCTAGAACTCATGGACATCACCGAATGTTGTGGTTCCTCCACAGAGATGCTCTGCTAGGCTTCACTTCAGCCACCTTCATATGCTGTTTCTTTGTGCCTCGTTCAGTTTTATATTTAATAACTGAAAAGCCTTATGTTCTGTTCGACAGAAGCATGGTGTTGTGTTGTCTGTGAAGGTTCTCAGTCATCCAGGTCATCGTAGTCAAAGAAGCTTGCAAAGAAAAGCGTCTGGACTTCTTTAAGTTACTTGAAGACGTTTCACCTCTCATCCGAGAGGCTTCTTCAGTTCTAAGGTCAAATGGTGGAGAGTCCCAGATATAAGCCTGGTGGGAGTGTCCCCCCACAGAGGGACAAAGGACCCCCTGATGATCCTCTAATCGCCTGAGCCAAGGTGTGGAACTGGGTGTGGGTCCCAATCAGCCAGAGTTTCGGGTGAGTTCATTGTGAAACCTGGCCCCACCTTATCATGCGAATTCCTGAGGTCAGATGGCCCAGGGTGTGAGTGGGCCTTAAGGCGTCTGGGAAGGGATCTCAAAACTGGATTATAGATGGCAGAGAGTTGGTGTCGTAAACCACCGCCTCTGTTCAAAGATGGTCGCTCACAGTGGACATAGATGCTTCTTTCACTCCTCTTTCAAACCATCTGTCCTCTCTGTCCAAAATGTGAACATTGGCATCCTCGAAAGAGTGTCCTTTATCCTTAAGAAGCAGATGGACAGCTGAATCTTGTCCTGTGGAGGTGGCTCTTCTGTGTTGTGCCATGCGCTTGTGAAGTGGCTGTTTGGTTTCTCCAATGTAGAGGTCTGGGCATTCCTCGCTGCACTGTACAGCATACACCACATTGTTAAGTCTGTGTTTTGGCGTTTTGTCTTTCGGGTGAACCAGTTTTTGTCTGAGTGTGTTGCTGGGTCTGAAGTACACCGGGATGTCATGCTTGGAGAAAACCCTCCTGAGTTTCTCTGATACACCGGCTACATAGGGGATGACAATGTTGTTGCGTCTGTCCTTCTTATCCTCCCTCGCTGGTGTCTGATCTTCTTTTCTGTGCCTCTTTGCTGACTTTAAGAATGCCCATTTAGGATAGCCGCACGTTTTGAGTGCTTCCTTTACATGTGTGTGTTCCTTCTTTTTCCCTTCAGGCTTAGAGGGAACATGTTCTGCCCGGTGGTGTAGGGTCCTAATTACTCCAAGTCTGTGTTCCAGAGGGTGGTGGGAGTCAAACAGGAGGTACTGGTCCGTGTGTGTGGGCTTCCGGTAAACTTCGATGTTGAGGTTGCCATTCTCTTCAATGTGCACAGCGAAGTCCAGGAAAGGCAAACAGTCATCCTTTGTGTCTTCCCTGGTGAACTTGATGTTTTTATCCACAGCGTTGATGTGCGCAGTGAAGGATTCCACTTCTTGTGTCTTGATTTTGACCCAGGTGTCGTCTACATATCTGTACCAGTGGCTGGGTACTCTTCCTTTGAAAGAGCCAAGAGCCTTCCTTTCCACTTCCTCCATGTAAAGGTTGGCTACAATAGGTGACACGGGGGAGCCCATGGCACAGCCATGTTTTTGTCTGTAATAGCCTTCGTTGTATTTGAAATATGTAGTGGTGAGGCAGAGGTCTAACAGTGTGCAAATCTGATCGGGTGTGAAGTTGGTCCTGTCTTCCAAGGAGTTGTCTTCTTGTAGTCGTTTTCTGACAGTCTCCACTGCCTCCGTGGTGGGTATGCACGTGAAGAGAGAGACTACATCAAAGGACACCATGGTTTCATCTGAATCCAGGGTAAGTTTCTGGACCTTGTCAGTGAAGTCGGTGGAGTTCTTGATGTGGTGTGGGGTGTTCCCCACGAGAGGAGCAAGGATGGTAGCAAGGTGTTTTGCAATGTTATAAGTGGCTGAGTTTATGCTACTGACTATGGGTCTGAGTGGGACAGCTTCCTTGTGGATTTTTGGAAGTCCGTAAATGCAGGGTATGGCATCCCCTGGATAAAGGCGGTGATAAGTAAGGCGGTCAATGATTTTGTCCTTTTCCAAGTCTTGAAGGCAAGCTATAACTTTCTTTTTGTAGCTGCTTGTGGGGTCTCGCTTTAAGGCTTCGTAGGTATTGTTGTCACTGAGGAGAGTAGTGATCTTTGTATGGTAATCTGTAGTGTTTAGGACCACCGTGCATCTTCCCTTATCCGCTGGTAAAACAGTGATGTTGTGGTCTTTGCTCAGGGAAGCGACAGCCTTCTTTTCCTGTAGTTTTAGATCCAAGGCGCAGGCTCTTAGGAACAACTCTGGTTTGTCTATATGTCTGTGAAGTTCACAGACATATTGCCGTACATTTTGGGAGGAACACCCTTCAACTGGTGCGGGAGTATGAAAGGGAATCAAGGAAACTAGCGGATTATAGGAACCATCTCCGTTTCAACCTAAGATGCAGACAAACCAGAGTTGTTCCTAAGAGCCTGCGCCTTGGATCCACTGTCAGGGGATACAGAGCAGACTTGATTCTACAGAGAGCGCAAAATCACCTTTTAAGTGAAAGGATAAGACAGGTCCATTTCACTATAGATGTCCTCCAGATCAAGATCAGCCAGACTCTGCAGGAACTGGAAACCCTTCTACCCTCTCCAATCTTAGAAGAGGTTTACAAGTTTGTGGACAAGGCTCAGCGGGCCCAACACTCAAAAGGAAAAGAAAGACAACGCAGGAAATTTCACACCTTGCTTTCAAAAACTCACACTCCTCATTCTGAATCTGAACCTACACAACCCATAGAAGAAAACACACCTGAAGACAGTCAGGAGAAATGGGTTAAGAACTTTTCAGACAGGAATCTCACTGAACCTGAAAAGAGAGTATTAGCCAAAGGTCTCAATTTTGCCATTTCTCCACAACAGTTGCCCATAGTGGACCTCATCACAGCCACAGAATCTGCCATACGGATTAATAAATTATCACAGACAGAAGCAGAACAAATCAGGATGAAAGTCTCAGCCACCCTCTCCAGTGCCAAAGTCCCTCCATCCAACCTCACAATACAGGAAAAGAAGGCTGTCGCTTCCCTGAGCAAAGACCACAACATCACTGTTTTACCAGCGGATAAGGGAAGATGCACGGTGGTCCTAAACACTACAGATTACCACACAAAGATCACTACTCTCCTCAGTGACAACAATACCTACGAAGCCTTAAAGCGAGACCCCACAAGCAGCTACAAAAAGAAAGTTATAGCTTGCCTTCAAGACTTGGAAAAGGACAAAATCATTGACCGCCTTACTTATCACTGCCTTTATCCAGGGGATGCCATACCCTGCATTTACGGACTTCCAAAAATCCACAAGGAAGCTGTCCCACTCAGACCCATAGTCAGTAGCATAAACTCAGCCACTTATAACATTGCAAAACACCTTGCTACCATCCTTGCTCCTCTCGTGGGGAACACCCCACACCACATCAAGAACTCCACCGACTTCACTGACAAGGTCCAGAAACTTACCCTGGATTCAGATGAAACCATGGTGTCCTTTGATGTAGTCTCTCTCTTCACGTGCATACCCACCACGGAGGCAGTGGAGACTGTCAGAAAACGACTACAAGAAGACAACTCCTTGGAAGACAGGACCAACTTCACACCCGATCAGATTTGCACACTGTTAGACCTCTGCCTCACCACTACATATTTCAAATACAACGAAGGCTATTACAGACAAAAACATGGCTGTGCCATGGGCTCCCCCGTGTCACCTATTGTAGCCAACCTTTACATGGAGGAAGTGGAAAGGAAGGCTCTTGGCTCTTTCAAAGGAAGAGTACCCAGCCACTGGTACAGATATGTAGACGACACCTGGGTCAAAATCAAGACACAAGAAGTGGAATCCTTCACTGCGCACATTAACGCAGTGGATAAAAACATCAAGTTCACCAGGGAAGACACAAAGGATGACTGTTTGCCTTTCCTGGACTGCGCTGTGCACATTGAAGAGAATGGCAACCTCAACATCGAAGTTTACCGGAAGCCCACACACACGGACCAGTACCTCCTGTTTGACTCCCACCACCCTCTGGAACACAAACTTGGAGTAATTAGGACCCTACACCACCGGGCAGAACATGTTCCCTCTAAGCCTGAAGGGAAAAAGAAGGAACACACACATGTAAAGGAAGCACTCAAAACGTGCGGCTATCCTAAATGGGCATTCTTAAAGTCAGCAAAGAGGCACAGAAAAGAAGATCAGACACCAGCGAGGGAGGATAAGAAGGACAGACGCAACAACATTGTCATCCCCTATGTAGCCGGTGTATCAGAGAAACTCAGGAGGGTTTTCTCCAAGCATGACATCCCGGTGTACTTCAGACCCAGCAACACGCTCAGACAAAAACTGGTTCACCCGAAAGACAAAACGCCAAAACACAGACTTAACAATGTGGTGTATGCTGTACAGTGCAGTGAGGAATGCCCAGACCTCTACATTGGAGAAACCAAACAGCCACTTCACAAGCGCATGGCACAACACAGAAGAGCCACCTCCACAGGACAAGATTCAGCTGTCCATCTGCATCTTAAGGATAAAGGACACTCTTTCGAGGATGCCAATGTTCACATTTTGGACAGAGAGGACAGATGGTTTGAAAGAGGAGTGAAAGAAGCCATCTATGTCCACTGTGAGCGACCATCTTTGAACAGAGGCGGTGGTTTACGACACCAACTCTCTGCCATCTATAATCCAGTTTTGAGATCCCTTCCCAGACGCCTTAAGGCCCACTCACACCCTGGGCCATCTGACCTCAGGAATTCGCATGATAAGGTGGGGCCAGGTTTCACAATGAACTCACCCGAAACTCTGGCTGATTGGGACCCACACCCAGTTCCACACCTTGGCTCAGGCGATTAGAGGATCATCAGGGGGTCCTTTGTCCCTCTGTGGGGGGACACTCCCACCAGGCTTATATCTGGGACTCTCCACCATTTGACCTTAGAACTGAAGAAGCCTCTCGGATGAGAGGTGAAACGTCTTCAAGTAACTTAAAGAAGTCCAGACGCTTTTCTTTGCAAGCTTCTTTGACCATGGTGTTGTGTTGTTTTAGCCCCATCACCTCATAGCACCAAGGTCCACGGTTTGAATCCACGGGACTGCTGGGGCCTTTTTGTGTGGAGTTTGCATGTTCTCCTGTGTCTGCACGGGTTCTCTACAAGAACTTTGCTATCCAAAGCATATCCAGTATCATGGTTAAATATGGAGGCAGTTTGCTAATCATGCCAACTAACCACTGATAGCATTAGCTGATAACTAATCAAGTTTCCAGTTTGTCTAAATATGGTTACGTTAGGTTGAAGTAGCTAACTTAACTAACTAACCAATTAACCAGTTAACTGACAACTAATTATGGCATACTCATACCTTCAAAGTTTCTGTTACACTGGCTATTGTATCCATAGTGAAAAACCTACAGTGCACACTTTTCCAGTGTGACAGTTTGTATTAGGAGGACCTGAGCTGAATTGTAAGGGTAGCATATACAGAAGTCACTCGAACACATGGTAACTCACAGTTTAATTTTACTATTTGCTCTAAAATCCATTCACTGCCCTGAACAAGCATTGCTTTCGCAATCTCTCTCCCTCCTTGTCTGTTCCTCTGTTCACGTCTGGTTGGTATTTCAAGCAGACAAAGATTAGAAGTGGTGTCAAGTATCCTGCTCTACGTTTGGCAGTGTAACATCCCTCCTGTGTTTTGACAGTCATTAATGAGTGCAGTTAATGCAGCGGCTAAGAGCGCTAAAGCCTCTAATAGAGAACACATCCAAATATATGCCAAAGCAAGCATTCTTTGTGAACAGAGGACAGGATGTTACTGTAATACTACTGACTGGTGCCAGACTGTGGGGATTGGCCTTGATGATAGCTGGAATGTAATGAATGCCAGGCTGAATACCAAGACAGTGAATTTACGGACAATGCAGATCGGGGAAACAATGGCTTCAGCAGATACTAATGGAACCTTGAAAAGCCACAACAAGTTCTCAGAGTAGTTGATCACCCCATCTAATTTCCCTACAGAATGTGATCTTAACCAGCTGTGTTTTACTCCCTTATTCTTTATGGACACTCTCTATGTTTGTCCATCAATCTGACCATCACTTTAGTCCTGACTGAGAAGTTGTAATACCTATTTGGGATAGCCTTTCTGTTTGCCCTTACCATTCATCATAATCATGCACCTGATTAGTACTAATACTAGTCTTACAACTTGGCTTATAAACTAAGATGGTGAGCATGGTTAAATGGGTCGTATTCTAATATTTCCAGGCCCCTATTCTTATTCTTGAATGCTATTAGAATAGCTTTACATGACCGGCAGTTCAGAATAATTCATATCTATCATATGGACCTTTTCTTCCAATGTGTGGAAAAAAACAGCTTCCCCCTCTTAGGCCACCCTCTCTGCATTATGCCTCTGATTGGCTGTCCAATAAGGGAAAAAAATTGTTCAATAAGAACAAAAGGTTTCAGCAGCAGGTGGGGGGAGCTTCTGTACTCACAGCCTCGTTCATAACGTGCCAAGAGTAAAAATAACTGTCTGAAACAGAACTAGAACTAGAAGTGTGATGCATACGACATGTGGGCAGAATTGGGCCGCCAGTCCAGCCCACTGGACGGATTTTCAAAGCGTAAAGATTGCAGAGAAGATTAATTGTGTCTCTGTATTTTTACAAAGAAGAAAGTAAGACCTTAGGCATACCTTGCTTCTTACCCTGTGCCAGCTTGGATTAGGGATGGGTATCGTTTAGCCAAACCGATACTTTTGAAACAGTGCCGGTGCTTAAACAGTGCTCGAACCGGTGCTTAAAGTATGGAGAACACAAACTTTGTCCAAAAACCTCTTATGTTTTTATTTTTATTTTTTAATTTTAGAAGTCTCTTTTTTTCTGCAAAATGATAACCAAGTTAGCCTTTTCTGTTGATACAACATACCTCCTTTGGTTGGAGCCGGTGCTTGTCCTAAAACCTCTCATGTTCAGCTGGTTTTGTAAAAAGATAACGATGTTAGCCTTTTCTGCAGCTATAGGGCATATATGGTATCACTCTATCAAACAAGAAGACAGCCTCATGAAACTACGACGCTGTTTGCTAGTTCACCTTACATGCATTAATGTAATAACGTGGTTAGCCTACTCAACGTAAATTACACACGAACAACATTAAGCTACTCACGCGGAGAAGAACGGCTGCTGCTGCCATCATCATCCGTCATCATTTCTGCTACACTGGCAGGGCTAGGGGCCAGGACTCTACTCTTCAGGTTCTTGGGGGATGTTGCTAACTCTGGGTCCGATAACAGGCACCACACCCGCAGTAGATGTGCTCGGTGCTCAGCCTTTAATAGCAAGCTATTAAATACGGTGCATTTCTCGGCTTTTTAAAAAACGCTATGCATCGCCAGGTGTTTCATCAGATTCAAGGTGTTACCGCCTTTGCACAGTATCACCTTAAAGCACTTGTTGCTGCTGAGTTTGCATCTTGCATCTCGCCTTGGGCATTTTTAATCTGTAGCTCTGCTCTAAAAGAACGTACGTACCTGGGCCCGATTACTATCCTTGGAAAGGTAAAATGATTGGCTAGAATCCAAAGTGTATGACAGCTCAGGGAAAAAAAAGCACCAAAATAAAGCACCGAAATGTGCGCTGCTTTTCGGTCTGGTTACTACCGTTTACATCAGAAACGGTGCCATAATGGCACCAGATACTGGTACCCATCCCTAGCTGGGACAGGCTAGACCTGTTAGGATGCATGGGTCGTTGACCCAGAGGTTTGAGTTTATTATATTATTTATCTTTTCTAGTCTTTGGTTTCTTTGTTAGAGTTCTATCTTATGGTTTATGCCTCTGTGTCTGCCCTGGTCCCACGTCTCTGTTCCCTCTGTTGTAGTGCCTGCCTGTGAGTCTGTGTCTGTAAGTTTGGTCTGTGTTATGTTTCCTGTTTTACTTTGAAAGTCCTTGACTCATGTAAATGCGTCTGGTTGTGCTTCCTTTGTCTCGTTAGGCCTGATTTGCCCCAGCTGTGTTTCCCTCCTGTTACCCATTCCCTGATTGCTCCCTCTGTGTATTTAAGCCCTGTGTTTCAGTTTGTCCGTGTCGCGATCTACCCTTTACCATGCTGTGTGTTCTGTCTGTTTGCCTGAGTTTGGTTTTTGGAGTCTCAGTTTTGTTACCTTTTTTGAGTTCATGTCTGTCTCTGGAGTCTGCACGTTGGGTCCACCACTCCTGCCTGCACACAGCCCTCTCATAACAAGACCCCTCATGTGACTTTGAACAGGGGTGTATCCAGGACTTTTGAAATGGGGTGGCACAGCGAGGACCAACCAGAATTAAACTCAGTGTAGTAACTGGTTACTCACATGTGTTGTACCAGTCTACTAGTAATGTGATGTGACAATAAAAGTGATTTGATTTGAAACAAGGTGACACACACAAGAGTTTAAATAAAATCTTATGTTGGAGAAGACTTTATTTAGTTAAGTTTTAATCCTACTTAAATAACTTCATAATCTAAAAAAATATATATAATCAAAATATATTTAAAGTACCTTAAGTAAATGAAATAATTATGTGGAATATAAAAAAGTCCCTTCTGGTGATATACATTATTGGATCATAATTATTGATTTATTGGTGTGTATATCTCTTTACTGTTGCAACTTCTGATGATTTTAATTACTTATATATTTCCTGTTAGCTTGATCCATAGTACTATAGTTACACTGCAAAATAATAAGTAACTTATGGTTTAAAATAGGTTTGGAGTATGAAGTTTAATAATTTAGAAAGAAAGTGGCATAACATGGAAATACTTATAGTGCAAGTACATTAAATCTGAGTAAAGTACTTGAGTAAATAAATTCAGTTACAATGCTTCTGGTCTTATCCATGCTCTCATCTAATGGTACTGGAAATTACAAGACTAAAGTACACTAGTCAAGTAGTTTTGGTAGGTGGGGAGTCACATTTGGAGGCTGTTCCCACCCCATGTCCCATGCTCACAAATATGCTGACCCTGAATTGGACGTGGAAGTGGAAGAAGATGGATAGATGGACAGTGAAAGCAAGGCCTATAAGCCAGGAAAAGACATGTTTTTTTAAAATTACAAAATACATATTATTATTATTATTATTATTGATACTGATAATGAGAGTATTTTTACAGAAAGTGGAAAGACCTAAGTGAAATTACACTTATTTTGTTGCTATGGCAAATAAAGCTGTTTGTCACGCTGAAAGAGTGGAGTTTTTTATTTCATATGAATGGTTTTGCTTCTCCAGCACTCCAGAGGTCAGTGGCCAGTAAACTAAAATGAATGTGACACCTCCGATTTAGAGCACTTAGAGAAACTGATCTCTTGGTTCAGATTACTCGTACAAATCCTGAACTCATTATATGAAATTTTGGCCATGTATAATTTTTGCAACCACTGTTGTAAAAGGATATATGCAAGAAAATAAGGCAAGACATAATGGGCACGCTTTATTCTATTCTACAAATATGACAAATTATAAACATAAGTAGCAAGTTCACAGTCGAAAAAGGCTGCATCACTTTACTGGGACATTACTGAAGTATCAGTTTGCCCGTTGCTTTTTGACCTCACATTCAGTATTTACTGCATAGAGTATCCGCACTGATTTTCCACTCGTCTGTTCAGCTCCAGGTGTCTCTTCAGTGCGTCTGCAGCATGACTCAAAGCATTTTTTTTAATTTAACTGGAAAGCTTGCTGTTGTTTATCACATAATATTCCTAATGTGTTTTTTTTCTGCAAAATGAGATAAGAAGGGGAAAAGGGAGTTGTATGAAACGGGCCAGATTTAAATGCGCCGCACGGCACATTGCATACCACAAATGCCGGCGGGCTTGAGTAACCAGGAAGCCAGGGCCTTATAAATGAAAAGCTCTTTTAGTGAGACAGTGTGAAATATGATGGATACTCCAGAGCTGAGATGCTGGACCGCAGCCCTGAGCAGCACTCCACCTCATGTGTCATGTTCTCTGGGCATCGAGTCAAGTGTTAAACAGTGCTGGAGCTACACCATGAAAGGGTGGTAACCATTGTCCTGTTAACAAAACCGAGCCTGTGCACCGGATGTGTTTATTTTACAATCTCCAGTAATTACTTAACTATGCCTTAAAGATATGCTAGGGAGAAAAAGAATTCCAAGTGTATATTTATAGTAAATGCCGGGATAGTTACAGTCAAAACCCTATATAGCAGCGCTAATACACCACTGACAGTAAAACGAACGGCTTCCTGGCACTAATGTGCTGGAAAGTCATTCAATGGAGACCTCTGTGCTCATTTTCTATTAACGTTACACAGAACATTTGCAAATCTGCACTGCTGAGAGCTGCGGTTGGTGTGCCATCGGGAGCACTTTCAAACAATGGACAGAATGGGTTTCCGTTGCTTTATGATGAGGAACCTGAGCCGTGGCCGCCTGCCATCCACAGAGTCCCGGCCACGGTTAACAGGAAAGGACCTGGCACTAAACCTAGAAATGCGAGGGCACACGCTCAGATGCAAAAGTACACATGTTGCTTTGATGTTCAAAGGAGTTTGAAGGTCTTGCTGAAAAGACAGTGTAATCTGGTTTTTCTGGTGTGTTTTATGCATTAGAAGCAAAGTCAGGGAGCAGACCTAAACAGTGAAGAAAACTAAAAAAGCAACTAACATGAAGGTAGACTGTTATACCAGTAATCTTTGAAAAGCTTGGTGCTGCAGCACCATGCAAGAACCTAAAATGTCTGATTTTTCTTTTCTTGTTTTGGCAATACTGTGAGTGACCTATCATGGGAGGTCCAGACTTCTCCCATATGCCAGGCCTGCATCTGCAGGAAGCTAACAGCTCTGCGCACTGGGTATATAGCATGATTCATCGCACGTTGCTGCCTTTTGATACTTGACCCAAAGTGCTGACTTAAGAGTCTTGTTGCATTGTCTTTGTTTTAAGCATTTAATAAAATATTTGACTAAACAGGAGCCAGTTTTTTTTTTTGTTTGTTTTGTTTTTTTCCCATCACACAAATGCCAAACGTCAGTCTCGTGGTCCAGGCACTGAAAACCAGGTTACCCTGGGAGATTGATTTTATATCTTTTTCACCTTTTATTCTAACATAGCAATAAAAGCACATATGTTCAGATTGTTTTGATTAAAACAGGAATTTCTGCTCTATTGCTTCTAGATTTATTGCAACTTAAGAGATGGCCTTCTAAATCTGTAGTGGCAACGAAGCGTTTTTTCCACCCAGCTGGGATGTTTTTCAGCAAAGGACAAATCTGAAACTGGGCGAGATGTTATTATTACTATGATTTTTTCTTTTTTTTCCAATCGTGGCCTTTAACGGTTCCAAATCCAGATTGCTTACATCTTTCCTCTCCTCTGGGCTGACATGCGAAGTGGAAGATCTTCAAGTCAACGTCTCAAAAAATGCTGAAAGAAGATTATTCAAACCATATGATGCAGATGAAAAATTAATGCATGTTTTTTTCCACTCTGTGCAGCTGTGCAGGCTGATTAAAAACACTGTACACATTTTTGAGTGATTAAAAAAACATGAAAGGGCTTTTAATTGGAATCTTAAGGTTGAATCTAAAACCTCATCTCCAGGCTGTAGAATGTAATAAAACAGTAAAGGTTTCAAACAAAGCTACTCTGACAAATATTGTGCTTGGAGAGCAGCCAGATTCTTGTGCAGATGACTCTGTGCCAGAGGCAAAGCTCATCCAAGCCCAGAGTATTCTCAAGTGGGCCTGAGTGTTGTTTTGGAGTTTGAGGCAAAAAAGAATAGGCCAAAGGCTCCCTGTGAGATAAACTATTATAATCCACTCAAAATGCACACACAAACACGAACTGCCCAAATCTGTGTTTCTTTGGAATGTATCAGCAAACTGTACGGCATGAGACAGATCAGGCTTTTGTTGAATTTTTTCAGGCCGTGAATAAGTTACTTGTGTTACAGCCCACATGCAGGTAATCCTAGTTTAGCCCAGACTCATCAAGCTCAGCTTACTCAGTCATGTACTGTGTGCTGCCCCATTGTTCTAGTATATCCTGGTCTTTGTGAATGCTTCAACTTTCACCAGAAGGGAATTTTTTTTGTTACTTTGTGTATGTGTGTGTGTGTGTGTGTGTATTACACAGTTTTTGTAGCTTTTATGCCAGACATTGTTCTGTTCTTTCATGCATTTCTTCTTCTTTTTTTTTAAGCAAAAGACATTTGACACAATATTTGACTTTGTCACAATGTCCATAATACATTGTAGGAATGTTGATAACAGACTTAAAATAGATAGGTTTTTATCTCTGACAGAACCATCTTAAAAAATGAAAAACAGGATTTGTATCTCTAAATAATAACACTTTTTTTTTTTTGTTATCACTACTTCTATGGTACTGATAAAAAAAAATGTAAAAAAACTGTCAAAAATGTCAAAATATGAAGTCTAGTTATCATATTTTTTACTCAATGGATAGCTTCAGCAAACAGCCAGCTAGCCTAGCTTAGCTTAGCATAAAAACAGAATGCACTTTAAAAAAGCTAGGCTCTGTCTACAAGATAGTCTATCTTTTTATGTAATAATTAAACAAATACTGAATACAAAAGTGATAACTGGTAGCTTTAACCCCACTTCTTTCCTAAATTAAGCTAATACGCAGAAATATGCATACTGTTGCCAGATTGAGTAGCAAATTAGCTAAGCATGATGACTGGAAACAATTGCAATCAGCTCACAAGGCACTGTCTAAAAGATACTAGCTATATTGCGATTTTGCCGTGATATGACCACCCACCATGTGATGTTAACTTGTCCACCCTTTCAGACTAACCATCTTGTCATGGTAGAAATGTATATTTTCATGAATGGTTGCTGTAGGTTGTGTCAGTTGCTGTGAAATCAATTGGTTGTTGATCCACTAGTAAAAAATATTTGTTTCCCAAAGGTTTGTGAAAACCTTCTTGCAATTGCGTTTGATTTTTAATTTTAGTTTGAAGGTCTGTGTTTGCAGGCAAGTTGGGGTCTTCTGTGCAAACGAAATGTGACCACGGCAATCTACCGGACATCAGAAGGAGGGTTTTGGCGGAAGTTGCTAATTTAATCTAACAACTTCCAGCAGCTAACCAGAAACCGCTGTCCGACCATACTGGGAATATACATCTTTTTCCCGCAACTAGTGTTTGCATCACGTCTAATTTGGGAGACAGCTGTTCAGCAATGTGCACACGATGTCATGCAAGAAACCTCTGTGCTTAGGAAAAACAATACTTTAACATTAACTATGAAAATTTGTGGTTTTAGTGCTTTTCTAACCTAAACTAACCTTACATACAAAGTTGTAGACATGAGAATATATCATGTATTTTAAGTATTGTTTGTGGCGATGTCTGTAATTACAGTCCAATATGTTTTTAATCTACTAAACCTCGCAAACTATCTAATCTTGGCCCCGGGGTTTTGTGTTGTATCTTTCCCATGCCCCACTGTCACACAAACACAAAGTCACGTCTCGAACTTAGGTATTTCCTCTGTCATTATTATCATTATTAATTATATTTCTTTTCATAGCGACCTGGTGAGGACCCCTTTGCTTGGCCGCATAGCTTGCATTTTTACACACACGCTGTTTATACAGCTGCGTATCCTTCGGAGTCTGGTTCGGGCCGAGTTGGGTAACACAGATGTTTGGGTTCTGCCTGATGCCATCTGGTAACACTGGCTCCCAGAAGAACTCAGCTGGACACGGATTTCATGGTTGAACAGGAGGGCAGAAGGGAGATACAGTGTCAGGGAGAGGAGAAGTGGGATAGAAGAGCGAGAGGAGGAGAGGAACAAAGATGGGAAAACAGGTTAAAAAAGAAGTGTGCTCTTTCACGGAGAGCTGCAGAGAATTAGAAAAAAGAAGTGATGGAAGAAGAGGTGAGAGGGGAGTAGAGGGATTTAGGTGTGTGAGGGGGCAGTAAGTGGATACAGGGCATTTGGATGGCGGGAAGGAAAAGAAGTAGTGGGAAAGACACGACTGGATGGTGGGAACTTAGCGTGTGAAACTGTGGGCATTGGGAAGCAGGAAACTGCAGGGTGACAGGATAAAGTAAAAGTGTTACACATGGTGCTGCAGTAAAAAAACACATGCATATGCGTTGCATGCTCATTTTCTCAGAGTTGAAATATAACATTTATCTATATATTGATGTGCGTCCTGCTTCAAACACAGGCTGTTCAGATGATACATCATATCACATGTACTTAAAAAAATCTGTGGTGACAATGTAATTGATGCAGTCCACCCTTCATTACTGTAATTCAAATCAGCATGGCTTAGCATTTGCTAATTAACATTAACATAGAGTTACCACTGAGGCTGAGTGGAATGTCATTTGCAGGAAACTGGCCATAAACCATCAAGTAAACACTTAACGGCCGATCTTTTTCGTCTTTAAGCCAAACGCAAACTTATGGGAAATCGCTTAAAACATCACTTATCCGAGAACCGTTCCTCGCCATATTGAAAAGATTATACATTTTGATTGCAAACATATTGCCAGGAGGTTTTTGTTGGGTGAATTAGTCAGTCAATCAGCAAAGCTGTTTACAGCTGTATCATGTTAAAAGAGGGTCAGAACTATGAAACATCTGGACAATTACTGCTCTCTCTGCTTTTGAACGGCAATCATGTGACTTTGAGACCGAGCGCTCCGTGCCATCTGATTTATGATACTCGTCTGAGGGTACTGTTCAAATAACAACTGAAAAACATGATTATGTTGTATACAGTGCTCAAGAATATGCGATTAGTGGAGGGTGCCCTGTTCTCGCCTTCACTGGTTGTGACTTTCTGACAAAGTCCATTAGTAATAATTTGGGCTCTCTATTTTAGACAGAAATATAAGTGGAGAAGGCAGTGTTGCAGTAGTTGTTAAAAGAAAAGGTAAAAAGAAAAAAGGACTTTTGTTAAAACATGGGTGGGAATGTGCCAGACGTTTGGTGAATAATATAGAAAATTATTTATCTTTTTCTTAAGCCCATCTTCCTTAGCACATATATTTCTTCATAAGCAAACCAATGCAGTGATCCTTGTCACAGTACATACCATGTTTGCCTTTCATAAATGAGTTTGATTTCCTTCCAGACGACAACCTGCCCACATGAGGAAATGGAGTTTGCTGCGACAGACATGTTTAAATGCCATATCAGCCCCCTCCATTTAAAAGTCCACGTACTGTCTGCAGACTGTAGCCTCCGGCTGCGTCAGGTCCCTCCCTCTTTGCTGTCCTTCCTGTCTGTGCCACTCTTTCATTCAGCTCAGCTGTAATAACAATAAATCAGAGGTTTACAGGTTGTTTAGGGTGGAGGGAGGTAAAGAAGGAGCAGAGCTTTATTTCATTCAACCTTTTTTTTTTAACGGCATCCATTTGAGATTAGCAAAACTCCTTTGTCAGGAAGATCGGGTAATAAATCAAATGCGCTGCACACAAATAATACAGTCATGTTTTAGGAAGTAGGAAGGCAAGCGCGAACTGGGGAATGGTACCATCAGAGATGATGCTGTGGTTTTAATGGAGGAAAATGACTCAGTTAATGCAACCTGAGCTTTGAAAATGGACAGCTCCATAGAACAAATGATCACAGCATCGCCTGCAAGGTGTGGACAGGGTTAATGAGCATTACCAGTGACCGCACTGTATTTGTAGCTTTCACGATGCATTTTAGCTTGTGTTTTTAAATGGAACTATACACTTTGTTTGTATTTCAAGCCTTTCAAATGTGTGTCTCTAGTTTGCACTTACAGGAGTAAAGAGATACAAAGCTATGGTGGCCCTGAGAGGTCAAATTCACTGCAACTTTAGAAAATAACAGCAAATGTAAAAATGCTGCAAAAGCTTAAAAAAGCATAAACAACACAATCAAATAATTAAAAAAAAATCACTTTTTGGCCTCTCAAGGCCACCATACAAATCCCACATATACTGCTAAGGTGGTCAAATGACCCAAGTCTACTCTAGAGCCAAAGATAATTTCAGCCAAAGAAGCTGATATGATGTTTAAACTTTTCAGGGAAGTTGATGAAGTGAAATGAATTTCATGCAAAGCTGGTCACTGCACAACAAGTGATGCTTTTATTCCACCTCAGGGAGAACACCAGGGGAGATCACCGTTCACCAGGTCTTCATCTTCATCACACAGTCTGAGCAAAGACACCATGCATTTTAAAGATAACTTATGAGTTTGAAAGCCTCTGCCAGCCCACCAGAGGAGAGATGTTTGACTCTCATAGAGCACAGATTTTAAGCCTTTTTTGACCTTCAAATACAGCAATTCAGAAATTCTAGAGGATCAGGATCAGGGACTAAGTAAAGCGCTATAAAAATACAGGCCATTTATCATTTACCATCTCTCCTTGTTTATGCCCGTGTGATTTCATTATTTGTTTTGCAGTTACTCCAGAGATGAAATAATCTTCCAGGAAAAATGTTCTTCTTTTCTTTAATTAGCACACACACAGATCCTCTCATGCTCCATCTTCCAGCAGGGGGCGGTGCATCCATTGTCTGCTTGATGTACAGTCACTGAGGTCAACTTAGAAGGCCTCAGCTCACTGCTGGAAAACAAGGCGATGCAGCATCTCCTCTAAAAACTCTCAGAAATGCGAACAAACACACTGCAAAGAGGAGCTCTGCCAGTTTGTTTTATTTTTAACCATGCATCCCAGGACTGACACAGTAAAATTCTATTTGTTGACACACTTCAAGGAAGATCCTGGCCTATTTTTTATTTTTCCTTTATCTCAGCTGGGATCATTGTGCAAAGATTGCATCAAACTGTGAAGATTAAGATTGTTTTGTCTCTGCGAGCAGACGCTGCATTTAAAGAGGCCACCAATCCCCTTTTTGGAAATGTGCTGCAAAAGCAGGAAACTCGCATCAAAGTGTAGAGCTTTCTTTCTTTTTTTAAAATAGCAGTTTTACATCTTTATTTATATTAAGAAGAAAAGACCCAGGACTTTTTTTTGTGGGTGAAAACATCTTTCTCTCTCTTACTCCGTGCTCTGTCTTGCCGCAGATGGTTAAAGTTTTACTCTTTCTCTTCTCACAGAATCCCAAAACAATTCATCTCATAAAATCCAGAGTCAGCGTGCCATAAGTGAAAATGTATGGCTCCCATGGGCGCCCTGAAGGAAAGTTACTGGCCGCAAGACAGCAATAGAGAATCCTTGTTTTCTTACTTTCTTATATGGAAAAAAAAAGAAGCATGTATGTGCGTGTATTCAGTTGGGCTGGATGTAGTTTAAATGTGGCTTGGTGGTGGTAGTCAGTCCTTGTTATCCAAAGTATCCTTCGGTCGGTAAAACTGTCAGGCTACAAGAAGCACATCGGGCTGTTTCTGCCAATTGTGGCTGCATCTCAACGACAAAATGATGTTGGAAACGTAATTTTTTTTTTCCAACGAGGAAGTGGTTTGTTGTGAAAAGAGAGGCTTTGCTAATTTTATTATGGAATATGTTCATGAACTCTGAGACCTCAAAATTGTATAACAATTCAGTCAGGACCGCTGCTAGCCAGAGTGAAAGTGTTATTTTGATGTGCAGTAATTTATATTTGGTGGGATGGCTCTGTTCGGGACCTTTCTGCACTTCTGTGTGCATGCAGTGAAAAAAACCAATGCCATCTCTCTTCTGGAGGTGGAAAAGAAATTGTAAAAACAGGGCAGAAGAGAGACGGCATTGGTGCCAGTAGATGAAGGCCAAGTTATTAATTAATTCAATTAAAAAGTAGTTGTGTATCTATGTGTGGTGGGTTGCGAAGCAGCTTGCAGATGGTGTTCCATATACAAAGGCCAGCTGATCTGTGAGGATAGCAGCTGAGTGCAACGTCATAGCCTATGCTAACACAGTGCTTCTTCATATTGCTTTGATCATGGTTTTCCATATTTCTATCCATGTATTTGCCTTTATGGCTACATTACATAAACAGCAAGGGAAGGAGATGTTGCAAATACAGAATGTTAAGGGTCTAAATCCCTTTTATAAACAGTGCTGCATGCCTATAAGCAGCAGTTGCCAGCAGCCTACATACACGACATGTTTAGCAGGTTTATCATACCCCCGATTGCTTATTTTAATCTCTGACTGTTTTTTTGTTGCGGCCGGCTGTCTGTGTACTCCATGATGTCAAATAATAATTTTTCTTTCTTTGCTTTTGACTGATGACCTTTCATTAAGAGATGCTAGCAGTTATACGCTTAGAGTTGCTACTGTTACTATACTGCAGTTCTTGCTTAATTGCAGCACCCTGAGCTGTATTTCTGTTCATTAGCCCGAGGCGACCTCACATCAGTAACTTTTCCTGTCTTGAGTTCTGTGGAATCATTTCAGTCAGTAATCTGGAAGTGACTGCAGAGTTGCTTCCCCTTAGGACAGTAAATTCATGCAGAAAATTTTGTCTAATTTCACAACTACTTCAAATATTGCTCTTATCCCTTAGAGATGGGGTTCTCAAAGCGGACTCGGGGGACCCCAAGGGACAAGAGGTCCAGAAAATGATTTGCTTTAAATCTTAGAATTTTACTCTAATATATAAGACTGCTTAATGACACATGGAAATCATTCACACAAACAAAATGTCCCAGCCCGTGTTATCGCTGAGCTAAGATATAAAGACAAATATTACAACCGTTGCTATTACTTGAGTAGGGTTTCGTTTTTTTATGTCTTTTCTTTTAATCTGTATCTTTATCTTTGTCAAAAAAAGAAATAGAGTGCTGAATAGAACAGGGACTTCTGCTGGCTACCAGAAGATGCCCTCTCTGCAAAGGCTAAATCTGCTGACTTAAAACGTGTTTGAGCTAACAGGAACTCTGGTTTTGCAACGGTATCCTGGGCTAAGCCAAAATAGGCGGCATGCTGACATGCGAAGACACATGTGAGCCATCTCTGGCCACACAAAGTGCAAGAACCTTTGCTCTAGAGCATGAAAGTACAGTTTAGTAACACTGGAACATTATATGTATAATGCAGTGTGGTGTGTTTGTTTGTCATTTCTCAGTAGACGCTGTTACCTATACAAGACGTGTTGGTTAAACTTGAACGAACTTGATCCAACATGTGGCCCTGTGCACTTCATAAGTGACGAAACTGTGTGTGTGGGCGCTACAGCTTTTATGGTATTATTTTTAAAATATGACTGAGATTTTTTTTTCCTTATTTTTTATTTTTTGTGCTCTGTTCCATTTGCAAACAATGCCAACTGTCAGTTTCAGGATTTGAGTTTTATTCTCTAGTGGAAAATGTGAAAATGTTCAAAAGCGATGGGAAACTTTTTACTGCACCAACATGTAAACTCTGAAGAAACTAATTGTGTGTCATTATTCCCGCTGCACTGCTCTGTTGCTCTTCTGTGTTTATTTAACTGAAAGTAAACCCCCGAAAGCTTCACTCTAATTGTGCGGTTGGTTTATTTTATTTGTAAAAAGCAGCACCAAGTTCCCTCCAAGCTTTGGATTATGTTCTTTGATATCTCCCTGCTACTTGCACGTCTCTGCGCAAGATATTTAAAACACAAGGCTGCCCTTTTTTCCCCTCAAAGCCCTCAAATCCTGGCTCAAAGTGTGAGTCGGGTGATACGGTATGTGCTGCCACATGTCTGTTTGTGATATACGTCAGTCTGTACGACTTTTGAACATCTGCTGAGCACTTTCATGTTCAACTGACTTGTTGTCACCATGCTCAACCATCAAAATGAAATGGTCCATGTATCAACAAGAAGGCCGCAAACATGGAGGCATGCACACAAGCACAGATGCACCAGATCTTGCGCATTACCTTTCGCACCACTAGTGAGCTGGTTTTGTGAGCACCAAAAATTCAGAGCTGACTTATGGTGTCTTTTATCTAACCGAGTCAGGGACCGCACTGTGGCAAACCTGGATTTCATAAGCAGCCCGTCTCTGACTCAGACCGTTAGTGTGTGGTAAGGCTACATGCCTGTTGGGAAGAGATGGAGAGAGGAGGAGAAGAGAGGAGAAGCTAGACGTGATTCTGCGGTGTGACCAGTAAGTGCAGCCGAGGAACCCAATGACCTCCACATCCTCCTTCTTCTTCTCCTCTTCCCTGGCGCTCTTTTGCCCGCTCTTTCACCACACGTCCATCACGTATTCAGTTTTAATAATAGGCTGGAGCATGTGAGTCATGTGCTTCAGTGTGCTGGCATGCAGGCACGCAGTGTGTATGTGTGCAAGAATTGTGTATGTGTGTGTGTCTATAGCATTAATCAGGTGTCTGTGGTTGATGTAGAAAGGGGTGGATGAGTTGGATGATGCAATCATGCTGCACACTTGTCCAACATTTCAGATCATTTCTCTAAGTCAGTCATTAAACTTTATAAAGCAGCTGTGGAGCGCTTTCACATCACGCTAATTTAATACATTTACATGTTGCTGCAGGGGATTCCACCTAAAACCGATGCAAGGCTTCATATTCTATACTGGTAAAGGTTTTAAGGTGTTAAATGTGTGTGTGTGTGTGTGTGTGTTTCTGTGCTGGGGGTCTGAGCTTGACAGTTAGAGTTCCTCATTATTCAGACCTCAGCAGTGGTTTCACAGCCTTGTGCGGTTTGCTACACCAGACAGCAGTTATCAACAGACTATCTCTAGCTCTATCACACACCACCCCCTCTGTTGTTCAAACACAAACCCACTCATGAGAATACAAACAAGTGTTAACATGTCAGCGAATGTTAACATTTTTTACATGGAGTTATCCTGGGCAAACAGATGTTTTGTGTTAAATATTTGCTCTGCCAACTAAATTAATCAGCGCTCTACAGCAGGTTAAGAAAAGCAAAATTCAGTGCCAAGATTGGCGGGTTATTAGTCTTTTGACTGACGTGGTTTTAAGAGGCATAAATCTGTCACAGCTCCGTGTCTCTTTCCTTCTTGGAGTGCAACTCTGTGTGTGCATGTGTGCAGAAAATGTTTGTGTATTCATGTATTTGCATGTATATGCATTATACGGTCATTTGAAAAATAAAGTTTCCACAGAACTCTATGCAGTTCTGTTATAAATAGTCCATTAACGCTGCTTTTATGAGTATTAAGAAGGTAAGTAGCAGCTATGTTGCTGCTAATCCAATGCTCTTCATGAGCTTATCATCAGCAAGTGTGAGCACCTCTATAAAAGCAGACGTTTTTTCACAGTTTACAGGTCTGGAGCATAGTCTCCAAAGTTGATGTCCCAGCAAAAACGTCTCCAAGGTCTTATTGGAGACATTTTTGCTGTCTCCAAGTGTGTATTTGCCAAAAACCCTGAAGCTATATCTCAGTTAGCAAGTTAAATGTTAAAGTTCATGATAGTACAGCTGGAAAAAAACCAACTGAACACTATGACTTGCTTGGAAGAGTTGCCAGAAGGAAGCCTCTGCTCTCTAAAAAGAACATGACAGCAAACGCAAAACTTCCAGACCAGTGTCCTTTGGGCAAATGAGACCAAAGTGGAGATGCACATTTGGTAAATATACCAAACAGAGCATATCAGCACAAACATCTGATACCAACTGTCAAGCACGGTGGTGGTGGGGTGATGATTTGGGCTTGTTTGGCAGCCACAGGATGTGGGTATCTTACAGTTATTGAATTCATGAATTCATCTGTATACCAAAGTATTCTAGAGTCAAATGTGAAGCAGCTAAAGTTTGGCATAGGATAATAATCCCAAGCACAGCAGCAAATCTGCAACAGAGTGGATTTAAAAGCAAAGATTCATGGTGCGACCTTAGGAAAGATGTGCAATGATTGCCTGCAAACCTAAACAAACTGAAGCAATGTTTTAAAGAAAAGTGGTCCAAATTTCCTCCACAATGATGTGACAGACTGATAAAGTCATACAGAATATAATGACTTCAGGTTATTGCAGCTAGAGGCGGTTCTACAAGCTACGGAATCAGGGGGTGTACTTATTTTGTCACTCGCCCGCGGGCAGGTCTAACCTTTTGACTGTAGGCTTTTATTCAGATTCTTACTAAGCTGCGACTAAAACCAAAATGTTTTGCCAAACAGGCTCTTTCTGGAGTTGTCCTACCACAGCTGTCTTTTATTTTTGAATTATTTAACATTTATTCCAGTATTTTATGTTGTCTCACTCACATGGAGGCAAAAGTGCTCCCTAGCACTACTTTCATGGTCACAAGCATCACAAATTCTGTTTTTTTTTTTAATCATATAATTGTTGTTACAATAATGAATAATGAGATTTATTATTATTATTATTTACAAGCTTCATTTGACCCAGAAGCTCAGAGTTTTGCCTGCTCTAAATGTGTTGTTTCAGACAATTACTTCTACTGCCATATCTGCATGATGTCAAAGAGAGAGGATATTCCTAAAATGGTCACCTCAGGCACACAGTTGTGAAGCCACACCCACTTTCTGTCAGTTGGTAAGAAGACAGTTAGTGTAATATGACAGGAGCTTGAGGGGGCTGCGCTAAGGCCTAATCTAATATTCATAAGGATCATTTTAAACCGTTAATCATGCAAAGTACAAATAATTCACTTGTCAAAAGAGGTACTGAACAACACGACCAACGTGACTCAGAAAGGAAATTTTTAGAAGTTTGGAAAAGTAATCATCACATGACTTTATGTATCTCCCTTGGCAACTAGGGTCTATTTTTACTAGGAACGAGATATAAAAGAAGTCCATGCAACTGAATTGCATTATAGGACTCGATGTGAAACTGCATCACTCAAGTCACGTCACGTTCTGTGGCTGCAACATCCCAGCTTTACAGAAATGTCAAGATAAACCAGTACAAGGACTGTGTGCTGATAAAAGTCGCACAGTCTTACTGTAGTCTTGCAGCATGACAACACATGCAACAGTGATAAGATAAAGAGAGAAAAATGTAGTGCTGAGGGTGGAGATTTAGGGGGATTATGGTGAAAGGGAATGAAAGCAGTAGGAGGTGTCTGCGGTCAATGCTTAATCAGAAACTTGTTCTTTTTAGCATGACAGGAAGAAATGTATGGGGGTGGGGGTGGGGGGGGGAGGCAAGAAACAGCAACATCAATCAGGGACATCATTTGTGACTTGTGTCTGTTGTCCTCATAGCGTGCCTGCTGAGGACAGAAGTCACAGCGCTCATATGTCTGGATGTCTGGGGGGCCTGGCAGTGTTTAAGCTCTGTAGCTTTGCATCACGTCTCACGAGAGATGAGAGGATGCAGAACCGGTCCAGGGGTCAAAGGGCAAAGTTGGGCTCTCTCTGAGCTCATATCGAGTTACAGACGTCTGAACCCGCTGACACTTTGGTGTGCCGTGAAAAAGCTTTGCTGACTCATTTGAAACTCCAAGGGGAGGTTATTTATTGTCAATGTCAGGCTTTTAAAATTAGAACAAAGAGAAGAACAACGGGGGGAGAGGACACCAGCGAGGCTCGTATTTGCCAGTGAGTCATGTAAACCATTAAGGAAGCGTGTCATTCTGTCTCTCTTCTTTTTACTGTTGAAATCAGAAGCATTTCTGCGTACTGCATTTCCAAGAAGTGCCAAATAAATAAACAGCCAAGTTTAACAATTATTTTCCTGCTACGTTTTCCTACATTAACAAATGAATCACATAAGTTTCAGGTAGCCTCTCTGCCTTGACTTTTTACATAGTCAAAACAAAGGCTGCACGAAACACATGTGCAATGTGAACCCCGATTGCTGAGCTGATACTTGACCTGTACCAGGAACTCTCACTTTCATCCGCCTTCACGAAGCCACACGTAGGAGATAAAGCTTTCATTCCTATAGGTCCTCCTATTGTCTGTAACTGCTGTTTGCCATGTTCATTCCCACTGACCCGAGCACCCTTTTGACCCTGCCAGCCTTCCGAAAGAGGCGATGAGTGAGACATGAATTTCTAAGAAGTTACATTCCAGCAGCAGGAAAGTCCTGCTTTTTATTGTTTAGTGGGACGCATGGGTCGCCATCACGCATCGCATCCTGGTGACAAACAGCTCTCAGGGTGATGGCCATGCTTTGGGTTCTTTTGAAGTCCAAAAAAAGCAGGAAGCTTCTGGGCAAAGGTCAGTGTGATAGTGTTTTCTTTTTTCTTTTTTTTTCTTTTTTACAGAGGTTGTAATGTTTTCTCTGGACTCTTATCTGAAACTACTTTAGCTTGACTTTAAAGGGGACCTTTTATGCTGATTTCCAGTACCATAACTCACCAATAGACTATGGTTGCTTTGCATGATTTACAGTTTGAAATAAACCAAATAAACCTTGTTTCTCCAATACCTAGCCTTGGTGCAACCCCTCAGTTGATCATCTTTCTGAAACAAGCCATTCTAACTCTTCCCTCTTTGAGGGACACGCCTTTAAAGACAACCTTTTTCTTATTGGCTACTTCTTGTAAACAGAACATTTTAAACAGTTGTGGGTGGGGGTTCTGTACTGTTCTGTGCTTGCAGTCGAGCTGTGTGTCTGAGATGATCATATAAATACTATGCCCTCTCTCTGATGTCATGCAGAACCAAGAGAAAAAAAAAACAATGACATGACCCCTTTTCTACCTGGAAGTGAGTCTCTCAGTCAGGGCATGGGCAACTATCTTAATGCGTACCTGTGTGTCATTTCTTCATGACACCTCTTAAGGCTAATTAGGTGACTAATTATAGGACAGTTTAGGTAATGAGCTACCAGAACTTTTACACATTTATTTCTGCTAACAAATGTCTTCTAATTACCACATTAAAATTTCTTTATCATGCATAATTAAGATGCATTGTTGAAATTTCACTCATTTTTCTTACATTAATATATTTCAAGGATTCACTGTGTAATTAAACTTGACAGAAAGGGGAGTTTTGACTGGTCATGTCCGCTTAAGATCAAAGTGGACTGTATGTGGCCCATGATGTAAAATGAGTTTGACATTCCTTGTGTAAAGTATATAGCACTTCGGTTTTAGTTTACTAACATATCCACACTTGTTGTAGAAAGTAATTCAATGCACAAAAGGTAATTGCTACTACATTTTTGTACACATGAGGTGAATTATCCATCCATCTATTTCTGCTGTTTATCCATGTTTGTGTCTCGGGTGCACCAGTCTAAGCAGAAGCGCCCAGACCTCCCTCTCTTGGGCCGCCTCCTCCAGCTCATCTGTGGGGGACACCCAAGCCAGCTGAGTTATATCAACTTAAACTTTATATAACCACATATCACCCATACAGACCCTGTAGTTAAAATGAGATCCTACGCAAGATCTGCTCTTGTAGTATTGAAGTATTCCCACACAGCTGCTAGAAGCCAGCCCAAAGAGCACTTTATAGAAAAATGTGGCTACTGATTCTACCAAATAATGGTGATAATGGCAACATTTCTCTTTACTCTATGTGATGGTTTGAACACCACTCTGAGTCTGGTCTTTCTAGCTAGCTTTGTGTTTGACATGCTTCATTTGGAGGAGCTTGGGGAGATGTGATGTTGTGTTTGCAGCAGTGGATAGCTGTTCCCGTCCTGGCCACACTTCACATTACATTCACATTCTTATGCTTCCATGCAAATAAGGTCAAAGTAATGTGGAATTATCCATTTCTTAGATACTGTAGATGGTGGCACAAGCGTGCATGGAAAGGGATGTTTGTCAGTGTTTGTTTCTATCCTTCAGTTTTGCAGATGATTGAAGTTGTATAATATTAGTGACAAAATTGTTTGAGTGAGTCCAGTCATTACTGAATTTAAAACAGTAATATGTTACAGATGCATGCGTTATGATAGCATTACATTTGCCAAACAATCTGATATTTCTAAAACTAAGTGAAACATGCACACTGCCTTATATTTTCCTTATCATATTTGTAATACAGTCACAAGTCAACCCAGTTTCAGTGGTCTTTTTGTTTCTCGGTGGGATGTTCATGTGTTTTAGTGAGATGCAAGCTATTATCTAGTGCATATTTCAAACCCTGACAACATTTCAAAATGAGTCAGCTTGAAACTCTAGAACGTGAACAAACTTTCACTAGCAAATTATGGCTTCTAACAACCACAAATGTTGTGTTGTTAAGACACTAATGAGGCTTTTAAGGATTTTCCACTAAAATTGCCGTATTGTGTTTCAAGATTTTGCATTTAGGTGATACAAGACAATGCGACAGTATGACATAACATGACATTCCACACACACTTTGACTCGTTGAAATATCATCTCATTCCTAAATCCCCCTTAATTCAATGGCTTACACACTTCAACCACTGATATGGTTTGATAATGCTGTAATGCTCTAGAATACGAGACTGTGAGAAGCTCAGTCAGCACTTTGATGATAGTTTCTTCTGAAATCCAAGTAAAGGACATTACAGAACATTATTATAATACACAAACAAATATTGCTCATGTGCATCTAATTTTCTGTTATCCAAAAGTGTTCTACTCCAAGGCGACTGTCCATTTCCAGAAATTACCAACTTAGGACTTGAACTAGGGATGAGCATGTTGAAGGACTGTCTTGGCTTCGGTGTAACCAAGTAAAATGTCTGGTGTAGATTGTGAGGTAATCTATGTTTGTATGACACATGCGGACATTTTTCTAAGAAGTTGAGCTACTCAGTTATGGCAGGTTCAGACATATACAGCCAAATGCTTTTTATCAAAGGGGGGGAAAGAGGTTTAGGGTGTGGTAGTGAGACAGTGACACACAGGGATGTCTGTGAAATCCTGTCTCTCTTTTCAGTGCCTCTTTTGTTTTATCCTGTCTCTGCTCATCAGCTGTCTGGCTTTTATATCCCCCCTCTTTCTACATCTAAGATATTCATTTGGTGGACTAACCTAACTCATCGTGTACAAGGTTGCATTGGTTCGTATACAAGGTTTGCATTGGCGGCAACACCTGTACTTTCTAGGTGTGGCTGCCAAACCCCAGAGATGTCATTTTAAACAGTAACAACAACAAAACCTTTGATATTGCCATCTCGTGACTGGATGGCTACGCAAGCTCATCAAGTTGCAGTTTACATCCATTTATTCTTCTGTACAAAGTAAATAGGGTGGCAATTATATCAAGCTCTACTGCTCTACCTGAGCACTCAGAGCACTTTTTATTGTAAGCTATACATACAATTCTGTTATTGTTATTATTCTGTCTTTTAAGCTTTCTGTCACACGCAATCACACCCCAATTGATCCATTTACTAAAAACAAAAACAAACAAACAAAAAAGATTAGCTTCCCTCATAAACATGACGCAATATTTTAATAAATTTTATAAATACTATTTTTTTTAAGTGTTGGGAGAAATGTGTGTCCCTGGGTAAAGATACTGAACTCCTTCCTGCAGACTCAGGAGGCCAGGAATCAAACTGCCAGCTCTACGATTAGCAAAGCTGCAGTGACTCTTAAACAGTACTTAAAATTTTTGAATTGTCATCAATTTATGCTGTATTTTTTGGCACACCGGATTATAAGGCACACTGTCGATGAACGGGTCTGTTTTCATACATAAAGCGCACCGGATTATAAGGCGCATTAAGGGAACCAAAACAATAAGATAACTCAAACTTTACTCAACTCATTCTTCTTGCTTTCTCCACTTGCGTATCATTAAGTCATAAATGTTGAATTCTTTTGCAGCTGCTCTATTCCCACGTTGTTGCAGTATATTAATAACCAACCTCATATTGTGGATGAATTATCTCAGTTGTTCTCCTGACTGAAGTTTTGTCCATTTACAGCATCTTTCCATGCGATTGCATTTGTCCCTAACCATCGGGAACCCTCACATTAACTTTTATGTGAGTGGAAAAAAGTTAGCATTCATTCTCCAGCTTCACTGTTTTTATACTAACCTAGCTGTGTCGCTAGCGATAACGTAGCACATCATTATATACCAGCTAGTCCAACTTCAGTAATCCTGCAAACGCCACTGCTGCTTAGTTTTCTGTCTTCATTTATGTTGGAACTGATAGCAGAGCTGTACGTTTGAATTTTTTCAGAAATCTGTCAGAACATGGTATCTCATGTTTAGGTGGAAAGCGAACTAACTTCCTGCTAACTTATAACTCTGTTAAATTTAATAAGTTCTCTTTTCATGGATGTCTGGATGTTAAACTTACTTGTTAAACCTGGTAAAGCAGCAACACTGATCATTTTATTAAAGATGAAAGAATTTAGACAATTTGTAATTATCGGTGATGCCGCAATGTTCATGTGACTTTGGGACCTGAAGCAGATGGAGTTTTGGACCCAGATTACTCCGTGAGGCTCCTGACTATGGTAGGCGTAATGCTTCGACAATCCATCAAGCGGTGCGGCTTCATAGTTACTTCGTAGCGTACTAAAACATTTTTTGACAGATTTTAGATAAAAAATGGTTTGAGGTCAGTAAGCACAACCAGAATTCATACATAAAGTGGATTGTAAGGCGCACTGTCAAATTTTGAGAAAATTAAAGGCTTTTAAGTGTATTCTAAAAATTAATCCTTGAGATTTTTTCAGAAATTTGTCCCAGACAAGATAAAAATCCCTCCATGCATGACTGAGCTATAGCATTCACAAGAATTAGACCAACATGACCTTTGACTACCAAAATCAAATTAGTACATTTGTGAGTCTGCTTGAACTTTTGTGCCAAAGTGTTTCTGAGATAATACCTTCACAAGAAAATATAAAATATAAGCCAACAGCTGTCACAGTGTGGAAACATGAAAGCCAATTCTCTTCAGTCTCACTACTATACAGTAACTGGTCAAGGATGATGGCTGTTGCAGATAATAAAAAAAAAGAATAGAAAATAATTGGCCAAACTACCAACACTGAAATGTGCATACAGTCATGGAAAAAGAAAGTATACCTTCTTTCAATTTTAAGGCTTTACACATCAGGACATAATAAAATGTGTCACAACACAATAAAGGTTTGTGTAGGTTTTCAAAATATTCTAATTCAACCACAGATGAATAACATAACATGATATGCTACACCATGTCTCTATGTATTTAACAAAAACTAAGCCAAAATGCAGGTAGCAGTGTGTCAAAAACTAAGTACATCTTTATTGCTTTACAGCTTCCACCAGGACCTATGAGGGTAAGTGGTGGGTAAGCACCAAGCTGCCAGTATTGGCAGGTTGCTGATCTGGAATACTGAGCCATTTGCAAACACAATGGCAAGGAGAAAAGACATCAGAGATGTTAGAGTTGAAAATGTTGCTGCTTGTCAGTCTGTGAAGGGTTAAAGGTTTTAAGGGTTTTCCCAAGAGTGGACTTCCCGCCAAGTTCAACCCAAGGTGGGCAGGTGGGCTGGAATCTAGGGATGGCGAAGGAGCCCTTGTTTCCTGAGAAACAAACAGTCAACTCCAGGCAGACCAATGGGGAACAAATGAGGAAAGAGGATTAAAGAATAAAGTCAAGGAGAATGAGGATAGCAACTAAACCTGGTGAGCTAATTGACCACCATGGTGGAAGCAACAATCTGGTGAAGAATAACAGCCACAGTCGGTTTTCAGATACTTATCTTTATGACTCATCTTACTGTTGCCATCTTGGTATTTTGAAACCAAACATTACGACTGGGGGCCAAATGTGTACGATTCGCTGAGGGACACTGCATGTTCATGGACTAGTGAATTGTGTGTATTTATTGAAACCATCAGGAAAGAGTCATATGGTACAAAAGCCCTTTATACCATCAGATAGATGAGAACAGGTGCTATGTCCATCATTTATAAACAGTCTAGGGTAAGTTCGCAGCTATGTTGGTGGCGGTGACCTTGATCGAACCGTTCTTTTTTCTTTTGTAGGACCAGGCTGTTTACACTTTCCATTGCTCTCGAGTCAGAGATGACTTCAAAATTGAGTCAGTTTCCACCTTACAGCCTCAAGCAGCCACTCCAGGAACTTCACTCTGCCCCATGAAATTATTTTGCAGGCTTAAGTTGTCAGGCAGAAAATAGAGCTCTGCTTTCTCATGTTGCTTTGAGAGCTTTGAGAACTCTTTTAAAACAGACAAAAAAGATTTGTTGTTTTTTTCCATGAGGTGTTTCAAGCTTCTGTCATATGCTGAAGCATTGTATTATTTCATCACGCCGCCAGTACACAAGGGAAGGGTCTCATTTCAAAATCTGATATCCATTTAAAAACTGCACAAGTTCCTAGTGAATGATTTTATGTGATATTTATGTTGTTTATGAGGGATCAAACTTTATCTTCACTTATCTTCACTGTAAAAGGATATAGTCTTCTTCACTTGGAAGTGTTCAATATGTGGGGATAAAGTGGTTGCAAAACAGATGTACAGTGTGTTGCAGTGAAACTGTCCTCCAGCCAAGCAGGCACTCACTCAGTGTTCTCCAACTCACAGTTCTCACCCCTCAGGGACAACAACTGGCAGGATGCCCTGTGTTTTTGTCTTAGACACGCTATGCCTGCAGTGCTCGACCTCCAGCCAATCACAGTGTGGCTCAGGCCGCCACAGAGGCCAGACAGGGCGGTGTCCTTTCTGAGCGGATGGAAAAAAAGAGCTCACGTGAGACCTGTTTAGTAGTCAGAGAAGAGATAAAGAACGTGGAAAAAAGAGAAAGAAAACAAGATGAGAGAGAGAGAAAGAGAGCAACAGACAAACAGAGAGAGGGAGCGAGAGAGGAAGAGTGTTTCAGTTGGCGGGAAAGCAGGCGAGGAGGAGGGCAGAGGAGAGCAAAGGGAGGAGGAGGGAGGCAGCACACAGTACTGACTGGACCCTAGATTTATGCTATAGATATTTCCACTCATCAGCTAATAGTCATTGCTTTGGCTCATAAACTGCACACATACTTTACACAGACAGAGGCTTAATTTGATTATAATGGTCGGCCTGCTTCACTTTTAAGGAAAATCTAGGGCTACAGAAGCATTAGTGAGTTTTCCAAAGTAAAGCAGTTGTTGCACCTTTCGGGGGAGCAGAGGGATACAGAGATATAATCCAGAGTGACACCCAGCAGAAATGAATGCGATGGTGTCTATTTTGAGTGATTCAAAGGGATTTTAGGATTCCTGTAGGGGAGACCGGGGATAGTTGTAACATTTGTGACATTTCTGTCTGTAAATTGGAGCTCTTTTAAGGTAGTGGATTCAAAATGTAATGCAAAGTATTTACATGTCTCGGCTATTAAATAGTGCAGCTATTTTCTCTGCAGCACAATTACCCATTGCATGGTATGGTCTCAAACACAAAGAGTGAAATGTTACAATTAACCCCATAGTCTGGGTTAGTTGTAACATATCCTGGGGTGAAATGTAACACAATGAAATAAGGGTACTAACAAAACATTAACATGTAATCTTTGTTTATTCAACACATGAATGCACTTAGAGCCATTTATGTAACTATGTGTGTGACAGAATGCAAAAATCTAGCTTTTGAACATATGTCAACCCCCCAAAAAAGACAAATTATGGAATTTTCTGCAACTGAATATTTCATTAATTTTGGTTGGTCTTCCTTGAGTTTGGCCTCGTTGGCTCAGTGGGCATTATAACCTACAACTCTTGCACCAATTTTGAACATAACAATGAAGCTGAAAAAATGTAGTTTTTCACCAGCATCGCAATTCCATTACTTTTTATCATGGCTTACCTTGGTGTGGTTTGCAAAGTGCTTCAGAAAGATGGGGAAGTCTGTTTCTTGCACCCATCCTGACTTATTTCCACTACCAATACTTCCTACTGGTCCATCTCTGACACAGTGGTCTGCATAATGTATGCGTGGGAACACAAACAGTGGAGGAATTGTGTTGCCAGTGGCATTAACCACATATACAAAGGTAACCAGTGAACCTCTCTGCTCATGTCGTTGCCCCAACTTGTTTAATATAAGTTAAAGTAATAGTGTGGTAAGTTGTAACATCTGCATTATTGTTACAACTAACCCAGACTGTTGCTGTTACAACTGACCCAGACTCCTATAGCCATGAACTAGCTAACATTACAGCCAATGGCTAAAACATTAGCACTAAAGACCTACACAGAATATATCCCCATAGACATACAAATAACATAATTTAAGTTTGATGAGTTTAACTGCAAAGCAGATAATGCTATTAGAAATTGAAATAAAGTAGAAAAACTTACTTTTTGGCATACAAATTACTTTTTTTCGTGTTAAATTGTCTGTGTTTGAAAAAATGTGCTGATTTTTCACATGTGATAGCAGAACTGAATTGGGCATGCACAGGATGAGTCACATCATTTGAAACTTAGCCCTGATTGGAGAAATTGGAAGTGTTACAACTGACCCACGTTACAACTATCCCCGGCCTCCCCTATACAGATTCCAGTGTACGTCATTTTCTTCTTTAGTTTGTAACATAAAGCTCAGTTCAAGGTAAGAGGCTCAAATGCAAACGCCTGGCAGGTAGAATGCAACAAAAGCCACCCTGACATTGTTCATTAGTTAGTGGATTTCCGTCTCACTCTTCCTTTCGAAACTAGGAGTCACAAGCAGAGTGAATTTGACTGAGAAGCCGTGAGGTAGGCACGACTTTCTTTAGGGTTTATTTTACCCCAACAAGACTATAATTTACAGAATGAAGATCATTTTGTGTTGAGAAGACTTTAAACTAGAGCTTCAGTGCATGAATATAATAGTCCTCAGTCATAGCAACCCCACAGCAACCAGTCTGGTTGCTAGGGAAAAATGTGTATTCCCAGACCGGTTGTAAGTGGTTGTTCAAAGTTACTGATTGTTGCTGGGTGACATCAGTCACAAAGGCTATTGCATCAAAAACCTACTTGCAAGCAGATTCTGTGGTTGCTTGTAGTTTGTGGGGAAGACACAGACTTGTCTGCAAACGTTTGAGGCAGTCAAATGTGAAAAATAGTCATATAAGCTGTAAATTGAGAACAAAGTATATATTTAAATCTTTTTAAATACAATCTTTTTAGCACTCAGTTTTGTAGGTACTAACGGCAACAACTCAACCAGCCCGGGCTGGTGCTAATGCTAATTTTCCCCAGCAACTGCTGGTTGTCAGGCAGTTGCCAAGTTTCTGGATTTGTGTAACTGGAGCCTTAGGGAAGTGGTTAAGAGTCCATAAATCAAGCAGGAAGTAGGATCATTATCTTATAGACTTACATAACATCTGACCTGTCTTTACAACTGGGGTAGTCGCCCCCTGGTGGCCAGTTGAAATAAAGTGGGTTTAAGAGGCTACAGTGATCTTAAACCCACTTTATCTACAGTTAGAAGTAAATTAGAAAAAAGGAGACACCATTAGTACACCATTACAGGCAATTAGGAACAGGTAGGACTAATCGAAGAGTCAAAATGTTGAGATTAGGATAAAGGCATGAACAAAGCAAACATATAACAAACATAAACATATAACCTTTATAGTATGAGTAAAAAATCTTCAATCTGGCGAGTGGACTGGCACATGACGGTACTCTATGATGCATGATATTACCACATACAGATAATTCAGATAACACATGTTATATGTTGTGCTCCACCAGAAGAGCAGAGCAGAGCATAATCTATTGTTTTCATTTCCTGCAGAATGGAAAGAGACATCACAAGAAAAAAGAAAAGTAAAAAAGAACTGTGCGTAAAGACTCACACCCAGAAAAAGCTTAGCGCAATCCATATGCACAAGTCTGGGGTAGAATACACATTTTTGTTGAGAAATGAAGCTTGATAAACTGCACGTTGCTGTTATAAATCAGCTGGAGTGTGCATGTCCTGAGTGGGTAATATCCCAACTGTCTTTGCAGCAGCTCCCCTGCGCTTGTTTCCTTTGCTCCGTGTCTTGGCCAGCCTCCAACAAAAGCACAGGCCTTCTTCTTGCTGGTTCCTTTTATTTTTCACTATCGCTTCACCATTCAGATCTGACCTGACCCTCATTTCTCTCTGTCCTGTTCAAAAAGGCAAGCTGAGGTTAAAGTCCAAAAATGGGGGAAGAAATTAAGGAAAATCATGTAAATAATGTGAGCGGGAAAGAGAATATGCGGTCGCTGTTGCTTTTAATAAAGCAGTCAAACTCTTTGGGTTTATTGCACCAGATTTATTGTGCTGTAATTGGTATGACATCACTCATTTTGTAGGCTTTCATAAGCCAACATAGAATCGCACAGGAAAGGGGAAAAAAGACAGCTTTTCTTCACCCATAGGTGACCCAGATCTGATGGTTTTTCCATGTTTAGCCTGTAATGTAAAGATCACATACAGCTCATTATTGCTTCTGTAGAAATCCAGACATCAAGAGCTTGGAACAGTTGTTTCCACTGTTTTTCACTGATTTAATCTTCTAGCTAAAGCCTTGCCGTGACATTATTTTGAGTGCTTTTGGAGTGTAATGTAGTGTTCAGTCTTTAACACTTACTTACCACTAACGTATCTAATCTTTCCATTGTTTTCGTTCATTCTTATTTTCTTTTGAACGAAAGAAACTTTTTGCCTTTTTACTGCAATCACAGGAAAAAGTGCAGTTAGTCTGTCATCTTATGTTAAACCACATAAAGGACCAGAACACACGTAGAAAGTTTGCAGCTTTGTTTAAGCAGCTCCAGGATCTCAGGTAACATATCTAAAGGTGCAGTTTTGAAGTTTTTTTTGCTAACTACTCCCACCCACCTATGTTCTGGGACCCGACAAACGGCCGATGCAAAAGATAGCTTGTCTCAATCTTAAGCTTGAATTAAATCAACAAAAAGGAAGTATTTCCTTTTCTTTTGTCAGCACTGAACTCCTTACCAGTATCTACTAGACAAGTTACGGGTTCTTGTTTTTCTAATTTCTTTCTACTTCTTCTGCACATTACTTACTTAAATATAAGAATGCATGTGCATAATTTTATATTGTGTTCTTTTTTTAAGTTGCTTTCTGTGGTTTTGTCATCTAGCATTCATACAACGTTTAACACACCACCAACATCACCACCTGATCCAAAAACAGGACCATCCATATCCCTTATATATTCCAAAAATATCACTTAGATCCACAAATGATCACAAATATAAAGTCAAATACCCTCCACCCCCTCAAAAAAGGTCATGAAGAAACTGCAACATTACACTGAGTACAAGTTCATCATTCAGTCTGCAATAATAGACTGAATAGAATTATGATTTTTAATGATAAGTCTCTCTTGGAGGTGCTGGAACATGTTCAGTGTCAAAAACAATTGCAAAGATGCTACATCATGTGCCATGTCATTAAAGTGCGCTGCCACTGGCTAATCTATAAAATTGGTGAATCAAACACAAGCATAAACGGCCCACTTTAAATTCATTCATCAATGTGCTGCTAAACTGTTACTTGACACCTTGGTATATCTGTGTTGAATACTGTGTGTGCTCAAAGAAAGAGGAAATATAGATACTCATAAACTCTGCGACCTTGAACTTATGATAAAACAGTCCTATTATGTTACCTTATTTATCATAACAGTGGCAGTGCCAAAACACCAAGGCTTGTGCAGACACCTGAGCTGGCATTAAGCCTGCAGTGTCAGCTTGCCACCATGACGAAAGCATAAACAAACAAGCCCCATCTACAGGTACCACATGAAATACTGGAAGAGCGCGACCTCTGAATGACAAAAAGCACACATAAGCCCTTCACTGTGTCTTCATCCATGGCTCTGAATTATGTATTGCACGAGAGATGACAGTAATCCCACAGCAAGTTGTTATCTTGTCAAACAAGACTCTGTTGTACTTGCTTAACAAGGACAGGCTGTCATGCTAGTGTGACATTCCCTCCGTGCGTGCACAAACACGCCCATGTCTTCCTGTCACCAGGCGTGCGTTTGCTAAAACTGCAAAAATCAGAGGAGCAAACAGCTTCTATAGCTTTAATCCCATAATGGCCTTGTATAAATACTAAGGACACTTACTCACGCAATCTTTCTGCTTGGCAAAACAGAGCGTGCAGCCAGCATTGGAAAAGCCTTCAAACTGAACTATATTAACCACCTGTTCCTGATCCAGCAGCATTAATGGACAAGTGGAAGTCGCGTGTGCTGCCTGTGGTGCAGACATGGTAAAGAAATAGAGAGAGGGGGACCCCCCCTCCCTTCTCGGGTGCATAAAACAGAGAGTGTCTTGGCACGAGAGAGAGCGCGCTTGGGAGGATTGAGTGTTTAAGGGAGAGGGTTGAGGTAAAAGCAGGCGTACAGAGAAAGCACAGATGATGAAAGGTGACGTGAAGGATGAAGCTGCGCGCTGAATAAAATTGTTTACCAGACTGGACCTTATTCACACACGTTTAGCTGAGAAGTGAGCTTGGTAAAACACTTAAGCACAGTATCAGCGTTAATGTGAATCAAATCCAATATCCCTGTCCTTCCCTTTCTCCTGTTCGTCAAAACCATCATAGAAAAAACCCTAAAAATGTTAGTGCAACATGTAATTAGAGCAGAAACAGGTAATAAGAGCTAGAAAACGACAGATGAGGACTGATGAGGCAGTGACTCAGATCTAAGAGCTCAAAATTACTGCTGCAGTAAACGTAACCACCTCAATATATCATTTATACTTTTCACTCTCTGTTTCCTCCCTTCCTTCTTTCATTATACCCAAACCACAGACGGTGAAGACCAGCTGGCTGGCAGGATCAGTTACACAGCTCATTTGGAAAGAGATGACATCAGGTAAATGCATTCTGCAAATATCCATTACTTTACCTTATTCTCTGTCCTTGTAGGTCCTTAAAGAGCCAAGAAATTGATTCGTTAATAACACATCTTGATGTGGAAATATGTAGACTTGTAAGCACATTCATATTTAGTATTAAAGCATCATATATGACTTAATCCTCTTGAGGATATTCAAGGCGTGTGGGAGTTTGCCCAATCAGTCAACATGAGTCTTTGGACTTGGAGAGGGCATTCGACTGTGCTGCAGGATGTCATGCAGGTCATGTGGGGAGTGCTCATGAGTATAGGTACATCTGGATTGTTGTTAAGGAGCTTGCTGGCAGTGAGTCAAACCTGTTCCTGTAGGGAGTTTGACTCCACTCGGGCTATTCTTTGTCTCTTTATCTGTTTGTAAAATTTCTGGACCTCCAGGTGCAGCCAGGCAGCAGAGTTTCTGATTTGCTTTCTGTGGATGATGTGGTTCTCATAGCTTTGTCGGCTGATGGTTTCTAGGTTATACTGGGCCAAGCTTAAGATCGCTTGGGGCAAGGTTGCAGGTTGAGTTTTAAGTCTCTGGGATGAGACTTAGTTCCTCCAAGTCTGAGGCCACGCTTCAGTCGTTAAAGGATGGGGTATCCTCTCTGAGTTCGTGAGGACTTGCTGTCCCATATAGATGAGTTTAATTATCTCAGGGTCTTGATTATGAGTGAGGGAAGGAGGGAATGGACAACTGACAGATGGATTGGTGCGACACGGGTGGTGATGCGGATGCTGTACCAGTTTGTTGTGGTAAAGACAAAGTTGGGTGTGAAAGCAAAGGGCTCAGTTTACCAGCTGATCTACATTCCTGCTCTCATCTATGGCCCCGAGTTTTGGGTAATTACTGAAAGAATGAACTCACATATACAAGCAATGAAAAGAGACGGAACATTTGGGAGGGGCTCAGAGTTGAGCCGCTACACGACTGTATTGAATGGAGCCAGATGACATGCTTCGGGCATCTGACTAGGACATCCCTGGGATGCCTCGTAAATGAGGTGTTTCAGGTATGCCCTACATACCTGAAACACCTCATCTCGGGAGGAGACTACAGGCCAGAGCTACAAAAGCGAAATTAGATCTCCCAGCTGGCTTGGGAAGACTTCAGAGAAAGTCCCTTTGCTTAGACTGCTGCCCCCAAAACCCAGACCTGGATAAGAAGCAGAAAATCAATGGATGGATGATATTCTATTATATGATAATTACATAATATCTTTATGATATTAGATAGGAGTAGACTGAAATGTAATAGGACAAATGTCATCTCTTTTATTGTAATTCTCTTGTGCACCATGCATTATCTAGATTAAGTAAAAAGGTGAATTCACAGCCCAGAATGTCCGAACAACGTCCCAGTCTTGGTGGATTTAGAGACAAGAGGAAATGGTGAGAAGATGGCTAACGCAGCTGGTCTGATAATCAAGACGAGCCCAACCAGTTCGTTCACACTTTTGTTTTTATCTTTCTTACAGTAAATTAGCGCTCAGATTACAACTGAAAGAACGTTTTTCTGTTTTTGCTTTTTCATCATAAGCCAAGTCAGCCCATTTCAACACAGGTTTTGCTGCCAGCTGGACTTCGCCATGGAAACTGAAAATACTTTTTCAGCAAAATAAAGGAAAACCCTAAATCTCTACCCCCACTTCAAACTACCATTTGTCAACTAGAATCCTGCATCTACCACATATGGCCACCAAAGGCACTAATGCCACCACCTAGCAAAAATTAGAGTGTTGCATGAAGATTAAAAAGAAATGTATGATTATTGGACAGCCTGATCTATGATCTTGGCCACTCTTTAGATCAGGGGGGCACTCCAGGCCTCAAGGGCCACTGTCCTGCAGGAGATCACCCTGGATCAGCACATGTGAATCAAATGATTAGCTCATTTCCAGGGCTCTGGAGAACTTTAAAAGGCAGGTTTTCTTAATGTCAGAAACCACAAAAGTCCAAAACTAACAATGCATTAACCCATCCCTTAGAAAGTGCAGACTACTTAAACTTTCCTTTACCACTCCAAGGCCAGTTGTTCCTGAAAAAAATGTCCATTCTTTCCTTAAAAAGGGCAAACTAGTTTTCAAAAACAGCTGGTAGTAATTCTCAACAATGGTGACTCCAGCAATACCAGGACAATTTTTCAGCTGCTAGTTAATACTCATTTGGTGCCTTAGTATTTATGACAGCAGAACAATAGCTGTGGAAATGAATCAAAATAAACTAGAGGCCCCATGTTTGTTGCAAGAAAAAACTGACCATGTTAAAATGATCAGCAGTGTGGCTTGAGGTATTCGGATTTGTTTTGGGCAACAATCGAGCTCTATGACACAGAGAAATAAGCTTTAGTGGGCTGTGGTTGTGCAGAAAGTAGGCCACGTGTTTCTCTTCAAATTAGTCAAGAGTACAGATTATCATTAGATTTATCTGTGTATGTAATGAATTTGAGATTGAATTCATTAGAAGTGACATTTTAATTTCAGTTTACATTTTTATCCAATAAACAAATGGTACTGAGGCTCTTTTTGTGTATTACCAGTGTACATAACAGGGAATTTGTGTGGACAGAAACCGAAATGACCAAAAGATTTAATTCAAAATTTCCAACAGAGTTTTCCTACTGCACACTTACTGGAAGCAAAAATGTGCAGTTATTTTTAATTGCATATTGATTGCACAAGGTTTCTGTGTGGCTCTATTGTATATTTGACTTTTATGGCTATAACTGATTGGGCTAACTACCCACTGCATCCTTGTTTCGTGACAGACAAACCCCTCTTTTGACCCGAGAGCCTGTGGTTTACAATGTGTGTGTGTGTGTGTGTGTGTGTGTGTGTGTGTGTGTGTGTGTGCGCCTATGACTCTGCACATCGGTGTTTGCTTCCAAGTTTTTGCCCTTTCCAAGTTTCGGTGACATCATTTGTCAAACAAGAGTCCTGCTTGCTCAGACTCCAGGAGTCAGACACAGTAGGTCATATGTTTGCTTTCTTTTTTCATCCATGCTAGATAATAGATTCCCAGTTGTGAGCTGAATTCTGCAGACAACAAGATGTTTGAGAGACTCTGTGAGACAATGTGATTTATACACCTCTGGGCTACATTATGATCATACAGTTCTATCAACAGGTGTATTAAGAATCCAATAATCCATAGACTGTATATCAAAGATGGTGATAGCTAGTATAACAATATCTAGTTGTCTGTGAAATGTCATTTTAAACCAGAGTGTTAAAAACATGAGGTTTGTTTTTGCTTTGTTTGTTTGTATTTTTTTTTTGGAGCCAATCACAGTTGGCTGAGAGGGTGGAGTACAAGATGTTCTGCTATCCCTAGCTAACTTGGTGAGCAAGGTTTACTCACAAGCTGCGTCGCGCAAACATGGAAGTCTATTGGGAATGATTCATTTTTGCAACCAGCCTCATGTTGCAGTTTGCATAAAATGTAGTTTTGATGTTCCACCGTTGGCATTATTTTTTAACGCAGTAGTTGCCACTTGAAGATTAGCGGCATGCAGCTGAGTGAAATCAGCTTGAGCAACTGAACAGAGGTTTTTGGTGCAGCATTGTATTTCTATTTGCAAACAGTTTCACGCTAGCAAGTACTGAGTGTTTGACGGAGGGATGCTCATATTCTCCTAGCAACCAGTAGTTGCCATTTGGTTGCCAACCATTCTCTATGCCTGTATAAGTGAAGCCTAAAGTAGCACACAATTGCTCTAGGAAAAACTTACACTTATTGTGTCAATTGGACTAATAGGTGGAATTTGTAGCCTTTGAACACAGCAAAAGCAAAAATCTTTTTAAAAAGTTTATATGCTTAGATTGGTGTATAATCGCTGATCGGTGATTAAGCAGGAGATTTGATCTCCTACTTAACTGGTCCAAAAGTAAATACATCATTAAATACTAGCACATATTTAAAGTAAATAATCCCTTTAAGACTCATTCCTGTAATTATACTGTTCACAAGCCTCTAATATTTTCTAATAACAAGCCATAACAAGCCAACACAGTTATCCTCACACTCTAGTGCTTATTGACTCACCGCACTACCAAAGAGGCAGAGGTGAGCAAAAAAATACACAGTGCAGAAAACGGCTGCATGCTCTAAACTGCATGCCTACATGAAAATAAACCCCAAAAGATTAGTTTTGAAATGTATGTGTGGATAAGTATCAGTGCTTATCATCAGGCTTCCCTGGGGTAATGTGATAAAAGCAACACTGTGGTTCGAAATGTAATGTATTGCACTTCTCTCAACTTTCGTAGCTCGGCTTTGATTGCAGTGTAAACACAAATTACACCAATTACGCGTATCTCGCAACACGAGCCAGCTCTTCTAAAGACCTGTGTTGCAAATAAGTTGGTAAGAAAATTCATATGCTGCATTTGCCAAACTATTTTTAGTGTTCCAAACAAAAGGGAGCAGAGCAGTAAAAAGGTAAAGCCCGTATAGGATTTTATAGAATTTCCTCTTTTTGTTTCCCTACATGCCAGAATTTGGCACGCAGCAGTATGGGCCACCCTGAAAGAGTGTAAAGCGTGATCCCACTCCTCCAAGGAAAGACAGGGGGATATTCCTGGAGTCTGTGTGAGGTTGAATGTGTGTGTGTGTGTGTCTGTGTGTGCGCAAGCGTGCATGTGTGCAACCTGTCATAAACGCTGATGAGTGATTGAGTGCATAATCCTGTTCGCACGCCACATCCCAAACAACCCCACATGCAAGAGTGAGTGCGTGTGTAAGACGCCATTCATCTTAACTGAGTAATTCTGGTAGACAGCAAACAATGTAGTCCTGCTCACACCCTATTAAGCTGTCACGGTGCAACCATTGGTCTTAACTTATAATGTGTATTATAATCGTAGACCCTTTTTATTCTTTGTTTTCTTTTTTTGCAGGTGCATTGCTAACACTCTGGCCCACGCACACAAAGTAAGCAAACAGTTTAAAGCATTTACATACCAGCACATAACGTAAATACACTCACACACGTGCAGATCCTTTGCATACAAACTCCACAATGCCATCCACCAAATGTTCTGTTCTTTCCTGTGACCTTAGCTGTGAGTTCATTCCACCCTCGCACATATGGAGCCCTGGCACGGACTCAGCTCTCGGCTGCTACCCTGCTACTATCAGCACATTTTTAATTGCCTGGCTTTAGAATATAACAGCCTCTGTGATGACAGCACGCTTGTTTATTTTTATAGGAAACCATAAAGGGCCCCAATAGCCCAGACCTTATAAGGCATATGTATGATGTTTTGCTCCCCAATTCTTTTATTTTTAGCTGAGGGCAAAATAAGTGTAGATGGTGGCAACTAAGTTGCTTCTTGCCTCAGGATATGCCATTGTTATTAAGTTTGTCAGTCAAACGCAAGGAAAATCTTTGTACAGGAGCAAATGTGACCTCTGATCACAGAAGCAATATCAGCAGACCGTCGTAGCTAAATAAAGGTTAATGTCTCACTGTGTGCCATGACTTGGGTTTGAGGTCACATTTGTCATAAACAAGCAGAATAAAGTGCATTATTGTTCATATCTCCATGGTAGCAAAGCCTAGTGAGACAAATGGGATGAAATTAATCAACGTCTCAGTCTCACAATGTTATCACTGTTAAAAGCCATCTGGTCAGGATCTCTCCTGAGTTATAAGCAAAAAGTTCTTATTGAAATAGTTCGAGAACCTCACCCAGTTTTTTTCAAACTGCATTGCTTCTTACCGCCCAATCTAGCACATCCGGATAATCCTGCATCTCTTTACAGTAAAACTGTACTGTTCTGAGTAATGTCACAAACCACACAAGCACAGTTGATGACTAGATATCTAAAAGCACACCCGTATCGTTTACAGCAGTTTTACTTTTTTGTCTGTTCTGTTGAAAAAAGAACGCAAACTCTGAAAATCAAACAAAGACAAGCTGGAAAATTGCATTTTTCTAAAAATACAAACTAACTTGAATTTAATGTACAAATACTAAATAAATGATGTGTCATCTGTTGCCGTGGAGGAATGCTCATCAAGACCAACCCAGTTATGTATATTTTTTAAACTCAGTTTCATAATAAAACTACCAGTATCTTTCCAAAAAGATGGAACACTCACACACTAAAGCATCCATGCCACAATTTAGAGAATTTTCCTTTTACCTTTGAGCAGGAAAGTCCCTTGGCAGCAGCATTTGAATTATGAAATACATATCACGCCAATTGTGACATGAATGTGACCAGAACTTGAGCAACCAAACTTGGCACACTGGTACATTTTAGGCTGCTTGAGGTTCTTACCTATATCAGATATTAGGACATTATCACGTTGGCTAGCAAATACCTGGCAAAAGGTGAAACGTTCTTTTCCACCAATATATTCGACATAGTTCTATCACTCTATCACTAGTCATACTGAAAGAAAGAACAATTGATGAGATCAGTTAAGATCAATGTAGACACAAACTCTGTTTCTTATATTCATGAGAACAGTTACCGAAAATAAAAAAGTAGCTTTCAACTCATTGTTTCAGCATCACAACAGCTAACTTTAAAGTTTGTGTTCATTTAAGACTCAGTGCATCCTTGCAGAGTATGCGGGCGTGAAAATGGAACCAACTAGCCTGAATATTAATCCATTCCACAGATATGAACATGACTTCAAATAACAGGTTCACAATTATATTTAATACACCTTTCTTAGTAAAATGACTAAAACTTTGGAAGCAATTTGCTTGTGATTCAAGAGACATTCCCCCCGTCAGTGATAGGATAGATCAGAGACTAACATTTTGCTTAGTAAACACTTTTTAAAAAAGGAACTGTTGCAGCTTGTGCTTTTGTTACTGTGGTATTGCTATCGTAAAATGGTTTACCAATGGGTACAACATGAGGTTTTGTGCTTTCAAACAATGATTCAGAATTTTAAATACAGGCAGAGTGAAATTTCTGCCCCACCTGGTGTGTGCTGAGAAGTTTTGTGTTGCAATTCAAACCCATTTCCACTGCCCAGACTGGGTAGTAACTGACCAGAGTTCGTGAAGATTAAAGTTCAGTAATCAACTCTGAACTGGACATTAGCCAAGCTGGAAGTGCATTCACCTCTCTTACTTTAATAGAATAGAATAGAATAGAATAAAATTCAACTTTATTGTCATTGAACATGTCACAAGTACAAGGCAACGAAATGCAGTTTGCATCCATCCAGAAAGTGCTTTAGCCATATTATAGTTTATATAGTTATATATTACAAAATATATATTAGCAATAATATAGATATATAGAAATATTACAGAAGTAGGTGTGTTATAGGTATGAGGGTACAAAATATGGGTCTATTATGGGTATGTACACGGTATGAAGGTATGTATTAGTTTAATATATTCGTTTTAGCAGCACTCCATGCTGTAACGTAATGTTGCTTTGGTATGCTTGTATGAAGTCCCAATTTACAGTATCATTTATATATTTTCAGTGTTGGGGAGTAACGGAATACATGTACCGCCGTTACGTATTTAAAATACAAAATATGAGTAACTGTATTCCGTTACAGTTACCGTTTAAAAAGATGGTATTTAGAATACAGTTACTTTGTTGAAATAAATGGATTACACGGCGGTACTTCCCTGTTTCATATTGTGGCGGGTCAGGCCTGTTTGGGTTTTGTTTGACAGCTATGTTCTGGTGTTCCAGGCGGCAGCGTTGCGGTTGCCATGGTTACAGGGTGACGCTCTCTCTCTGCGTGTTTCCTGGGTGAGAGAGGCCTTTTTGTTGTTGTTGTGCTAAGCTAATAGGCAGAATGCTACCGGTATAGCTCTAAAGAATGTAGCATCATAGGCAGTGTAGTCCGTGCTGCAGGGAGAATGGACTGCCATACCCGTTATGTGTCTGTGAGCGAGGGAGGGAGAAAAAGGGAAAGTACGAGCTGTCATCGAGCAAAAACGGGAGCTGGAAGCATGTAAATATAATAATAACCACTGCAGCCAAGAAGAGTGCCTGACGAGCCCAGTTGTAAGTAAGCTATTAAGACTCGACTGTACACCGTGTTCGTGTTTTCCTCCAAAAACAATAAGTTCTGTTGGAGCAGCCTTTCAACGCCTCTCTCTGTCTCTCGCTAGCAAAGTTGACCCAGACAACAAAGTAAAGCTAGTTTTCGGCTACGAGCCCGACACAGAACCCACCGTATTAGCCAGAGGTCCCTTTACTACGGTTCGGAGCCGCGGACCTTCAGTAACAGTAATAAATCACAGCAATAGTACATTCATGTAGTTGTAAACAGCATGATAATATATTAAGTAATCCAAAGTATTCAGAATACGTTACTCTCATTGAGTAACGTAACGGAATACGTTACAGAATACATTTTGGGGCATGTATTCTGTAATCTGTAATGGAATACATTTTAAAAGTAACCTTCCCAACACTGTATATTTTGAATATGAATTGAGCTTCAAAGCACTTGCTGACATCATGTTGATCATAAGGAAAGTTTCCATGGTGAAAAATCACAAATATCGAGTTTGTCCACTCTTGCCTCACACAACAAAGTCATACTTTATAAATGAAACCTTTAACAGCTCCCAGAGGTGTGGACCAAAGAGGGTGTGACATCACGTGTTGTTCATCAAGGGACAAAGCTTATGGAGAAAAAAAAGAAAAAGAAAAGGAAGATTATGCTCGGCATGCAGTCGATTCTAGTCTGTCTCGTTTTCTTTCTTTCTTCTTCTTCTTTTTTTTTTTTCGTACGAGATGACACAATCATGTAGGAAATTCCCCGGGAACAGCCCTGAAAAATATCGCTTACTCCTCTACTGTTGATCTTTAACAAATACTAAATAAATGATGTGTCATCTGTTGCCGTGGAGGAATGCTCATCGAGACCAACCCAGTTATATATATATTTTTAAACTCAGTTTCATAATAAAACTACCAAGTATCTTTCCAAAAAGATGGAACACTCACACACTAAAGCATCCATGCCACAATTTAAGAGAATGTTCCTTGTACCTTTGAGCAGGAAAGTCCCTTGGCAGCAGCATTTGAATTGTGAAATACATATCATATGCTCAAAAAGAAGTGCAACAGTTCACAAGGCTGTGAGTCATGCATGTGTCAGAATATCAAAGTGGAAGTTCAGTGTCATGTTCTTAGATGTGTTCAGGGATATGACCTTGAAGGGAAAACCACCCCCCTATATTTTTTTGGGGGGGCCAACTCAAAGAACTTTTTGATCAGACTTGGTGTGCCTGTTCCAGACTAACCCGGCAAATCGCTGGAGCCAGGGGAAAATGTGAGCAAAGTTCACTCAGCTCTTATCTATAGATGGTTGTGACGAGTTTTCCTCATTGTCTCATCATGCGTGTGTTTACAAGTACATACTGCCGATATTGTGTAACCAGGTCAGCTTTTCACGTTGTCAGAGTTGTTCAGCAATCAGGTAGTAGTAAAGGCTAGTATGAACAGTTGAAAAGATCTGCATCCATTTCCTTATAGAAAAATAAAAACTGGTAGGGTGAGATAGTCCAGTGATACTGGTTCAAACTGCTTTCGAGGGGAGCGTCAGAGGGTGTGATAATATATTGGCACAGAAAATAAGTCAGAAATTCGTTTCTTGTAAGTTTTCCTTTCACTTCCTTTGGTTTCAGTCATTTCCCAGTAAACCTGCCAGTCATTTAAAATGATGAAATCTGCTATGCAACAAGAAATAACAGAAGATTATTGGATAGAAGATGCAGCTTTATTGTAACAGTCATACTCTATATATACGCTTTTTTCTTTAAACTACATTTAGCAGTTATTGTGTGCGGAAGTATTTCACGATGCGCTGCCATCAATCATACAGGATTTTTCTCTGTGAAATAAAAGGGCATGAATGCAAACGCACGTGTTCTGTTCTCAGGTGAGCCCAGGTACAGGCACAGACAGAGGGACAAAGGAACTGGTTAAACTCTTTTTACTATGAATAACAGTTGAAGGGAGAGGGCCAGTGGTTACCAACTGGCAACGGAAGCGATAGCAGGTGGCCGGGCTGGTGGCTGAGTCAAGAGGGCAGGGTGCAGTGGTGAGCATGAGCTTGAGACTATGCTGGAGGCAGAGCAAGTGAAACTGAAGGAAGAAAAATGAAGACAAGACAGGCCAGGGCAAGAGGCACTATTCAGGTGTTTTGCTAAGAAGTAAATGACTAGATCAGTGAGTGAGCAGACTATGAGCTGTAAGGGTGGAGGTGTCTCGAGCCAGCCCTCTTTTCTTTCTGTACTTCACAAGAAAAATTGGAAATATTTGCAGTGGTTTAATAATAATAATAATAATGATAATGGATTGCATTTATACAGCGCTTTTCGGTGCCCTCAAATCGCTTTACAATTCCACTATTCATTCACTCTCGCATTCACACACTGGTGGAGGCGAGCTACAGTTGTAGCCACAGGTGCCCTGGGGCAGACTGACAGAAGCGAGGCTGCCATATCACGCCATCTGCCCCTCTGGCCACCACCAGTAGGCGGTAGTGAAGTGTCTTGCCCAACACAACGACAGAGACTGTCCGAGCCGGGGCTCGAACTGGCAAGACGAACTGCCAACTCTTTGAGCCACGATCGCCTGACTAATGTCTGGACTGTTTGACTAATGTGCAAACAGTCCAGTAACTGTTTGACTAGTGTGCAAAGGTCCAATACATAAAATTAAAATAACAAGCTGGAAAGTCAATATTTGGTTTGACAACGTTTATTCTTCAACACAGCCTGAACTCTCTTAGGAAATCTTCAGTATCTTCAGTATCTTCAGGAATAGTTCTCAAAGTTTCTTGAAGCACATTCAAACCTCTTCTTTGGATGTTGGCTGCCTTTTGTTCTGCTCTCGGTCAAGATGATCCCACACTCCTTCAAAAATGTTGAGGTCCAGGCTCCGGGGAGGCTAATTCATAACTGATCTTTTCTTCTGTCCCTAGCTGGCGGTCAACGAAGCTCGATCCAAGTCTTCTTGGGTGCATCACACTTGATTCTCCAGTGGGCAGGCCGCTCCTTCAGCAGAAGGCGGTATGGCGGGCGATGGTTGCTCATGGTGCAGACATGGCCAGACCATCGCAGTCCTTGCTTCTGGATCAGCTCTTCCACCAAGGGCTGCTGCTGACATTGACTATGTATCGCACTACTGTTGAGAGAGTCATGGAGGGACTCTGTGAGAATCTGACCCAAACAATGCCAAGACAAGTACCATGACTGATATTCCACTGAGTGTTTTTCTTTCCAGGTATGCTTTTACTGCATTAGCAGTGTGTCTGGGATCACTGTCGTGCTGAAAAATGAAGCTGAAATTTCTGTGTTCACAATTCCATCAGTTTTGAAAAGATTCCCAAACCATGACAGAGCCTCCACCGTGTTTCACAGATGGTTGTAGACTCTCACTGTTACTGTTACCTTACTCCTGTGTCATCCTCTGTACAATTTGAACTAAAAGTTTCAAATTTAGATTCTCCCTCACTGGTTTTCAGTCCCGTTTTTGTTTAATTTTGCATAACTGAGCCTTTTCTTCCTGTTTTCTTTCTTTAAGAAAGGCTTCTTGACAGCTCCTGTAGATAATTTCTTGGATCTGACACATCTCGGTCCTTTTTTAATGCTTGAATTTGCTCAAAAAAACAAAGTGCATTACTCTGATACAAGGACTGGACTGAAAATGTGACGTTTTTAAAGAAAGATCTTGAGAAAGCTCGAAGAACTATTACTCAACACCACTTTATTAAAAATGACAACAATGTCTCATTTGGCTCTGCTGCAGTCACTACGCAGAACAGAAAAGACCAGCTCCAGATCAGCACGCATCATCATTAACCGTTACGATCTCAATACCAGTGTTGACATTTTGAAAACAAGTCTTGTGAAGTGAGCGTTACCAAAATTGGCCTTTAACATCCCGTAACCCTGACAGTGTAAATATCACCGTGACTTTCATAGTAAATAAAAGTGTAGATTTCATGCTCAGATAGGCTGGTGTTTGTGGCTAAGCTCTGATTTTAAACATGTAACACTGAAATAAAAACTGGTGGTAAGACTGGTGCTTTAAAGTGTGCAGTGCACCATAGCTGTGTCAGGACATCCCGCTCCCTAGTGTGGGGAAAACTGCCAACTTTTTCCTCGGCTCTGGCTGAAGGTGTTTACCTTTGCTTTGACACTGGATTTTAATCTGTAAGATAATTAAGAAATGTAATATCCTGGGGGTTCAGCTAAGCACAACCTGAGTACTACAGCCCTGTATTTTAGATCGCTCCACTAAATTTTAGGCTTCCTGCTAACTTGACAAATGAACCTGGACTTCATAACCACCACACACTCATAATCACACATTAAGAGCGAAAAGGAGAGAGGGGAACGGCATGCGACCTGAGGATCGCTCCCTATACTTAGTGAACTTCTGGTGTTTTAATGGGCCTGACGTAGTTCCATGCTGCGGTCTGAGGTCTCTCTAACCAGCATCTATTTTCCCTCTGAAACTGAGTTGGAAAAAGCACAGAGCATTTAAACAGGCTAAAAATGTATCTGATGGCAACCACCGCTGGCTGAAAATAGCCTTAAAAGGGTATTATTATCATTAATGAGGGATAAATTTGTCGGCTGACTTGCAGTGGAGTCAGGAGCACTTAAAATTATTCTGGAATTTGCCCACTTCTTTTTTTTTTCTTTTTGTTTTTAGATGTTTTGGCAAAACTGAGGCATCAGTTCTGTCTGAGGAATGGATGGTGCCCCGCTGATTTATTCTCATAAAGTCAGCTTCTCCTGCAGAGCAGAACACATCATACTGTGTAAAGGTAAACTAGCAAAATCTTTTTTCAATTTCAGCGCTCGTGCTTTAATAACCGCGCTGACTGCATGCTTTAGCTGACTGACTTAAGTAACCTACTCTTCAAATTACATCTGACCTTCTCCCAGTGCAAGCAATATGTTTCACTTTGCTTTCCCAGCGTCCAGGCTGCTGTTGATTTAAGCTAATGGGATTACCCCATCGAGGACACCATCACATCTGGTTGTGATGCACAGTCATAAACTCTTTTTCTCGGTTTGTTTGGAGTAAATGTCATTTCAGACAGCTGCTCTGCCCTTGCCAACGCTATTGTGACCCTATTTTCTTTCTGGTCATAAACAGCATGTGTCTTTTGAGGAAATTTTAGACTTACATTAAAAAAAATATTCAGGTACATCCCCATATTGGCTAAATTTGTTCGCCAGTTGTCCAGCAGGTGAAAAGACTGACCCATATTTCAATAATGGTATCCATGGAGATTCTCCGCCACTCTGGCAAGAAAGGATGAGAAAGAAGATTTCCTGAGCCTTAATTTTTCTCCAGATTGGGCATGTTGTAATAAAAAACATTTAGAGGAATCAGTGTTTGCTTTTCACTAAGTATATTTTTATGTTATCTCATTTAATATATTTATATTGATACAGATTATAGAGTATTTAACTTTTACCTAACATTTCAAGCAAACCTGTTCTTCATAACAAAGCACTGCATTGTGCATTAGCTAGCTGATAATAACTTAGAATGATGTCACCTATGTTTAGAGGATTACAGTTTGGAGTCCTGCAGTGTGCAACCCTCTTTCATGTACAGTGTTGACTGAATTTCAACAAGATTTTTGCCTAAAACCTTCCTAGATGAATCCACAGCTGCCTGTTTAAGACCATTTAGATTAGAAAACAACACAAAATGCATCTCATTAATTTACACTCACTGGCCACCATAGTCTAAACTACCCGTTAACATAACTTTCTAAGCAACCAATCCAATTGTAGCAATTTATTTAGGCTTCTAGACAGATGAGAGGAGAGGAGACTGGCCACACAGCTTCAAATTGATACGAAGCCAACAGTAGCTCAAATAACCATTCATTACAACCAAGGTATGCAGAAGTGCATCTCTGAGAACACAACATCTTGAACTTTGAAACAGATGGGCTACAGCAGCAGAAGACCACACTGTGGTCACAAGGATCCAATCATCTGATATCCTGTACAAACAGCCTCCACAGTCATCAGATCTCTGTCCAGCAGAAATGTAACTAAGCAACATCAGAAAAAATTGGAATGTTCCATAAAATGATTTAATAATGGATTGCATTTATATAGCGTTTTTCGAGACCCTCAACCGCTTTACAATTCCACTATTCATTCACTCTCATATTCACACACTGGTGGAGGCAAGCTACAGTTGCAGCCACAGCTGCCCTGGGGCCGACTGACAGAAGCGAGGCTGCCATATCGCGCCCCTCTGGCCAACACCAGTAGTGGGTGAAGTGTCTTGCCCAAGGACACAACGACCAAGACTGTCCGAGCCGGGGCTCGAACCAGCAACCTTCCGATCACAACTCTTGAGCCATGATCGTCCTGATCGATTTGTGGCAACAACACCTCTTAAATGAACTAAAATGTGGTATGTAATGAGCTATTTAAGTCCATGTATGCCTTTAGTTGGTGGTTCTCCTTAAATGTGGCATATATATTTATTGTAATTAATTTTTGTATAAAAAGCTTTTTCCAGTGATTTGGAGCACTTTGCTTTGACCTTTTACTGAGTTAGAGCAAGTAAATGTAAAGGTCTGTCTTTTTACATAAAATCTGGATCATGAGAAGACAAGCAGATTTCAGATTTGGAATTTGTTTTGGCATTTACAGACCTACTTTTGCCTCCATTTTTTTCACCTTCCCATTCACTGATTTATTGGCTAACAAAACCAAAACATTTTCACAGACCAAAAGAGACAATGACATCTTCCTGTCAACATTTCCTGTTTGGGATTATTGTTGTTGAACAGTTGTGCGAGCACCTGGTTTGAGGTTGGATAAGACGAGATAGGGAAGCTGTGTCATGTGTGTTCGCCAAACAATTTCCTCTAGACATGTGTGGCTACAAGCAGCAACACCCAAGGTTTCCATGGCACCCTGACAGATGGTCAACAAACACTCTTCCCTTATTACTCTGTCTTAATTTAGAAGTTTTCAAACACAGTGATTCCTCGTGATGCTCAAAAGCCTCTCATAAGACCAGGGGAGGTCAAATCAGTAACCACAGTAAGGCTCTTATTTGTTAATTTCACACATTTGTTGTAGATTCTGCTGCAAACTCTTAGATCTTGAATATACTATAAATACACACATTGATTATCTGTTAAGAGTTGCATAAGTTACTCTTTCTTCTTTTGAGTCTATTAGAAACAGTGATAAACATGTCATGTTCTTTTAATGCTTCATTGTGCTGACACAGTTCTTAGCACACCTTTAAATCTCTTTTGACAATCAAATTAGGTTAAACATGACATCATTTTACCCAGGATCTCTTTGCTGTTTCAGCCAGTGCCTTACACAGGGATGGTGGGCTCATGATGATGCATTACGGTGTTTGAATCACGCTCTGAAGCAAAGAGAAAAGAGGTGTGCAGAACCAAGAGAAAGAGATAAAGAAATACACTCTCAGGCTAATTTATTAGGTACATTTGTTCATCCGCTTATCAAATATCGGTGTATTTAGGCATGTAGAGATCATCAAAAAAAAAAACTTCAAACTGAGCATGAGAATGGTGGAGAGTTTGACTTAAGCAACTGAACGTGGCATGGTTCTTGCTGCCAGATGGGTTGCTCTGAGTATTTTAGAAATTGCTGACCTGCTGGGGTTTTCCACACAAACATCTCTAGGGTTTACAGAGAATGGCCTAAAAAAGAGGAAATTGTTGATGTCAGACGTCAGAGAACAATGGCCAAAACTGCTTTGAGCTGATAGGAAGACATCTTTAATTCAAATTCAATTCAATTCAATTCAATTCAATTTCTTTATTGTCCCACAAGGGGAAATTAGTTTAGCAGCAGGATAAAAATAAACAGAACAATACTATAAAATAATAATAACAATAATAATGATAGAAAGTTCAAGGACAATTATTTGCCATTAAGGAGACAAGACGCAGTAGGGATAAAAGAGACCTGGAGTCTTTTAGTCCTCCTCAGAGGTACTCTAAAACGGCGACCGGAAGGCAACAACTCAAACTCACTGTGAAGTGCATGGTTCACACAATTAATAATAGAATGAGCCTTTCTAAGCACATTTCTATTGTAAATGGCCAAGAGTCCATCTTGCCAGCGCCCTGAAATTTTGCTAGCAGTTCTTACCAGAAGTCCCAACCGATTCTTATTCTTCACCGTCAGGTTACCAAACCACGCAGCGATACAAAAAGACATCACAGATTCGATAAAACTTCTATAAAACAAGGACAACATCTCAGATGAGACATTAAAAGATCTCATTTTCCTTAAAAAGAACAGTCTTTGTTGAACTTTTTTTGAACTTTTTTTAGTAGTGGCATCAGCATGAGATTCAAAACACAGTTTATGGTCAAGTACCACACCTAGATATTTATAACTCTCAACTATCCCAATATCGGCAGTTTTAATGATAGTAGGTGATGAGCTATAAGAGGACTTCCTAAAATCAATAATCATGTCTTTAGTTTTAGACACATTAAGTGAAAGGAAGTTCTCATCACACCAATTCACAAAATAACCTCTCATTACAGCCAACGTGTGCAGAAGAGCATCTCCAAACCTTGAAACAGATGGGCAACAGCGGCAGAAGACCACTATTGTCTGCTAACAACAAGAAACTGAGGCTACAATTCACTCACCAAATGTTGCCTGGTTTGATGAGTGTCAAAGTCTCAGCATTTGGCATAAACAACATGAAAATATGGATTTATCTTGCTTTGTATCAACAGTTCAGGCTGCTGCTGGTGGAGTAATGCGTGGGGGATATTTTTCTTGGTCCAACCTAATACTAGGACAGTGTAACTAATGAAGTGCTCAGGCACAAGCTAAAGCTCAAGATAAGACAAGGCAGGCAGGGAGTACTGGAGTATTTGGTGGTTCATTCACATGCAGTGTGTATGATTGTGTGCGTGTAGGGAGAGTTACGGCACACTGAGACAGTTACAGATGAGGTAATAGTCAAGCTAAAGCCTTTACTGTATAATGAATAAGTGAAGAGATATTTATTTAGTACTTAGTACATTCAGCTATATTTCACCTGTCAGGCCCAAACCTCCAGCAGCTTTGGGTGAACTCTGACCTTGCCATCTATCAGGTGACTATATGTAGGTGTTATATATAAATTACAACAACCAGAACAAGATGTAAAAGGACATTAAAATATCTCCAACTATCATGATAAAAAACTATCATGCCTAATATACCAAATGTGTGGACGAAGACACGAAGCAATATTAACGGTTTCTCAGAGTGCACACTTTCTGATTGTGAGCAGGTTGCAAAATCACACTTCTGGTGTGTGACACAAACTTTCATTCTCGCACTCTCTAGTAGTAACTGGTACTTTTTTAGTACCTACTTCACCGTGGTTCCAAGTGAATCAAGTCGAAAATGTGACATCAGTAGACTGCGTGCCACTGATTGGTCAGTCAGTGGTGTCACTCGATGAATCATAAGAGCAACTCCTTCGCAAAAATCAAAGCTGCCATTTTTGAAACCTGACAACAAGAGAACTGAACCCCGCAGAAACCAACACCACGGTCCGGTGACGAGGTGGAGATGCTTACCATTGGTTTTGCAGCAGGTATACCATCACCTCCATTTCCTCCATTGTTGTCACGGGGCCTAGTGGCCTGTACTGAACAGGACTCAGGTGCAGGAACCCAGAGCAGAGACAGCAGATGATGTAACAATTTATTAGCCGTAAGTGCAAAAAACGTAGCAAAGACAAAAAACAATAAGACGTGGAGTTTGACGAGGCGTGGCCTGGGAAACGTGGCTAGGGCGAGGGAATGAGGCCTGAGATGCAGAGTGGAGCTGAGCAGGGAACAGTCACACTGAAGAGAGAAGATAGTGGAGTTAGGGAGGTAGTGGAGGCAGCTCTGAAGAGGCAAGTTGTAAGGGTAGCAATTCTTACTTGCAGTAGGGGACATGGAGTGTTGAGAGGGGGGTGAGAGAATCCAGGGGGGGCTGAGTGGCGTGGAAAGGCTGACCTGAGATCTGGGGCTTCAGATGGAGTGTGATGGCAGGAGGGCAGGCAGGTGAGGCACAGAGAGATTTTCGAAATGATTGCTTGGTATCCTGAGTCTGGAGGTGGAGCGTGAGCCAAGGTGAATACAGCAACTGCAGCACAAGAGAGTCTGGTTAACAAGATAAAGCACAGCAAGAACTTGAAGTATAAGGCCTGTTACCAACATCTGTTGATGACAAACTGGCAGTGAATGAACATCAACGTGTGGCTTAAATCCCTCTGGCTTGATTGCCTGCAATAGGCTCCAGGTGTGCAGGAGCTGGAGGAGTTGGCCCTGCCCAGGGGCGGATCCCAGGTAGGTTCAGGAGCCTTATGGAAATTCTAGCCACCCACTGCAGACCATGACAGTTGTGTCACATACAAATGATGTCACGGGACCTTCGGCCACATTGCTGTAAGGACCCCAAGCACATAGCGGTGGTACTCGACTGTAATGGAAAATGCTCAAAACTGAGTAGAGTCGAGTTGAACCGAGTTGGTGGAAAAGAGGCATAAGTTATTAATCAGAAGTTATTAAAGAGTTGTGCTCATTTATGTATGTGACTCTAATTAATTGATTTAATAATTTAATAATGATTGGGGCGACCGTGGCTCAGGGGTTTGGGAAGCGTATCTGTAGGTCGCCGGTTCGATCCCCGGGCTCTCTGTCCTGGTCGTTGTGTCCTTGGGCAAGACGCTTCACCTACCACCCACTGGTGTTAGCCAGAGGGGCAGATGGCGCGATATGGCAGCCTCGCTTCTGTCAGTCTGCCCCAGGGCAGCTGTGGCTACAACTATACCTGCCTCCACCAGTGTGTGAATGTGAGAGTGAATGAATAGTGGCATTGTAAAGCGCTTTGGGTGCCTTGAAAAGCGCTATATAAATCCAATCCATTATTATTATTATTATTATTTCTGATGTAATTAAAATTCAGGATTGGCTTTTTTTTGTTGTGTACACATTAACCTTAAGAACCTCTTAAGTCTGTATACTTTAAATCCAGTGGACTTTACTGCTAAACCCAGATGCAGAACACAGACCAGGACAGGACTGCAGTCGTTCAAACTGTTTATTAATAAAGACTAATGTTATGCTGCCTTTAATCTGTGTAGTGAAGAGGGATAGATATAGGTTGAGCTGAGAGGGGAAGTGAGGAGCCAGAGGCAAGTGATCCAGAGTGGTTTGTGGGTCAGGGTGGTTGACATGAAATTAACGACTGAGTGAATGAGTTATACGTTTTGGTTGGTTACATATGTAGTGCACAGTGTTCGTGAATACCTTGAGCACCGTAGCCGCGACAAACTGTAATAAAACATACGGAACCAGTTACTGTAAGCCACAATAAAAGGAAGTGAATCTACATTTAAATGCTCATCAAGAGGGAAGTCATGCTTATTAACACCAAGGTAAAAAAACAAAACAAAGGTGAAGTAATCTGTGCATATTCCTCAGTTGTTATCTGCTGGCATCAGGGTGGAATTATCACAGCAGATTTATCGTGGAACAATAATTTTATTACATATATAAACACTCGAGTACCTGCTGATAATATACAGCACACACCCGGAGTTTTATGGCCTGTAATGCAAATTTAATCGCCACCTGCGTCACATGATTTATGGCCGTGACTGTAAATGTTTTACCCGGGTCTGCACGCACACAAGAGTACATACTGAGCTGCACCTACAAGGTCATAGTGCTCTAACAATTATAAGCACAGACCTGAGTGCAAAGGTAGACAAGTGCACGTGTTTACCAACACATGTACTGCACACACAATTCCTGGAGAGCCCACTTCGAACTCTTCGAAACTAAAACTAGTATTGTATTTCCGCGTCTGTGTCATACCTTTACATTCTCTATACCGTATGCTGTGTACTAAAAACATGAGGGAAAATACTGGCACTGATTCCTGTGGTGCTTTACAGGTGGAAAACTACCTCTATCTGTTTGGAAATGCCTGCAGAGCAGCAAGGTCAACGTGCCGTTACCCATGCACATGTCTCCACCCAACAGTTTTAAAGGAGGCTGGCTTGTCTGACCGGTTTGGTTAACACTGCTAGTAGTAAAAGCAGTTCTACTAGGTTGTGATGCCTGAGTATACACAGGAAAATTCTGCACTAAAAGATAGAATGTACACTTACTGGTCACTCTATTAACACCTTTCCTTCAGAATGGCATAGATTCAACATGTTGCTGGACACATTCCTCAGAGATTTTGATCCATATTGACATGATGGCATCACAAATTTGTCCATTGCGCATTCATGACACAATTCTTTAAACAACCTTCAAGAAAGCATTATCTTGCTGGAAGCACTGTGATCATAAAGCGATGCTCAGGTAGTCTGCGGTGTTCTTAAATGATGCTCAGTTGTTACTAAGTGTGCCAAGAAAATGTCCCCCACATTATTACATTACTACACCACCACCTTCAGCCTGAACCACTGTTACAAGGTAGGATGGATTCAAGCTTTTCTGCATGCCAACAAACGCTTATTTCTGAATGTTTAGATCAGAATACTTAAATAAATCTAGACAGAGAAATAAGTTTAAATAATGATCTCCACCTTACTGTGAATTTCACCCCTTATTGCCGGCTGCTACACATAGACAAAGAGGAACAGGAGTGAGGATTCTCAGATTTATGACTACACTGGCTCTTTAATGCTGAAAGACAGTTTGTGTGTGTGTGTGTGTGTGTGTGTGGTAAAGTTGAGAGCAGCCACACCCTTGTTGTAGTAAAATCACACTCACCATTACGCCGCAAGCCAAACAAAACCCAACCGCTGGTTCAAAACTACAGTGTCAACATGACGACGTGTGCGACATTATCTGCTTTCCCATCTTAATGCATATTTACTGTCATTTCAGACTTTGAGTTCAATGGTAATATAATAGCTAACATCATGATGACTTGGCATGTTTTGGATATATCACAGTGTAATGTTTTTGTCAGAGTGGAGTGGATGTTAAACACATTGTTTACATGTGGGCTGCCAGCTCCATCTCCATTATTAATCAGCTGTATGTGGCTGCTCAGTATGGATCTACTCTGGGGTTTAAATATTAGATTGAAACCAAGCAATTAATCTACCAGCATTAATAATTCATTTCATTTTAATCCCCGCTTTAATCTAGACTTGCTTCTTATCTTTCACTTGTTCCGTGTCCCTAGAGTCAACCTGAGCGTCTGTCTTATACACGTATGCGATTGACTTGAATGCAGCACTTTTTGGTTGCCAGAGATAAGCTCTTGTCCTTAAAGGAGCAAACCTGAAAGCAGCAAAGAGATGAGACGTGAAGCAGTGATGATAAGCAAAATCCCTGCTCCTCCCTCAAAACTGGAGATTTTCCAAACCACAGTTCACAAAAAAGCCTTTTTTTTCTCGAACTCAGTCCAGATGAGGCTCCACTTTGTCTCTTTAAGCAAACCTTAATTAGATTAGTGGACTTTTATTGGTTGTCCAAAAACAGAGAGGAGCCAGGTAGAGAGAGATGACAAACAAAGTGAGACAAAGGGATCCACTAAGCTGTCACTCTTTGATCTGGTCATCTGGGAAATGTGTTCCTTATCCTTCCTATACCCCTCATCATCATCTAATAATCCTTCATTTACCCACACACACACACACATGCATCTGCCCTGAGCATGCAAACAAGAGCCTGTCTTTCATTTTGCTTTTCCAAAAGGCCGAGGCCAAGAGAGAGAAATTATGAGACGCGCTCACTACATTCCTTTTAATTTAATGGCCACTGTAGTATGTCCTGTTTTGACAAGGAATGAATTTGAGCCTCAGTGTTCTCCATGATTTCCTACCAGAGCATAACTTCTGTGTCGGTGGTTGGAGCATATGTTCGCTTCCAAAAAAATTTTTAGGCTGTCAGATTTGAGGTTGAAACATGATCTGAAACTCCATCAGTCAGCTAAGATTTTTGACTTTCCAATCAGCAGCGTATTCATTTCATCCACCACTCATCGGCATGTGGTAAAGTAGTTTCTGTGTCTTCAAACTATAATTTCGAAAGATGTGTGAAAGACGTTTTTGAAAATAAAGAATGGCAAACCGATGAAAAACGAGTTCTAGTTTGGAGTTCTAAAAAGAGGAAACAAAGTGTATCCATGTTTATTCACTCTTTGCTCATGTAGTACACAGGAGGTTCCATCTGTTATTGTTTTTTTCCCCTTGTTTGACCTTGAATAAATATTATTGTCAGCTCATGATGAACTGCATCTCATCCCACTTGTTTACCTTGCCTACCCCGCTTACCTTTGCAGAATCACCTAAGAGATGTTGCAAAACAACCCTGGACCTACTAAGTACGTAAAATTACATTTATGGACTAACTGTAAGAGGTTACAAGTAGGGTCAGGGTCAATACATTCAGTTCTCCTAAGGTCTGCACAGCTTTCAGTTCAGTTCAGGATTATTTATATAGCTCCAAATCACAGCAACAGTCAACTCAAGGTGCTTTAGATATAAAATAAAGAGCCTACAATAATACAGAGAAAAGCCCAACAATCAAACAACCCCCTATTAGTAAGCACTTGGCGACAGTGGTGAAGGAAAAACTCCCTTTTAATGTGTGTATGCACTGCAACTAACAGGAGGCTTTTGGGGCTGTTCAATCAGATATCATCAAGTCAGTGTTGTTTCTGGATTAATAAAACTACGGTTCAGGTCCAGGTTTTAACGCTAATAGCTCTTTGGAATCACCTTGCTGGTACAAAAAGGCTCTTGAACTTTGTTATTTGGTATTTGAAATACCTTTTTTTTTGCTCAAGACCGCGTAAAAACATTAGTCATATTACTGACTTTACTTAACCCTACCCCCACCCTTTCATTAAGTTGCCCGTACAGATCTGCTTCAAGTGTTTGTCACTGTTATGCAGATAATCAACTTCTTGACAGGCAGTTGAAAAGGAGTTTCCTTTTTAACAGAGCGTGCGCAGCCTAGATAAGATCTCCACTTACCTCTTCCTCTACCTTCTCCTCGGTCCATTGACTCTACCCCCAGAAAACAAGCTGTTTTACAACCACTGACCTTGTCCTACTCTAATAGCTTTGAAGTTGACCAGCAATCCAGTCAATGACAGTGGATATTAGAAAGTGCCCTCTGCTTCCTTTCAGAGATTTTCTTAGAGGACAAAATGACCCTTAGGTTTAATAACATGATGAAAAGTCAGTGTTACAAAAAACACTACAAATGACTGATCATGTTATTCAGCAAACTCCCCATGTTGATATTTCTACCTATTTCTATTTACTTTCACCTTTCAGTTAGTAACTAGATTTCCTTCAACTGTGTGTATGTTTATTAGCTAGCTGCCTTTTAATCCTAGCCTTTAGCCTTTCATTTCTGTTCTTCAAGCAGGGTAGTGTTGTGAAATGGGCATCACCAGTCTGTGGACAACTGCCAGTTAATTATTTACCCTGACTTGTGTAGTTGACACCCAGGCCTTCCTTGGTTGCACCTGACTAGATGTCCTTACATCACCTTTCCTTGATGGCGTTGTGTGCATTACCACATTTTGTGCTCAACCCCCTCTACAGTTGCCAGCGCGTATGCCTATGTAGGTGTCAGAATATCACAGCGAATTATGTCTACATGTTGATCTGTCCATGGCATTTAAAAACAATTAAAATGCTCCATGTTTCGTTTGCATTTCTAATCCACGCCATTTTGATCTTGTACTTTTTGTTGGCACTTCTTTCTGTTTGTACTGAGCTGTGGATCTCTTTGTTGTTCAAGACAGTTTATTGAAAGGGATTTAAACTGTGCAGAACATCTGCGTTGCACTGGTTGAGACCTCATAATCCTTTTTTCTGCGTACCCAAAGACCTGTGCAAACTGGCTTATGAGACAAACACATTTGACACCAGCTTACCAAAACATATGCCTTATAATGCTAACAGTAATTCGTTACACAAATATTAACTGATCTTTTTCCCTATTCAGGAGCAGAGTAAGCTGCATGAAAAAAGAAGACACTATATTACCTTAAAGATATTTCTAATGTCTTAGTTAATAATTACCTGCTTATAAATCCATCAGATGCAGAAAATGAACTTTTATTTGAAGTTTTTTTTCTCACTACATGACATGCAGCAGTTGCACTGTAAGACCAATGGTGCCGCTGACTAGTCTCTCTGTTGTATTATCACTGAAGCTGGGAAAACCACTTAAGTGGGGATGAAAAGTAATAAAGAGTGAAAATATCTATGTATGGGCAGGGTCTGGGTCATGGTGGATCAAAAGGTCAAAGCCTTTCACCCCTGAACAATGTGACGCATGTGCCATGTTAAACTAAAAGAACAGAGGTTACATATGCAGGATGAGAAGGCATGTTGAAAAAATAAACAAGTGAGCTTGTAATTTAGCTGCTGAAATCCAGAATACACAAAGTCTAAGAGTGAAACAAAAACAGGAATCCAAAACTGTAAGATACATGAGGACACTGCAAGATGAAATCCAACAGAGACAGGGGAAGACAGAAAAAATGTGTAATGAAGGAAGCTAAAAATATAAAGTGTCACTACCCACTCTGATTCCCGATCCCTGTACTACGAAGCAGGATTTGGTCTTAACCAGGTAACTTTAAGGTTAACCCTGGGATTTCGGTATTGCACAGGCAGTTCGCTTCTTACCAGGCTACACTGCCATTGTAACCTGACCTGCAGACCTGCTCTTCAGCTGCTCCAAATTACAGATCAGCGGGTAAAACTCACCGGCAAATCAGTTCCCTGGAAAACAGCATCTAGCTGTGTGTCTGGGATAAAATAGTATTATTATACTATTTATGGATCATTATATAGTCATTAACGGTGCATATTTTGAGTTACAAGCGCAATGTTGCCAAATGCAGTGATTTCATTGGTCAGATCTGTTTATTTGCATGCGCGAAATTGGAAAAATCAATCTTGGTTCGATAAAATAAAGGAAGCAAATCTGTCCAGCAAAATTACGCATTCGGTGTGAACAGCTACATTAAGAAAAAGCAGGTCTGAAAAATGCTTTTAAAGCATAAAATATGTGCAGAGCCCCTCTGCGAATCACTACCTAATTGTGGTGGAGGGACTATGTTGACCAGGGCGGTTCTGCTCCCCGGTAGGGTCTCCCATGGCAAATTAGTCCTGGGTGCAGGACCAGACAAAGAGCGGTTCAGAAGACCCTTATGAGAAAACCATTAAGGGAACAGTTCACCCTGCCCGGGATGGGGTTACCGGGGCCCCGTCCTGGAACCAGGCCTGGGGAGGATGCCCGAGGGCGAGCATCTGGTGGCATTAGTCCATGGGGCCCGGCCGGGCACAGCCCAAAAAGGGGACATGGGCCCATCGTTCCACAGGCCCACCACCTGCAGGAGTCGGGTGCATTGTGTGTCGGGCAGTGGTCAGGAACGGAGGCCCTGACGGACTGATCCCCGGCTTCCAAGACTGGCAATTGGGACATGGAATGTCACCTCTCTGGGGGGGAAGGAGCCTGAGTTAGTGCGTGAGGTTGAGAGGTACTGGCTAAATATAGTCAGCCACACCTCAACGCATGACTTAGGCTCTGGAACCAGTCTCCTGGAGAGGGGCTGGACTCTGTTAGTCTGGAATTGCCCCCGGTGAGAGACAGCAGGCTGGGGTGGGTATTCTAGTATCTCCTTCGCTTGCTGCCGGTAAATTGGGGTTCTCCCCAGAGAATAAAAGAGTCTGTTCCCTGCACCTTTGGGTCGGGGAACGGGTCCTGACTGTCATCTGCGCAGCTCAAAGTACCCAGCCTTCTTGGAGTCCCTGGGTGGGGTGCTGGAGGGTGCTCTGCCTGGAGACTCTGTTGTCCTACTGGGAGACTTCAATGCTCATGTGTGATGGTGGTAACCCCCGAACCAAATGGTGGTCACCAGAGGTGAAGGGAGCCACCAGGCTGAAGAAGGAGTCCTATTGTAACTTTTTGGTTACTTCATTGTAACAAGCAATAATGTTCACTTGACACCAATTTTATTTTATCCTAAAAGTGCAAAAGTCAAATTCTTAAAGACACAGAGGTTTTAATTAAGCCCAAAAACAGCATGATTAACACCTCATCCTATTTGTGCTAATTTTGGTTTTAATTCCTGCATGAATGTGGTTGAGACTTCAAAGTGTGCCAGCGCAGCTGATAGTTTATTGAAGAGAAGTGCGGCTGCTGCTAAAGCTGTGAATGTGGGTTCTCTTGTGGTGAAAATGATAATACTGCCCTTTTGCTTTTATCTGCCTCCACAATAGTATTTAAATGCACGACGTATAGAAACTCCTGTAGTGGAACAAAAGATAGGAGGAGTGACGCCGATAAAATCACATTCATGGTTGTGTTTAATTTAGAGGGTGTTGCTGCTAAACACACCAAACTTTCCAGATTTTTTTTTAAACTGATGGTAGATGTGTGTAAAAGCCAAGACATTCCTACATTTGTGTGGCGGGATTATTCTCTTTCAGTCTTTTCTGTATGTAACTCCTTCTCTCTATGAATCTCTTTCTCTTCGAGACCTTTGAAAAGTTTCGGTTTCAGCTAGCTGTTCTCTTCGCCCTCCTTCTGATTGCAGCCCAGAGAGAAAACTCCCAGCATTGTCTGTGTGTGCGTGCATGAGCGTATATTTGTGTTTATATTGCAGCGTGGAGCCCTTGGGATGTGACTCAGTGTGCAATCTAAGACAGCTCCTATCATAATGACTGCTCATTACCTACCATGCTCCCATATAAAGATATATCTTTATATACCCGGGGACATAACCTCACTCCTCATCTACATAACAATTATGGCTCATTTTATTGGCCTCTTTGGAGCCGTAGAAAAAGTTCAGAATGCCCTCAGTTGCAAAAATGGTCTGGGTGATAGACAGGTTGGGAAATTAACAACAGCTGCTCATCATATTTTGCTTACATGTGTGCTGTGGCTTGCAAGTTTGTCTGTCAGTCTCTTTATCATATTCCTACTGTATCAGTGAGTGGCCAGATTGAGTGCTGTGTGGTTAGCTGGTAGAACAGTGGAATAGGTGGTACAACTTTTAGTGGCCTGTATAGATTAAATGTTTCTTATATCCTGGAAAAAACTGATGATGTTAATGCCCTCAAACACGTTGTTAACTCGATGTTGACCACTAACCTTACTGCATGATGAAGAGCCTCCACAGTGTGACAGTGATCATGTCAGAGGTTCAAACATTTGATTTTGCAATATTTACAGAAAGGTTGAGAGAGGCTAAGTCAAGGTTAAATTCAGCAATACCTATTAATCTGATGAATGTATTACTAACTTAAGCACACTGACATTAATAACAGAGAGAATTTTTGCTACCATCCATCTTCTTCCGCTTTATCTGGGGCCGGGTCGCGGGGGCAGCAGCCTAAGCAGAGAAGCCCAGACCTCCCTCTCCCCAGCCACCTCCTCCAGCTTATCCAGGGGAACACCAAGACGTTCCCAGGCCAGCCGAGAGATATAATCTCTCCAGTGTGTCCTGGGTCTGCCCCGGGGCCTCCTCCCAGTGGGACATGCCCAGAACATCTCACCCAGGAGGCACCCAGGAGGCATCCTTGTCAGATGCCCAAACCACCTCAGCTGGCTCCTTTCGATGTGGAGGAACAGCAGCTCTACTCTGAGCCGCTCCCAGATGGGTGAACTTCTCACCCTATCTCTAAGGGAAAGGCCAGCCACCCTTTGGAGGAAGCTCTTTTCCGCTGCTTGTATCCGCGATCTCGTTCTTTCGGTCACTACCCACAGCTCGTGGCCATACGTGAGGGTAGGGACGTAGATCGACCGGTAAATTGAGAGCTTCGCTTTTACACTCTGCCGCCTCTCACCAGGGGCAACTCCAGACTGAGACAGAGTCCAGTCCCTCTCCAGGAGACTGGTTCCAGAGCCCAAGCCATGCGTAGAGGTGAGCTCGACTATATCTAGCCGGTACCTCTCAACCTCACGCACTAACTCAGGCTCCTTCCCCACCAGAGAGGTGACATTCCATGTCCCAATTGGCAGTCTTGGAAGCTGGGGATCAGTCCGCCAGGGCCTCCGCTTCTGGCCGCCGCCCGGCACATAATGCACCCTACCCTTATGGCGCCCCTGCGGGTGGTGGGCCTGAGGGACAATGGGCCCATGTCCCCTTATCAGGCTGTGCCCGGCTGGGCCCCATGGACTAAGGCCTGGCCACCAGACGCTCGCCCTCAGGCGCCCCGGTAAACTGTTCCCTCGATGTTTTCCTCATAAGGGTCTTCTGAATCGCTCTTTGTCTGGTCCCTCACCCAGGACCAATTTGCCATGGGAGACCCTACCAGGGGGCAAAAGCCCCCAGACAACATAGCCCCTGGGATCCCTGGGACACACAAACCCCTCCACCACGATAAGGTAGCGATTCACGGAGAGGGAATTTTCGCTACATTTTGCTAAACACCTTTAAATGTCTCTGTTTCTAAATGAACTACTATCTGGTGCAGTGGTTAGCGTAAGATCTGAGGTCTGAATCTGACAGCTGGCCTCCGTGAGCAATTCAGCTTCCAGCAGTCCAAAAACAAGCTTGGTCGGTTAACTGGTGATTCTAGAGTGACTGTATTACAGGTGTGTCAGTGTTACCTGCTGCCGTCAACCTCGTAGATGGCGCCGTGGGTCATGACTGCTCGCGTGAGTCACACTTTGTATGAATTTGACTTCTCATGCATACTTCAATGACCTCATGTTTGCACCGTGGCCAGATTGTGAACATTGCTGTAAGTTTTTACTGCCAGTTTAATCAAATATCAGTACAGGAGCTCAGAGATTTCCAGATTATACATAGAAAGATGCTGCAATGGCTTGAATGAACTAGGCTTTCTTGAGAATTTTTTTAAAAATAAATTAAGCAATTTCTTTGTTTATGTTTTCAGTTTCTTCCAATTCTATAGCAGCGCTGGTGCAGAGGTTTTATCTGAGCGGCAACACTTCTCATTCAGGAATCTGACACACCCACCATGCCAGTAATAAATGTTGGCACGGCTGTGGTAACATCACTGTTTACATACAATACAACCAGTGTGGCAACTGTAAATAAGTCTTTAGACATGCAGTAGAACGGTTACCTCTTCAAGATGTACCCTCCCACTCACCCTGTGACAGCTGGAATGGGCACTTTCAACCTTTAATTGGATAATTAGTTGAGAAACTGGATGGCTCCATGGTCTGTATTTACAATACACCTGAACCATAGTTAGCATTGGCTGTGTAGGTGACTAGCTTCCTTATTTTAAGCTAACTTTAACTTAGCAGCAGGCTAGTTGTTATACCTGGTGTATCCTGTAAATGTTGGTCTTAAGACAAGAAAACCTGGCTCACAGTTTTTGCTCTAATTCATCCCAAAAGGATTCTGTCTGGTTGAGATCAGGCCAGTCAAGTTTTTCCACACCAAAATTGCTCATGTGGACATTGCTTTGTGCACTGCTGTGCAGTCATGTTGAAACATGAAGGGGCCATCCCCAAACTTTTCTCACAAAGCTGATGTCTTGGTATGCCGAAGCATTAAGAGTTACTTTGACTCTACAGAAATTTGGTAACTTCTGCACACTATGGACCTCAGCAGTGAGTGAATGCTTTTCACAATACAGTGTGAAGGTGTGTATTAAAGTGTGTAAAGGGTGCTGGACATGGCCATCGGGTACAGGGCCAAGGGAACCTGTGGCCACCTAGCTTTACCCCTGTGTCCCACATTCCTTTTACTTTTTCATCTGGTGTATCTATGTAGGTTCTCAGTCATCTGGGTCGTGGTAATCTAAGGAGCTTGGAAACAAAAGTGACTGGACAACTTAAAGAACTCCAAGCTCCTTAGATTTCATTTGATATATAAACCTAAAATATTTAAAATGATAGTTTAGAGAATGGTGGGTTAACATTTGTATAAATGATGCAGTAGATCTGGATGCAAGAAAAAATAAATAAATTGATCAGCTTTTGTTGCTAGCTGTCATGTACCTTAATGTTTATTCTTTCAGTTGGTGTCACAAACAGTCACACTTCTGTGAATATTCTTACTAATCAGATCTTTAAGTGAAAGTATCCCAGAGCTAGTGCAGTATTTTATTCTGTTGAGCTACATTCAGTATAATCTGCATTTGGAACAGGCCTTTGACACAGTGAGGAGAACAAATATAATTTAAAGGCCTATAAAACCACAATCTGTAAACATGTAAACTTTTATGTTTGCTCAGATATCATTGCAAACATGCAAGTTTGCATTCACATGCACACACACACACACACACACATGCACGCACACACACACACACACAAAGTCACTGTAATGGAAAGCACAGCTATTGGTGTTTTCTTCTACTTGGGTATCAGCTATCACAGTTGATCAACAAATTAATGCAAACTAATCTACATAATGTGGCTGAGACTTTTTAAGCAAAACACATACTCAACACATGGCATTTCCTGATTCTTTTTTTAAAAGCAGAAATATCAAAAATGAACTTTGCATTCATTACAAACAGCACTTATCGCTCATATTGTAGTAAAATTATTGCTAGTTCAGACCAACAAAGTGCTTGGAATGATGTAGTTTTTGTTTTAAATATACACAAAATTTCATTTAGTTCGATTAAAGGTGGCTGCTGGTAAATACAGAAGCTTGCTTCTGCAGAGGCTATGCATACCTTGGCTGCTGAAAACAGAAAGATAAGCAGATGTGTAATAAATTGCAGAATAAGTCAACATTGCACAAATGTGTGATGCAAACTGAATCAATAGTTCAAGAACGTTGAGGAAATTTATTTAAAAATGATCCTACAATTGCTTAAAAAATTTCCTTGAATGTTTGGTGGAATATTCTGTTACTTATTATTAAAAATTGAAAACACAGGAGACGTTGTAGTGACAAACAGCTGAACTTTGACCTCTTCACCTTATCAAAACCAGCACAAAGATGGATTTTTTTTATCCCTTTATCAATTACTCGTGTACACTGCCCTTTGTCCCAGTGCACTCGAACATTTGGCTTTCGTGATGATTGTTGACCTTAATTACAGTTAATAATCAACCAGTGCAGCTTATCGCAAGCTAAATGTATCATCATCGTCGTCAGTCATAAAAGGGCAGCATGTTTTTTGGATTGGGCCCAAGTACTCACAGGTGTCTTTTATTGATTTCCTTGTGAGTGGACATTTATCATGTCTAAGATAGAGATAGGTAGCTGGTGCTGACTATGTCTATTTGTTTTCCTGACTAGTAATGCTGACATAGTTTTAAAAAAAGCTGACATTTAATGGGAAAATGTACTTTTTTTATTAATTTAAATTTGCGAAATCTGCAGTATTTGTTTATTTGTGAAAAAAGAGGCCTCTGCACTGGATGTGACATTTGGCTTGTGGTTTAGGCAACAGACAGACTTGTTGTTGTCTGTTAGAGCTCACTGTTTCCTCTTCTCTTTCACACTCACACATAGAAGTGGTTCACCATGGCGTGGGTGCAGGATTTGCCCTTGTTTGATGTGATCGATGCCAAAAGTCGTCTGATGTCTCTCTGCATGTGTTGCTTGGTTCCAAATGTTAGCCTTTATCTACAAACCAGATAAAAAGAAGCTGCTTCAAGAGTGAAAGTGTGTGGGCAGCGGTAGCTTCGGGCTGTGTGCATGTGTGAGTGCATGAGGGGAAGTGCATGCGTCTGGCAAATGTGTGGGCTATCGGTGACCCTGATACCATTGAAATTCAGAAACAAAATAAAGCCTGCAGGTGTGTGCCTTTGTTGTTTCTCTAGATTTTTCTCTCACACCCCCAAAAACCAAATCCAACATTCATGAGAAAAGCATTGCCTGCCTGTCCATCTCTTGTCATGCAGCATACAGTCAACAGGTAGATTAGGTAGACTAAAATAGGCCCAACAAATTATATATATATATATATATATATATATATATATATATATATATATATATATATATATATATATTAGTAAATGCATTTAAAAAAATAAAAAAAAAACACTTCTGAAGCCTAGATCTCACCTTCTGCTGTGGTTAGTAACACATCAATAGAACAGCCCCCAGTGCATACTTTCAACTAAACAGTCACAGTGACGAATGTTCATTTTTTTTTCTCTCTGTAAGATGCTGACACAAATCAACAGCAGCAGATGTGTTATATATTTAAAAAAATTTAAAATCCCCTCTTGCCCCTGCGGTCTTTCATTCAAGCTCGGGTCCTGGAAGCTTGCGGGTCCTGCGCAGCTTCTCGTGTTCCTTCTTCCTGATGTTGCTGTCATTCGGAACCTCTACATCTATCACTACGGCCGTCTTCTTCTGTTTGTCTACCACCACTATGTCCGGTTGGTTAGCCACCACCATTTTGTCCGTCTGTATCTGGAAGTCCCACAGGGTCTTAGCTCGGTCATTCTCCACCACCCTTGGTGCAGTGCCTCATTAGACATTAGTGCCTCTGTGCTGTCTTTCAGTCCAGCTTTGTCCAGCCACTGGTAGGGTTTCTGGATGTCAGCTACCTCCTCTATCTGCTGGTGGCGCATACCATGCAGGGGCCTGTCCTTCCATGATGGTTCCTCCTCTTTCTTGGGTTTCTCCTGCCTGAGGTATTCACTGAGCACGTGGCCCATTGAGGCCATCTTCCTGACGCATTCGTGGATGTTCGTTATGTCATCCTAGACCGTGGTGCTGACACTCACCAGTCCCCGGCCTCCTTCTTCCACTTAGCATACAGCCTCACGGTGCTGGACTTGGGGTGAAACCCTCCATGCATGGTCAGGAACTTCCTGGTCTTGATGTCAGTGGCTTCTATCTTCACCTTTGGCTTATTATCCCAGCAGGGTACCTGATCACGGGCAGGGTGTAGGTGCTGATAGCCTGGATCTTGTTCTTACTCTTCAGCTGACTCCTCAGGACTTGACCCTCTGTAGATACTTGGTGGTTGCAGCTTTCCTAGCGGCCTCTTCATGGTTTCCATTTGCCTGTAGAATCCCCAGGTACTTGTAACTGTCCCCTCAGTTCTGACTAACCTTTCCTCTCTTTGTTATCATCAGACTACACTTCTCCAGCCCGAACGACATTCCAATCTCATTCCTGTATATCCTGGTGGTGTGGATCAGTGAATTAATGCCACATACATTGTTCAAAGATAAATCCACTCTGCTGTCATAAATTGTGTAACATCACGTTCAAATATTCGCAGATAAGTTACAATAGTACGAGTTTTTCAGATGCTTAATATGTTAGCCCTGTGGCTTTGATTTTCAAAAATCTTATTTGACATGTCAGGGATCAGTGTCCCTGAAATGTTGTGCTCATGAAAATATATTTTTATTTGGTGAACAGCAGACACTTTCACAAAAGGAGAAGGACTCTAGCGCAATGTCTGTCAGTTCACCACTTTTATTAAAGCAAAATATTTCAAAAACTAGATTTTTGTGGCCACAAAAACGCAGTAAAAGGAAGTTGTTCTAGTGTTTTACAGCTGGCCTTTCAAATTAAAATGTCCTAATTATATAAAGGGAAGGTCAGGGACTTTAGCCAATTCGTGTCTCAAAATTCTGATAAATACAGTTGCACTAAATTTTATTCTATTCTAGCACTACAACAGGGGTGTCGAACTCCAGGCCTTGAAGGCCAGTTTCCTGCAGGTTTTAGAGATCACCTTGACTCAACACACCTGAATAATGAACTAATGGCCTCTGGAGAACTCTGGAGAACTTCAGGACATGTTGAGGAGGTAATTTAGGTATTTAAATCAGCTGTGTTGGATCAAGGATACATCTAAAACCTGCAGGAAACCGACCCTTGAGGCCTGGAGTTGCCCACCCCTGGACTACATGTTAAGACCTGCTATGGTGTATGTTTGGGAGATAATGGCACTGACAAAAAGACAGAAGGCAGTGCTGGAGATGCCAGAGATACTAAGGGTTGCTGTGACAGAAGAGGATGTTAGAGTGAGGTGGAGGCATTTTAATATACCATTACTATCAGGTAAAAATTTCCATTTGTACTTTGGTTTATGACCAAAGTACTGATGTAAAAGCAGCTACTTTCATATTTTTCTTTTACGTTTACTTTATTTAGCACTCATTGTTGTTGTCGGGGCGGGGGGGGGGGGGCTGGAAGATTCAGTTTAAGTTAATTTTTATGAGAACATTTCAAGTCATCTAAGTCACAATATTTTGTTGAAAGGCTGGATGCTAAGTTATCAACTAATGCTAACTAGCTTGGCTAATAAGATGCATATGGGTGCAACTCACAGACACGCCCTTAATATTTGTTAAAGAATCTATTACAAATGTACCTAAAGGTAACAGCTAACGACAGAAACACAGCAAAGAGGACCAGGCTGTTGCCAGGTTAAATTGATTGCAGAGAAGGTGCTGCACCAAAAACCTCCCAGTGATTGCTTTCATAGTTATAAGATGCCATGGCTGCATTCACTTTTTCATGTCAGTCTGCAATCATAAGGGCGTTTCCCAACTGACTAGTAAATGCATGTTTCACTACCTATACATCAGGGGTAGGCAACTCCAGGCCTCGAGTGCCAGTGCCCTGCAGGTTTTGGATCTCATCCTGGGTCAACACACCTGAATCAAATGACAGTTCATTACCAGGCCTCTGGAGAACTTCAAGACATGTTGAAGAGGTCATTTAGCAATTTGAATCAGCTGTGTTGGATCAAGGGCACATCTAAAACCTGCAGGACATCGGCACTCGAGGCCTGGAGTTGCCTACCCCTGCTATACATGGTAGCTAGGGGGTCACTGAGCAGTCTGTAGATGTGTTTGACTGGGACTTCAACTGCAATTTTACCAGCAACTGCTATTAGCGTAGAGCATTGCAGCCCCTCAGGAAATACTCACATTGTTCTCCTATGAAAGGTGGTTGCCACACCAGTCTCTAGGCCTGTGTGACCAGGGTCTTATTCACACAGTTAGTCGTCATGTATTTTGCGGGACCTAGGAATTGTTCTCTGGTGGTTTATAAAAGATTGCAGTTTTAAGGTACTGTACATTGGCTTCACTTCACTTTTTAGAGCTGGAAGCTACACCATGAACATACCTCATAGGAATTTTTTTCCAACTCCATGTTGGCTCCTTTTTTTCAAGTTGTCCTTTGTTACAGTGTCAGTATTTGTGTTCCCCCCACTCGGCTGGATTGGGTGATTTGTTAGTAAGTTTAGGCCCTTTTATCCAGTCAAATCAGACTCAGTTTGTCCTCTTTGGAAGGGATGTTATCTTGCTCACTGTGTGAATGCTTGTTTATAATTATAATGAATCTTGGAGGATGGAATGTCCTTGAACTCACCAGCAGCAGCAACTGCAACAGATGTAATAGGAAAGATCTAAAAAAAGAATTTAATATTTGCCCTCTAAGTGGGTTATGACTCAAACTCACCCAATCACAGCACCAATCAGACAAATTAGAGGAGTTTGATGTGAACTCAGTTTGACCTGTAAGTGCTGATACGTCAAGGTCAAACATTACTCACTGCTAAAAACCTTATCAGTTCAGTTTTCTTTTAACATTTGTTTTCTAGTTGCAAACACTCTGTTGTTTAGGTGTAATGCTGACAGAATCATCCACAGATTTACCCCAGCAGCACAGAAAAGCTCTTGTAATGCATCACTACACAAGTCAAAACTTAAGCAGCAGGCAGTCAGTGCACGTGTCACAGACACTCACATTAATCAATCTATAGAGTTGCACGAAACATTGTGAAAACACACATGCATAAACCTTCAGTGATTGAACAAAAGTGACTGCTGCTGAACTGCTATGACTTTTAGGACAAATCCTTAGCAGATTGATATTACTATGCTTGTATATTTGGAAACTCACACACATAATGAGCTTTGCATGCCATCGCCTGATCCGTCCGAACACGAGTTATCTCTGCATATGATGCTTGCCTTATTTCAACTAACCCACTGCTCTCTTGTTCTTTCTCTCAGAGATGTGTCATGTCACTGAACCCTCAGGGTCAGAGGGAAGAGATCAAAGCTGAAGCGTTGATGAGGCCTTGATAGGGTGTGTCTGTGTCAACGTGAGTGTGCGTGACTATCATTAATGATTTTTATTATTTTTATCCATTTAAAAGGTTTTAATTTTAAATTAAATTAATGTAAACCCAAAGCCATATATTTTCAGTTTTATTACTTTGCCATGCTAAATTAAAATAATAATGCAATAATGTAATAACAATAATGTTTTAATGCCACACTCAAATATGGCAAAATGCATAAAATAGCAGATTAATGTTATATCCAATCATTATTCTTTTAATTTAGGATGATATGAAGGAGTTGCATTTCCTACTACTATTACCTTTAAAATAAAAAATAAATCATCTACTACTCGGACAAATAAAACAACAACAATCATTGGGAGAACATAAGGAAATATGAGAACCTTGCAGTGCATATTCAGTGAGTGTTTGTTTAACCAGAGCTTTATCATTCCCAACGCGTAACTAGATACAGTTTGTGGGAGTGGGAGGCATCAGTTAAGCTCACGGGTTGAGCAGGAGACCACATGCAGCAGCCTGAGTTTGTTGTCAACCCAAGGCCCTTTGCTGTGTGTCTTTTTTCCTGCTTCCCTGTCTGCACTTAACTTTACTAATAAAGGTGAAAAACCCATTGCAACTTTTGCATCTTTGGGGGCTGACCCAGTGGAACATATGTGGGACTCATTTCATGGGTGGACACAGATGAATGTATTGTAATAGATAACTGAACCCCCCCCCCCCCTCCATAATTTTATGTGTTTGGTGTACTTATCATTGTTACGTTATGCATTCAGTTATTTATTACTGTATTTCTGACACATACTGTTCTCACTGGCAATCCAGCTAAAATATTTTGGTCAATGATGATTCCCATGGGTTACGCTCATGCAGGCACTGAATCGGGCAGCTTTGGGGTCCTCTGTGCTTTACTGCACAGACAGCCTGCAGAATGCAGTTACGCTAAACTGAAGTGCTTGTGTTTTGTATTTGCAGGTGAGGACAAGTGATGTGATGATGTATAAACAGAATGATGTTGACGTAAGAAATGTATTAGAGTAAGCTACTGTCATTAATGTAACACAATGCTAATGTCGGAGTTTGTGATTTACGCGATGTACCTGAACTTGTGTGAAACTGGATATCATGTCGCAAATGTTTAATAAGAGGATCGAGAGAGTAGTCTCCAGTTGCTACATTACTAGTTGAATGAGCATGCGGGTGTGCAGAATATTGTAATATGAACATTGGTAGGAAAATGAGTACTTTGTTAGCATATGTTCAGTAGTTGAAAAGTTATTCTGTGTGTTTTACTGCACAGGCGGCCTGCAGAGTTCAGCTACGCTAAACTGAAGTGCTTGTGTTTTGCAGTTTAAATGAGCGAGTAAAGAGAATGATTCTGAACGCATGCACGCCTGGAAGTGTCTTTTTTCCAAGTGTGCAACACATACCTCAGAGGAAAGTTTTTGGCACCTCCATGTTGGCTCCTTTTTTTCAAGTTGTCCTTTGTTACAGTGTCAGTATTTGTGTTTTTCCCCCGCTGGATTGGGTGATTTGTTAGTAAGTTTAGGCCCTTTTATCCAAGGTCAAATCACACACACTCAGTTTGCCCTCTTTGGAAGGGATGTTATCTTGCTCACTGTGTGCATGCTTGGCTCATTGTTTTTGTGTTTATAATTATAATGAATCTTGGAGGATGGAATTTCCTCAAGCTAACATCTGCACTTTACCATGCTACCTTCTAGAGTGATACACAGTCAATCCAGCGGCAAGTGCTAAAACAAAAAAAGTGTATACATAGGAAAAGCGTGACAAAAGCAGAAAGAACAAGTATGAAGTACATTGGTAGTAAGTGTATATTCACTAGCTCTGCTAGTTTCTCTCCTCTGTTCTCTGTTTTCATTGTGTGGGCATGTGTTTGCTTGCTTCACCACCCACACAAGGTACAAAATGCGTACCTTACTCTTGCAATCTGTCTAAAGGCCATCAGATGGTAATAGTTGTGGCTCCAAGAAGACTCCTAGTCCTATTGAGGTATCTCACATGATATCACACATTGCTGGAGTTGCTGTCCATATTGGATGTGATATGATCACGTTTGCTTGGAAAATGTGTCTGTTTTTTCATTTCATTCGTTAGCTGTGGTTGCTAGGAGAACGCCACAGCTGCCTGTAGTATTCACTTTTGAATGCAAATACTTGCTAACTACTAGCTGAGTGGTACTACAACTTGCAACGCAAACTGAAAATGGAGAAGGCTCATTTTTAAAATAAAATCTGTGTCACTGGACTGCAGCCAACATATTTCAAAAAGATCAAGTTTTACTTTTTTGGATTTTAGAAAAATTTCCAGGGTAGTCTCATCGGCTAATGACTTGTGATTAAAACGTCTATACCTGATGAGCATCAAGGCATCACACCAGACTTTACAAACCAAAGGGTGGCATCCTGGTGGCTACAGCCATCTTTCATACTTTTTTTCTGTTATCCTTTTCCCTCTTATAAAACGACCTACCCAGCTAAATCACCTACATATAGAGCTAAAATACCAATTTTCTGAATCCGATTTTTACCCCACAAGAATTTTACAAAAATCCACCATATGGTGACAGTGAAGGAATGTGATGTGAATGTTATGGCGAGAGCCAGTCAGAAGCAGAGGAGAAGGTCTTTGCAGAATACAGATGGAATGAATGTCTCATAGGTGACATAATCCGATCTCAAAACAGCAAATTTTACAGAAAGGTGAGTTTGTATCTGTGTTTATATCAAAATTAGTGTATTTGCTGCACATTGTCTACAGTGCAAACAGTCTTTGCTATGGTAACAGGACATGACTGAAATCTCGAGGACAATACAATACATTTAAAAGCTTGCCTGTCTTTGCATAGAAACCAGGAGCTTTAGTTTTGGAAATCCATAACTTTTTTTCTATCCACTTCATTGAAGACTATTTGTACGCATATTTAAGGAACACAGCAGGCCTGCATAGTCTTGGTGACCCCTGCTGCAAGGCAAACTAAACACTCCAGGACTGTAGAAGGCAGGGCAGTCAGGCTGCATGAGTCACAGAGCCCAGAAAAAATCCCAAATGTGTAAAGACTTCGCATTGGCAGATTAGTTTGTTTACATCCTGCACTGGACGTGATTTGGCCAGGATGTAGCAAGACACAGCCAAAGACCCCATTTTTGCTTCCCTCTCTAACTACCCATTCTTTCCCTCATTTTCCCTTTTTTTTCTTTCTACCTTCTCTTCTTTCTTCCCGTCTATCTCTACTTTATCTCTCCAGATCTCACCGCTGCCAATAGCATGGACCATAACACAACGGGGAAGTGACTCAGCTCTGCCCTTGTAAAAAAAACAAAAAATAAAACCCAGAGGTTTTAAAAAATTGACAAATTAATAATTTGAAACAGATGGGGAAAGTTGTATTTCTAGATTAAAACAAGACAAGACTGTTCAAAACACACACACCTCCATTCCCCAGTGGAGTTTGCCAAGCTATGAGCTCATACTTTTGTAGGGCCTCTGCTGAATATCTCCTAATAGCGTCAGCTCCAAAGATGTCAGACTTTTATGACCCATTTCTCCTCTCGTTATCTGCAGCAATAATAAGGGGCCTGCTAAAATTTAACATTGGGAGTATGGTAGTATTTTCCTGACTTAGAAGCAAATGCAGGACTGCTCACGGTGAACCCGATATGTACTGGGACTCATTAAACTCTTCATACATCTTGAAGGGTATAAGAGACTGTTAAAAGTCAAGGCTTTGACTTTGTGTGCATGTGGGTATCTTTTTCACCACCCCGGCTGGAGTGTATTGATTATAAAAGGTCAGTGTGGGTTAACACAGAGACTCACAGACAAGCTTACCCTCCAGTGTGGTTTTGAGGTCATGCCGAGTACAGCTCTGTACAATGCTTCACAGTGGTTGATGTTTTATTTGTTAAACTGTGAGCTTGAAATTGAAACCCATGAAAAAATGTTTATTTACAAATCAGAGGGTTAAAGGAGGCTTACAGCGGGACTAACAGTGCTAAATAGAGCAGCATACTGCACTTTAAAGGCTTTGGAGCAATCGGTGACTGCCTGTGGATGTGGATTTCCTGAATGTTTGCTAAGTATTTGCATGAGGTTGCTGTGAAATCGATTGCAGCAAGACTATTGACAGGGAATACAAAGAGAGCACATTTGTCCTGTACTGGCTTTTCTTCACTGGCTCTCTGTTAAAACTAGCTTCATATTGTAAGGTAAAAACCCTGCAAATATAAAGAAGCCTTTCTTCTGTGGAACCAGCTCTCAGGGTGGATTCGGGAGACTGACACTCTGTACTTTTAAGATTCGGTTTAAAACTCTTCATTTTGGCAATGCATATAGTTAGGGCTGGATCAGGTGACCCTTAACCCTCGCTTAGTTATGCTCTAATAGGTCTAGGCTTCTGGGAGAGAGGAGTGTTTTCTTCTTCACTCACCTTTTTTCATCACTGTTTATACGCCACCTTGCTTCTAATCATTTGTTGTTATTAATCTCTGGCTCTCTTCCACAGTGTATTTTTTTTGTCCTATCTCCCTGCACTCACCCCTAACTGGTTGCGATAGATGGCTGCCCTTCCCTGACCCTAGTTCTGCCAGAGGTTTCCTCCTGTTAAAAGGGAGTTTTTCCTTTCCCCTGTTGCCAAGTGCTTGCTAAGAGTGTTGTGTGATTGTTGGGGTTCTCTGTGTTATTGTAGGGTCTTTATCTACCACATCTTGAGGTGACTGTTGTTGTGATTTGGCACTATTTAAATAAAATTGAACATTATTGAAGCCCCAGTCATGTAGGCCTAGACCCTTGGAAACCACTAGGGAAATATATGCACTCCATGACTGGCTGGCGACTAGTTGTGAATTTATTCTCCTGAGACCCAGCCTATTCAAAACGTTAACTGAAAGCTGAGCCTCACGGCTAACCCAGTTGTTTTCAATGCCTAAACCTAATAATGTATTTATAAAAGGTACAAATGCTGGGTGAGCATGCAACTTGTTTGACTCAAACTTAGGTCTTTGGCATGAAAGGTACCACCATCACCCCTCTAAACGCACATTGTAGACGGATATAAATCACTACACGAGAAGGAGATCAAAAGTTGTGTTCAGGGACTTGGAATAATGTTGGGAAATGTTGTGACTGGAAGCAAGAAAAGGAAACGAGCTCCTTTGTGTTTGGAAGAGCTTATAAAAAGGAAACATGGTTTGTCTATCCAATCAGGGTTGATGCAAGTAAAGATGCAGATGGCAGATTTGATGTTAGATCCTACGCCTCTTAATCTTCCACTGCAACAAAAGTAATAGCCGAGTGAGGAACATCTGATTTTCAAGAGATCTAATCTTGCAAAAGTAAATTTTAGAGATAAAGTCATGTGAAAAACAAAGAGCATGTGGAAAAAGTAAGTCGATCCCCTGGCACCACAAGGTTTATTGAAATATTTCTTCTTGTGGATCCATATAGCAACTTGTGCTCTTAGGGTGATCATCCTGTTGAAAGATCCATTTCCATTTAATTGTTTGTCCTTCAGTCTTAACATCTTAATGTGACTTCCACACGTCTGTCTTCAGTAACATCTACAGAGCTCTGACTCTGTTGATATGACTAAATGCTTGACATTTGCTGCCACTGCTGGCCAGGAAGTTGACCGCATGCAAATATAACATTAACCATTTATAGGTTCTGGTTCTCATTAGGGTTCAGACAGCCATATGTGAATCTGAGAAGCTGGTCTTTTATGGTCGCAATAGGTGCTGTGCTCTATTTAGAAATATCACTTACTGCAAACACATTATGTTTGTGATAATAACACCAATGAAAACACAGCAGAGGTCGTGACGTTACCCCTCTATGGTAGCTAACTATAGTAGAGGTCACGCTTAGCCTTTGCTTGTCTTTGGTTTTTTGAACCTCTGTCTCCTTCATTGGTCAGTGTCTCATTGAACAGAATTTAGCTTAGCTAGACTTAGCTGGATAAAAGAGGGTAATGATTTGTTCATTTTTTGTGCACTATATGTGATAATCTTTGTATAAATACTGACCGGAAAGGCTTTGGTTTTAGTCTTTGGTTTGCACGGTCTGCATGTTTCCACGAGTGACGTTACAGTCATATGGGGAAAAAAGTCTTATAGTAGTCTTTGCAGTCCTGTGAAAAATTAAGTACACCCTTAGTGTTTCCGTAGTGATTAAGAGGATAACTAGCAGCCATGAGCACTCAGTCAGACTTTGATTGATACTAATATATCATCAGCAAGTGTCACCACCTTTCTAAAAAGCAGAGGTTTTAGCTTTGTGGTGGTTTGGAGCATTCAGGTGTGTGTTAATACAATGCCACAGTCTTCCCAGCAAATATACCCTCGGGTCAGACCATGCTCAGACAAATTCCTAAACAGCAAAGAGCGAGATCACAGACTCTGCACACCTTAGTAAGCATGTTAAATGTTAAAGGTCGTGACAGCACTATTAGAAAAAAGACTTCTCTCTCTACTTCTCTCTAAAAAGAACATGGCAGGTTTGCACAGTTGCATCTGAGCAAACCACGAGTCTTCTGGAACAATGTCCTTTGGACAGAGGAGACCAAAGTGGAGATGTTTGGCCATCATGCACAGCATCACTTTGTGAAAAACACAAACACAGCTTGTCAGCACAAACACTTCATACCAACTGTCAAGCACGGTGGGGATTTTGGCTTATTTTGCAGCCACAGGACACGATAACCTTGCAGTCACTGAACTGACCATGAACTCCACTGTATTACCAGTGTGAGTATTCTAAAGTCAAATGTGAGGCCATATGTCTAACACCTAAATCTTGGCTGAAACTGCATCATGCAACAGGACAATAATTCTAAGCACAGCAGGAATTCTACTACAGAATGGCTGAAAAAGAAAGAAAAATCAACGTGTCCCAGTCAAAGCCAAGACCTCAAACCTGATTCAAATACTGTGGCAGGATCTTAAGAAAGATGTGCATAAATGAATACCCACAAACCTCAGTGAACTGAAGCAAAGCGGGACAGAAATCCTCCGCTGATAAAGACTGATAAAGTCGTGCAGAAAGCAATGACTTAAAGTTATTGTGGCTAAAGTTGGTTCTACAAGCTGCTGAATCAGGGGCCTTATTTAATGTTTCACACAATCCTGTGAAAACTTCCCTTTTTTAACATGACTGTAGTTTGGGTTTAAACGGGTGAAAAATAAGTTCGTAAGCAGCACAAAACCTACTTTCAGGAAACGGAAAAGGCTGTTCTTTAAAGTGAGCGATTATGGCAGAAGTGTTAAGAGCTTATTAAACAGTTATAAATAAATAGTTAATATCCACAAAGTACACCGAACAAGAGGAAACACAATCTAAAACTTCCCCTGTGTGGATAAATGTCAGATTAATGCTGATGCAATTTATTATTGTAGTGCAAATTGACACTTATGGTTAAAAGCATGTGCATTTTTTTTTTTTATAATTCTGTAAAAGTTAACAGAAGGGGCATGAGCTAGCTCAAAATGACTGCAGACACTCACAGCCAGTATATCATAGGGAAAGCTGTCTCGCTCGCTCACTCTGTTTGACTCCTAGACACTGGTATCAACGGGAAAGAGTCAGCCAATGAAACTAATTGGGTGGTTTGTGTCTTATGAAAGGAATAGCCTGTTCTGTCCAAAGCTCCCTCCCACAGCTATCTGACTGGCTGGCTCCTAAGTGGTCTGCTTTTCTTCTCTCTGCTGTGATTGGAGACAGGGAAGGGCAATAACTAAAAAAAAAAAAAAGAGAAAAAACTTTTTTTCTCTCTCTCTCCCTCTCTTTTCCTCAGGACATACCCTTGTTGTTTTCAACTTTAGAGGCAGAGCTTAGCTGAAAAAGCTCGAGCACAGTCGCAGTCTGCACTCTGCTGCGGCATTAGGGATTTAGTCCTGCAGCATACAAGATATATAAGATTACTGAGCAGTAGCTTCATAGGAAGCAGAGTTCATTTTGCACATTATTTAATAGTAAAGTGTCTTAAAAAAGTGTGACAAATACTTCTTCACTGAGTGATTTGACTGTTTGTTATTGTGTAGCTGGAGCTGCTTTGTCATTCCACATGCTGAAAGGAACAATTATTCTCCAATGTGGTAATACCCCAGGTCTTTGCCTAAGACTTGATAATTACTATGATCAGTCTTGTAGTTTACATGGGCGGATCACTAAACTTAGGGCGTTTGTGAAGGGTGGAGCGGCTTTTGTTTCTAGTATACAAGCGATGCTCTTTTAATTAATCAAGCTGCATTTTAAAGAAAATAGGGGAGAAAAAAACACAAGCACAGGGTATAAAATCAATTATTAGGCTCAGTTTTGCTATTTTATTTATTTATCTTAAAAACAATAATGAAAATATATATTTACAAAAAATGCAAAAAATTATGCTTTGGGAAGCTATACATACATCCACGAAAAAAAAGATAGAAAAAGAAAAAAAAAAAGCTCAACATAAATAAGTTAGTATAATTTTTCAGTGTTTTTCAAAAAAAAGAAAGAAAGAAAGAAAGAAAGACAGGAAACAAAATGAGGCACACAGGTACACTTCAAAGTTTTACACCGAGTGAGGTGGTGTCACTTTGTTTTTCTGCCCTCACTTAAAATGAGAAATGAATAGTGCAATTGCATGTTCCACATGAATTCCACACCACAAAGACAAATCTTTGATTCACATATTTGCATAAAAGAAAAAGGCCCAGTGATTTTTTTTTTTTAAACATAGTTTATCTATGTTGACCTGGACAACATGCATTACTTACTAAGGGGAAGGATATGTGGCCTAAAAGTAAATAGAATATGAACTTACCTAATTTCAAAATAAAAGCTAAATCTTAGGATTATTAGCAAATACTGTTTAAAAAAATTTGGTTGGATATTGCTCAGCAGTTTAGCCATCCGCCCCTCCCACCCCTCACCCAGAGAATTTCTTCTTTTTTTTTAAAGGCACAAACTTTGGGCCTCCCCCATCCTTAAAAAAAATATTATAATAAAATAATGACATAAAACTGGGAAACAGGGAGACATGATCTATGTGTAAACTTTATCTGTCATGGCTATTCCCAGTTAGATGGACCTTCAACTTACAGTGTGGCCATCTGGACCTTCAAAATAAAGATATTTAACACTGGGAGAATAAAGCCATAGAAAAAGTGAAGACATTTTGTTTCCACATAACCCTGACTTTTAAAAAAAAAAATAAAAAAATCTGCATTTATTTATTTTTCTTTTTTTACTTATATCAATTACCTGAATAATGATTTTTTTTTTTAAAATGACCACTATAACAAAAATAATATTTCTCTGTTGGAAATTGCACTGCAACTTCCCATGTCAAATTCACACACTTACACTTAAAACACAATTAACAAAAAAAGTATGAAAAGCATAATATGCTTTTTTATGTGCTACATCTGAAACATAGGTAGTAGATACAAAACAAATGAGCAAAAATCAATTTGCACAATGCTACATTGTCTGCTGCTTCTGAGGCAAATTAATTAATATGAGTGCCAAAACTTGATAGTGTACATGTTCAGTGCTTGTGCAGCCTCTCCCTCCTCTCTTCTGCAGGAAAAGGTTGCTTTAAAAAAATAAAATAAAAATAATAATTTAAAAAAAAAATCTCTCCCCTCTGTCAGATGATGAGAAAAAAGCTACAGTATTCCATCAGCAACAGGTCTCTCCTCTCTGCTCTGTGGGACATAAAGAGGAAACGAGGCTGTTGAATGGTACAACGGAAAAAGGCATTTATTCACGCGCACACACAATAAAGGGTTGACCAGTCATACTCAGAAACACTGTGTTTACATGACATGACGCATAAATAGCATGCTGGGTTATTTGTGCAGACACTGACTCCTAACCTGGCGCTGTTTGCCCGCTGAAGCGCCGCTCAGCCCTCGGGTCTCTCCTCCGCGGCTGTTATCGTCTGACTTCCTGCACCGTCCGACTTGTCATCGTTGTCGTCGTCGTCGCCACCATCGCTACTACGCGACCTTTTAGTCATACACTCGGTGGAGCAAGAGTCTGTAGTGAAGTGGAGGAGGAGGGGGGGAGCACACGCAGAAAAAGTTATCAGGATGTTGTCGCGTGGAGTACATTTTTAAAAGCCACCAGACGCATTTGTGCGATCAGCTGCCCGAGAAGGAAACGGTGTGCATCAGTAATGTGGCGTGTTTTTGGCTCTCAGAAAACTTCCAGCACAGTTTCACCTTCAGTAACAACTCAAAATAAGACGGTCATCGACCGATGGCAGCCTGTGGTTGAACCACACACACACACACAACTGCTGCACCTCCGAGACGCCCAAATAAAACCAATCAAAACTAAAAAGATGACAGCTCTCACCTGCATCTTCTGCACTCCTTTTCCTCGAACCGTTTTTGCCTGGTTGGGGACCCGACGGCCTGTCACCGCCGTCGTTATCCAGCCGGTTGCTGTCTCCGGGAGAGCCTCTCGGTCTGCTGTGAGGCTGCCTGCTATAAAATTCCGGTGCGTCGTCGTCTTGCGCCCAGTCGTAACTGCGCGGAGCGAGCGGCCTGCCTTCCACCAGATCGAAATCGTAAGTCTCCCTGAAACGCTGCACCTCCTCTCGCTCCGAATTCTCCGCATCCCTGCGGATCTCCTCTGGGTTCGGTCTACCGAAAAGATTTCTGCGAACCGAAGGTCTGACGTTGTCCTGCTGCCGAGCATCCACCCTCTCCACCGGGCTCGCGTTAGAAAGGCGAACATCTGACATTTTGTTGCACATACGACGACGAAAAACAACACACGCGTGCTTCAAATCGCTGCTTCCGAAATAGTATTCCTTTCAAACGGACAGTCACGGGAATGATGCATGCATGCTCCGCGCGTATCATCCAAAAATAAAAAATAAAAAAAATACAGAGGTGGGGGGAAAAAGCGTCTCCGAAGGCGCACGGGAGGCTGGCTGGGTGGGTGTGTGGAGGAAGAGGAGGGGGATTTAACACAGCCACTCCTGTCAACTCCGTAGTAAGGCAGATGAAAACACATCAAGTCATAAGAGCCAACATGGCGTTAGAGGCAGCTCCGAGTGTAGAAGAAAAGTTGACATCAAGGACTATTTAAACAGAGAAGGCGATTCATTGGTCTGAACCAAGAACCGCCCAGAAACTCTTACACAGAGCTGAGCTGGAATAACTGTGCACATGAATATGGCCTAATTACTGCGTTTCGTTACACACGGGAGTCAGGAGACAGGGAAGGAAGGAAGGGTGTAGTTACAAATTTAAGGTGTTGTTTTATCTCTCTCATTAGCACGATCGCTAAAAATAAAAGAGAGAGAGCGCGCAGCGGGGTGAAAATCATACCTCGCGGGGGACCTCACGTGTTAACACCTGACACAGGGATTACCGGGCAGAGAGAGCGCTCCGAGTACGGGACCGCGGCGGCAATCGGTCACCAAACGATTGTGCGAGTGCTGACAGATACTGCTGCATGATTTGATTTGGCGTCGCGTAAGCAGATTGGACACGCTTAATGCGATCACTGTAGCTCTGTTCAGTTACAGCTCCAAGGTCACTGAAGGACACCTGGGGGCTCCAATGCGAGAACAGTGCAAGAAAAAGGGGGGGCGAAAAAAAGAAACGAGGCACCCACTCACCCTCCAGTGACATCAGCGAAGGGCTTCGTCATCGTTGGCTCGGTGCCTATCGCTGTCAGACTTCGCCACTGGTGCCACAGGGCTGGTTTGTGTGCTTCACTGGCTGTAATTGCTCGCGTGCGTGCTCAGAATTTAAACAGAAAATAGAAACCGCTTTAAAAAAAATCACTTTCAGTTTCACAGCAAATACCCCCCTAAGAGTTCAGTCATTATTTAACTAGTGATCATCAACTTTATTGGCATTCTGTGGGCTTTGTAGGAATCCTGTAATAATCAACGGGAAACTTAAGCTCAGTGTCATCTGCATTCCTCTGCAAGCATATGCCAGTAAAAGAAAAAAAACCTCCGGGGCCTGCCTGCAAGGCCATGCTGCTTCAATTAGCCCTCGAGAAGCCTCTGAACATGTAGGGATAAACACAGCGAGCGTGTGCGTTATATCGATGTTATCGCTGTTTAATCCATAATGTGTTTATGCTGCTGTAAACGGTGCGTGGTGCTGTAGGGAACGATCCTTGAAGTGAACGCTGGACTCAGGAAAGGTAAACTGGAATAATAAGTGAAAAAGTCAGACAGCCGATGCAAAAGGCGATGTTTTTATTTTAATGGTGCTTCACAGACACTGCTCAAGTTTATGCAGATGGAAGCAGAGATGCGGATTCAATGCTGTGTATGCTTCAAGTAAAAAAATAAAATAAAATGGGAGTAAATGCTTAACGCAACAGCTAAATGTAACTAATAGGGGATGATGCAACTGTGCCACATTCTGCCACTAAAACAGTTACACGGTAGCTATACTTGTTTGTGGAATCGCACAGTGCATATAGTTCACATTCTTTCCCGGAATAGTTGCCAAACTGGCCTCCACAAGCAACTGGCTGGGAAGGCCCATCCTTATCGATCTCTTTTAAGATAAATAAATAATATCCAGCAGGAAAGTCGATCAGTCTGATTCACAGTGTAAACCACTGTTTTCCTGGTTGGTCCAGCGTGGTCACCTTTACACACACGTGTTGTGGACTCCTTTCCCGATCTCATGACACTGCAGCCTTTGCACTCTGCTTCTTCTTAGCTAGCTCGACCTGAATTTGATGGGGAAACTGGTCCAAGTGCTTGTTCACACACGGCACGCAGAACCTCTTGGTGTAGAAAAGGCTGCAGTCCTAACAAAGAGAAGAAAACAGAAATGACAAAAGTTCAGCATTTGGCTCTCCATGTTTGCATAAGTAAAGTCCAAAGGGTAGTGGCACCCACTACCCTTTGGACTTTACTTATTTTCACCATCCACTTATAAGACTGAATATTGATTGCAAGAGATTTAGAACCATGAAGCCCACTCAGCATTTTAGTCACATGATCGGAGAGTCATCTGAGCAAAATATCAAAACCACAGACATGCATCTGCAAGTGGAAAATTATGACAAAAGCACAGGGTTTAAAATCCAAAAAGGACATTCGGCCCACAGCTGAGGACAGTCCTCCTGGTTGAGTTTGTCTGCAGCTTAGCAACACGGTTTAATATGGGTGAGATTAAATGATAGGAAAATATTCTGACGATATGATGAGACATCTTACCGATCCAACACAGACACAAGTGCCACAAAGGCTGCAAATGGACCCCAAAACTAGAAACTTCTCCCTGTCCGGACTGAAGGGGTCCTTGGTGATAAAACATTCCTCAAGCAGCCTGACGAACGACAGACAACAACACACATGCTTAACTCTGGCCCATCTTTAATTCATGAAGGGCACATGTACATAGTTCAAGCCTTATTCTGCTCCAAGTGCAGTCTAGTCACTGCTGGGCACTTTATTTCTCTCCGTGTCCAACGTAGCATGCAGTTAGTTACATAGCGGCTAACAACATTAGCGTTAGCCTTGCTAACACCAGAGCTTTAAAAAAATGGCACGGGTTGTTTTTTGTTTGTTTTTTTGCTTCATTTTCACTTACACGATAGCTCTGGTGTTAGGCGGTTTCTGTCCGTAGTAAGTAAAGGGGCTAGTTAAACTGCACAACTGGCACGTAAATGTTTTTTGAGGGTTATCACTAGCAGCCTTTTCCTCCATCGCTCAGCAGAAAGTCAGTTCCTGGTTTTCTCTCCCAGTCCGTCAGTGCTGTTTCGTGAAGCTTTACCGCCACCGACTGGACTGGAGCGGTAAGACAACCAAATGTATTACAATATGATGGCGTTGTAATTATGTGGTTACAACGATTATAACAGCTTCACTTGTATTTTAAAAATGACATAGAGAGAGCTGTAAAATATGTGACTTTGAATACTGTACTGTTAAGCAGTTTAATTTAAAAAAAAAATAAAAATTTGAATGACTAATTGATAGCATGAATAGCAAAAAGTACTTTTCCTACAGTCAAAATGTAAGTCCAGTAGGTAAAAGTTTTTATTTTATTTATGTATTTCTTTTTTATTTTTATTTCTAGCCAATGAAATAATAATTTAATCATAATTTATTTCAGACAAATGAAATGTGAAAACTTGTTTTCACCACTGAATGGGGAAAAATGGCAGGAAGAGCTAAGTCAACATATCAAGTTAATATCTCAGATTTTTGACTTGTTGACTTAAACTTCTGAGTAAGTACAGGGTGGGCCATTTATATGGATACACCGTAATAAAATGGGAATGGTTGGTGATATTAAAGTCCTGTTTGTGGCACATTAGTATATGTGAGGGGACAAACTCCTCAAGATGGGTGGTGACCATGGTGGCCATTTAGAAGTCGGCCATCTTGGATACAACTTTTGTTTTTTCAGTAGGAAGAGGGCCATGTGACACATCAAACTTATTGGTAATGTCACAAGAAAAACAATGGTGTGCTTGGTTTCAACGTAACTTTATTCTTTCATGAGTTATTTACAAGTTTCTGACCACTTATAAAATGTGTTCAATGTGCTGCCAATTGTGTTGGATTGTCAATGCAACCCTCTTCTCCCACTCTTCACACACTGATAGCAACACCGCAGGAGAAATGCCAGCACAGGCATCCAGTATCCGTAGTTTCAGGTGCTGCACATCTCGTATCTTCACACCATAGACAATTGCCTTCAGATGACCCCAAAGATAAAAGTCTAAGGGGGTCAGATCGGGAGACCTTGGAAGGCCATTCAACTGGCCCACGACGACCAATCCACTTTCCAGAAAACTGTTCATCTAGGAATGCTCGGACCTGGCACCCATAATGTGGTGGTGCACCATCTTGCTAGAAAAACTCAGGGAACGTGCCAGCTTCAGTGCATAAAGAGGGAAACACATCATCATGTAGCAATTTCAAACATCCAGTGGCCTTGAGGTTTCTATTGATGAAGAATGGACCCACTATCGTTGTACCCCATATACCACACCAAACCATCACTTTTGTTGTTCCGACAGTCTTGGAGGGATCCATCCAATGTGGGTTAGTGTCAGACCAATAGCGGTGGCTTTGTTTGTTAACTTCACCATTCACATAAAAGTGAAGCCTCATCACTGAACAAAATCTTCTGCGTGAACTGAGGGTCCCGTTCCAATTTTTGTTTTGCCCATTTTTCAAATTCTGTGCGCCGATCTGGGTCATCCTCGTTGAGATGGTGGTGCTGGAGGTTTCTTCCTGTTAAAAGGGAGTTTTTCCTTCCCACTGTTGCCAAAGTACTTGTTCATATGATTGTTGGGTTTTTCTCTGTATGTATTATTGTAGGGTCTACCTTACAATATAAAGCACCTTGTTGTGATTTGGCGCTGTATAAATAAAATTGAATTGAATTAAAAGTCAAAATTTATAGATAATACCTCAGAATTTGATTTACCAACAATGAAGAAAAAAATGAAATAAGTCACAGAAACAAGCTTCCACCATAAAGAGTTTGGTGTATGTTCTGAAGAGCTGATGGCTTCATTTAGAAAGTGATGTTAAATAGATTAGTTTATTTCAGACTACAACACATTTAACATCAACAGCATGTTTACACATATATAAAAGATAAAATGTTTCATTATGACCTACAACAACTTCGCAATGCTACATCGCGGTTCAGAGTCCAAGTACAGAAAAATAAGGTGATCAGCTCCTCTTTTTGAGGCCTGCAAATACACACGTCCCTTACACCGAGGTTAAGGCAGTCTTGTTATATTTCCAAAACACAACACAACCTAATTAAAAGATTATTTTGTTTATATTGGAAATATAAAGTACTGGCTGTTAGCACATTTTTCTCCTTGAGATTTAGTTTTACATAATGGCAGGATTTGTACATAAACATGTACTCTGTAACACAGAAAATCTGAATTAAAAGGAAAAAAAAGTGAGCTATCACGCTGTGTTGGCTTTTAACAGCAGGGCAGAGGATGAATAAAAAATGACACATCAAATAGCAGATTATTGCCTGCGGGAGGAGTAAGGCTAATTATCTGTTATGTGTTGGAGGCAGAAGCTGTGCCCAAAACAGGAGAAATCTGAACTCGTGCAGCAAGTAACGATGACACTTGATCAGTTCTCTGCGAGTTGTCAAGGTAGTCAAAGCAAACGTGCCACAAGTACGCAGTAACAGAACAAGAAAATGACATAAACCACATCCAGAGGGCCCTAATCTGTTATGTTCACAGGCATAGTTATCCTCAGTGTACGCACGCATGAGGTCAGCATCATACCCAGGTATTTTTTTGATATGTGTACATAAATATCTTTGCACAATATGCTAATATGCACAGCCTGCTTCAGATTCACTTTTCTTCACATGTGTAAAAGCTGGCATCCAAGGCACTCAGCTCCAAGACATTCTGGTGCTGCTGGTCAACAAAATTAACCCTTTAATGATTCCTCTGCACATCTATGGTTTAAAAAAACGCTCCCTTTCCACTGTGCGACCTCTTAATGAACTGGAAGCAGTCACTTTCCCAACAAAAGCTGCCTCCCACCTCCTTAAAAAAAGATTTTTGTTTTGCTCCGGTTTGTGCAGCAGCCTCAGAAGCTGCATTGCTGTTCCTTCCTGTACATTCATATGCATTTCTCAGTTCATATACTCAGTACATGTCCCTGTATATTTCTTGCAGCAGCGGGTGCAGGGAAGTTTCCTCCGTCGTCTTAATTTCTTGCACCAGCTGAGCATGCTCAGTGACCAGCTCCCGGAGGTCAGCCAACTTCTGCAGCAGCCTGGGGAAAAGGAAGGTGTCATCTGGGTGATTGGCCAGCAGGTGGAGCCGCAGCGCCTGAACAATGTTTTCCTGCAACTGCTCTACTACAGGTACGTCTACCAGGCCTGGACGATCTTTGGGAGCAGTGGGGGAGGACAAGATAATGAAGAAGGAAAATTCAAATATGTCTTTTTCTCTTTTAAATTATTATTCTACCACCTATTATCGGCCTTTTACCTCCACAGCAGATAATAGCAGCCACAAAAAGAGCTAGGTCGCTGTCGTCCAGCTCCAGAGAGTTGAAGCGTGTGGCGAACTGGAATTTGGGCTCCATCATGTCACTGAATGGTCGGCGGAGACTCTTGAGGAACTCACGGGTGATAAAGCCTCCACCACGGGCCACCAGGAGGCCGTCCTTGTTCATGCACGAGGCCAAGAGGGTGAAGAGGGCTTCGTAAACACCGTACTTCAAGAGAGTCACCTAAAAGGTAAATAGAAAAGCAACAGCATGAGAACACTCATCTGCTCTTCCTTCCACTTCTCACCATAGAAGGCAACCTGAAACCCACCTGATCATTCAAATCCAGACTCTGGAAACCCGGCATAGCCTTGGCAAACTCCGTTAGCTCTGTGACAGTCTCCACTGAGGTGCTCTGGCAGCAGTTGAAGAGCCTGGTTTCGGCCTCCCTCTGCTGAAGCTCCCCACACGACACAGCCGGACTCACTTGTCCGAGGACGCTGTCAGACTCCGGATAGTCGTTGTTTATCATATGGACCGCTAACGTTCTCTCCGCCAGCTGGAACGTCTCCATGTCGTGGATGATGAGAGGCTGCTGGGACATACAGAATCTGTCGGTGAGGTAGAGGGCAGAGATATAGAGCAGAGAATATTCTCAAACTTTATTTTCCACTTTACCGGCTTGCTAGTTTTTCCAGTGAGTATGAGCCGTGCTTTTGCCTTGTTCATGTTGAAGTTCTTCATGTAGGCATCATGGATCTGCCTGACCAGAAACTTGTGGTCAGACATTAAGGGACTTTCCACCTCTTTCTCAACCATCTTGCTTTCCTCCTTCAGCTTCAGTTTTTCTGCCTGGGGCATACGACCAAACCGGATGGCTGGTACATAAAACACTGGTCATTAGAAATTGCCACAGGACTTTCTTTTTTTTCCCCTCCCTCACATTGCACAATAAATTGACATATGGAGCCATAAGGCTTATGCTGCCTCAGAAAATATTCAAGGATTCAAATATGCACTAGTACCCTAAAAAAAAAAAAAGAAAGAAAGAAAATCACGTACAACAGATCTGGTACATCCTGTTCTATTTCTATTCTTCTGAGGCATGCCATGTTCCTCTCATGTTTCTGATGCTGCTAGTGGGAGGTCATCACAACAAACTCAGTGACCCTCCAGCATTCACTGCAGACGACGGGCCAGATGTCACAGCAAAAGCATACTGACTGAAGTAGAGCTAAATTACCGAGGAACGACAACCTGCTGATGTTTTAAAGAGCACATGTTGAGACTGAGGATGTTCACACTCTTATTGGCAGTTCACAGTGCATCAGGCTAATCACCCTCAAGTTCTTTCACTGCGATGTTTCAGCAGTGCTTTGATCAGACTAAATTGTTACATACATGCAACCTTAGTTCCACATATGAGGAAAAGATGTATGATACCAGTTTTTCCATATCAACAGATGTCGGACAGGTCGAATCACAATTTTACCCTTTTGGTTAGCTTATAATAGCTAGCTTATGGTAGCTAATGCTCGCAAACTTAGCCTGACCTTTAAGTTTATCACTGGTTGCTTGAGCTTGTTCTCTGATTATATGTTTTACTGTTTACTCTAATCCTGTAATTGTGACTACACTGGCTTGTTCATGTTGAAGTTCTTCATGTAGGCATCATGGATCTGCCTGACCAGAAACTTGTGGTCAGACATTAAGGGACTTTCCACCTATTTCTCAACCATCTTGCTTTCCTCCTTCAGTTTCAGTTTTTCTGCCTGGGGCATACGACCAAACCGGATGGCTGGTACATAAAACACGTCGGACAGGTAGAATCACAATTTTACCCTTTTGGTTAGCTTATAATAGCTAGCTTATGGTAGCTAATGCTCGCAAACTTAGCCTGACCTTTAAGTTTATCACTGGTTGCTTGAGCTTGTTCTCAGATTATATGTTTTACTGTTTACTCTAATCCTGTAACTGTGACTACACTGGCTGATATTTTGCAAACTTTCAACTTTTTCCATTACCGTTGTGGGACATGCCCACAGAGAGGCACTTGTGGAATCTGCAGTACTGGCACTTGTTTCGGTTCTTCTTTTGGATTTTGCAGTTCCGCTCACACTTATCATACTCCAGCTTCAGCCTGATGGTCCTCCTAAAGAAACCCTGATTTGACAGACAAACAAAAAGACGTTATCACTTAGCTTTCTCAGTGGTCGTCGTTCAACCACACTGCATAAGCAAAAAAATGCACAAAACTAACATATATCCATATTTTCTTACCAGATTTCATTTATACTCTGCAAACATATTTTGCACCACCTCACAACATACGAACCTCTGTTGGCTGGCTGTTAAAGCCTTGAGAACTATCCATGAACGCCACTTAAAGAAATGACAAGTAAGCTTGTCTAAGAGAGTACAGGCTGTGTTGAAAAAGAAAGGTGGTCATAACAAATATTGACTTTCAAGCTTGTTAAAATTGTACAAACTCTGTTTTTGTCTTATATACTCTATTTCCATGTATGCTTGCACACGTTTCATTAAACTGAAGCAGCCTGTTTCCCACTTTCCAAGAAAGATTTAAAGAAATATGGCTCAAGACTTGCATAGTATTGCATGTGCAAATACGCCTTTGCATTAGCACCCTGCTCAGAGCCATGAACAAAACAGTTAACAGTTTGCATATTTTATGCATTTTTGCATTAAATGTGCACCTTTTAAGCTCTGGCAAGTTCAATGTTAATATCTTTGGATTGCATTTGAGGGAAATTACACCTGTTCTTAAAGGAAAGGATCTCTAAAGATGTGCAGTAGATTTTTTTGAAGAACATCTCTTTTTGGAGGAGACGTTATAGCCCTCAGATAAGGCAAGGCGCGTGATATTCTAATGCATACTCCACTTACATCAGTAAAATTTCTAACAGGCCAAAGACATCATCTTACACCTGGCTGAATTTATGCTGAATAGCAGCTATTTTATAATTTTATTAGTTTTATTAAGCGTCATACGCCACTTTTGTGTCAATTTTAAGCAAAAGAATCTCTCTTGTGTGGGTGGAATCAGCCAATAGAAAGCACTGAAGGCCATATTACAGTCATCAGAAATGCATTACATAACATTACAGAGCTGCAGAAGGAGGAAAAACAGATGTGTGTGTTTATGCCATACATGTCCCTGCATGTTTGTGTTTGGGAGAACAGACACAACCAGAGGCCAGTACTGTGATGCGATATCTTAGCCGGGAGGCGAGCAGCAAGGCTGACAACATAAACAAAGAGAACGATTGTGCAACTCTTAGGAGCAAAAGTCTCTCATTTTTAAAATTTTCTATCACTAAAGGCTTTTCCTGACTCTAATAATATCTCCTTTGCTCTAATGTTTCAGGCCCATTATCACCACAGACTTAAACCCTGGTAGGGCAACATCACAGCGCGTTCAGTCCCACTGCTCGGTGCGCCTCTCTTTGAAGCGAGGTGCTGAAAATACTCCACAGAGCCCGTCCAGCATGGTAACCGCGAACTGTGACTGTGACATATCAGAAGCAAGATTACTGCAGTCAGAGAGTTTGGAAGCAGTGCCGTCAGAGCACGCCCCGTCACATATGCAGTGTCCAACAGTTCAAGGTCATCACGTCCCTGCTTCAGAACAGCTGCTGTGTGACACGGTGATAGGTGTCGTGCCAACGCCGGCAGCCGCTCTGACAGCAAGACTGTGGTGATGAATGAGACGCGTGTCGTAAAACAGAGCCCCCGTGGGCAGCTACAGAGTTAGACAGCAATAGATTATCCACCAGATGCACTTTTTTAGCATTAGAGCCAGCACAGTGATCAACCGTCATTGTTTTTTATCAGAAAACCCCCCGACCTATGTGCAAATGCAGAAGTACGTAGAGACATCTTTATCGCATTTCCAATCAGCGGCAATGTCGTGGAAAAGCGAAAGATCTTCATTAAAGAGAAGCAAGGCATGAGACGTCAACAGGGAGAAAGCGTCAGAGTTTAAAAACTCATGCAAAAAAGTAGCAAATAAATCTCAGATTAGCAGCAACAACCTGCGGTCAGCTGTGATGGTGCAATGATCTCATGTGACTGCACAAACAACGCAGCGACCGTCCTCTATGGTTTTTAACACGCGCGCTGGTTACTGAGGCCAGCGGTCTCACTTACCCAATATTCTCAGTGTCGGTGTTTTAAAATAAACTTTTAATCCCTAAATTGTGAAGAATGTTCAAATAGATAAAGGAAAAATGAAAGCAGCAAAAACTACATTTTACTAATCATCAAATCCCAAAAGGGAATATTTAGCAAAGTAGAGCAGTCCACTGTGTCAGTAGCTGCTCTGTGTGTTTATAAATGTGCGTGTGTGTATTAATGTCATCGACTTTGGCTCTGTGCCAACCAGGACAGAGGTGACAGGCCTAGCCGTCATGTCCTCTACTCCACATGACTCGGCTGCGTGTCTCAGAAAGTTTCCACTGGTCTCCAGGTCAGGCGCCTCTGCGCTGCGAGGCTTCTGTATGTGTTTTGGTGCTGCGTGCGTTCAGGCATGCACGTGATCTTCTTTTAAAACTTTTAGCTGTGCCATTCAAAAGAACCATGCGTCGAACTGTGTTTTCATTACGTTAACATCTTTGCGCTCCTTTAATCGCCTTTCTCGCGACAAAGTACGCCTGCACGATGCAGTCGATGTGATGCAGTCGATGTGATGCAGTCGATGTGCTCCAGCTGGCTACACGATCCCCGTTTAAGTCCCAAGTTTCTTACCTTGCAGCCTTCGCATGCGTGCACCCCGTAGTGGAAGCCCGAAGCTTTGTCAGAGCACACCCGGCACTCGAGGTTGAGGGTGCTGCCGCTCTCATCTTGGCCAGCCGCTGCTCCGCACACTCCTGATGATGGACTCGAGGCTGGGGTCAAGGTCTCTACAGCAGAAAAGATGAAAAAGACAAGAGGTTACAAGTTTTAACATTTGGCATGATTAAGGATCCCGCCCCTGATTCTTTCCACCAAGTTTCTTACCTGTCTCTCTGTACACCAGTGGCACCGATGGGTTGAAGTTGGGGTAGCACTTATGCGAATAAATATATGTTTTTAAAATTGGGGTCTTTGGGTCAAGCCAAATCTAATAATGAGCTTCTAATATTGTCATTTAAAGCCATATTAGGCTCCAAATCTTGACCAAAACAGCAAGGTAGACCAGAGCCCTACAGAAGGTGTTAGATAGCTTTTTAATTCTCTGAAGCATATGTTCTTGGAAACCAATCTCAACTGGTGATGAAGCTACCCCTCATACTCACCCAGTGCGACAGAGCTGTTGGACCCCGAACCAGTGCTCTGGTACTCTGGAAAATCAAACCCTAGTGCGTCATCTCCTATAGACTGGGAGATATCACGAAGATCCTCCATCAGGTCTCCACAAAGTGGACTTCCCAGGAGGGAATCCCCCAGTGGGGATGGGGGGCTGTAGTGATCCCCTGCCATGGTAGAGATCAGGGATTCAAACCCTCACTCACCAGACTGTAAAAAAAGGAGATTTTGGATGAGGAAAATGAAGTCTGTGAGTGTGAAAACACACCTCTGCTAAGGTTTAGACAAACTCCTTTTAAACATCAAACTGATCGTATTGAACATCTCCATCATGTTTGTTTTGAAACTTGATGTGATGAGTGAAGGTTGGATGGAACTAGGAAATTAAGAGCCACTGCACATTTATAAGGTATAAGCTATATGATAAAGTTTACCGTACTTTGCAAGAGTCTATCAGGACTATAATGTACAAAATTAATATCATATTGTATTAAATAAGACATGCAAATAGTGACTGAGAACATAAGCAGATCAGGAAAGTGTTTATTAAGGTCACAGAGCAAGTGAGCAGTATGGTAGTTTTCTCATTAACTTCTATGCAACTTGACATCTTTGTGCAGCTAGAAGTCCCCATCCCCTTTCTGGCCATCAGATTTTATGCATTGGCTTAACTTTTCATACAGTTATGCAATTTGCTAGATAAGCGATGGATGACTGGTTGGTTGATGGACAGATGGGCAAGTTCAGGCAGTGTGTTTTCACATGAAGACTACTAAAGCGCCGATATATGAAGCATTTCTCATCTTATCTTACAGTACAAAACAGCAGTGAGTGCATCCCGAGGTTTATCCACTGGACACCCTCTCAGGGACTCAACAGTGGGTCACAAATGAAACATTTACTACATTCTTACAAAACATCATAATATGACTCCACAGGAGGCACCGAGCAAGCAGCAAATATTAAAACAAAAAATGAAATGCATGTTTATTGTCGAACGTGTGAGACGACCGTCTGAAAAATGCAAATGAAGCACTGTCTTTCACTCCACCGGGCTCCTAATGCCATAAGAAAAAGTCTATTAAGTTAGTATTGCGAGGACTATGTTCGTAAGTGAACCGTGCCTTGTGAGTCAACAGCAGCACATTATCCTAAATGAATTATTTTCACACGTTTAATCCCGATCTGTTCAGCCAAAGTGCTCACACATACAGCTGAATTCAAAGCCTTTCACGCTGATATATGAACCTGCACAGAGCATATAGTGTCTATTATATACACTGTTTACACTATGTGAAGAGCTTTTAGGTCTACGGCACACAATTTAAAGTCACTTTTGTCTCTTGAGGATTAAAATCAAGACAGAAGTAAACAGTCGACCTGTCTCTTCTTCTGCACGTGTGCTTTCAGGAGTGGATCTCGCTGCGTGTTGTGTGGGTGGGTGTTTGCTGGAGCTCCCAGCTGCTCCCAGCGGGGTAAAGGACATCTGTTTGAACCATCACGCAACACAACAGCACCACGGCCAATGTTCGTGTTCTGTGAGGTGCTCTCTCCAACTTCCAGTAATTTATAACAGCAGATGTTACTGCAGACTTTCTTGATAAGCAGATTAGAACCATCCAAAGCATTTTTTGGCTGCGAAACCTAATAAGGAGGTGACCACAGATGCACAGTTTGTAGGATAAAGGCAGAAAAACACAGGTCTTCCCTGCAGACAGGCGTTTCAGATTGATGGTCTGCTTTCCTAACCCTCTTAAAATGCAACTCATTCATTTTTTACAGTATTGCGTTACCATTTTACCTGTGTTTTAATTACATCAAATCTGCAAAAATTGCGATGCACAATCTCAGCTTGCACAGCTGCACACATCTGTAAGGCATGCATGAAAAAAAACCCAAGTGTGACTGTACAACTTTCGCTGTTTAAGCTACTTTAGACTTAAAGCATGCACTATGACAAAAAAAGGGGTTGAAAAAAGTTGATAAAATCCTGTCTGTGTTAGGAAACATGCCCTCTGTGAACTCCTGAGCCCCACCAGCAAGGATTATATTGATCCGAGCATGCGTCTGTATGTTTATCTAGTCTTTGTGTTGCAGCATTTAGGGGACAGGTCGTGACAGGACTCTGACACCATGTAAATAAGTACGGGTGTGCAAACAGATGTGTGCCGGCACCTGCAGCACGCCATCAACTGCACCCTACAGAGTGTATTATACCTGTGCCTAAAGGCTTTTCTAACAAAACACAGCAAACTTTTTGGGCAGTCATTGACAAACTTGCTGACAAACTGGTTTGTTAAACTGCTTTGATGCAGAGCGTGTGCCCGCTGATAAATTGTTGTTCCTGGGTGCTCAAAGAGATTTCTTCATCAAAGGGTAGATTGAGTAACTCCTGTACACTCTGCAACAATACACAGCAGATAAACCACAGATCAACGAGTTAAAGTCCAGCCATGATACTCATTTCCACATATTGTTATTTTTCTTGGGGTCTAGAGTCCAACACACACACACACACACACACACACACACACACACACACATTTTCTTATCCTGGTGAGGACATCTAATTGACATAATGCTTCCCCTAGCCGCTTACCCTAATCATCAAACATGAATACCTAACCCAAACCCTTAGCCTAAACCAAACCATAACTTAATTGTGACTTAATTGCTCCTCTCCTTTTCTAATCACCCCCACACTTTTTTTGATTGGCCGCCCCTCACAAACAGAAGGTTATGTGCTAACACTGACATCAGACTGAATTTTAAAAAAAAACTGAAGCTACCCTTCCATGCCACCTCCATATCCACCACTGTAACAGTGGATAAGAGATAAATTAAAAAGGCATACTAGACGCCGCTTAATGAACTGTTAAATCGAAGGGATGGTGCAGAGGGTATGGCGATTTGTCGGTGAACTCTTGGAGTTTGGAGAAAGGTGAAACTTTAAGGCTGTAGTTTCTAAAATGTGAGAGCTTCCTGGCGCTTTTCTTGGGTTTACATTAAATACAGCTTAACGCTGTCTCTACTTTATTATCATTTGTTATGGATTAGTTGGATGTCACAGTATTTAATGGTCCCAGCATGCCTGTAACTGTGGCCTGTCTCATTCATGTATTAAAGCCCTAACAAGGTGACAGCAAAGTTAATTGACTATATTTCCGTTTGAGTCCAGCCCACGCTTCCCCTCTACCTCAGAGGACATTGTGTTTTAACTCCCAGAGGAACTTTGATCCCAGACCTTAGGGCTCTATCTTTAGGTTAAAGGAGGAGAGGAAACAGGAGCTGCAGCCAAAGACATCGGCTGGACTCAGGAGAGAGCACGTTAGACGATACAAAGGAGCCAAAATCAAAACACAAAGCATCATATTTCTAGTCACCTGGAAAGTTGCACATCCTTTCTTAGCCTTTGTTAATTAAAAAAAAAAAAAAAAAAGCAACAGCTCACATTTGTCAGTGCTGAATCTGGATCAGCTGTTTGTTTCAAAAACACAGATTGAAAAAATAAATTTAAAAATCAGGCACAGAGTAAACGTAAAAGCCACATCAGTCTTGCATCATCAAAGTATCTCTTTGCATTGCTGCACAGAGTGTGACATAGAAGCATATCTGGGGCTGCAGGGGGAAGCGTGCCTTCCAGTGTGCGTCTGCGGTTTAGTCACAACAGATGAAGACATGACTTAAAGGAAGTTTATCTAGAGCTCACTCGCAATACAGCTCACTAAGGACAAGTGTGTGTGTGTGTGTGTGTGTCTGTGTGTTTTAAGAGATACAAAGTTAGCCACAGTGTCCACTTCACTTATACTTTCTGCGCGATTGAATAACAAAGTTTGTTGAATCAACAGGCAACTGCGCAGAGAGCTTCTTGCACAGTTACATAACATTATAGAAATAAATGTTGGTAAATACCTCAGCTCGGAGTCTGCTATCCGGAGCATTTCAAGCTCTCGCTGCCGGAATGGACGCCTGTGCTTTATCAGCGGAGGAGGAGGAGGAGAGAGCTGCTTCGGGCCCGGGACGCTCACGGATGCGCCTGCTGATCGGCTCTGCTGCCTCCCTCCCTGCTGTCAAAAACGTCATCCTCAGCAGGAAATAACGTAGAGAGGGACCGCAACATGGCGCACACACCTCCTGACACACCTATGGTTTCAACCAATCGGAACACCAGAATTGTGTGCGGCTGGGGAGGGGGGGGGGGGGGGGTGTTCGGTAAGACACGATCCCTTCTTGGTGGCTCGGTACAGGATGGGCGGTGCGGAGGCGCATTGTCTCCTTTATCTGTACCCGGTGAAGGGCGACTGGATCTCTCTGGCTGGGCCTGTAAGATTAATGCCATCCGATCGCCTCCAAAACCACTTCCTGTAATTAAAACGTCAGCAGCGTCATACTATCGAGTAATAATTACGTGAATGCTCAATAAAACGACAGCTTTCCCAGTGACCCCGCTGGCAGGCAGTCTGGCGATAATCTCGCTGTAAGCAGCGTGTGCTTTTCAAATATCCCGCAAGTATCAAATGGATATTTTTGTGACACTATTATGACGTATTTTACTGCAGTTAACAGTGGTCACTTTTCATCTTTAAGGAGCTTACAAAATACTCAAGATGGTTGTAATTTAGTCAGTAAATGTTTATATTTGCAGGCTAATTACTGTATCAGTGAGTGTGTCAAACATGAGGTTCCGGGGCCAAACTCGGCCCGCCAAAAACTCCAACCTGGCCCACTGGACAGCAGTGAAAAATGTGAAGGGACTTCTAACAGTGTTTTTCTAGGTTTTCTATTTTTAATGAACAAATGACAGAAAGGTTCCTGTTTTGTTTATTATCCATAATAGGAAGATTTTTTTTTATAGGGGATCCACTGCATATATATATATATATATATATATATATATATATATTGAAGTATTATTACTATCGTACAGTGTGTGCAACGAGCCATTTTCAACTGTAATTTTACCAGTCTGTTTCTTACAGAGTCGTGCTGACGTGCTGATTTCTTCCATTTTCAGCAGCATTTCTTTATTGTGTAGAAAAACTGAGATGTACTGTTGAAATGTGTGGCATCTAGTTCATGGTTTAACTTCTTTACACTGGCATGGAGTTCCACTGGTCTGACCCACTTACCCCCTAAAGTGGGATATATGTGGCCTACAGTGTAAAATTATTTTTGACACCCATGACTTAACCTTACAAACCCTTTAAGGCCAAGTATATAATATTTGATACATGACTTTTTCAGACCCCTACGTTATCATTGTGACCCCCGTCACTGAAGCATATGTTAAAAAAGAAAACAAAATAAACTGCACAATACACAGTAATAAAAATGCTCGATGTAGCAAAACACATATATGCAAATTGATGACTCATTGCTTTTTTTGGTAATTTGTCTAAAGGTTCACCCCACCCACCACCAATTTAAAACAATCAAACTGCTGAATGAACTTTTGCTTCTAATTCCAAACCTTCTCTTTCACAGCTTTTTGTTCATTAGTGTAAAACTTGCTCTATTGTAGCATTTGTGTGAAGCCACACATTTCAGGTCACAATCAGAGATTTGTGCTGTGTCCAAGTATTGCTGGGAAATGACAAATAAGTCTGTCTCTTGGTGTTATGCTGCTCACAGTTAAGCAGTAAGAAAGTGAAGGTCATTTTAGTGTCAGCCTAATTTGCAGTTGCGATCCAAATAACAACTGAGTGTTTGAATGGCATTCTACCTACTAAGCCACACACTGGGATACAAATCATGGCAATCTTTCAGGTGTTTGCCTTTTATTTACACCTTAAAAAATCCCCATCTTCTTTAAAACACATTTAAGAGCATGAATAAGGTAGGCGTGTGTACTTGCTTTTAAAACGGTTGCTCCAAAAAGCCTCCCTTCACAATTTAGTGCTAATGGCACTTCATACTGTGGCTACCAGCTGGTGTTTTTTATTTGATGGTGTACACTTGGAAGATTTTTGATATTTAACTGTGACTATGGAACACATACTTGACCTGTGGCAAAATTAACTTTATTTCAACCATAAGCACGATGTTGTGTCAGTGCTGCTGTAAGGTTACTTTAGTTGGCAGAAAGCAGCCCTCCTTTCCTGCCTGGACCTCCTACATGTAGGTCAGCAGGACACCCTCATTCTGTACCAACTCCTTAGAAATTTATAGCCCGTCTTAAAGTACATCTAACAAATTAGTGTAGACTGTGATTGTCTCCAGCAAAGCAACACCACCGCATTTAATATCTGGCGCCATCTACTGTGAAATGACACATGACAATAGGATATTTTGGCTGTCATATTTTCCTGTGGACCTGCACAGTAAGTGTAGACGATAAAAACCCCTCATGGTGGCTCAGCGTGTTCTCCCACAAACAAATGGCAGGGTGATAATTTATGATTTTCTTTGGTTTTACCTCGGCACCTGGTCTCCCGTTCCATCTGGGATGGAAACACAAGCTCGTTTTTTCTGAATTCGAAATGGTTTTTAAGCAGCGAGCTACATAATCAGCTTTGGTCAGGGATGTCGCTTGAAAACTCAAAGCAAAAGCTGCACTCCTACGTGTGGTTTCATAAAACAGCATGACTCTTGGCTGTTTGCTCTACCTTCAATTGTTTTCTGGAGTTTTACTTGCCTTTAATCTTGCACAGTATTAACACCTTAATTGGAAGAAATCCCATGCAATTGATTTTTGTTTTAAAGAACAAAAGAGAAATGATGCATGCTTTTTAGGAGACTTTTCTAGACAGATAAAAAGATACATGTTCCTGAGACACAGAGGCTTTGGGGATTAGAATTTCAGGGCATTATGAGCTTCTTAAAGGGATTAGAGACTAAAGCAGCATTTCGAAGAAAATATCCCTTCTAGGGAGACTCTACTGTTGCACAGTTGTTATCAGCACAAAGATCAGACTTCAGCCATTATTTGCTCAGCAATTATTTCTTGTCCAGTCTTTATTTAATTACTGAGGGAAAAGTACAAGCAGTATTAAAACATGAATGCTAATAAAATTAAATAAATGCCTTTTTTATGCCATCTTCCCAGTGCGAGTTACAAATGTGTAAAGTGATTGTCTCTCTGAAATGCGTGGTGTGAGTGAGCGCCACTCACCCATACACGTGAACCCTTGAGATCGAATGCCAGTCTTTTGTGGGCCTTTGTAAAAGAGACTGTCCCATTTTTCAGAGGCAGGGAAAATGACAAAGATGCGCGCGCTCCTGTGATGTATTGCTGCCCTCCAGGGAAGGCAGTAGGTTGTATAGTTAGCTCCTGATGGGGTAAAATCACAACCCTGAAACCACACAACCTACTACCTCACCCTGTACGAACATCATAAAGCACCCAGGTGGGTAAGGAGAGGATTTGTGCGCGAGTCGCATCGCTGCATAAATGAAACTGAAAGCAACTTTGTTATTTATTATTGCAATGAGGATTGCCATGATAATGTCAGTTGAAATGTTACACGCTGCACATAAAAGGATGCACTTGCAGGAAAAGTTACATGAAAAAGCTGCAAAAGTAAAAGTGGCTAGATTTCACATTACTTCACTAAATTTACTACACGCTGTGAGAACAAGCTTCACTGGTTACAACTTCAGACTAGCAGAACTTACCTTTTTTTTAAAAAAAAACAACAACAACAACAACAACAAGAAGCATCAATAAGAAGAGAACAATTTCCCACAAAAATCTGCACATTATTTTAGGTTAAACAAACAAACGAGTCCAAATTCAAAAGTCATGCTTCTTATCCTCTTGTGGGTACGATGATGAAGATGATGTTATTACAGCCGCTTCAGGAAAGACAGTAAGTTGTATAGTCATCTGACAGCTTGGGAATGACCCTAAAACTATACAACCTACTACCTCACCCCAAAGGACAGTTTAACTCTCGCACGGCTCTCCAGTCGCACCCAGTCGACCTGTGGGAACAGAAACTCAACGACAACTGACCTTTGTGAAATTAGGACAAGACTTAAAAAAAACTAACTACAGATAAGCTGTAATGGGTGGAGTTAAGTGTGTAAAATTCAACCACAATTCAATGTAATAAAACAACAGCATCACAAATGTGCCGATGAAAACCATAGCATCCAATTAAAGGCAGAAAAAACAGGTGGATCTTCATAAAGTTGATTTTGTCATCGTTCCAAAGGTCAAAGCTGAACTTCTGTGTGCTTGTACTGTTAGTGTATTGTACTGGCAGGCAGCTATATTCAATGTCATGTGAAAACGGTAACGTAATTAAATGTTTGTAATTTTAAATAAAGCCAGTTCTGTAGTCTTAGCAAAACATCATCATGAAGCAGCACTTAAACTTACTTAATACACAGATAAAACACTGCATGTCCAAAAAAGTGCTTGTTTTACATTTTAAGAAATTAAACATTTTTATTTCTGTTGTATTCAATCCGTTTTTGTTCTTTTTCTAAACTTGTTAAATCCTGACCCAGCTGCCAATCTATCAGAGGTTAAACACACGCAGACACACAACATCTCACAATCACATCCACACCCACAGACACATTTCTAATCACTATTTACCCAATCTAAAATGCACTGTGGGAGGAAAGTACCCAGAAAAACCCACACAGGCACATGGAGGACATCCATGCAGAAAGGCCCCAGCTGATCATGAGGTTCCTTTTTTTTTTTTTATACATTTAAGGAGAGGCTTAATATGTGAAATGTGTGGTAATTAAAAAACAAAACAAAATACACTCAAAACACTTCCTCTGCATGTCACTTGAGCTTGGCAGGTCATCTTCCCTGAGCAGGTCTGTGCGGTCTGTCAACTCGCCTCCTCTCAGGTTTCCTCGTCTCGATGCTGACAAACGAGAGGAGAGAGTGAGCTGCGCTTCTCTGTTCAAAGGTCAGACTTTCACTTCTTGTCTGACACAGGAGCATCAGAAAACAACAGAGCACCTATATCAGCGTGCTCACACATGTCATACACGATGGATACAGAGAGCGGTACGTGGGCCTCCTTCAGTGCCGGTGTGCAAACACACGACTGCAGGTGCTTGCATGTCTGCATGTGAATGTGTAGAGAGTGCAAGTATCCTGTGGGTGTATTATTCATGACTATCCTGTTGCATCGCTCTGTATTGCTACCTGGCAGTTTATTAGAGGAACACACACACAGTCACACCATTAAAAGTGACTCCAAAACTCTAAAGTCGTGTGTTGTGCTTCTGTGTGTGTCGCAGGAAACCTTGGTGCAAATGAGCAGATTTGTATGTCAGAGTGTGTGTTGGCCTGAAAGGTCGAGCAGACGAGGTTGTGGTTGTTTCAGGGAGTTTCCTGAGTGAGACAGGAGAGGCTGCGGCTCTGCTGCGGTTTCCCCCTCGAGTTGGGGAGCGACGGAGAGGAGGGGAGAGGCGTGAGGGCGCGAGGTGGGGGTCAAACTTATAAAAGTGAGTCACTGCCTTAACTCTTCACGCGCACGCACCAGTTTGTGGCTGTTTTATTGCAGGTCGTTTATCCCATAAATGCCACACAAATCTCTATATGAGCTACTTACTGTCCAACCGTGTGAGGTATAAGCAGGCCTGACTGTGTGTGCAGCTCGCTGCTTCACTTGCACTGCTAATGCGTGTATGCAGGGTATCGGGTTTACACAGGAGAGGCCCTTTTATTTAAAGGGTCATTCCAGGTAAATTATGACAAATGCATTTTCCAACGTTTTTATGCATGTGTCACTGAGATTTCTAACCACAGTTAAATGTCTTTTGATTTTACTCAGAAATATTACGTAAAAAAAAAAAAAAATTAAATTATCCAGAGTGAAAAGGATGACTTTTTTTGGAATACATAGGACTGCTTTTATTAAAGGTTATTAAATACTATAAACAAGCAGAATTTCATTAATCTCTACTGGAAGTGGGTGGAGACAGAAAGCAAAGCACAAAAACGTTAACCCTAAAAACACAAGGCCAGTCAAAAATCTTCATTTCTTTTGTAATTTTGGGTCAAAAAACCTTTTAACATTGCCCAAAAGCATTATATTAACACTTTTCTTTAGTTAATGTGTGTAATTAAAATATAACTGTTTGTTAAATGTGATTAAAACGTTTTTGATAACACAACTGTTTTACAGTTTGTCAAAAAAAACATTAAAACTACTAAAGAGAGGCGCAAGTGAGATCCTCGATCTAGGCATGAACTTGCAAACAACTTTCCAAAAATACATTCATCCAACATTTTGAATGCACAGTGCCATAAACTGTAAAACTGTCAGGACTGAGCTTCACAATTATTTGAGATTAACCAATTCACCCTTTGAAGTGAGTGGAGCCGCTGTGTCTGGAGGGTTACAATAATCAGCAAATATAAATCAAGAGTACATGCTTTTTTCACTGCTTGCTGTTTTTTCATTTGTCGTTTTTGATTTAACGGCACGCGGTCAGCCGTGCCGCCGGAAAGCCTGAAACTGACGTGAGATAAAAACTCGAGCCTGAACCGAACCCGTGAGTGTGTTTGTGCAGAAGAGCGCCGATCCGAAAATGTTCTAGACCCGTATGCGACTCAAAGTCGTCTTTTAATATCAGAAAAATCTTAAGTGTGAGGTGTCCTGTCGCTCTGCATGCAGTTGATCAAAACCACCAACAGGTGTCATGTCTCCCTAAGTATGCTGGGAGAGAGTGCGCAGACCCGAGGGCTCCTGTGACAATGAGGCCTTTGTGTAATTCCGGGGTGCCAGCCGGTGTGCCCTCGTGTACGGTTTCTCTCTAATCTTCATTTGACCTTTAGGCTGACGGCTCTTCTGTCCCATTTTTCCTGACTAATTTCCTTTGAGGAGATTATCTTTGAGCTGCAGCACAGACTTACCGTTTCAGATGACACGACAGACACAACGCACCGATACGAGTTTTGACAAAACGCATCACACGATGCTACGGCCGCTGGTGTGTGCTGGAGACGGTTGTGTTTGATAAACTAACAACAAACGGTCGCTGAGCTGTGTGCTTGAACCACGCAAAGCAGTCCCGAATGATTTTTGACTGTCCGGGCATTAACACACACAAAATAGATGCTGCTATATGCACCAAAAGTGCTACAAAAACATACACGGATTCAATAACAAGAATATAATTTTAAAGAAAATTAATAAAAATGTTAGACTAACCTTGATATCAATGTCTGGCACGGAAAAATAAAGTCACCCCCAAGTAATGACTCTGCAAATGAAAGCGAAAAACAGATAATTATAGTTACACATGTCTGTGCATGCAGCATTGTTAAAATGTATTCACAAAACACACATATGCACACATGTGCACACACACTCGGCAAGGTGTTCATGTATCGCTCAGGTCATAAACCTGCCAAGCAGTTACTTAAGTGTATCATTAAGGCTGATGTAGCATATGTTAGAGTGATCATAGCTCAGAATACTGTAGCTGAATTTAGACGGGATAACTGCATTACCATTCACTGCCAGTGCAGCTTAGATTCATCTCTCAAAAAGGCACTAACTCCAGGAAATTACTACAGGAACTTAGATTACTGTAAATCCAAAGAAAGACAAATTAGCCTTTAGCCCTTTTTTTTGGTTTGTTTTCGGCATTTCTTTTAGGCATTCGTACCGTCTTCATTTTGGTCCAATATTACTTTTTATTAAACAAAATGTGGAATTTTTAAAAGTGCTTATAGTAATATTTAAATATAAACGACAGTAACTGAACAATTAGAAACAAAAAACAAAAAGCAGAAAATTAAATATTATAGCTAAAATATTTTTTTATGTTAACAATTAATTTTAAATCTACATTTTAAGCCTGAAATAAATAAATAATATGGACACCATCCTCTGTTTCACTCTCTCTCTCGCTATCACTCTCTTTCTCACACACACACACACACACACACACACACACACACACACACACACACACACACACACAGTATTCTTAAAACATATTAGAGAAATAATAAACGCCAACTGTAGAGTACATTTACAAAAATGTAAAACAATTACATATTTAAATGTTTATATACATCAGTGAATTACAAATGTATTTCTCATAAGAAAACGAAAACACCAAAAAAAAATTCTCAAGTCTTTTAAAAACTACACTAGAGTTATCCGACGATTAAAAAATAAAAATACAACAAAATAATTATTTTTCACTTAATAAACTAAATTGTGTACTAATATAGTAAACACACACACACACGCACACACTCTTTCTCAAGGACTGTTTTGCTACACCTTCTGAAAATAAAAAGCTGGAATCTCCCATGAAAATCTAATTCATCTAAAACCTTCCCTGAAATAAAAACCCTTCATGATCGACACATACTCTCACACACACATACACACAAACAGGGATTGAAACAAAAAGAAGTGTAACTGAAACTAAAAACAATCTTTGTGTTCTCACATCTCATTTCTGCTTTGCTGCTATACAAATTAAGTCGTCTTCATACCAAACGGACTCCATCTATAAAACTGACACTTCCATTATATTATTCATTTATTTATTTATTTATTTTTACACCACAAAGTAAGTCATTAAAGTATGTATACTTGTAGTTTTTAAAAATGGGTCATTAAGCTATTTTACTATGTGTGTGCCTTTGTATTTTACTGAAATGCACCTGTGTGTATGTTTGAGGGAGACTGTGTGGCCATCTGTAGTGCATTGTGTGTGTGTGTGTGTGTGTGTGTGTGTGTGAGAATGTTCAGAGGAGGAGGCTGTGCCCTGCACTCCTTGGGAGAGGCGTGGGAACCCCATTCATCTTAGGAGCCAGGGTTCATTGTGGGGTACACAGCATCAAATGTGTCTGGTTGTTTGCCTGTGTGTGTGTGTGTGTGTGTGCGCAAGATGTTGTGTGATGGTCTTTATATTCGCTTTCTGAATGTCGTTTACTTTTCTAATGTTTTGTAATGACAACATTTCGATTACAAGCTTACGATGTTACATTCGCATTTACAGTAAATATTTAAACAAAAAATATTTACTTGCTTACAGGAATCACGGCAGGAACAATTAATGGCTCTTCAAACATAAGAAAACAATGTGCGCTGCATTAAATCGCTCAAAAAACTACAATTTACTGACAGATTTGCAAGGGAAAAAAGTAATGCTTATCAATTTCAAAAGCTGGCCAGGATTGCTTCCTTCATTTTCCCCAGATGAAATATTATTTACAGACTTGGCAATATCTTGTGGACATGTACTGTACAACGTACGATGTGCGATGAAATAAAAAGACCTAATAAATAAGGAGTTTTTTGCGTATACAAAAAGCAAAAGAAAATCGCTAGAAAAATATTTTGATATGTTTCCAAACGATAGTTTTCAAGGCGCTAAAAACATTCTGAAGCGGGCTTCTCTGTATTTAGACAGGACAGTGGATTCCAGTGCTTCCTCACACAAATATATTGGATTGTACTGTGTTTCTAGGAAATGTGTGTTCATTAGAGTTAAACAGAGAATGTAGAAAGGTAAAAACAAACAAAAAGTCCGAGCAGAAATGAGAAGACCGCCATATCCTGCATCTGACTCCTGCAGTTTTCACTGCTACACCTAAAGAGTAAATGTGTCTAAATGCTGCTATATAACTCCTAATTTCACCTGACTGAGGGTCTGAAGAACAGGGATTGGATGCACTGAAGCGACGTCAGGATTTCCTGTCAGTGTGACAGTGATGGAGGAGTTTAAGCCAGGCTCAGTAGTGTGAGAGTGGCGGTTGAATAGGCCTGTCAAACGTAGGATGTAGGTGGGATGACTAGAGCTATCTGTGATGACTCACGCTGCCTCCACTCCTACCTTTTGGTCATGGTCGACTCTGATGTGCTGAGGTGTTCAACGTGGAGTGATATCGATTTAAAATAAAAAATACAATTTTAAAAAAGCAAGATTTTCAATTAGCGAGCTTTTCAAAAACTGATTTATGGATGATAATTAAAAGATGCCAAGTTGAATGGCACTGCTGAGGGGTGTGGCGCACTCAGTGTTTTAATTATGTGGAAAATTTAATATAATACGGACAAAATTAGAGCCGATATTCATCGTCATGGATGAAGTAGCAGTTGTAATCAGGTAATAATAATATAACCTTTTTAATTTCCTTTAAAAAGCAGAGCACTCTACTACAGTCAACATGTACCTCTCAAACCGTGTGCGTTTACAGTTTAATCAAACCATAGTCTGTAACCGAGCGAACGAGGGCGAGCTTTAAATCTTAATGGAGTTTTTTTTAGGAAAAAGTTTTCGTTTTAATAAAGCGTTATAAACGATGTGTCCAAAAAGGCCTGTTTGAGCCATATTAAAGCTACGTGGGGCCACGTGTCAGCACTGACCCATTTTCAAATATTTAACCTTTACTTCCAGGGAATAAACTAGGCACATATTCATTAAGATGAGGTTTTAATAGCAGAGCTCAATACGAGTGGCGTTTAATCATTTTCTGATAGACCTGAGAAGAGGGGGAGAGAGAGAGACAGACAGACAGAGGGAGAGAGGTAGAGATAGAGAGAGCATTGTGGTGGGGCTCGGCCTTGTGTAGCAGGCCTTCCCTGGCCATCAGCCCAACATTACAGCACTATTCCTTCTCTGCTCCCTCCAAAAAAGCATTTCTCTCTGTGAAACACACGAAAGGCCGATCCGGAGTGCTAAAGTACAGGTAGGAATGCACCAGAGAAGAGATTTGCTCAGTTTTGTCGAAATTTCAAAGCCAATGCCACGTTTCTAACCAGTTTGACTATATTTAGTTAAGCCTGCTCTCACTGGATAGTCATGTAGCCCTGGAGGAAACAACACCCAGACACAATGTTCATACACACTAACGTGGTGGTCAGGTCACACGATGCGGCTCTCCACATTCGTTATGTCTTCATCTTTTGACAAAAGAAAACCACTGCATGTGTGCAAGCACCACACACCTAAGTATACACACACACACACTTACCTCCACACCCACACACTCTCTCTCTGACTTACCCACTGAGACTTTGAAGTAACTGTCCCACACCACAGCAATGAGCTATCCTGGATGAAGCGGCTGTGCTGGACCCATCCGTGGCTGCACACAGTATGTCCACATATCCTCTCTGTAGAGAAGGGCAGAGAAGGAGCTTGGATTCAGTCACACAGCTTTGCACTCCCTGCAAGAAGTAGGCGGGCACGCCAACGACAGACCCATTCAGAGTCCCAGAAAGTACCAGCCTCCGTGTCTGCCTCAGCGCCTTTCCTACAATGTCTGTCCGCGCCTCTGCCCGGGATTTGCCCGCGATAATCTGCCCACTTCACCCCAAACCCGTCTCTGAGCGTTGGGTAACCTCCCTAACCTGAGCTAACGGCTTTCTAATATTTACAAACCAGCTCCTCTCGCTCTCCCCTGTCTGCCAGCTCCTTGTCTGAGACTGTCAGGGCCGCCACAATGGAGAGGCCATGTGGGTTTCCCATGGAGTCGCGTGTTCCTCCCGTCTGGCAGTTAACAAGGCTTTGAATGAGGAATGTTAGCAAACAGAGCTGCTGAATGTCGGATGAATGCTAAGCCAGGCAGCCAGTCAGATCGCAGCGCTGGCCCGGGCATATGAATAATGCAGAAAACTCGGCAGGGAGGAGAGGAGACAAGGCTCCACCTCCCTGTGCCCCTTCCCAACTCCACCCACCCCTCCTTCTTTTCCCCGCTCGAAACTCAAATGCCTTCACGGGAGCAAGAGAGCCGAGAGAGGGGGGAAAGAGAGAATTCAAGATCTCTGCTGCTATTCACTCATGCAATAAAAAAAAAACCTGCAAGAGAAGAATAGTTACACATGCACACACATCTAATTACTACAAATCAGTTCTTTAAATACACCACTTTTCCCTCTGTCGTTGGGATCTATCACTCTCTTTTTTCCTTTTTTTTTGTTTTTTGTGCCTTTTGTTTGAAATTGGCACCTGTCCCAGAAAAAGCCCCGCTGCTGCTCCGCCCTCCTGCTCCCCTTTCACTGGAGACTGCCCACGAGATCGAGAGCGAGCGAGAGAGAGAGAGAGAACGTGAGGAAGAGAGGGTGGGGCAGAAAAAACCAAAAAAGAGGGACAGGTTTGGAGATGGAAAGGGTTAGGAAGGTAGAGGGCAAAGCAGATAAGAGCACAGGAAAACAATAAGGAATTCAATTTAAGACCCAGGCGCGAGACACATGAAATCGAACAGCACATAAAACAAACTGCAGCCTTCATACTCAGATTCATCCAGGAAAAAAAAATCTGACATGTTGAGCAATCAAGAAACATGCTGAAGGAAAAAAAAACAAAACAAAACAAAAAAAACCTTTGCACCAACGCTAGGGCACGGCGCAAAACTCCCAGGTCCAACAACCCAGGCGAGGTAAAAACGTGATAAAACTAAAAGCGCGTGAAAACAAGGATCTGAAAAATGCCCTTGCAAATGGCGCAGCAATGTCGAAGTAGGAGTAAAGCAAAGCCACTTGTTGCATGATATTGAGGAACAGATCTTGCAGGGAGAAGTGAGAGCAGGCAGAGGGTTAAAATCCTGGGACTGGGAGTAGTAAAAAATCCCTCCCTCTTTTGGCACAGACTAGCTAAAGGGGAGGGCCTGCCTGTAGAAATAGCAGCAGAGCGTTTTTCCCCTCTTTTTTTTTCAGAGCTGCAGCGTCCTAGTCTACCCTTTCGCATGTGGCCGGGACCCAGGGAGAGAGGAGGAGGAGGAGAGCGATGGATAGAAAAAGAAGCAAGAGCAAAGAGAGAGAGAGAGAGAGAGGGGAGGGGGTGAGAGAGGAAGGGGAGAAGAGCTGTGAGTGGAGGAGAAAGAGCTCAGCTGATGATGAAACAGGGACGTGTGGGAGTGCGTGCGCACTACGCGTTTTCATCACAGACCCAGTGTGACGTGCGCATGCACGAGGCAGGGTGGGGAGGGAGCTGAGCTGGGCTACGGGGCGGGGGGGTGCACTTCTGCTGAGGACGAGAGTCACAGCAAACACTCACAAATGATTAAAGGATACTAGGACAACTTGCAACACCTAACTTTGAGACTGGAGGGAAAGATTAATAGTGTATCTTTTCTTTGCAGAGCTGCTGGGCCTTTCAGTTTAATATCAGCCATTTGGCTTTGACCCACACGTCTTTATCACTAAACTCCCAGCTGGCACTGAAGCAATGGCGTTCCCCTAGCGAAGGCCAAAAGTGTAGGCTATGATCAGTGATGAATATCCTTTTGATTACTGCTTGATTTTTTGGGCTTTTTTAATGCTCAATCATTAACATGTAGGAAAGCTACATCAACTGTTCTGGCACGCAATCAAAGCCAGATAAGCACCTGGATGCGACTGCCCCACCATGATTGCGGCATTGAACCACGCTGTAAAAATCCTGGAATATTTACCGCAGTGCGCCCGCCATGTGCCATTACTAGGCCACCCTCGCCTTGCAGCGAACTGCAGCAACAGCAGCCGGTTCTGCGTGCGACTAAGGAGAGGAGAAATGTCGGGCAGTAACCGAACGATAAAATGGACTCTGTTGATGACTCTGCTCGTGTCCAACACCCTCCTTCCCCCTCCGCATCGAGTCTATTCTGTCTCCCACCCTTTCTTGTCCTTTCGGTAGCACTGTTCTAGCCTACAGTAATAAACAGCCCTGTTCTGAACAGCTAGTGTTAATTTAAGCCTGCATGAGAAGGATCTCTTTTTTTTTTACGTTTTTGTGCCAGATACTACCCCTGCTGTCTTCCTCTCTCCCCTCTTCTCATGCACACCTACCAACCTCTGGATCAGCATGCTGAAGGTTATTCACACCCGTCCGGTTTCCACCCGACTTCCCTCCTCAAAAACTTTTCTGGGCAGCCAAATTGTTGTAATGCCCCGTAACTGTTTGCAACAGATTCCCCCGTGGCAAAGAAACAACTTCCTCCTTTTTGGACACCATTCCCCTCCCCTCTAGTCTTCGCTTTCCCAAAAGAAACCCAGAACTCAGCACAGACAAATTTTTTCCCCTTTTTCTCTCCTCATAGCAGCAGCCATACAAAAGAGAGAGGTGGGGGGACTGTCCAACAAAACGACGAATCTCACATCATGAAACACAGCTAGCTAGACTCCATGTCAATCTGTGTTTATGCTCGGGGATTCTAAAGAGGACTAACATGAATTTAAACAAATGAAAGCTGGGAAAACATCAGTATTTCCCGAATTTTTCAATACGTGTGGTGTTTTGGTTGTTTGTTTGTTTTTTCATTTTAAACAGGCGACAAGTAGATGAAAAACAGCGAGTATGAGCAACACAAGCGCAAACTAATATGGCTGCTTGCTTACTTGTACCGACCCTGCACTCTCAGTCCTGGAGACTGAAAGAAAAGGCGTTACGCTGCTGTGTTTGCGCCTTTTCTACCTCGCAGGACGGGCTTGGAGAGAGAAAGAGAGGGAGAAAGGAAGCGAACGGGTGCACTTGCCTTGCCAAGCTCTCTCCTCACCTTTCCACACAGTCAAATAAAAACTCGGCTTCCCTGTGTTGTGTGTACTACTGCTGCACCATCCGCATTTCAATGACGCACAATGTGCAAACTCGTGAAAAATGAGGAGTGAGATTACTCCCGAGGTTCAACGTGAAGCAACTGGTGATTTAAATGCACTTTATCAAAAAAGCAATAAATTCCCTCGTGGGCATTGATGAGCAAAAGCCCGGTCGAGCACCAAACGGCGATCAGACTGAACCCTGTGACGTCACATCTCGCCACGTCTTTGAACCAATTGCTCTCGCTGAAATCATTAAACGCTGTTACGAGTGCCTGCTGAATATATATCAAGCACTATTGTAGACAAACTCGTGTTTCATCTGGAATCAGAAGAGTCCCTTTGCTCTTTATCTTCGATCTAAGATACTGTTACTGCAAGTCAGTTGTTTACCATCTAACATGTGGCAGGAATTCAAAAAACTTGGCAGAGCCTGTTGCACCGTACGTCGCGGAGAGTTCATTTGAGGATACAGCTCTGGTTTTGGCTCAGCTGCCAACTTCTGACACTGTAGCCCTCTGCACGGCCTCGCCCCTGCAGGAGTGGCCTGCGTAATGCTGCCATTGATGAAACTCCAATATTAACAACCTCCTTTATGACATCTCCACGAGTCTACAACCGCTTTTTTCCCCCCTTATCAGCTCCCTTCATCTCGTTAAAACTGAGCTGCACTCTGCCTTACAGCACACGTAACGTCAGGGTGTAAAAGCATTGTTAACATTTCATATGCGTGCAAGTGCAAGAGAACAGAAGCTTTACCGCACAGTCTTACATATTCACAAAAAATCAAATAGATGCAAAAGAAAACCGAATACAAACATGATCAAATAACCCAACCACAAAAAAGTGACAATACATGTGTCATGGTTGCAACACAGAGCCCAAGTCTCAGTGAAAATGACTTATAACTCGTGAGGAGCTCAAGCAATTAAGTCGCTGACTTATCAGCCCCCGAATGTCTTCACATCTTTATGAATCATCCCACAAATTTACTGCAACAAACCAGCTGATCAGCACACACACAGTATAAAATTTACAGCACGCCGACACTGCTCGATGCTGCACTGCCCCAGGGCAAGCAACGCACACATGCACAAAGTGAAATTAACTCAACCACAATATTTTTGATAATCACTGCTGGCGACTTTACAGGACCATATGAATACAAACAAATCACAACATGAACTGCAATTAAACAGCCAACAAGTAGTTGAGAGAAATCTCAGCAGATCAAACTGAAATTCATCATTAAGCACAGCAATAACTAAAATAAATAAATCTATTATCCGCTTTTTAACCAAAAATATTTTTTCTTCAGAGTATTACGTTTCGCTGTTAGTTAGCGAAGAATTAACGGGGTTAATTAGAACCACCTGGGATTGCCAGTAAAAAGACATATGACCCTCTGAGGGATCTACTTCTGTGACTGCACTGATGGGTTGCGCTGAAAAAGACCAACATTTGGGTATTTTTTGCATGTCAGAGATGTTCTTCTGAAGGGTGAAAAAGTCGCACAGGAGATCTATGTTTTACTGTGAACTTGAGAGTTATAGCTGTCTACACATTCACACCCTGGCGAACTTACACAAACTCTCCCTCTTTCTTCGGCGGCCGGCGCAGCGGGCCCGCTCCCTCTACAAGGTGGTCCGCCGAGGGGCCCCTCAGCAGCACGTGCCTCAACAACTTCTCTATTACACCCGTGACCCTAAGGTCAGGCTCTTGAGGGTTCTGAACAAAGGCCACGACCCTAGGGTCAGAAGTGTAACGCCAGGGGCAGGTCAGGGCCCCACAGCAAAGAGAGCGTGCCGTTTGCTTTGAAAGGTAAGGATCACTAACACACAGGCCTAATAAGGATTAAGGGGCCATCCCCTTTGGGATGTCACTTTGGGGCCTCAAACATCAGTCTCTATTAACCTATGTGACCCCCGGTGGTCATTATAAGGCTGTAGGTCACAGTCACTTACGCTGCACATCTGAAAAACCTAAAAGCTTTAACTTGAGTGCTGCTCATTATATGTACAAATTGTTTTGACAGATTAACACCTTGTCAATAGGACTCAGTCCTCGTTGTGAGGAGCTGTGCCTGTGCAGGTAACTTGTTGCATCAGCTGGCAGAGTCTTCAGAAAAGGTCCTTTAAGGTGAAAAGCAGTAATTCAGCATCAGGTCAGCTGACAGAAAAAAGAAAAACAACAACAACCTGACAGGTCATCCCAAAATGTAATGTATAACTGAAAATCATGTGAGTACAGCTGATTTTTCTTTTTTCACCTCATGCAAAGCAGGCTCAGAGCACTCGGTAAAACTTTAATAAAAGCAGGTAGGCCAGAACTGAGGGAGAAAAATTACAAAATGGAGGACAGGAGGAGACAAGATGGCGGCCCGAGTGATGCAGCCACCCGCACACTCCTTGTAACATGTCAAATCGCCATAAAAACGTTGTATTTTGTGCGATCTCTCTCGATGTGTTATTTTTTCATTTTTTAAAACCAATTTAAACATTTGTCAAAACAGAGACGACTTAAGATGCTTCAAAAGATCTGAATTCATTTTAGTCACTTTGGGAACTGAAAGTCACAGGATTAAATCCGGTGATGTCCAGGACAGCAAAGGCGGAGAGGAGACATAACGTACGCTTTTTCATTAAGATTCATTCGTTCATGTCGGATTTAAAGATTGCCTTCTTAGTGCTCAAATCACACTAAAGCATTTCAGTTGCTTTGAAATTTATATAATATAAATTAACTTTAATTTTTTTACCGTTACAATGAAGAAAAGAGGAAACTACTGAATTATTTATTTTTTCATAATATATTTAACAAACAGTGTTTGTAAAACAGGAAAAGATAAACGAACATAAGGATAAACACACACACGTTCACATCATTTATGCAAAACTACTAGTTTTAATATATTATATTATTCAGTATTGTTAAGAGTAAAAACATAAAACACATTGTGGGCGATTTCTAATTGAATGCGAACCAATACAAGCAGATTTCACTCCAGATTCAAATAAAAAAAGGAGCTAAATTCATTCAGGGGTCTTTTTTTTCACTCCCAGATTTTTTTAATGCAATTTTATTAATTAACTCAATTTATGGATTAACTTGAAATGTGACAACCGCTCAAATTTAAATTCTACATTTACAGGTTGCATGATGACACTTCTTCCCCAAATTGAAGCCTGGAAAAGGACAAACTTTTATTGTGAAAAGATTAGATACACTTCATTCATAAATGAAGGATAATTTCAGTTGTTAAACATTCTGCTGAAACTCATTTTATAGTAACTTTATCTCTGACCTCTTTCATAAAATCATCTCTGCACAGAGATGTATGGAAAAGCTTAAAATGTGGTGTATTTCCTCTCCCTTGTTTTTTTTAAAAGAGTCATTTAAATAAAGAGCATAAACATCACAGTTTAAAAAAGAAACTGTCGATTTTGTTAACTATTAGAGGTTGACTTTTAACCCTTGAAATGAATGAAGATTCTAAACCTGTGTAATTAAAAGTAGAGGAAACACTTGAAACATTAAATCTTTCTACATATTTGCACTAAACTGGAAAAATTAGTAATTATTAGGAAAATAAGAAGCAAAATTTGTGCTCAGTATCATTTGAGTTTTGAATGTGTGATTAGAAAATGTTATTTCAAAAGCACATTATTCAAATTTCCTCAGATCTCAACAGCAATGTGTTTTAATTATTTCCCATGAGAACTAGAAGGAGTAAATAAATGTAAACATTTCTGTATTTCTTTACTTTATAAAAATGTTTTGTTTTTTTAAAACTCCTACTTGATAAAATACAAGAGGGTAAAGCAACCGACAGAAGCTCTGAACAAATAAGAAGCCAGCAAGGATAAAATAACATGTCCTCAAGCGTTCTTCGTGTGCACTTCACACTTCTCAGGGGCACAAACCGAGCACTTTGTTTCAGATGTATTTCTTTTCAATCATTAAGCCACTCACCTCTGAAAAACGAGCTTCTCTGTGTGGAGGGAGCCTACTCGGCCACATGGCAGAGCAAAGGTTGGAAAAGAGGAGAGAGGGAACGGACCTGCGCTCGCTAAAGACAAGTGTCCTAAACAGCTTTTAAAACGGCCGAACAGACAATAAATCGCAAGCAGGCAGCACTTTGACAGCTTCTCCTTTTTTGCAGCTCTTCTTCATTAAAGTAAGGGCAGAGCTTTGGGAGAATCATTGTCCTACTTTCAGTTAACCATGAGACTCTCCTCTCTAGGTCATTCTGCAACTGTCTGGTTTATTGGAAAACTTTGGTTTCTAATTTAGCTAACAGAGTACACTGCCCATCTTGAGAGGGTTTTTAAAAAAATCTAATTAATGATGTTTTTTCAGGGAAAATAGAAATGTCAAAGTGATCCTTGGTTAAAAAAAATTAAAGCTTTTTTCTATTGTGCAGAGCATGGAAAAATGACATTTACAACAAAACTAAGTTGAAATAAGTTCAAGCATGCCCTTGGTAGTGTGAACTTATTTTAACTTGCATTAAATAGCTTTTCTCAGTGAGTTATTGAAACATTTTGTAGTGCTAGCTGTCAAGGGGAAAAAACTGTTCTGAATGCAAAGTCGAGTGCTCTCAAGGTTATGACATTTTCGGCTCGAACAATTGTCTTTTTAGATCACACGTGGCTCTAAGTCATTACTAAAAATGTAAGAATGACAGCAAATCACAAAACTGCAGAAAGGCACAAATATTAAATAAATAAAGCATATTTTAAGATGCATTTTTTACATTTAAAACTTACCCCTCATCTCATCTCCTCACAGAAAAACACACACATCCCACCCACACACACACACACACACACACACACACACCTACACACGCCTCTCCTGATTCCTTACTGCTCACATTTCGGGTCCATCCCACATTAATAAATGATCAATTTTGCAGCTCTTATCATCAGCTCACATGCAGCTCCCTGGCGTTCTCTGGGAGTGGTACCACCTTTTAAAGCATTCGGACCTGCCACGTCACAGGGCTGCACTGCAGCCTGGATGGGCCTGCGTGACCTAGCTCGGTCCAAACCGGAGCCCTTCTCGCCACAACCCCCATCGGGACCCATGTTTCATACAAGCAAGATGGTGGCGGTGGGAAGCCGTGGTTTATTTGAACAGAGCAATTCCATCAGCCTCCTGCTCCGTGTTTCATTTCTCATCTCTAAAAATCAGACACTTGTCTGACTGAACTGACAGCACCCTCCTTTTAGTCGCCCGTATCCAATTCAGCTGACTAAGGGTTCAAGAATGCTCCAAGCGCAGTGTTTTGGTTGATTTCATATCGAGAACGAGTTTACATGCACATCCTCTCAGCTTCACACACACATGAACACACACACACACACACACGTCTGGATTTGTCTGGGTTACAGAAGGTAACACAAGGCACACATGAAACCAACAGTAAGCAGTATCTGAGCAGGGATTTCACACGTTTCTGAATTAAAAAGATATTTTTTGTTTTTGCTGGTTCACTGACATTTTCAATGCTTATAAAGAGAAAGAGTGTGTGAATGTGTGTGTGTGAGAAACTTAATGATCACATCAGGACAACCTTATATCACACTAAATGTGAAAAATTAAGAGTGCTAATAGGCGGAAGTTTCTCTGAACTATTGCAGCTGTTAAATGTTGATGGTAGTGATTTTACAGACACCCCTCCCATTTGGGGATGTCAGTCTCATTCCTGAATTCTCTGTGAAACCTTACAAAAAAATCTACAGATAAACAGAAAAAAATGGCATATCAATGTTAAAAGTCCTCTGATTTGTATTGTCTTTTTTTAAGCTATGCACAAGCACAGAATATATTAATCTGCGTATTTTACATGTATTTCATGTCAAAACACTTTTTCTTGTTTTGTTTTGTGGTCTTTTATTCATGGCTGGTCTCAACATTAAATGATTGTCCTAAAAAAATGTATAGCATTCAGTTCACTTTGGCAAAGTTCTGCCCGAACATTAAGAGAATGATCAGAGCATTTCAACTATCTGTCCACCAATATTAACCCTAAACCTATACTCACACATATGTATTTTTCTTTTTAAATTCAATCTCTGGCCAGAAACACCAGCCACATAATAACTATCAAGCTGACTCCTGCTTTAAATCCAGTGTTGTTTTTTGCTAAAAGTATTGACTCATTGTGGTGTCTACTGCAGTGTGCAGTCTAGTGAAAGGGGAAAAGAGACGCTGGCTCTCAGGGGTTAAGATGCTAGCAGTCATGTGCCTGTCGGCTGCAACAAAAGCCTGCCTATGTAGGGTGCATACAGATGGAGTGAGCTCCTTTGTGTGCAGCGTTTCACACGTCGCAGCCTCGGAGCTGCCAGGTCTGGCTCTCTGGGCCTGGCTACAGGCCTAGCTAGCAGCTTATAGCACCTGACGCTGGGCTCTCACTTTGCTTTTCTTTGCGTGAGACCCAAGTGCAGCGAGTTTTTGAAAGATAATGGAACAGAAGTCCAAATAGTGGGTCACACGGCTCAACACACAAACAATTCCAACGAAACACGGCACAGCAGAGCACAGCCAGGCAGGCAAGACAGAAGCACTGTAAGCATGGCTCCCACTTAGCTCTGCCGCAAAATATTTGACTTTTCCCTCCTCTGCTGTCTGTCAAGTGTCCCAGAAAAGTGCTGTCCAAGACTACTTGAAATATGCTAACATACACACAGCCAATAAACTTTTAATCACGAGTACTGTTGTGCATGAAGTGTAAACAGTTTTTTATCCTACTATCTTCTATATCACGTCCACCAAGTCACAACGGGAAGTTCCTTATGGTGTTGCTTTACAATGGTGTATAAACTATTTAAAGCCTGTGCGCAGGGCATTGCTACATATCCTATCAGTTGTCGAGCATAAAGTCCACTTTAAGCTAACAGCTTTCTTTCTTAAGCTGCACAAAGTCAAACTGATGCTTTTCAGTAAAAAATAATGTTCTTTATTTCGTTGTTGGGAAAAACACAAACCAGGATTCTCACACAGATGCAAAAGAATCTAAGAGTATATCGTTCAAGTAAGAGTTACAAGATAAACTTCTTACCCAAATGCCACACACACACACACACACACACATACATGCACACACACACACACTTGACCTTGAATGGAGCATTAAGATTTATTATATATTATGCATACACTAAATAAAAAAATTTCAGGACAGTGTAACTGCTGTAAATACCAGTTCTGTGCCATTTGCCATTTGGAAGGTTATTATATTTTTATGAATATAAATAAAAGCACTGCAGTTTTAAGCCTCCAACAACCAGTCAGGTTGTTTTTAGGCTCGTGCCTATACACACTCACAGGTAGAAGATTTAATTTAATTTTGACTATTAATATTTACTACTACAACTACTACACATAATAATAAAAATAATAATAATAGAGCTGTTACTGCAAAAGAAAAATGTTATAAATTCTAAAACACAAATGCTTTACACACCTTCAACCTGACAGCATTAAAGATCTACTGTATATAATCGAAACTGTTTGAATGTGGGAACTCAAAAAGAGTAACCAGTTCAGTATCTGAACCCCTGTCTCTCCCTTACATATAATGTTGACTAATGTGCAGAAAGATAAACATTATATCATAGTGAACTTGACCTTTGACCCTGTGGAAATAAAATGCCACCACCTTATTTATCCCAGTCAACATCTGTGAGAAATTCTGTACATTTGTAATTTATTATTGAATAAATTACACATGAAAAAAGAATGAGTTTTTGAGATCACGATGACATCGACCGTCTGTGCCTCTGGCCACGTCTTGGAGACTAAGGCAGGGATTACATTCCCCTGCACACACCACAGACACCTTGTTCTTATATGATTTTTTTTATTGTTGTAGAGTCTGCGTGTAGGACACAGCTGGTGTCCTTATAGTGTCATAGCAGTGGGGACTAATCTACGTTATCACAGAAAATTGCAGATATTCACACGGAGCCTCGTATGCAATCTGCGATGATGATGTTCAACTCATCCAGATACTTAGCTTACTTAGCTTAGCTTATTCAGAATCTATAAAACCGGCATAAGGAGACTGCCGTGCTATCAGGAGGCTGCTGGCTTGTCTGGTGTCTTAAAGCAGGACCCTTGGCTGGTACAAGGAATGAAGCTTTTGACATTTTAAATGCAGAACAATATTTTTGAGGATTGGGACACACTGCTGCTTTGACTGCACTTAAAACCCACATAAAGTGGATGGAAATTCTGCGGTGGACCAGCATTAGTCTATTATTTCAAGCGCACAGCCCGTTATTTATACAAAAATAACTTTTTTTTTAAAGCTTTTCATTTTAGTACATGTAAGCTTGAAGTCAATAAAAAAAAAATACTGTTTCACTGTGCTGTTGATTTTGGACTGTCAAAGACCCAAGCGACAGAGGCTACACTGAGAAGAAAATAGAGCCATAAAAAGTCACTTCTGCTATCCATCCAAAAATAACAATTAATCTTTAATGAGAAATACTCTGTTCTCTCGAGATCTTCTCCCAAAATAGGATTACTGGCACAAAAAAAAGCATTTTTACCTTGTTAGAGCCAATACGAGAACCTCTGTGCAAATATTAAGATAAATGAAAATATTTTAATATGAAGACATTAGGGCTGCCACAAACGACTATTCTGATAGTCGACTAGTCACCGATTATTTTTGCGATTAGTCGACTAATCAGATCATGCATCCATTGGACGTAAAACGTACAGCTTATTGCACCAGCAGCATTTGCTCTTATATAACTATCATTAGCTTACAGCTTTAAGTGTTTAAGGTATGTGCTAACTAAAAATAAAGACAAGATGATAGTTTATTACATTTTAATGACATTTGCAGATTGTTTCGGTGAAGTTTAATAAACTCAGCCATCTACTCCTTGCTATCTAAAATATAAAAGGACACCGGAGTATATTCTCGAGCATCTCACACTTCTGATAATCAGTTGTCTGCTTGACGTTTATTCAGCTGTGTAAAAACTATAACTTTAATCTCAGTCAAACCGATTTACTCACGAACAAATAAAATACTGAAAAGAAGTTATCTAAGTGACTTATATCATGTTTAACCTGAGTAGCGAAAGACCGCAGTGGGTAACAGACGTCTCCGAAAATGTCGGAGCGCTTTTGAAAATATGCGGTGTCTTGATAAACTGAGCAGATATTTGAGGTTTACACAGTTACATTCTCGCCTGAAAATATGTTAAATGTTTATTTTGTGACCCAGAAAGAATAATAAGAGTAACATTAAAACTAAGTAGCTGCTGCCATTGTTGGAAACTGAGCAGGGCTGCGCTATGAATTCTGGGATAGGTTGGGCCACGAAGTATACACCCGACCCATCCTTCAAATCTGGGGAAAAGGAGGATGCATTTGTTGGAGTCTTCGAATTTGGACAGTCTTCGTCGTGTCGCTGTAACGTAATCGGCCTACAAATGCGGGCACAGGAGGATGCGGTTCCTGAATTTGGACACAGCTACGATACCGGACACTGCTTATTCTTCTTCGGGGTTTAACGGCAGCTGGCATCCTTGTACATGCAGTGCTGCCATCTTCTGTTTCAGTCCGTTATTACACTCTTAAATCCTACTGCTTATTCCTGCGTCTTTTGGGGTCTTACAAAGCTTGAAACGACGCGTCAACTATTAAATTAGTCGCTGACGATTTTGATAGTCGACGTAATCGTGACAAGTCGACTAATCGTGGCAGCCCTAGAAGACATTGGAAGTTTGCATCACTTGTATTATAAGAACAATTACTAGCTGCTTTCCTGTACAACCATTTTTGACACAGAAAATGACTCCATGTTAGCCCCCATTACTTTCCATTATGAATGCTACCGACATGACAGAAATTTCTGGTTTTGTACATACAAGAGCACTTTTTTCTATAACGTGTTGTGTTCCCAGAGAAGACAAGTACCAAACTGAGAGCCCCTTTAAAAGAAGGTGTTACTTTATCTCTTTAGAAGTGACACAATGGTCACTTATGCTGCCATCACACATATTGTTCCACACCATGTTAAAATTTTAGAGTCTAAATACTCCAGGACCGGGAAATAAAACTGCAGGGCTTCAGACAGAAATGTGCTGGTGTCTGTCACACTTGAACACACACAGAAACAAAACAGCCCTCCTCAAACAAGTTGCCTCTATAAGTTGTATGTTAATTAAACTTTTTTTAGAGTATCAGCTTCTATTTTCCAACCCTGCGCCCTCCATTCAGCAGTCACGTCTTAAAATACATATACAAACACACGAGCAGACACACACAGACTTTCAAATGTATAGCCACCACATGTTTCAGTTACATGTTTCAGAACAAGATGACTAGGTGCCTGACAACCTCAGTGATGGAGGAGATGTGAGGGTGGGAGGAAAAAAAAACGTTACCCTAGCGTGTTAGTTTTCTGCCAGGGAGTCCCTATTGACCTGTTAAACCTTTGTGACTGGAACAAATGCAAATGGCGCTGACTTGTTCACACAACATACTAAAGGCTCATTCAAATGAGGCCCCGGGCCACAATGAAGCAGTGGCCGAGCACTCTGTGGAGGCTGGGCAGCCCCCAGTCTGAGAGAGAGAGAGACAGACAGAGATTCATTTTGCCATTGCACAGTTCATTCCAGTTGTCTGGTAGAGAGCAGTCATCCACTCTGATTACTTCTCCTTCATGAACACAGACACACACACACACACACAAGATAAAATTACCTTACACCTCTCCTGTAATTCTGTGCTTACTAAATCACACTGTTACACTGCACTGAACTTTACCCTGTAATTACCTTGTCTGTAATACTTTGTAACTGGATGCCAGCGGACGTGAACTGCTCCTGTTATCAAGTATGACACCACTCATCCTTGATAATGACACACTGGTTAATACACTCTAGCTTTCGCAAAGATACTGACTGTGCCCCAATGACTAATCACTTTTTAAGTCTGTCCAGCCAGCACAGAATAGGAAATGAAGTTGCAAAGAAATGAATAGAGACTGGAAGAAAGTGGCAGAGCAAGACAACTCAAAGGCTAAATAACAGATAAATTATATGAATAA